>NC_081373.1:8720096-9415096 GCF_030684315.1 Stegostoma tigrinum
GGCTGGGTTATACAGTGTATTGCTGTATCTGAGACTGGGATATACAGTGCATTGGTGTACCTGAGACTGGGTTCTACAGTGTATTGGTGTATCTGAGACTGGGATATACAGTGTATTGGTGTATCTGAGGCTGGGTTATACAGTGTATTGGTGTATCTGAGACTGGGATACACACTGTATTGGTGTATCTGAGGCTAGGTTATACAGTGTATTGGTGTATCTGAGACTGGATTATACAGTGTATTGGTGTATCTGAGACTGGGATATACAGTGTATTGGTGTATCTGAGACTGGGATATACAGTGTATTGGGGTATCTGAGGCTCGGTTATGCAGTGTATTGGTGTATCTGAGACTGGGATATACAGTGTATTGGTGTATCTGAGGCTGGGTTTTACAGTGTATTGGTGTATCTGCGACTGGGTTATACAGTGTATTTGTGTATCTGAGACTGGGATATACAGTGTATTGGTGTATCTGAGGCTGGGTTATACAGTGTATTGGTGTATCTGAGACTGGGATATACAGTATATTGGTGTATCTGAGACTGGGTTATACAGTGTATTGGTGTATCTGAGACTGGGATATACAGTGTATTGGTGTATCTGAGTCTGGGCTATACAGTGTATTGGTGTATCTGAGGCTGGGATATACAGTGTATTGGTGTATCTGAGACTGGGTTATACAGTGTATTGGTGTATCTGAGACTGGGATATACAGTGTATTGGTGTATCTGAGACTGGGTTATTCAGTGCATTGGTGTATCTGAGACTGGGTTATACAGTGTATTGGTGTATCTGAGACTGGGTTATACAGTGTATTGGTGTATCTGAGGCTGGGTTATACAGTGTATTGGTGTATCTGAGACTGGGATATACAGTGTATTGGTGTATCTGAGATTGGGTTATACAGTGTATTGGTGTATCTGAGACTGTGTTATTCAGTGTATAGGTGTATCTGAGACTGGATATACAGTGTATTGGTGTATCTGAGACTGGGTTATACAGTGTATTGGTGTATCTGAGACTGGGTTATACAATATATTGGTGTATCTGAGACTGGGTTATACAGTATATTGGTGTATCTGAGGCTGGGTTATACAGTGTATTGCTGTATCTGAGACTGGGATATACAGTGCATTGGTGTACCTGAGACTGGGTTATACAGTGTATTGGTGTATCTGAGACTGGGATATACAGTGTATTGGTGTATCTGAGGCTGGGTTATACAGTGTATTGGTGTATCTGAGACTGGGATACACACTGTATTGGTGTATCTGAGGCTAGGTTATACAGTGTATTGGTCTATCTGAGACTGGATTATACAGTGTATTGGTGTATCTGAGACTGGGATATACAGTGTATTGGTGTATCTGAGACTGGGATATACAGTGTATTGGGGTATCTGAGGCTCGGTTATGCAGTGTATTGGTGTATCTGAGACTGGGATATACAGTGTATTGGTGTATCTGAGGCTGGGTTTTACAGTGTATTGGTGTATCTGCGACTGGGTTATACAGTGTATTTGTGTATCTGAGACTGGGATATACAGTGTATTGGTGTATCTGAGACTGGGTTATACAGTGTATTGGTGTATCTGAGACTGGGTTATTCAGTGTATTGGTGTATCTGAGACTGGGATATACAGTGTATTGGTGAATCTGAGACTGGGTTGTACAGTGCATTGGTGTATCTGAGGATGGGTTACACATTGTACTCGTGTTATCTGAGGATGGGTTACATATTGTGCTGGTATACCTGAGGCTAGCCCTGCCTTTGCTCTGAGGCTGTTAGACTATCACATGTTGTCTTATGACTGCACTATTACGAACACAGATATTTGTTGAATGAGCCAAGGTAGTGTGTAATGTGAAACATGTCTATTTACTTAAGAATATTTGTCGTGACAGCTCCTTGGGGTTAATATCCTTGTTTGTGAGAAGCTCCTGCTTCCAGTAACACAGATGCAAAAATACCATGTAAATGTCATTGGCAATGACTGAAACCACAACAGTGTAAACACACAGTCATAATGCTTGGCTCCAAAGGAAAAAATGTCAACTGTCTCAACAAGATAATGATATTGCAAAAATACCAGGGGTTGCTTGTGGGCTTAAGCTGTCATTAGGGTCCGTATCTGAATGTGTCTAAAAATGACTTCAAGACCTTTAATGCAATAAATCTCTCCCTTATACTCACACTTGAGGCAAATCATATCCGATATTTGGATTTGAAGTTAAAACCCATTATCAAATCAACTGTAAATCTACCAGCCACATGAAAATCCACAGCAATTTTACTCTGAAATGTCACATATTTTCTTTTGGTTGTTTATTCTTCAGGAAATGTGAACTTTCATAAAGAGATAACTGCAGCTCTTTTAAAACAAAACATTAGCTGTTGACAACAAAAACAGAAATTGTTGGAAAAAACTCAGCAGATCTAGCAGCATCTGTAGAGAGAAATCCAGTCCAGTGACCCATCTTCAGAACTCAAGGAACGCGAGGAAAACGTTGTTTCTCATGCAGACAATAGTATGGGGTGGGGCTAAGAAGTAAATGATGGGTGGGGAAGGAGCCTAAAGAGACAGTGGAATAGTTGAACAAAGGAGTCGATAATGATCAGCCTAGGAGAGTGAATAGCTGCTAATGAGATAGTAGGAACTGCTGATCCTGGAGAATCTGAGATAACAAGGTGTGGAGCTGGATGAACACAGCAGGTCAAGCAGCATCAGAGGAGCAGGAAAGCTCTGAAGAAGGGTCTAGGCCTGAAACGTCAGCTTTCCTGCTCCTCTGATGCTGCTTGGCCTGCTGTGTTCATCCAGCTCTACACCTTGTTATCTCAGCTACTAATGAGGACTGTTAGTGGCTAACAATGGATTGTGTGTAATAGCTGACCATGTGAATAACAAGGCCTTTAATGCAATGGATCTCCCTCATACCCACACTTGAGGCAAATCATCTCCAATATTCGGATTTGAAGTTAAAACCTATTATCATGTGGGATGAAGTATGGACACAGGGAGAGGTGTCTCAAGCCCTAAAACTGTTGAAATCGATATTGAGTCCAGAAAGCTGTAGCATCTCCAAATGGAAAATAAGGTGCTGTTCTTCCAGATTTGCTGGAGCCCTTCAGCAAACCTGAGACACAGATGTTGGCCAGGGAACACAGTAGTGTGTTGGAGGCGCAGCTAACTGGAAGGCCAGGAAGCTTTTGCAGACAGAATGTAGCTGTTCTGTGAAGCAGGTCACCCAGTCTGTGCTTCATTTTCCCCAGTGTAGAGGAGATCACATTGTGAACAGTGAATGCAGTAAACTAGATTGAGTGAAGTGCAGGTGAAGTGTTGCTTCACCTTCACTAGGTGTAGATGCCTATATTCAAAAGCCATAAGCACAACCATAGAATGGTTCGCAAACACATGAAGGTCATTTGGCCCATCCAGCACATGCAGGGTCGATGGTAGAGGAATTTAGTTCTTGCCAACACCATTGCCACTCAAAAATCATTCATCTTCATCAATTCATTTTCGAAAGTCAGGGTTGAACCTGGCTCCACCATTCACTAATTCCAAATTCAAGGTATGATAAAAAAACTTCCTCATTTCAGCTTCTGTTGTTCTGCGAATCATCTTAAACCCGCATTCTCTTGTTCTGGATTCTTGCCCCACTGGAATTCATTTCTCTCTGTCTACTCATGTCAATTGCAAGATAGTGGTACAAAGGACTCATGTGATGCAATGCTAATGTTTGAACCTTTGAGCAATGTGATCCAGGTTCAAGTCTCACTTGCTGCAGAGCTCTGTGATAGCATCCCAGAACAGGCTGATTACCAAATACTTTTATTTCCACCGAAAAAAAGTCGAGTAATTTACCATCAAGGTTCACACTTGTAGATATGTTAAATGATGTTAATATACAAAATATCTACAAGTGTGATACTTGTTAGAGAGTTACTGGCATTTTTTGTTTAAAAAAATAACAGGCATTTGCTAACCAACACGTTCCCATACACTTCTAGAGCAGGTGGGATCTGTACCTAGGCCTCCTACCTCCAAGGTGGGAACACTACCACTGCACCACAAGAATCCCAATAGCTTGCCTTTGTAGAATGTCCCTGTGAGTGAATTGATTGAAAGCTGCCTTGTAGCACAAGGAGATGATGGTGCAATGATAATGTCATTAGACTCAAAATCACATAGGTGAGGCCAATTCTCTGGGGCATGGGTTTAAATCTCATGGGCAATGGTAGAATTTAAATTTAGTTCATCAAACTTGGAATTGCTGACAAACATTGCTGATTTTGATGCTACGGAAGGAAATTTGCCATCCAAACCTGCCTGGCCTCCATGTGACTCCAGATCCACAGTAACATGGCTAACTCTTAAATGCCACAGACATATGCGAGCAAGCTACACATAGGAATGGGCATCGAGTGCTGCACTTGCAATGATGCCCACAGCCTCATTAAAGAGCATTTTAAAAGACAAGAGTTTACAGGTAGTTCCCCTATAATGCGATAGTTGTGTCCTTGAATGACCAGGCACTACAGAAAATTGCATTATAGGGAAATCACTATAGAACATCGCTATACCTGTACAGCAGAAAGTTTGCGTTATCTGAACAGTGTGCACTATTCATCAATTGCGTTACAGCCAATTCATGTTAGTGAAACATGCATCATAGCAGAGCTACCCATAGGCTAAACTACAGGGGAAGAAATTGGTAGTGGTTTCCAAAAAGCACATCTTCAAACCTATATTTGTAAGTGGTTTCAGATAAATAATAGGATCATAATCAGGCTTTCCAGACTTAAGATAACTTGAAATACAATTTTTCATTCATCCAAGTTTTCCCATATGAAGATCCGCAGCCAAGTTTTGAACTCAGCCCTCACACCTGTTAACCCTTTCAGATGTGATTAAGTTGATACTTCCCTCATTACCCTTAAAGTATCCAAGATCAATGTCTAGGGTTTCAGCAGCCATTATTTACTACTATTTTGATAAGTTAAAAATATAATTTCTGCTGCCTAGAGAAAATAAGTTCCTAACTTAAAGCCACAGCAGCTTCTAAAATACATTCAAACGTAATATTTTTCGGGGCTAGAACAATTGAAGACCCTTTGAAGTTGTGGACTAATTCAATAATTAGACATTCCTTGCTAAGAGGGTCATGTGGGAAATCTTTCCTCTCCCTGTTTTCATACTAAGCCATGTCCTTTAAACCTCATTGGGACATATTGTAAAATAAGCAATGCATGATTGAGGTGACAGTAGTACATGTCTTCTAAACATCATTTCTAAATTGACAAAGAAGCTGAAAATTTGCTGATAAAGAGTTATTTAGTTCATGCTTTTCATTTTGCACTCATCAGGACAAATGCAAGAATGTCAAAATGTCAAACTATCTCTACAATTTGCACTCAAGAAGACAAGGGTGCTGATTGGTTGGTAAGTTCACTCTGGCAATTTGGGGCAACTTGCTAACCAATCAACACCCTTGACCATGTCCTTGCCAATCTACATGTGCCCAAATGCATCTGTCTATGACAGTGTCAGTAGGAGTGACCAACACACAGCTCTTTTGAGGAGACAAAATCCCTTCTTCACATTGAGGATACTGTCCATCATGAACGATAGTAAGAACTGCAGACGCTGGAGTCGGAAATAATAGTGTGGAGCTGGAAGAACATAGCAGGTCAAGCAGCATCAGAAGAATAGGCAAGTTTGGGTTGGGGCCCTTCTTCAGACTGAAATGTCAACTTTCCTTGCTGTGTTCCTCCAGCTCCACGCAATATCATCTCCACCCTCCATCATGTTGTGTATCAGAAGCATGGAACTAAAAGAAATTTTGAACAGATTTAGATCCTGAGAAATGGGCATCCATAGGGTGCCGTGGGCCACTAACAGCCATAGAGTTGTATTCAACCACAAGCTGTAATCTCATGGCCCAGCATATCCTCAACTCCACCATTACCACTAAGTCAGGGGGTCAATGTTGGCTCAGTGATGACTGCTGGAGGGCATGCCAAGAGCATCACTAGACATACTTGTAATCCTGCTACAATGGACAACCTCACGTTTTCGAAAGTAACACTCCATTTGTCATATCTTTGTCCACTCACTTGACTTATCTTACATTTCTGTAGCCATCATAGAGTCATAGAGTTATACAGTACAGAAACAGATCCTTCGGTCCAACTCATTCATGACCTAGTCCCATTTGCCAGCATTTGGCCCATATCCCTGTAAACCCTTCCTATTCATGCACCCATCCAGGTATTTTTCAAATGCTATAATTGTGTTCGCCTCTGCCACTTCCTCTGGCAGCTTGTTCCATGCAAGAACCATCCTCTGCATAAAAAAAGTTACCTCTAAGGTCCTTTTTAAATCTTTTCCCTCTCACTTTAAACCTATGCCCTCTAGTTTTGGACTCCCCCACCCCTACCTTGGCTGTTCACCCAAATGTCCCTTTGACAATTTAATTACCTAACTATCTTCAAAGTCATCAGCAAATTTTACAACCCTACTTTCCATTCTTTTATCTAACCCATTTATATAAACTATAAACAGTTTGAGTTCCAGCAACAAATCTCGTGGCACACCACTCATTATATATTGCCAACATGATAATGCATGGTCTCTGTTTCCTGTTAGCCAGCCAATACATCCACTTCAATACACTACCCCCAACACAATGAGTTTATATTTCTACAATAACGTTTGATGTGAAACCTGACAAACTGTGTTCTGGAAATTTAACTACAGTTTGTCCACAGCACATAACCACCACAAGGAACTCCCATGCATTGGACAAACACGACTTTCCTTTCACAAAACCATGTTGACTCTGCCTGGTTATCTTTATCTCATGTAAGTGGGTTGCTATAACTTCTTTAATAGTAACTTCTAACATCTGTCCTATGACAATTATTAACTGTTTTGTAGCTTTATCTTTTCTGTCTCCCCCCATCCCCACTTTATAACTAAACAATTCATTGTTGCCGTCTTGTCAGGTGACTCAGTGATTAGCCCCAGATTGCCAGGGACCTGGGTTCGATTCCGTCCTCAGGTGACTGTTTGTGTGGAGTTTGTACATTCTTTCAGCATCTGTATGAGTTTCCTTTGGGTCCTCTGGTTTCTTCCCACACTCCAAAGATGTGCGGCTTCGGTGAACTGGCCATGCTAAATTGCCCATTGTGTCCAGGGATGTGTGGATTAACCATTGGAAAAGCAAGACTACAGGGATAGGATGGTAGGGAGGAGGGGGGGGGGGGGGTTGATCTGGGTCAGATACTCTTCAGAAAGGTCAGTGTGGATTTGATTGGCTGACTGACCTGGCCTTCCAATCTGATGGAACCGTACCTGAAATAAGGAAAATTAAAACCAATGCATCGACTGAGTACTAGTCACTTCTTTTAAGACCCTATGATGAAGTCCATCAAGACTTTGTCAGTCGACATCTCCTAAAATTCATTCAGTAACATGCCCCTGATGATTGTGGATTTCTTGAGTTCCTCTGTCTCTTCCATTTCCTAGTTAATCACTGCCTCTGGAGTATTAATTGCATCATTTATGGTGAAGACTGGCAGAAAATATCTGTCCAGTTCATCTGCCGTTTCCAACTTTTCCATTCTCTGGTCTCACATTCCATTAGGATCAATATTAATTCTTCTAATTCTTTTCTATTTCTAATATTTATACAACCCTTGCTGCTTGTTTCCTTCCTTAGTAATGTTTTGTCTTGGCTGCTTTTTTATAGTCTGTCCAATCTCCGACCTGCACTTCTCTTTACCAAATTATATGCCTTTTCTCAGTTTGATAATATCCTTAACATTTCTAGGAAACTACAGGTGGTGAGTCTATCTTTTGGACTATTTTAACCTGTTCGAATGTATCTTCTGAAATATCCCATTAAATGTCCGTAGTTGCATCTCTATTAGTTCATCCTTCAACCCTAATTTGCCAAATCATTTTAGCCGGTGGTGTTTAAATACCCTTGTCAAATTTATTTTTTTTTAAATTAGTCCCAGACCCGTACTCCATTCCCTCAAAATGAATGTAAAATTTAACCGTATAATCATAACTGTTACCTAGGGACACCTTCACTCTGTGATAATTAATTAAAGTTATAGAACATAGAACATAGAACATAGAACAGTACAGCACAGAACAGGCCCTTCAGCCCACAATGTTGTGCCGACCATTGATCCTCATGGATGCACCCTCAAATTTCTGTGACCATATGCATGTCCAGCAGTCTCTTAAATGACCCCAATGACCTTGCTTCCACAACTGCTGCTGGCAACGCATTCCATGCTCTCACAACTCTCTGCGTAAAGAACCTGCCTCTGACATCCCCTCTATACTTTCCACCAACCAGCTTAAAACTATGACCCCTCGTGCTAGCCATTTCTGCCCTGGGAAATAGTCTCTGGCTATCGACTCTATCTATGCCTCTCATTATCTTGTATACCTCAATTAGGTCCCCTCTCCTCCTCCTTTTCTCCAATGAAAAGAGACCGAGCTCAGTCAACCTCTCTTCATAAGATAAGCCCTCCAGTCCAGGCAGCATCCTGGTAAACCTCCTCTGAACCCTCTCCAAAGCATCCACATCTTTCCTATAATAGGGCGCCCAGAACTGGACGCAGTATTCCAAGTGCGGTCTAACCAAAGTTTTATAGAGCTGCAACAAGATCTCACGACTCTTAAACTCAATCCCCCTGTTAATGAAAGCCAAAACACCATATGCTTTCTTAACAACCCTGTCCACTTGGGTGGCCATTTTAAGGATACAGGGGAACTTAGCTGCTTGGATACAGAATTGGCTGGCCAACAGAAGACAGCGAGTGGTAGTAGAAGGAAAATATTCTGCCTGGAAGTCAGTGGTGAGTGGAGTTCCACAGGGCTCTGTCCTTGGGCCTCTACTGTTTGTAATTTTTATTAATGACTTGGATGAGGGGATTGAAGGATGGGTCAGCAAGTTTGCAGACGACACAAAGGTCGGAGGTGTCGTTGACAGTATAGAGGGCTGTTGTAGGCTGCAGCGGGACATTGACAGGATGCAGAGATGGGCTGAGAGGTGGCAGATGGAGTTCAACCTGGATAAATGCGAGGTGATGCATTTTGGAAGGTCGAATTTGAAAGCTGAGTACAGGATTAAGGATAGGATTCTTGGCAGCGTGGAGGAACAGAGGGATCTTGGTGTGCAGATACATAGATCCCTTAAAATGGCCACCCAAGTGGACAGGGTTGTTAAGAAAGCATATGGTGTTTTGGCTTTCATTAACAGGGGGATTGAGTTTAAGAGTCGTGAGATCTTGTTGCAGCTCTATAAAACTTTGGTTAGACCGCACTTGGAATACTGCATCCAGTTCTGGGCGCCCTATTATAGGAAAGATGTGGATGCTTTGGAGAGGGTTCAGAGGAGGTTTACCAGGATGCTGCCTGGACTGGAGGGCTTATCTTATGAAGAGAGGTTGACTGAGCTCGGTCTCTTTTCATTGGAGAAAAGGAGGAGGAGAGGGGACCTAATTGAGGTATACAAGATAATGAGAGGCATAGATAGAGTTGATAGCCAGAGACTATTTCCCAGGGCAGAAATGGCTAGCACGAGGGGTCATAGTTTTAAGCTGGTTGGTGGAAAGTATGGAGGGGATGTCAGAGGCAGGTTCTTTACGCAGAGAGTTGTGAGAGCATGGAATGCGTTGCCAGCAGCAGTTGTGGAAGCAAGGTCATTGGGGTCATTTAAGAGACTGCTGGACATGTATATGGTCACAGAAATTTGAGGGTGCATACATGAGGATCAATGGTCGGCACAACATTGTGGGCTGAAGGGCCTGTTCTGTGTTGTACTGTTCTATGTTCTATGTTCTATGTTCTAAAGTTCATGAGGCTGCTGGAGGGACTGTCTTATGAAGAGAAGTTGAGTAGCTTTGGCCTTTACTCATTGTATTTTAGAAGAATGAAAGGCAGCCTTATTGAAACATACAAGATCCTTACTGGACTTGACAGGGCAGAAGTGGAGCAGTTGTTTCAACTTGTGAGAGAGTCTAGGGCCAGAAGATTTCATCTCAGAATAATTGATTGTGGATTTAAAATAGGGATGAGGAGGAATTTCTTCTCTGAGAGAGTTTTGAATCTGTAGAATTCTTCATTGCAGAGGACTGTAGAGGCCGGGTCATGAGGTATATTCAAGGGTGAGATCAATTTTTAATCAGGAAGGGAATCAAGGATTATGGTAAAGGGCAGGAAATTAGAGTTGAAAATTATCAGAACAGCCATGATCTCATTGAATGGTGCAGCAGCATTGATGGGCTGAATGGCCATCTTCTCATGGGCAACTCAGGATTGGCAGCAATGCCCATATGCCATGAAAAAGTGAAAAAGATGTGAACACACAATGGCATTTTGTGATTATGATAATCACATATAACACAGAAACAAAACTTACATTCAATCATAGACATGCAAAAACAAGACTTTGCAAGTCTAACACAGCTGAAACCATTTCGATTTCCTTCTTGATCACTAAAGACAATGGACTCTCTATCATCCTGTAGATCTAATGCTCAGTTACAGCTCTGAACATATTACTTGGTATCTTCATAAATGTATCACCTCAGACTAAATCAGTAGTTCCATTAGAAATTATAAATAGCTAAAAGATAATGAACACACACAATAACATTTCTAGTCCTTATCAAACTGAAAGGGCCCGGATGCTTTCAAATCAGTGTTCTTGGTCCAATCTTAACCCAAACAGACACCTTGACCCTTAGCTAAACTGTTCTATTTGTTGCTTCGCGTATGCAATGAAACAATTACTGTTCCATCAGTATAATAAAATGTGAGGCTGGATGAACACAGCAGGCCAAGCAGCATCTCAGGAGCACAAAAGCTGACGTTTCGGGCCTAGACCCTTCATCAGAGAGGGGGATGGGGGGAGGGAACTGGAATAAATAGGGAGAGAGGGGGAGCCAGTTTTGAAACTGGTGAAGTCCACATTGATACCATATGGCTGCAGGGTTCCCAGGCGGAATATGAGTTGCTGTTCCTGCAACCTTCGGGTGGCATCATTGTGGCAGTGCAGGAGGCCCATGATGGACATGTTTCAAAATCTCCCCTTCCCCCACTGCATCCCTAAACCAGCCCAGTTCATCCCCTCCCCCCACTGCACCACACAACCAGCCCAGCTCTTCCCCCCCACCCACTGCATCCCAAAACCAGTCCAACCTGTCTCTGCCTCCCTAACCGGTTCTTCCTCTCACCCATCCCTTCCTCCCACCCCCAGCCGCACCCCCAGCTACCTACTAACCTCATCCCACCTCCTTGACCTGTCCGTCTTCCCTGGACTGACCTATCCCCTCCCTACCTCCCCACCTACACCCTCTCCACCTATCTTCTTTGCTCTCCATCTTCGGTCCGCCTCCCCCTCTCTCCCTATTTATTCCAGTTCCCTCCCCCCATCCCCCTCTCTGATGAAGGGTCTAGGCCCGAAACGTCAGCTTTTGTGCTCCTGAGATGCTGCTTGGCCTGCTGTGTTCATCCAGCCTCACATTTTATTATCTTGGAATCTCCAGCATCTGCAGTTCCCATTATCACTGTTCCATCAGTAATGGGGGAGCATTCTGGTCTGCTGGCCTGCACAGTATAAATGTGTAATTGATACAGAAATCTTCTTCCTAACATAGATCAAACTCTGAAGATTTTAACGAATTGCATTAATCGTCACAGCTGGAGTACTATGCCTAGCTTTGGTCTTGGCAAAGTTCAGAGGAGAGCCATGGGAACAATTCCTGGATAAAGGAAGCTCCGTTACTCACATAAACTTAAAGAGCTGTGTCTAGTTACTCAGCAGCCGTGTCAACTTAGACATGACCAAACAGAGGATTATAGAACAAAGCAAGGGCTACACCACATTACTGTAGTTTGACCAATTGAGGGAACACTTGGAGATTTCATTGCAAATACCAACCTCAGGCAGTAATGAGATCTTCATCACGAGCATAAATAATATAGTCATAGAGATCTATAGACTTGGAAAGGGTCAAAGGGGACCTATCCTTTCCTAGAGTGTTTGGGAATGCATTGCCCAATAGTATGAAAGGTGCTGTCTCTTCACCTTCATGAAGGAGTTGGATTGGTTCCTGGCCAATGCAGAGATTCTACTATAATAATTAACAAATAATGATGTAGGGTCCATGCAATTTCCTGGACTGAGCAGTGAAACAGAAAGCAATTTTTCAGTTTGTTATTCTTCAATGACTTTGTGTTTGTTTACTCTGTTTGGTCTTCCTTGTTAATTACATGCCATGGATAGTGCATGTGATGAGACAGGAGGGAGAATATGCCTTGCCATGATTCTGCGTTGGAAATGGGTGGATTTAAGCAGTGGTATGAACAGTGGTGTTGACAGAGTTTATAGGACGCAGGATAGGACACAGACTGAGGAGTGGTGCTAACAATTTCAACTCAACTTATCTCTAATTACCTGATTGATACCAAACTCCCAGAATTAATGGAAGATTGAGCAAACACACTCAATCACTTTGTAACATGCTCCATTTATTAAAAATTTCATGTTTATTGTCTGGATGCGAATTGAAAACAACACCAGTAAAATTGACCAGGCTGATAATAGCTACAAGTGGCAAACATCGGCAGATATAACATTAGATAATTGAACTGGCAGATAGGCAATAGAACTGGAGTAGGCATGTGGTGGGCTGAATGGTCTCTTGCCGCACCCTAACAATTTTGTGATTCAATGAGGATAAAGCCTCATTGTTCTCAAAAATAATATCAACAAATTTCATTGCAACTACCAAACATGGGTTGCAACTTCAGCAGCAGTGGGATCTTCATCATGAGCATAAATAATATAATTATAGAAACTTATAGCACAGAAGCAGCACCCATTCCACTCAAAAACAATCAGCTACTCAATGACAGGTCAGGCAAAACCCTGCACAGAGCCAATGATGTGCAGCCTTGTCCAATTAATGAGTGGATTGTGTAGCGCCTTCTTCAAATTCAAGAATTGGACAAGTATACTTCACCTAAAGCTGACAATCAGCTCATTTTGTAATGTTGTCCAATGTCATGACCAGATCATGTGTCCCCTTAACCAATGTCAAAGACATCAAGTGCAGCTTTGACTCATGCTATCTTTTTCAGTCCAAACTTAACTGTATAATTTTGGAGGATTTCTGGGAAACATGTTCTCAAGAAATGATTGTTGCCTGGAAAAATGGAACATTCGTAGAATTCCCAGTGTGGAAACAGGCCATTCAGCCCAACAAATCTGCTTCAGACCTTCTGAAGATCTTCCCACACAGACCCATCCCCTAAACTTAAATTTCCAATAGCTAATGCACCTAACCTACACACCCCTGAACACTATGGACAATTTAACATGGCCAATCCACTTAACTTGCACATCTTTGGACTGTGGGAAGAAACCAGAGGACCCAAAGGAAACCCATGCAGATGGGCGGGAAGAACCTGCAAACTCCACACAACCAGTCACCTGAGGCTAGGATTGAACCCAGATCCTTGACACTGTGAAGCAGCAGGGCTAACCACTGAGCCACCATGCTGCCGTTGATAATTGAACCTGGAAAGGGGACTGGAATATTAATTCGCAGACGAACATTGATTTTAACCATTTTTTAAATTCCACCCAAACTCTCAGAAGGTTGTGGGGCTGGTGCTTCTAGGTAAAATGTGGGGTCTCAGAGAAAGGATAAGAATTTTAAATGTGGGACATTGTTTGATGAGGGCCCAGTGAAAGTTAGTGAACACAGCAGTGATAGGCAATGGGACTTGGTGCGAATTCGAGCGGAAACAGCAGAGTTTTGAAAGATTGTAAAGAGTGGAGCATGGGAGATGCATCATGTTTACACGGGAGTAAAGAGGTCTAAAGGTAAAATATTGATGAGAGTTTAAGCACCAGAAAAGAAGAAAGAGGGGTAAAATCAGTAATGTTGCAGAGGTAGAATAGTATCTTAGAGAAGTGTATTCAATACTTTGCAGTAGGCACTGGAATGTTATTAGAGCAAGGTGAGCAAGCAAGATAGTTCCAACAATCAGGCATTTTAGTTATGAGGAAATATTAAGGCAGTCCAACTCCTGCATCTTATCATAAGAAGGCATACATCACCAAAT
The DNA here is from genome assembly GCF_030684315.1 of Stegostoma tigrinum. Classification (NCBI taxonomy): domain Eukaryota; kingdom Metazoa; phylum Chordata; class Chondrichthyes; order Orectolobiformes; family Stegostomatidae; genus Stegostoma; species Stegostoma tigrinum. The sequence continues at coordinate 8,734,262 of NC_081373.1, forward strand.
GCTTTTAAGAGCGAACATATGGTGAATAGAAAACACAATAAATGAAAAGTAACAGATGGAATCAGGGTCATCAAAAATCCCTATTAATTGCTAACAGACAACCACTTACTGAGTTAATGCATTTTCCCTTCTATATTAATTGTCTTTAAACTTATGACGGAATTGGACAAAAGTGGAAGTAAAGATATCGATAAGATGTATCCTTGTGGCAGCCCAGGGAGGTGAGATATGAACCTAGAACATGGAACATAGAGCAGTACAGGCCCTTCTGCTCACGATGTTGTACCGACCTATTATCCTATGCTATGAACAAACTAATCTGCACACCCTATATTTTACTATCCTCCATGTGCCTATCCAAGAGTCGATTAAAAGCTTCTAAAGTTTCTGACTCCACTATCACTGCCGGTAGCGCATTCCTTGCACCCACCGCTCTCTGTGTGAAGAACCTACCTCTAACATCTCCCCTCTACCTTCCTCCAATCACCTTAAAATTATGTCTCCTCGTAATAGTCATTTCCACCCTGGGAAAAAGTCTCCGACTATTCACACTATCTATGCCTTTCATCATCTTGTGCACTTCTGTCGTCACCTCTCATCCTTCTTTGCTCCAATGAAAAAAGCCCTAGCTCCCCTCAGCCTTTCCTCAAAAGAGCTGCCCTCCAGTCCAGGCAGCATCCTGGTAAATCTCCTCTGCACCCTGTCTAAAGCTTCTATATCCTTCCTTTAATGAGGTGACTAGAACTGAACACAATATTCCAAGTGTGGTCTAACCAGAGTTTGAAAGAGCTGCAGCATTACTTCACGGCTCTTAAACTCAATTCCCCTGCCAATGAAAGGCAATGCGCAATACGCCTTCTTAACAACCCTACGAACTTGCGTGAAAACTTTGAGGGATCTATAGACCTCAAGATTCCTCTGTTCCTCCACACTGCCAAAAATCCTGTTATTAATCCAGTATTCTGCATTCAAATTCGACCTTCCAAAATGAATCACATCACATTTTTATGGGTTGAATTCCATCTGCCACTTCTTTGATCAGCTCTGCATTCTGTCAATGTCCCGTTGCAACCTACAAGAGCCCTCCACGCTGTCCACAACTCCATCAACCTTCGTGTCATTGGCAGATTTACTAACCCAGCCTTCCACTTCCTCATCCAAGTCATTTATAAAGATCACAAACAGCAAGGTCCCAGAACAGATCCCTGTGGCACACCACCGGTCACCGAGCTCCAGGCTGAATGCTTTCTATCTACTACCACCCTCTGTCTTCTGTTAGACAGCCGGTTCTGTATCCAGGCAGCCAAATTTCCCTGAATCCCACGCCTCCTTACTTTCTGAATGAACCTACCACGGGGAACCTTATCAAACGCCTTGGTAAAATCCATATACACCATATCCACTACTCTACCTTCATCAATGTGTTTTGTCACATCGACAAAGAATTCAGTAAGGCTTGTGAGACTTGACCTGCCCTTCAGTTCTGAGAAAGTGTCATCCGATCTTAAATGTTAACTCTGTTTTCTCCTTCGCAATTGCTGCCAGACCTGCTGAGCTTTTCCAGCAACTTTGTTTTTGTTCCTCACAAAGCAATGCGGACTATTTCGAATCAAACTATGCTTTCCCAAATAATCATAAATAGCGACTCTCCGAATCCTCTCCAATAATTTGCCCACCACAGAAGAAAGACTGACTGGTCTGTAATTCCCAGGATTATCGCTATTTCCTTTCTTTAACAAGGGAATGATATTTGCCACCCTCCAGCCATCTGGTACTATTTTGGATGGGATGTTGGCTGGTTCAAAACTGTGGACCAGCCACTAAAAATCTGACAAGAAATTCAGAGAAACATTTTTTTAAACTAAAGGATGGTTAGAATGTGAAAATTTACGGCCACGTAAAATATATGAAGCAAACAGCATTGACACATTTAGGAGGAAATTGGATAAACACACATGGGAGAAATGCAAAGGTGTGCAGATAAGCTTAGATAAATTTGAACAGGAGTTAAAGGCTCATGTGGAGCACACATACATAGATCAATTGGGCTAAATAACGTGTTTCCGTTCCTAAATATTGTGCAATGTAATATTTGCATCCTTCGGCAGAACGCTGAATTACAGACATTTTTCCGTGCTCCCAGAATTTAAGAGTTGTTTGATGCAGTCATAGTGGCATGTATCTGCTAGTCTGAATCTTAATTGTTTGCACTTTTGATAAACCTCGTACAATTTGGTCTTCTAGCAAAAGAAAACAAATTTCCAAAGGCAACTCAATTGCAGACGCATCAAAGGCATTCCTGTGTCAGTAAAACTTGTAGAATCACTTATAGATACCTTCCAAATCTGACATTTGTCCGTTTAAGTTTGACCTATGAGCGCCCAAAGAAGAATGCCAGGAAGGAACTATGCAAGTTTCCTACAGCCTCATATTTTTTACTAATTCAGGCTCAAGAGGTACTAATTCTTATGTCAAAGCACTTGCCACTTATACTGATTCACTCCTCTGCCTCTCAGAATAATGCAAGTTTGAATTTTTTCTATTATTGCTTCTGCCTTAATTACACACTTTGAGTGTTTTTTTTCTTTAGGCTTAACTCCTTGACCAGGTGTTTGTGCATTAAATGTTATACACAATTGAAAAACTTTTAGATACAGCTGGGGGTGTGGGGGGTTGTGGAAGAAGGAGTCACAACTATTAAAAAAAACCTGATTTTTTTTACTATTTTTGAAAGAAGTACAAGGTTAAAGCTAATGTCTGGTGTTCCTATTAAATGCTGTGGTGGCACATAACTGTGACATTAATTTCAGCTTCTACTGGAGGGCCAAGTCTAAGCTGAGGAAATCTTTCACTAATGCATTTCCCTTAAACCCGAGAGAAAATAAATTGGCCTTCCATACCTGGTATCTGTGCAGATTACATGTTTTCCAAGACTCTGCCTCAGTGATTATAGAGGCTGCCTCACAGCAATAGCTCAGAGCGTGCTGTGGCCAGTTACACAGGATAAAAACAAAAGAGACTGCAGGAGCCCAGAGGAGTTTAGTTGGCTGACAACTTAATGCTACATAATTAGGGAAAACATGGTATGAAAACAGCTTCTCCTTTCCCGCACAATGGTCTTCCAACTTCTCAAGATTCCCTGAGCGAAGCAATCACACACATCTGACAAAACCTTTTTGTTTGCTTTTCTCCCTGTTTCATTGCTCTTTTTGCAATGCCAATTGAGTTGATGACAACCGCTGCTGGGACGTAGGCAAATTCTTGCATTTCCTCAAACAAAACGTAAGCTTACAGCTCTGCCAATATCTGTGCGTTTGACCTTGCTAACTTGACTGAATTACAGTTTTGTAGCGTGCCAAGCATGTAGCCTGTTCTGCTGCTGAGTGTAATGAACCTGTGACCAAATTATTCACCCATTTACCCTGGGTGCATGTTTAGAGAGTTCACCAGCACTAACCGGCAGTACAAACAGGGCACTTTCACTCTCGTTTCATTATTGTAAAGAAGCTGGAGCTTGCTGTAATGACAAGGCCAATGTTTCATATCAAGGGGAGCAATACTTGGATCGTTCTCAATTCCTTTCAGATACCAGTTTGTAAATCATTTTAACTGAACTTCTTTTGTGAAATTACACTGTGTGACATTGGTGTAATGTGGAGGCTTCGGAGAGGGTGCAGAGGAAGTCACCCTAACCCTAACCTCTACCCTAACCCTAACCCCATTTCTGATGCAGGGTCTCGGCCCAAAACATCAGCTGCATTTCTGATGAAGGGTCTAGGCCCGAAAAGTCAGCATTCCTGCTCCTAAGATGCTGCTTGGCCTACTGTGTTCATCCAGCTCCACACCTTGTTTTCACAAAAGAGGTTACCGGGATACTAGGATAAGAGATAACAAGGTGTAGAGCTGGATGAACGCAGCAGGCCAAGCAGCGTCAAAGGAGCAGGAAGGGTCTAGGCCCAAAACGCCAGCCTTCCTCCTCCTCCGATGCTGCTTGGCCTGCTGTGTTCATCCAGTTCTACACCTTGTATTCTCAGATTCTCCAGCATCTGCTGTTCCTACTATTTCTTAACAGAATACTGCCTGGATTAGAGGCTATGAGCTATAAGAAGACACTACAAAAACTTGGAGACAGTAGGAACTGCTGATGTTGGAGAATCTGAGATAACAAGGTGTAGAGCTGGATGAACACAGCAGGTCAGGCAGCATCAGAGGAGCGGGGAAGCTGGTGTTTCGGGCCTGGTCCCTTCTTCAGAAGAAACAAACTTGGGTTGCTTTCTCTGGAGTGGCAGAGACCGAGGGGAGACTTGATGGAAGTTTATAAAATTATGAGAGACATGGATAGGGTTGATATTCAGTATGTTTTTCCCAGAATTGAAATGTCTAATACGAGGGGGCAAGCATTTAGGGTGAGGGGAAAGTTCAAAGGAAATGCGAGGGGCAGGTTTTTTTTCACAGAGAGTGGTAGCAGTCTGGAATGCGCTGCCGGGATGGTGGAGGAGACAGATACAATAGGGGTGTTTTAAGCGGCTTTTAGATAAGAACATGAATATGCAAGGAATGGAAGGATAGGGACCAAAGGCAGGCAGAGGGGATTAATTTAACTTGGCGTCATGTTCAGCGCAACATTGTGCAGCTCTGTGTTCTAAATGCATTTGCCTGCTATGAACAGAGGTAACTGTCCAGTTAAGGTAAGCAGATTGATGCCTCGAATAAAATTTAGGGGCACAAGAAGACAAATGATACATTAGCCTTTATTATAAAGGGTAAAGTTTAAGAACAAACACATTCTGCTACAATAAACAATGTCTTAATGGTATTATGCTTAGAGTATACCACTGTGTACAATTTTTGTCTCCATAGAAATGTAAAGTGAGGATGTACTTAACTGAAAAGAGGTTCACTAGACTGATTCCCAGGATGAGAGATAGCTGCCTGAGGAGAGATTGTGTAGACTAAACCTATACTTTGTAACATTTTGAAGAGTGGCAGGTGATTTTATTAAATCATATAATATTCTGAATGAATTTTATCTGCTGGAACAATGTTTCCCCAAGATGTGGCACTTCGAAGCTGCAGTCAACGTTTCAAGGGCTTAGATATTTAGGTCTGAGATAAATAGACATTTCTTCACTGAGTAAAACCCTCTACCCCTGAGAGCCATGAGCATTCAGCTGTTGAATATATTCGGGACACAGATGTTCAGATATTTGGGTACAAATGAAATGAAGAGAAATATAGACAGCGCAGACAAGTGGATTTGTGGTGGAACACCAGCCATGATTTTATTGATTAAAAGGGTTTGAATGACCTCTACATGCTCCTATTTCATTTGCTTTTATATTCATGTGGATGGTGCGATGGAGCTATTGCTGCAGATTGCAGTGAGCCTTAATTAATATTTCAATTAATTGTTCTTAATTAAGAAAAGTTGGATGCTGTGATGGAGAAGAAAAGTCTCATCTACATTCACACCTCACAATGACATGGTCAAATAGAAATTGCTTTACACCTCTGCTAAACTCAGATTGTAAATTAGGCATCTAAGCTGACTCTAAGCAATAACAGCACATATCAGCCTAACATGGTAAAACGTACCACATAGTGAATTGGTCCCAACATTCTGGATATCCATTACACTACCTGCAAGTGAAATATGAAGGACACAGATAACAACGTAAGCAACTGTGAGACAATTGCCAATAGAGTGATCACTGGAGACCAACTCTTTGGAAGGGTATCAGTGGAAGTGAGCAGAAATAGAAAGTTCAGCTGGGCTGACAAGAGGGTCGAAGGAAAACTAAGACCAGCAAAAAGAGTATCTTCTCTGCAGCAACTGCAGTAGGAGAAAGCCATGTACGAGTTGGTCTCTTGAATCAAAGCAAGCGATGTTTAGCAGAGTTGACAAAGATGTTCTGCTACAATAAACAGTGCACAAAGATGCAGCAAAACAGCCGTCAAAGGGAAAACAAGAGTTTATGTTCCATAATGTGGTTTAACCAGCAGCCCTTAAAGGGTCTGCTTAATGTTGTCCTGTTTGTTTCTTTATTCTGCAATACTCAAGACCTGTTAGGAATCTATGAGGAGTTAACAAGCAAGTTATACAAAGGAGAGCCAGTGAGTATAACCTATTTGGATTTCTAGAAGGTCTTTGACAAGGTATTGCGCAGGAGGCTGCTAAATAACATAAGAGCCCATGGTGTTAGAGGCTTGGATTGAGGATTGGCTAACTGTCAGAAGTCAGAGGGTGGGGATAAAAGGGTCTTTTTCAGGAAGGCAACCAGGAAGTCCACATGATTAGTGTTGGGACCACAGTTATTCCTGTATTACATTAACTGTCTAGAAGAAGGAACTGAGGACATTGTTGCAATGTTTGCAAATGACACAAAGAAGGTGGAGGAACAGATTGTATTGAGGAAGCGGGGATGCTGCAGATGGATTTGACAGATTAGGAGATTGGGCAAAGAAGTGGCAGATGGAATACGATGTGGGAAAGTGTGAGGTTATGCACTTTGGTAAGAAGAATAGAGGCATAGACTATTTTCTAATGAGTAAAGGCTTCAGAAGTCTGAAGCACAAATAGACTTTGGAGTTCTAGATCAGGATTCTCTTAAGGTTAACATATAGGTTCAGTTGGCAATTAGGAAGGCAAATGCAATATTAGCATTCATTTCAAGAGGACTAGAATTCAACAGCAGAGTTGTACTGCTGAGTCTGTATAAGGCTCTGGTCAGTCTACATTTGGAAAGTTGTGAGCAGTTTTAGATGCTGTATCTAAGGAAGAACATGCTGGCAATGGATGGGGTTCATCGAAGGTTCACAAGAATGATCCTAGGAATAAAGGGTTTGTCATATGAGGAGTAGTTGAGGACTCTGGGTCTGTTCCTGAAATTAAGAAGGATAGGGGTCTCTCATTGAAACTTACAGAATACTGAGAGGCCTGGATACAGTAGACATGGAGAAGATGTTTCCACTAGTAGGAGAGACTAGGCCTTGAGGACACAGCCTCAGTGTGAAGGGCAGGTCCTTTAAAACTGGGGTGAGGGGGAATATCTTCAGCCACACGGCTGGGCGAATCTGTGGAACTCATTGCCACAGAAGGCTCTGGGGATCAAGTCATTGAGTGTCTTTAATACAGAGAGAGATAGGTTCACGATTATTAAGGAGAGCAAGGGTTATGAGGAGAAGGCATGAGAACAGGTCTTTTCTTAATAGAACCCCTACAGTGTGGAACAGGCCCTTCGGTCCAACAAGTCCACACCGAACCTTTTAGCATCCCACCCAGATGCATCCGCCTAAACCCACCTAAAATCTGCAGATTGCCCTATGGGCAATTTAGCATGGCCAAAACACCTAGCCTGCATATCTTTGGACTGTTTGTGAAGCATATTAGCCACAATCAAGACTTGATTGTCCAAATGGCCTAATTCAGTTCCTATACCTTGTGATCTTACGGTCCTATCAAACAACTATTTCTATGCCCCTTCTCAACAGATTTTAAATATGAACTAAGTTCAGATTCTGATTACATATATCCACTATACCATGAGGGAAATGTCTTATTCCTAATCTCAAAGTTTCTGTTGATTGTGTTGATTGATGTAATCCAAGATCAATAACAACATTAAACTCACAAGCTCACGCACTGCACCTTCCACTGTGAGGCTCAGAGGAATTTGGTCAAGAAAAAGTGAAGGATGAAGACAATGGATTGCAAAGGGGAAGGAAGATAATGCATTGTTGAAATTCAATTGCCTTCAGTATACAATTGACAAAATGGAAAATATCGCACTCTGATTTATTACAAAGTTTAAATGCAGCCTGGTAGACCACAAAGAACATACATCTTCTGCCTTTTAGTTACATGGGCCTAACCATCTTGCACAATTCTATGCAACAGAGAAGCAGCCTGTTAATGATGTGATGTATGGTTTGCAAAAAGAGCTGAAATAGGTACCTAATTTGAGAATATAATTTACTGATTATAGGGTAGGTTTACTACAAAATAGTTCTGTCCACATTGGTTTGGCTCCACTCCAGTCAGTCCAAATGTATTCCAGACGCACTTGTGTTTTACACCTGGTACCTTTCTTATCTCACAACTCAGGCTTATGTCCACCACTTGTGAAGGAAAGATCAGGAAACATATGTTCAGTCTGGTGTGTGTCTAGCTATTGTAAAATTAGACTCAATAGAAGCTAATGCAAACTGGCATTAAGGCCCATAAATGGGGTTAAGTTTTGTTGAAGCATTTCATTCTGAATCATCTATTTTTTTATCATGGGATCTTCATTGAAATATTGATGGGTCCTTTTATTTTAAAACAACAAGTCCAAGAATCAGAAACATTCCAGAAACTGCTTTTTGGATAAGTTGAGCCAGTGCAATGGAGAGCATTGCCTCCTAATAGTCAGTTCCTAAACTTTATAAACTGAGAGTTTGCACAATCTACAGGGTGATATACTCCTGGTCATAAGGCTCGGATTTAAATCTAGAAAAAATACTAATAGATCAAAGTCTTCTATCTCTTTTGTCTGTATTGAGACCATCACTGCTTTCCCCTATTCTTCGCATTTTTGGTCTGCAACTGTGAGCTGAAGTTGAGAATCCAACTTGAACTTTGAGCAGAGATAATGGGAACTGCCCATCCCTAGTTGACCCCTTGAGAAGGTGGGGGTGAGCTGCCTTCTTGAACTGCTGTAGCCCATGGGCTAACACTGCACCCACAATGCCCCTAGGGATAATAAAATGTGAGGCTGGATGAACACAGCAGGCCAAGCAGCATCTCAGGAGAACAAAAGCTGACGTTTCGGGCCTAGACCCTTCATCATGGTCTAGGCCCAAAACGTCAGCTTTTGTGCTCCTGAGATGCTGCTTGGCCTGCTGTGTTCATCCAGCCTCACATTTTATTATCTTGAACTTTGAGCAATCAGTTTATTTTGGAAAGCAGAAAAGGACAAACAAACTGATGTTTGTATATGGGAACTGGCCTGGAGAGATAATTGTAGGTTAATTATTGTTCTGAGAACACTGCTGATGTTTTGTCACCAGGGTGTGTCAAGCAACTGATTAGATACTGCTTTGGTTAATCAAGGGGAGATCAGGGCTGGACAGTCAACCACAGAGAATATGGGGAAAAGGAAGAAAACATTGATTGAATTGATTTTGACTCAGTGTTTGAAGCAGAAGGCAGTATGCTCTTAAGCCGTTGCACTATTTGAGTCTTACTCCCTTTCTAGTTTTGTGTCCTTTTGAAGCATTGTTCAATGATCTGAGATGAGTTTCAGTTTATAAGGAATACATGAATATTCCTTGAAGTCTGCTGGAAGCTGTTTATATTGACTGGTGACTTTGGAATTCAAACACAATACAATCCCATGTGCCTGTAATACAATGTATTGTTCAAGGAAGTTCATAAAGGTTTGGACTCATCATTGAAACAGTTTCAGCCTGGCCAGTTACAATTCTTCTCTTTTTAATTTATCCCTTAACCATGCCTGTCTGCCTATGTTCGTAAGTGAGGGTCATAATCAAAGAAAATTAGATTTAAAGCATAGGCATTAATTAGACTACCTTGTTGTTTAGCTTTGCTCTACTAAAGTTACAATATTATTAATGATTTATTAATTTCTGTTTAAGTTCTAAATTCATTGTCTGATATTTGTTATTCATAAAGTTTGTTTAGGAGCAATTGGACAATTTTGAAGGTCGCTGAATGTTTCATTTCACTGCTTTACAAATCCACTGTTAGCAAGTCTGAGGGAAGGGTCACTCAACCTGAATTGTTAACACTGATTCCTCTGCATAGATGCCGCTAGACCTACTCAGCTTTTCCAGCAATTTCTTTTTATTGGTTTCTGATTTAGTCTGGCTTGCTATCCCTGTTTCATAACACTCAAATGAGTAAAACTGGTCTTAATTTAACTAGTTGTAGTTTTAAGGCTATAGCATTTTTAAGAAAACTCAGTCATCTGTTACAACTTCATCCACTTTCATTTTTACCTCATTTGCATAAACATTTAAGAATTAGGAGTAAGGCTAGGCCATTGGCCCTTCAGGTCTGGTCAAGCATCCAATAAGATTATGGCTGATCTGATAGTGGCTGTAACTCCACTTCCTCCTTGACTCCCTGTAATCCTCAGCCAGCATGCTGGTTAAAATTCTGCCTAGATCAATCTTCAAGGCTTTCAGTGACCCATCCTCCACTGTTGTTGAATATAGGAGAAAAAAGACACATTCCAGGACAGCGTGTTGTTTGCTGCTCTTCTTGAAGTAAATGGGAGAGCTCTGTTATAATGCCTCCTGCTGATGCTCAAACTGCAGCAACACCTCATCTCTGCCATTACTAACTACCAATGTGTGCAAGCCTGACAAGGAGGGTACAATGAAGCTGAAATGGGTTGTCGAGGCAGCACCTAGTTTTCTTGTCATAGAAACACAGAAAATAGGAGTGCCTGCTCTGCCATTCAATATGATCATTGCTGATCATCCAACTCAGTCCACTGTTCTCCTTTTTCCTCCATATTCTTGGATCCTTTTAGCCCCGAGAACAATATCTAACTCATTCATGAAAATATTCACCATTTGGACCTCAATCACTTTCTATGGCCGAGGATTCCAAAGGCTTACCACCCTCTGGTAAAGAAATTTCTCCTCCTCTCTGTCTTAAACGAGATCCTTAGACTGTGACCTCTAGTTCCAAACATGTTTCCTGCATTTAAGATAACAAGGTGTAGAGCTGGATGAACGCAACAGGCCAAGCAGCATCAGAGGAGCAGGAAAGCTGACGTTTTGGGCCTAGACCCTTCTTCAGAAAAAAACTCCCTGCATTTACCCTGTTTAGTCTTGTTGGAGTTTCGTACGTTTCTAAGAATTGTCCCCTCAATCTTCTAAACTCCATTGAATATAATCCTAACCAATCCAATCCCTTCATATGTCAGCCCTGCCATCCCCAGAATCAGTCTGGTAAGCGTTTTGCACATTCCCTCTGTCTCCAGAACATCCCTCCTCAGTTAAAGAGAGTAAAACTGTACACAATATACCAGCAGTAGTCTCATCAAGGCCCTATGCAATCGCAGCAATAACATCCCTGCTCCTCAAATCCTCCTGCTATGAAGGTCAACATACTATTTGCCTTCTTCACTACCTTATCATTTCTGCTTTGTTGACTGGATTGATATTTGCGTTACTGACCTTTAACGTTCTATTTAATTGACTGTGCTTAAAAGGTTGGTGGTCTCGCAAGCTAATCATTTGTTGCCTGGCTGTACCATGATCTGATTTTAATTTGAATACAAGATGAAATTTGTGACAATATCAATGTATGACTGTGCTGAGAATTCAATATACAATGTCATGCAAATGAGGTCCTCATCACTAATTCATGATGCTCACCTCTCATTTGGCTAGCTCCCACCTGGAAAAGCAAATTTGCTGGCAGAATGGCTGAGCCAATCTCTGGCTCCTAATAATATTATGCTCACAATGTATCTCATGAAATCCAAGCCTTACATTCTCCAGCTTCTTTATTACACGTCACACGACTGAAGGGTTCCACAATCCCTATTGTTACATCAGTTGCACACAATCCTAACTTGTACCAGGTCCGGCTCCCTTATCAGCCACGAGTGGTCACCTTCAGAGTCATCCTTCGCCTCATCAAACTTTAAATGCTCATTCTGATTCACTCCATAGACTTTCTCATCCCAATCACTGTCATCTCCTTCAGCCCTATAGCCCTTCGCAGTCTCAGTGCTTCTCCAAAGCTGGTTGCTCATACATTCCAGAATGCAATCACTCCAGCTTTGCTGGCATTTTCCCTAAGCTTGAATTCCTTCTCTGTTTTTTTCCAATTTCTTTATTTTTCTATTTCATTTTCCCCATTTTCAGATGGCACGGTGGCTCAGTGGTTAGCACTGCAGCCTCACAGCACCAAGGACCTGGGTTCAATTCCAGCCTTGGGTAACCGCCTGTGCAGAGCTTGCACGTTCTTCATGTGTCTGTGCGGGTTTGCTCCAGTTTCCTCCCACAGTCCAAAGATGTGCCATCCAGGTGGATCGGCCATGCTAAATTTCTTGTAGTATTTAGGGGGATGGGTCTGGGTGGGATGCTCCAAGGGGCAGTGTGGACTTGTTGGGCTGAAGGGCCTGTTTTCACACTGTAGGGAATCTAATCTAAGAATTTACCTTGAAGAATCATTACCTCAGTTACTTTGCACCCAAGACCACTCTGCATATTAACTTTTCACTGGAGTCATTTGAGTACATGTGACAATGAAGCTAATTCTAATTCTAACTCTAAATCTCTTGGATCATTTTGCGATGCCCCTTTAAACCAATCAATACTGGTCGCCTCACCCAATAACACTCTAGGTGGCTCAGAGTCTTATCTTATTTCATAATCCTATTACAAATCATCTTGGGACACTTTATTAAAGGGGGCTACATAAATGTTGAGTTTAGTTTGAAGCTAAGGTCACATAATTACTGCCATCTTAGTGTGAGGTCATGTAACCAGTGAACATTTTATTGGCTCTTCATTCTTATTAGCTGTCTTGAGTGTTTCATTTTTTTTCTACATATTCCCTCCTGTCCTCCCCTCTGCACCCCAGTAACTCTATGCATGTGTTAGAGCAGCTGCGTGTTGCAGATACACGTATCTGAGTAAGTGTCGAACCAGTGACAGCTGGGGAGCTTATGGCAATGAAAGGGAAGTTTAATTGTAAATACAACATGTGGCCCCATCCCATAATCCTTGAAGTCAAGGCCTTATTGCCGTGCTGTATATGAAGAGTGGAGGTGTAGCTACCTGTCCCCGGCCAATCTTAACGTAATCTTGACCCTGCACTGTGTTTAGCAGCTGACAGGTCATTTATAAACAGCTACAAAATGTTTAAAGGCACTGGAGGTGAAGAAAAGAAAATGCTAAAGTTAGACATATCATGAAAAATTGAACAGGTTGGCAACTCCTTTCTCTGGAAAGTAAAAGGATAAAGGGATGAACTTACACGGTCTTTAAATGGATTTGGCTGAGGGGGGGAATATTGACTCACGGAGTAGTAGAACACATGCAGATGGACATTGAACCCATTGAGTCTGTTCTGGTTCTTTTCAAAAGCAATCCAGTTGGTTCACCTTGCCTTACCTCGACTCTTTGCACGGGTTTCTTCACCCATTCATACGTTTTTCCAATTTCCTTTTAAAAGATACTGTTGTATACATTTCCACAAACCAACCGTGCAGTACTTTCCAAATCCTAACCACTGATTTTATAATAAGATTTTTCCACTTGTCGCCTTCAGTTCTTTTCTCAGCATCCTGAAACCTATGCCCTCGGGTTAACAGGCTTTCCATTGTTGGAACCACTTCACTCAATACGAATCAAATTAATCTAAGGTGATGAATTAAAAGTTCACGCCAAACATACAAGGCACATTTGAAAGCAGACTGACCTGAGCAAACAACTGTAAGCACTAAATGAACCATTTCAAGGCTGTCAGGATGAATCTATATTCTTGACAGCTCTGGTGCAGGACAGAATTTGCTGACAGCAGGCTTACAGAAACAAAAAGGGTGTATTGCGCATGAATTTCATTGTTATTTTCAGAAGATTATCACCCACATATCCTGTGCTTTTACAATAAGTTACCATGCAGCAAAGTTTGGAGTTCTCAGATATTTAGTCCTTACATCATATCATGTGAGTTCATCTCTAGCAGGATATTTTAATTGATGACTGATGTAGCTAAGCTTATGCTACCACCCGTAATGTAAGAAATCAGAAGGAATATATTGTGGTATTGAAGAAGCCAACAGATATTTGGGTATATATGTGCACAAAACGTTGAAGGTGGTAGGACAGGTGGAAAGAGCAGTTAATAAAATACAGGCAGTGTCCTCAGTTTTCTTAACAGGGGCATAAAGCAGAAGAGCAAGAAAGTGATTTGAATTCCTGCAAAGCGCTTGTTGGACCCTCAGCTGGAGCACTGTTTTCAGATTATAAAAAAGATGTCAATGCATTAGAGAGAGTGCAGAAGCAAATTACAAGAATGATTCCAGGAATGGGAAACTTCAGTGATGAAGATAGTTTGAAGAAGTTAGGACTGTTCTCCTTGGAGAGCATAAGACTGAGAGGAGATTTTATAAAGGTCTTCGAAATCATGAGTGGGATGGACAGTGTACTCCGGTACATATGACAATAAATCAGTCAGCAAATTAATAGGGACAAGAGCAAGAGCGTATAGATTTAAAGTGATATGCAAATAAAGCAAGGGTGATCTGGTGAAAAAACTTTTTCGCACAGTGAGTAGTTAAGGCATGGAATGAGTTGGCTGCAAATGTGATGAAGGCACATTCATTTGAGGCCTTCAAGAGGGGCACTGGATGATTAAAACTGAAAGAACTGTGGATGCTGTCAATCAGGAACAAAAACAGTCGTTGCTGGAAAAGCTCAGCAGGTCTGGCAGCATCTGTGAAGGAAAAAACAGAGTTAACGTTTCGAGTAAGGCGACTCTTCCTACGGACATTGGATGATTACTTGGACGGAAACGGTGTAGGGAATATGGGGAAAAGGCAGGAGATTGGCCATGGATAATAGAACCAATGCAGGCACAATAGGCCGAATGACCAAATGTGCTGTAACAATTCTATGAATCTGTGACTTATATAACAAGCTTTTATGCACAAATATTACACCCATAGGCAATATCATTAAGCTATTAGATTAAAACTGAGCATCATACCCTCATAGCATGCCATGCTTCAAGTGGTCTGGGAGTAAGATGGAGCCTGAAGCCTTTATATCCTCAACTCACATGCAGTGATACGGTGATGACACTATGAGCATGTCTCTTAAAGGTACACTGACATATTAAATGTAAGATATAACATCACATTGTGGTAAAATACAAGTAAATTTTCTGCCTGCCTTAATAATCGCTGATGATTGGTGTTTCTACTTATGTCAAATTCACAAAGCATTCATAAATCTACCAAGAAAATCAGGAGAAACCTCTTTGTAGATCATGGAGTAGTTAAAGTGGATAGCAAGACACACGTAAGGGGCAGCTAACTAACCACATGAAGGAAAAAGCAACAGAAAGGTATGTTGATTTGGATAGATGAAGTTACATGGGAAAAGGTGTGGGAAAAAGCATAAAGCCTGACTGATTGGGCTGCAGGAACTTTAATTTTTTATGGAAATCTCTTGCTGAAAACCAGGAATAATTGGTTTCCAGCTTTCTTTCCTTCCAGGTGTGAGTCTCACTGGGGGCGAAGTTCCAGAAGTTACTTCTTCAAAATAAAGCTGAGCTAAGTGTGAGTTTACACAGTATAGAGTCAACACATATGTCTGCTGCCAGGGCAGCCCTCTATCCAGGTGTCACAATAAGTGACAGATAGAAAGCAGTGTTTTCAATTGCAAATGTTCACATACACTAACATACCCAATGGAATTGGCTAATGCACTCCCTTCAACTTGTTTCTTTGAATACCAAACTTTGGTATTCCCGCTCTTGGGAATCTGTGAAACATTGAAAACATGGAAAAACTTATTTTAAAGTCATGTTGATGGATGGTAGGATTTGGAGTTTGTGGCTTTCCCATGAATCAGTTACCACTGTCCTTCCACGTGTTTGAGACTACAGGCAATGGCGGGGGGTACTGCTGGGAAAGCTTGCTGTAGTGCATGCCGAGTACAATGCGAAGGCACACTAACATAATGGAGGGAATGGGTAAGCTAGTCAATGTGGCGCCAACTGCTGTGCTATGGATAGCTCAACTTTCTTGATTGCTGTTGATGATACAACCATCCGGGCAGCAGAGGAGTATCCATCATACTCCAGGCTAGTTTCTTGGAGAAAATTGAAGGAGTCAGTAACTGAGGTATTCACTGAAAATTAACAAGACCCTACCTTCTCCATGTCCTGTTCAGATTTTTCGTCAATGGTGACTCTAAAGATGCTTATGGTGACAGACTAAGTAGTGGTAATGCCTTGACTCTCATGTGGAAGGAGGCTGGTATGGCCCACTCCTTTTTAGAGATGCTTGAGTTGGTTTGTGTGCTAATTAGCTGCTGCATTTTCTACAGTTTCTAGATTTCTAAAGTATTGCTTGATTGTAAAGAGCTTTGAGGCAGTGTGAGGCAGTAACAGGTGCTATGGAAAAAGAAGTCTTCTTTCGTGTCTCTGAACATAAACCAAAATTCAGATATTAGTCAGTGGCAATTTGGGGACCGCTTTGCAGAACACCTCTGCTCGGTTCGCAACAAACAACTGCACCTCCCAGTCGCGAAGGGTCTAGGCCCGAAACGTCAGCTTTTGAGCTCCTGAGATGCTGCTTGGCCTGCTGCGTTCATCCAGCTTCACACTTTGTTATCTCTTATTAGTCAGTGGTGGCTGGTTTACATTCATTACATCGATCTACAACCTGCTCCTGGTAGAAATTAAAATTACCCTCACTGCCTTCTCCAACTGTCTCAGATCATGTGGACATTTTCTGCACTTTTCTTCATCAATTTAACCTGGAACGCATGTTGTCCTCCTAATCTCATTAATGCTGGTATCCTTCCTATTCTTTCTTCCCTTGGAGTTCTTGCTAACACTTCCTCTCCCAGTTTCATCACAGTTTCTTGAAACTGAGGGCTGAAGTTCTGAATGGCTTCCTGCAGTTCTTATCAAAATAGGCTTGTTTTGAAAAGCAAGACACCATCCCGT
Organism: Stegostoma tigrinum; assembly: GCF_030684315.1. Taxonomy (NCBI): domain Eukaryota; kingdom Metazoa; phylum Chordata; class Chondrichthyes; order Orectolobiformes; family Stegostomatidae; genus Stegostoma; species Stegostoma tigrinum. The sequence continues at coordinate 8,750,970 of NC_081373.1, forward strand.
GACATCTTGGACTTTATCAGAAATGTCCAAGCTGTGAACTGCTCACCAGTTTACATTCCTTCATTACTGATAGAGTATCTAAACAAGACAGAGACTGAGAGTTCTGGGCAGTTCATTAAAGAGTGAATTACACATTCATTTCATCCTTCTTGTTTGAAGTTCCCTTCCAAACATTAATATGGTAGGCTTTTTCAATAAATTAAATCGTTCAGGAGAAATTTTCGATCAACACTGTTCCTACATAGATACATAAATTCATACTAAATTAGTTTTTGAATCTAAATATTATAACATTGATTTAGGAGAGACATTGATCAGAATACAAGATTGTTCCCACTTTACTAATGACTGGAGTCCTCAAGACCAGAACTATGAAATGGACCAGGTGGACTTTGTCTTCAGTTCTTTTTTTCTAATTTCTTTATTTCCTTCTTGATTATATTAGCATAGAATGACTGTTATTCTGAACCTTTATCTCTTTATTTTTCTAATTTCTTACGATGATTTTGTACTTTTGAAGAGCCGTAAAGCTGGATTTTTTTTTATTTCGCTACTTTTCTAATCCTTTTCCCCATAGAATTTGTACTCAAGAACCTGTACCTAGGTACCCTGTACCTCAGATGGCACCACGATTGGTGACTTTGTAAACTTTTCACTGTCCTGCCCTGGACTTCCTATGTGGGTGCGCAGCCAGGAATGAAATTTGCCTAACAACGCCGCTTCTTCCTCAGGCAGCTCAGGAACATTGGTCTCACCAAGCACACTCCCTTATGTCTCTGTCTAAGTCTTTTTTTCTGTACATCCTTTGCTCACTGTGATCTCCCAGTACTGCACATAAACAAAGCTTTCACTGTATTTCGGTACACATGACAATAAATCAACCAATTAATTAAACTCATCTGAGTACATGTGGCAATAAAGCTAACTCTCTGGATGTGAGTTTGCTCGCTGAGCTGGAAGGTTCATTTTCAGACGTTTCGTCACCATTCTAGGTAACATCATCAGCGAGCCTCCGATGAAGCGCTGGTCTTATGTTCCGCTTTCTATTTATCTGGTTAGGTTTCCTTGGGTTGGTGATGTCCTCTGAGAAAAAGAACAGGAAATAACATCACCAACACAGGAAAGGACATTGCCAACCCAAGGAAACCGAAACAGATAAATAGAAAGCGGGACATAACACCAGCGCTTCACCGGAGGCTCGCTGATGATGTTACCTAGAATGGTGACGAAAGATCTGAAAACGAGCCTTCCAGCGCAGCGAGCAAACTCACATCCAGAACCTCAACCTGAGCTGCAAATCTTCTCAAAACTCGCTAAAGCTAATTCTTTTCAATTCAACATACAACAAGTTTTTAAGCTTTGTGATTCAACTAGTCCATGCCAATGTTACCCTCCATGTAGGGAAGTCAGTGTAAATCATACTCACCCTCACCTTCCCCAAATTCTCTTTTCCTACATAGAATCATTACAGCCAGAAGGCATTTGACCCAACATTTCCATGCTCACATCTCTTTAGAAGCAGTTCACAGACTCTCCCCACGTCCTTCCCACATTTCTCTTCAGATATTTGGAATGTTGAAAAATATAAGCAGACTTACAGAACAGAAGGAGGCCATCCTACCCATCATGTTTGTGCTGACTGATAAATAAACTAACTCCCACACCTCAATCTCACACCAACCCAGATCTGGAGGAAGGGGATGATCGTGAAGGGTAAAAGGCCGTGATTACTAATACCCTGTCTCAATAATGTTAAAGCGGATTTCAAAATAAGACACCATGTTGGGTGACCAGGCCCCCCTCGTAAATTTGTTCTTTTTTTATCAATGTTACATGTCGGAAGGTAAATTGCACAGTCTGAATCTTTTCTAAGATTTTTGAGTCTAAGATACTGGGGGCTGAATTTGGATGATTAAATTCACAAAATTGGAGACTTGCAGCAAATGAGATCCACACATATAGTCAGAGAGTCATCGAGCTGCACAGATGGAAACAGACCCTTCAGTCTAACTCATCCATGCCAATTGGACATCCTAAATAAATATAGTCCCATTTTCCAGCATTTGTCCCATATCCCTCTAAACCCTTCCTTTTCATATACCCATCCAGATGCCTTTTAAATCCATTGCAATTCATTGCGAGCACACACCATCCTTTGTGTGGAAATGATGCCCCTTAAGTCCTGTTTAAATCTTTCCCCTGTCACCTTAAACACATTCCCTCTGGCTTTGGACTCCCCTAATCTGGGGAGAAGACCTTGGCTTATTCACCCTATCCATGCCCCTCATGATTTTGTAAACCTCTATAAGGTCATAGCTCGACTGTTATTAATTACGCCTCACTCTCTCCTGTTACGAGGACAAATCAGACGAATCAAATCAGCCAAACAAAACTGTCATTTGAAACAATACTTAACCATGAAGTTGTGATTTGGAGAGGGTTTCATTCATAGGTACCATGTGAGGTCTTTATGTTAATCTTTATTTGCCCAGCTGGCCTGGTGATTGGAGAGGGTGCCGGGGTCTCATTAACATTGAGCTAATGATATAATACCTGTGTGTGTATGTCAAATAAAGCAGATTATCTAAATAGTGAGAGGTTACAGAGTTCTGAGATGCAGACAAAATTTGATGTCCTAATGCATGAATTGCAAAAGCTCGGTATGCAGGTACTGCAAGTAATTAGGAAAGCCTAATATTGTGTATTTTCTTCACCTGATGAAGGAGTTGCATTCCAAAAACTTGTGATTTCAAATAAATCTGTTGGATTATAGATTGGCATTGTGTGACTTCTGACTGTGTACTGAGAGAGAATGGAATACAAACGTAGGGAGATTATGCATCAGTTGTACAGGGCATTAGCGAAACCACATTAGGAGTACCTTCCAAAGAAGGGTCAAGGCCCAAAATGTCAGCCTTCCTGCTCCTATGATGCTGCTTGGTCTGCTGTGTTCATCCAGCTCTACACCTCGTTATCTTAGGAGTACCTTGTACAGTTTTGGTCTCCTTATTTACGGAAAGATGTTAATGTGTTGGAAACATTTCGGGGGTTTACTAGATGAATACCTAGAAGGGACAGGATCTCTTATTAGGAGATGTTTTACAAGATTGAGAGGTGACTTGATTGTAACACGTAATACCTTGAGGGGTCTGAGAATGTTCTTGTAAAAGGCTGTTTCCTTTTGGGGAGAATCTGGAGGTTGACTTAAAATTAAGGGTTGAAAATAACTATTTTTGTGAGTCATTGGAACATCTTCTTCCTCGAAAGGAGGTGGAGCCAGAGTCTTTGAATACTTCGACCTGAGGTAGACAGGTCCTGGATAAGGAAGAAAGGTCATTGAGTGCAGGCAGGGCTACGGAGTAATCAGATTGGCCATGTGAATGAATAGTGAAGCCCCGCAGGCCGCGTCCTAGAATCAAGTCACGGCCATGGCAAGCAGGGGCTGAGTCCCGGAAGCAAGTCATGGTCGAAGCTCGGAGTGGGGAGAAGAGAGAAGCGCGGGCTGGCTGGTGAGGGGCGGGGTTGGAGTGAGTCCTGGAGGCAAGTCCTGGACGGAGGCCACTGCATGGTGGTAGTGAGGATTCATGTTTTGAAGCCCAGCAGACGTATACTTTGAAGAAGGATGATAACTCGAGTACTTTATTCTCACTCTGGGCTATTTAAACTCTTTATTCCCAAGCAAGCCTTTTTCTCACTATTTCAATTCTGTAAGATCATTTAAAGTATCTGTACCCAGGTAACCTATACCTAAGCTGGCACTGAGAGGTGACATTACAAACTTTTTACTGCACATATTCGAGTGCATATGGCGATAAAGTCTATTCCATTCTTCATACAGGAGGAGCTGAATGGCCTAATCCTAATTATATTTATTATATAATTCTTTATATTAAATAAAATAATCTCCCGGAGGGTTTGGGAGTCTTTGGAATCCCCTTCCTCAAAAGATAACAAATGCATTAAAAATTGAATGAAATGATGTTAAAAGAAGCAGAGAATCAGTCCGATTCCAGCTGTGGTTTCTGCATTCCCATTGGCCACCCTAGCAGCCTGTGGAGTGAGTCGCTAATCCTGCGTTTTCATGAAATGAAGTAATGCCTCATGTTTTTCGTTAATGGTAAATGGAGACCCTTCAGAATGAAAATCACTTCAGTACAAGTCTCCTGATAACATCTCCATGTGAGCCCTATTACTGTCAGAAATAACCTCCTGCACCCCGGAAGTGGCAAAAGAAATGCAGGACTTGGCTGTTTAATCTGGGGTCGAGAGACGGAGGTAGTAGTTGATTTACAAACCCTGACTGGAAAACTTCAAGTCATTGCACCCTGCTTTTATTTTCCGAAGTTCGATGCCACTTGTAATAAACATAAAATGAAGATCTACTGAATACGTTCCAATGGAGTGCATTATCCTGAATGCTTTCATCTCAAACAGGCAGAGGGCCAAGTGTTTTTTTTAAGTTTGTTTCTTTCTTTTTAATATAAAATGGCAGTCTCTGGAGATGCAGTGGGGAAAAAAATCTGAAAGGCTGGAAATGCCAGCATTCTCCCGGGAGAGGTTAGTGCTCTGGGTACTGGATACTGTAAAATGTTTAAGTAACTTTAAGACACATATCATTGCTGTGAAACAGTTGCTGTGGGGTGTACTTAATACTCAGTGGCAAACTGCCTCAAGCCTGGTGTAGCACTCACAAAGAAATATCTCCTTAGATTCATGTGGTGCCTCAATATCAAGGGACCGATTTTTACCATGATGTCAGGAACCCAATAGCTGGATCCACATAGAGTCCTGGCTGTGTGCCTTCGCAATAACTTTTTTGTAATCTGCTGCCTTAATGAGCCAGAGTTAAGCTTTGAGCCTAATTAGAATTACCAAGAGGATCCAGGACTGTCTGCCTGATGCTGGTGATGTTGGCAGGAGGCAGCCATTTTGAGGTCTGCTGCTGGCCTTGTCAAAGAGATTGGGCAGCTCCTCAAATGTTGAGAAGCACGATGGAGGGGTCACAAACAGGTTATGAAGTGAAAATTAAAGACTAGTACACTGGTTCGATTCCCACCACGGCAAATGGTGAAATTTGAATTCAATAAATATCTGGAATTAGGAATTTAATGATGAGCAGGAACACACTGTCAATTGTCAGAAAAAACCCATCTGGTTCATTAATGTCCTTCAGGGAAGGAAACTGCTATCCTTTCCTGGTCTGATACATAGAGCAGGGGAAACATTTAGTTTCTCCAGAAAATTTGCCATTCAATCTATTCATGGTTGATCTGCATCTTAACTCTATTTATCCATCTTGGTTCCACTGATAACCTACCTAAATTGGGGACAGATGATGGCCTAGTGATATTAATCGCTGGCCTGTCAATCCAGAGGCCCAAGTAATGTTCTGGGGACCCAGGTTTGAATCCTTTCAGGGCAGGCAGGGGAATTTGAATTCAATTAAAATCTAGAATAAAGAGTCTAATGGTGACCATGAATCCTTTGTTGTGAAAAGTCATCTGGTTCACTAATGTCCTTTAGGGAAGGAAATCTGCCATCCTTAGCTGGTCTGGCGTACATGTGACTCCAGACCCAGAGCAATGTGGTTGATTCTAAACTGTCCTCTGGGTAATTAAGGATGTGCAATAAATGCTGGCCTAGCCAGTGATGCCCTCTTCCCATGAATGAATAAAACAAATTAAATCTGTCAGTTTCACGTCTCATGTTTTCAATTGACCCCAAACTCAACAGCATTTTGGGAACTAAATTCCAAACTTCCACTAGCCTTTGCATGAAGAAATACTATTTTTTTTAACAGAACTCCTAAACAGTCTAGCTGAATACCTTTGATACCATTATTCAAGAAGAGCGCTAGGGATAGACAAAGTCATTTGGGTTTTATGTGGCTGGTAGTGAAGATACTGAAGAAATGTGCAAGGGATAGAATTAATCTCTCCTTGGATGGGCAAGCACTAATCAAGGACAGCCAGCATGGGTTTGTCCTGTGGGGAGATCATGTCTGAGAGGTTTGATTGAGTTTTTGAAGAGGTGACTAAATGTGTATTGAGGGTAGTGCAATGGATATAGTCTACATGGAATTTAGTAAGGCTCTTGGCATGGAGACTGTGAAGAAGGTAAGAGGCCATGGGAGCCAGGACAATTTGACAAGTAGGATCCAAAAATACTGGCTTAGTGGCAGCAAGTAGAGGATGATGGCAGAAGGTTGTTTATGTGACTGGAAGTCTTAATTCAGTGGAATACCACAGGGTTTGGTGCTTGTAGTTTCTTGTTATATACATTTATGAGTTGGACATGAACATTGAAGATTTGGTCAATGAGCTCGCAGATTACACAAAAATTGGTGTAAACAGCAAGGAGGAAAGCATTTGGCCGCAGGATGTTATAGATGGCCTGGTCAGGTGGGCAGAACAGTGGCAAATAAAATCTACTCCTGAGAATGTGAGGGATTACATCCTGGGAGGATTAACAAGGCGGCACGGTGGCACAGTGGTTAGCACTGCAGCCTCACAGCACTAGGGACCTGGGTTTGATTCCAGCCTCGTGTGACTGTGTGGAGTTTGCACATTCTCCCTGTGTCTGCATGGGTTTCCTCTGGGTGCTCCAGTTTCCTCCCACAGTCCAAAGATGTGCAGGCTAGGTGGATTGGCCAAGCTAAGTTGCCCCATAATGTTCAGGGAGATGTAGATGAGGTGGGTTATAGGGGGATGGATCTGGGTGGGATGCTCTGGGGTTTGGTGTGGACTTGTTGGGCTGAAGGACCTGTTTCCACACTGTAGGGATTCCATATTCTATATCAAAAGGTGTACATAGTGGATGGTAGGACCCTAGGAAGTATGGAAGATCAGAGGAACCTTGGTGTTCATTTCAATAGATCCTTGAAAACAACATGGCATGTAGAAATGTTGTTAAGAAGGTAAATGGGATACTTGTCACTAATAGTTGCGTCATTGAATTCAAGAACATGGAGGTTATGATGGAATTGTACATGACATTAATTAGGCCACTATGTGCAGTTCTGGTCACCATATTAGGAAGAATTGTACTGGGGAGGATACGGAGGATATTGCCCAGGCTGGTGCAATTCAGCTAAGAAGAGAGACCAGACAGGCTGGGGGTGATTTTCTTAGAGCAGAGAAGCCTGAGACCAAACCTGATCGAGGTGTAAAACATTTGAAGGGATTAGATAGGGCAGATAGGAAGAGATTTTTCCTTTATAGAGTGGTCAATAAATCAGGAGGCAGAAATTTAAGGAAAAGTGCAGGCGGTTGAGAGGGTATTTAATGAAGAATTTATTTTCATTCAGAGGGCCTGGGACTCACTGCCTGAGTACCATCACAACAGTTAAGAACAATTCATGTAAGCACTTGAAACACTATGGAATGTAGGACTACAGACCAAGTGCAGGTAAAAGGCACAAGATTGGATAGGAGATTGATGACTGGCATTGACATGATGGGCCAAAGGGCCCCTTTCCATGCTGAAGAAATCTACATCTCTGCAACCTCAGAAACATCATCCCTTTACCTTCCAGAGTTCAGGGAATACACACTTATTGTAAGTTCTCTGTCCTCATAATTGAACCCTTTTAACCGTTGTATCACTCTAATGAGTCTGTTCCCTCCAAGAAAAGTATGCCCTTTTGTGAGGTAAGGGGGTATAAACTGAAGGCAGATGTGGCATAGCCAGAGCTTCATACAGCTGTGCACCTGTCCTTGGGATACAGGCCAGACACATCCATCCTACCTACCTCCTCTGCAGCTGTGCGGATGAAAGTGAAACACCGTCAGATACACTGAGAAAATCTAAAACAGCTCCAGTCCTTGCCTTCCCAATTAAGTCACAATCAAGATGATCTGGGGAGCAGCCAGCTTGTTGATTTCTTGCAGTCTGAAATTGAACAATGCAGACCTGATGTTCTCAATCTGAAGCCAGGTAATACAGTCCGTTCCATTTAAAGACCTGTCTGCTTAGTGTCAGAGCCATTTATAAGTCAGTCTCTGCCTCCTCTTGGTCTATTCACTGCAGCCTGCTCCATTAATTATAGACCTGGGGATTGAGGCAGGGGGTGGAGTGGAAAGAGTGGGGGTCCACTTCCCTCTGCCAGGATTGCTTTCAAAACCTCACTGCATGCTTCCTTCAGTAAGCTGCTAGGGATTTTCAAGCTCTGCTCAGGAAACCTCGGAACATCTGTGGAAACAGAAATGTTAACTTCATCGATTGCACGGGGAGACAGATAATTGTGTTACTTTTGTAGGTCACAATTTAATGGGAGCTGAGCTCTTGTTCATCCCTGCCTGGGGTTGGTTGGTTGTTTGGGCCTGGTTTTGGGGATCATTGCATAGCAAATAGGTGTAAAAGGCTAAGTGACATCTTTTTGAATAGAACAGTTAGTACCTGGAAGAGTTAATTGACACCATGGTGGTCCCTCCCAATTGGGGAATACTTCAGCAGTCAAGTACACTCAGCGTCCAATCTTTGGGCAAGCATCTTTTAAGGCGGCCTTTGAGATACACAATTATGCAGAATTGCCGAGCAGGTGCTGCTAGCCAAGCTCCATACCCGCGAAGATGGCCTTAACTGTGATCTTGGGTTCATGTCGTGCTATATGTAATCCCACCACACTGTTCTGTGTCTGTAAAATCTTCCATACTTCCCTGTTTTGACACCATCACCTGGATAAATTGTTATGATCTCTCTATCTTAATTAGTTTGTACAGTTTTGGATTATTTGTTACTTTGGTTAGTCCCTTGGCATTCATCCCGTATACCTATCACGTAATTCCAACCATTTGGTTTGTCTCTTGCACCACCCCACTTTTGATTTTTTGTAATTAACTCTCTGTGTTAATGAATCGGATTATAGGCCATCCCTTCACTTGCTATTCAGCTCTTAACGCTTTACTCACACCATCTGGCACTTTTGACGACCTGCAAAGACTTATTATTCAGCTTGTCGACACTTCACTCACGCTACTTGTACCACCTTTTGACACTCTTAAATTACCTGGAATTATCTTGCCAGTATCTCTCCATCTATAAATTCTGTGCCTGCGTTCTTTCCTCCACTTTATCTGATAGAGATGCATTGTTCCGAAAGCTCGTGTTTTCAAATAACCCTGTTGGACTATAATCTGGTGTTATGTGACTCCTGACTTTGGACATGACAAGAGAAGCTTCTCCCATCAGGAAATAGAGGAATAAGCCTGTGAGGAGCTAACCAGTTTATTTCTAGTTGCCATGCTCATGCTAAGCTCCACACTGCTAACCAATAATAGGGACTTACCCTTAAGCCAAGCCCGAATTCTCACAAAGTTAACCTGTAACTCAGATGTAATGTAGAATCAGAGAATAATTGCATCCCTACAGTGAGGAAAGAAGCCATTTGGTCCATCAAATCCAAACCAACTAACTCACTCTTAAGTACTATAGAATAAACCAATTCTGTTCAACAAGCCCTAGGCTCATTTTGCTCAAATTCTGTGCGGGCATCCTTCCCTGCTTCGCATCAGTAACAAAGTAAATAAAAGGAAGGATTAGAGGCAGAGAATTGATAAAAGGTATCTCAGATGGATTCAGTAGACATGACCTCCCCAACGTCTTCCCTCATTATTCCTCTTGACTCTCAACCTGAGTGAAGATCAAGATTTAATTACCCACCAAACATCAGTTTAGCTTCGCTGTATTACCATCATAGATTAATATTCATTTTCTGCGAACACGCTCTAAAATAATGAATGTAGTAATAAACAGAAGATCCATTGTCTACGATGTTGATTGAAAGATAATATTGACCTTGGTGCTACTTTTCCGATGAAATGGTGTCCTTTATATCCACCTGCACAGGTAGGTGGAACCCCATTTTAAAGTCATATCAGAAAGATCTCCGACAGTACACTGTAACCTTTCTGTTGCATTAGCCTTAGTCTGTATGTGTAAAGCCCTGGAGTGTGACTAGAACCCAGGGGCTTCCTAGTTTAGGAAATGATGGAACTACTAACTGAGCCACAACTGACACAGTTAAGCTTCAACGATGTCAGTACAGAATGGGAGTCACAGACTGGGTAAGGGCAACAGCTCATCTTGCTCATTAGCAAGTGAACTGAGAGTTCTTTAAATTACAGTCCAACAACTACATCACTACTCAATTACATTTTACCACAGTTATTTTTAAATCAAATTCTCAAACTTCAAATATGGGATATAAGCTTGTTTATGGTTTATAAGTCCAGGCCTTTGAATGTCAAGCAACAGTCCATAAGACGTGGTAGCAGAAGTGGGCCATTCAGCCCATCGAGTCTGCTCCACCATTCAATGAAACCATGACTAATCTGATCATTTTCAACTCCGCTTTCCTGCCTTATCCACATAACACTCGATTCCCTTTCTGATTAAAACTCTGTCTTTCTCAGTCTTGAATGTACCTAATGACACAGCCTCTAAAAGGCTCTGCAGTAAAGAATTCTACAGATTTGCCATTGTCTGAGAGAAGAAACTCTTCCTCATCTCTGTTTCAAATATGCAATCCCTTATCCTGAGATTATCCAGTCCTAGATTCTCCTACAAGGGGAATAAACATTTCACACCTGTCAAGCCCCTTAAGAATCTTGTATTTTTCAATAAGGTCACCCCTCAATCTTCAATATTCCATCAACCTAGGCACAATTTACCAGCCTGTCCTCATAAGACAAGCCCTCCATACCTGGTATCAGCAGATCGAACATTCTCTGGACTGCCTCCAATGCCAGTATATCTTTCCTTAGATAAGGAGCCCAAAACTACTCACAATATTCCAGCTGTTCTCTGCCTAGTGCCTTGTATAGTTTTAGGAAAACCTTCCTACATTTACACTTCATTTCCTCTGAAAGAAAAGCATGTTTCTATACCCATGCATGTGACAATCTGCTTGTGGCTACAGCTTCATTCACAATTTGGACTTGATCCTGACCAATACCACTCAGTACAAACATAAGTTGTATTTACCCATATGCTCACTGCTTTAAGTATCAGTGAAGTTCCCCTTCTTCATGTTAAATTATCCTAAATGTTGTGGCAAAATAAAACAGCAGGTTTTTAAGTAATTTAATTATGTTGTGCATTCTGCTTTCCCTTCTGCATAAGCTGTATAATTTGGCACTCCTAGTAAAGGGCTTTGCCAACAATAATTCAGTTATCCAAACTGTTGCCTGCTAGAATTTCCGCCCATTAAAGTAAACATTCTGTGAACTACTCTATGGACTGGCCCTCCCTCATCCCTCCTAGGTACTTGATTTGCTAAGAACTCTGCATCACAAGTGTGCAATTATAAAATAATTTCTCCTATGGGCTATGTCTACAAATTAGACACAAGACATCAAAAAGTTATATCAACACTGAAAGGGAGGTTGTGTAGAATTGTGGAGTCGCACAGCATGAAAACAGACCCTTTGGTCCAACTTGTCCATGCTGACCAGATATCCTAAATTAATCTAGTCCCATTTGCCAGCATTGGCCCATATCCCTCCAAACACTTCATGTACCCACCCAGATGTATTTTAAATGTTGTAACAGTACCCATCTCCACCACTTCCTCTGGCAGCTCATTCCATACACGCACCACCCACTGTTTGAAAAAGTTGCCCCTTAGGTCCCTGTTAAATCTTTCCCCTCTCACCTTGACCCTGTGCCCTCTATTTTGGACTCCCCTACCCTGGGGAAAACACATCGGCTATTCATCCTATCCATGCCTCTCATGATTTTATAAACTCCTAGAGGTCACTTCAGGGAAAATAAACCCAGCCCAATCAGCCTCGCGCTACAGCTCAAACCCTCCAATCCCATCAGCACTTCTGTTATTTTCTGCACCCTTTCAAGTTTAACAACACCTTTACTATAGCAGGAAGACCCGATTTGAATGCAGCACCTAATTCATACCTCGATTAAAGGGTTGAATTAGAAGGACAGGTTGCATCAACTTGGTTTATAACAAGCTTCAAAATCTTCCCTCCCCCAACCACATGCCAAAACCAGCCCAGCTGGACCCTGCCTCCCTAACCACTCCTCCCACCTCAAGCCCCACTCCCAACCCCTACCCACTAACCTCATCCCAGATCCCCTGACCTGTCCGTCCTCCCTGGACTGATCTATTCTTCCCCTAACTCCCCACCTACATTCACCTTCACTGGCTCTAACCCCACCTCTTTGAACTGTCTGTCTCTCCTCACCCTACCCTCTCGTTTATCCATCCTCTATCTGCCTCCCCCTGTCTCCCTATTTATTTCAGAAGCCCCTTTCCCTCCCCCATTTCTGAAGAAGGGTCCCGACCCAAAAATTCAAGCTTTCCCACTCCTCTGATGCTGCTTGGCCTGCTGTGTTCATCCAGCTCTACTCCATGTTATCTCAGGTTCTCCAGCATCAGCAGTTCCTAATATCTTGGTTCATAAACCTTTAGGTTTAAAGGGTCAAGGAATATCTTGAAGGTGGGTAATGACCTAGTGATATTATGGTGAGACTGTTAATCCAGAATAATGCTGGGGGTGTGGTTTCAAAACCTGCCATGGTGTATGGTTGAATATGAATTCAATAATTTAAAAACAAAAATCTGGAATTAAGCATCTAATGATGACATAAATCCATTGTCAAAGGTCATTAACAACTCACACTTTTTGTATACTATTTTAAAATGTTGCTATTAGACTTCTTCTTCCAGAATTTTAATTGCGCACAAGTTTCACCATCTGCATTCCCCATAACATTAGCCTGGGGTCCTGGGTTACCAGCTCAGTGACATGAACACCTCCCCAATGAGCTGGTAAAATGATTGGGCTGGCTTGAAAAGAAATGAATGGAGCACTTTTGTTGTTCCATAACCTAAAGTGGCTGAGGACACCACTGAGTTGTGTCATCGTGAGCTGTTCAGGGAAACTCAATGTGAGAGGTAAATCGCAATATTGGCAGAAACAATCAAGAATCAGGTCAGAAAAAGTTCTTGAGCAGTTTGTGTGATGTCTTTATACGTGAGAGCTGTTTTACAAGTCTCAGAGGTATTGTTGAAATTTTGTGGCTTTCTTTAGCGAGGACGTTCTGAATGAAAATGGTCCAAGCCCTGAGTAACTAGTGGTCACATATTGACAACACAAACAGGTCTTTAGAGATAATAAGAACTGCAATGCTGGAGTCAGAGATAACGCAGTGTGGAGCGGAAGGAATACAGCAGGCCAGGCAGCATCAGAGGAACAGGAATGTTGACGTTTCGGCTCGGGATCCTTGCCCAAAATATCAACTTTCCTGCTCCTCTGATGCTGCCTGGCCTGCTGTGTTCCTCCAGCTCCAGACTGTATTATCACAAACAGGTCTTTAGCCTGCCATAGCCTCTCACTATGGTGCAGGGCTAGTCATCTACAGGCTGCGAGCAAAAATACTACCACAAGTTGGGAATATGGTTTTGGTAATTTGTGTAATTTCCTGTTGTCAATAAAAAAATGATGCTATACATTATTGCAGAAGCTCATTGGCTCTTAAGATGCCTTACAGGCTTCCAATCCCACTTTCAATGGTTGGTTTTTAACACCCTTTGGGAAAATACAGATGGACTGTAGATACTGCCTATAAAAATAAAATACAACAAATGCTGGAGTCTGTAACAAAACAGAAAAGATGCAGAATAGATACTGCCTTGTCAGCATCGTATAACAGCCCCTCCCCAGAAAAAAACAGCAAACACATTGTCACATGCAGAGATGGCAAGTTTTTGAAAGAGATCATTTTGTTGGTGATCTAGATACAAAGTAGAAAAAATAAAATCAGAAATGTGACAATACCTAGAAGACCTACTTATTAATTTCTTTGTGGAGTATTGAGTATGAGTCCCCTTGGCAACAATCTTCCTACTGGAACTCATCACCTGAACCCTTTATAAAGCAGATCCAGGGGTATGTTTGCAGAACTATCTGTCCTGACTGTGACAAGGTTTGTGGCAGAATGGTGCAAGAAGTCTATCTTGACGTCAAGAGCAATACACTGCCTTTTTTTATGTATTTGCTAAGCAGCAAGTTGCCAATTAAGGGGAATTATTGCTTGTTAAATGCCATAATAACATCCCTAACTGTTTTGACAATATTCAGGTTGCTATCTTTCAAAACCCAATGAACAAATTAAACATGGAGAATTCTTGACATGGTAGTCAGAGTGGGTACCTGGCAACTTCAGTTCACTGCTTGAGCCAAAGAGCCTCCACACTTGATTTTGGGCATCAACATCTCAGGGCTTGTTCCATGGGCACCAGTCACAAGCTGCCAAGTCCACAGATATGTGCCACCCCCTAACAACCCTCATGGCATTATCTCCAATCCAGTTACTGCTGCAGAAACTCTCACTGTTTGTTTTAATTCATTCAGGGGATAAGGGTGTCCCTGGCCAGGCCAGCATTTATTGCCCAGAAGGCAGTTAAGTGTCAACCACATTGTTGAGAGTTTGGAGTCACATGTAGGCCAAACCAAGTGAGGATGGCAGTTTCCTTCCCTAAAGGGCATTAGTGAACTAATTAGCTATAATGCTTCAGCAAGTACACTGTGCACTCAGGGACACACACATAGCTTATGGGCTGGGTGCGCCTCTGGCCTGTTTGTTTGCTGTTCGCTCACACCGTAGCTACCACCATGCTCACCTGCATTGCATTACTGTACCTTGTCTTTTTGCACTCTGTCCCGATAGCAGAGAAACCAAGCTCACTAGAGAGAGAGAAAGGAGTGACAAGAGATGAAAGTGGGTGGCCCAGATGTGCAAGTGGTTTGAGCGCTTTGCTCAGTTGGCTAGGCAGCTGGTTTATAGTAGAGTGATTCTAACAGTAGGGGTTCAATTCCTGCAGAGGCTGAAGTTGCCATAAAGGTACTCCCCTCTTTATGTGAGATATGGTGACCTTTAGTTTAAATTCACAATGAGTCATTTCTCTCTAGTTAGAGAGTGGGACTTTGGTACATTTGTCCTATTCAATGTTATCACTCCGAAACTATCACACCTTCACTTTTACTGCACAATAGGGACCCCAATGCAAAAGCACATCACTAAATGGGATACTGCTCTATGGGTTGTGACAGGTGCTATAAAAGCAAGCTCATTGAACTTTGTTCTTGCCTTTGTTTATTTTAATTATTTTTTCCTTTAATTCTATATTACTTTCATTCCTTCTGTCCTATTTCCTTTCTCTTCTTCATTTTTTTCTCCTTTCCATTCTTAGGATTTTTCTGACAGGTGTGATACTGTATACGTTGAATTTCCTTCTTTTCCATTCAATACAAAGACTGCAGCAACATATATCTACTTTCCATTCTGGAAGGAAGCTTTCCGTTTCTATATTAGTGCCACGTTTGCACAAGACTAGACGAGGAGTTGGAAAAACGGAAGAAACCCTGCGCTGAAGTCTGTAAGGCACTGCATAGTTCACAAACATTTTTCCCTCACACCACCTCACAGGTGAAAACACTTTAGACCCACATGCAAGGCTTTGTACCGGTGAATCCCCTACAGAACGCCAGCTCAGAAATTTCTGTCGATGACTTTTGACTTTAAGGTGAAGCAGAATAAGATTAAAAAGAATCCTAAATTCACCACTCAGTTTGAAGAGCATATTTCTTGGCTCTTTTGTTGAGTTTTGGAAGAAATCTGTGTGCAGCATTTTCAGGCCAAAATGTTCTCAGAAACAAACCAGGCCTGGATTTATGAGGTGAAGGAAAGGTGTGATCACTTCAGAGTAAAAAAGAAACAAAGTTCTGAGTTTTTTACAGGATCCAAACTACTCAGAAATTCAATGCACCTCTCTCCAAGAATTTAAAATATTCCCCCATGTCTATAACTCATAGCTTCTTAAAGAGCCTGACTCAGAAATGTGGGCTGGTCACAGAGGACAGTTTCGATAAAAGTTGTTGCTGCCATTTTTCTTTAATATAAACCTCACTGATGTATTCCCTTTGTTAAGGGATGTGATTAATGTAAGGGTATAATTCTGTGGAGACTGACAATGCTCAGATAGCCAAGATGGCCCTTTTGACAATTGAAGATCCGCAGGCCCAAGTTCAGTTCCCAAGTCATCCAAAATTTACTCAAACACACTTTCTGCCATGTGGTAACAATTGGGACAGGAAGCCATTCTCTCCTCGAGCATTAACATCAACTGAAGCCTAACTCCATTCTACTGGGGCTATGTCTGTATCAGCCAACCCAACAAAGTCAGGTGCAAGGTGACACTGAGAAATCCACTAAGGCAACCGGGAGGTGGATTTGGGTGATTTAAGGATTGCTTTGCCAGATTTTTCTGGAATTTTAGCTGCAGCTTTGCTGCATTCAGTCACAACCGAATCTGCATCAGAGGACCAAGGTGGTTAAAAAGATATTTACCACTCTTGCATTTATCGCTCAAACCATTGAGTGTGGGAGTTGACCATCATGTTGAAGTTTATACAGGAGATTGGTGAGGCCTCTTCTAGAATATTGTGTCCACTTCTGGTCGCCCAGTTATAGGAAGAAGGGTATTATTAAACTGGAGAGGGTTCAGAAAGGATGTGCCAGGATGTTGCCATGAATGGAGGGTTTGAGTTATAAGGAAAGGCTGGATAGGCTAGGAATTTTTTTTCACTGGAGCGTAGTAGCTTGAGCAGTTCCTTATAGATGTTTACAGAATCATGAGGGTATAGATAAGGTGACTGACAGATGTCTTTTTCCTAGATTGGGGGAATTTCAAGACTAGGGGACATATTTTTAAGGTGAGAAGAAAAAGATTTTAAAAAAGACATGAGGGGTAATTTTTTTTACACAAAGTGTGTGGAATTAAGCTCCAGAGGAAGTGGTGGATCTGGGTACAGTTGCAACATTTAAAAAATATTTAGGTAAGTACATGAATAAGAAAGGTTTGGAGAGATGTAGGCCAAGTGCAGTCAGGTGGGAGTAGTTTAGGTCGGCATTATGGTCAATGTGGAATGAAGGGTATGTTTCCATGCTATATGACATTCTAGGCTGATTCTAAACAACTTGCTGTCTGGTCACACCGGCTCTCTGAGCTACAATTCATGGTGGCAGTTACTGCGATCATCGTCCCTCAGAGTATCAAACTACAGAGGTTTCCTAGTTTGGTGTGGAAGAGGAAAGTCACTTCCTGGTCTAACTAGAAGAGTCTGTCATGTACAAGCTTTGGTTTAATGCAGACAAGCAACTTGTTACAATGACTTTGAGAAGGCCCAGATGTTAGGGCTCACTCTTTCTTAAGGGATCTTAAATTGTTCTGCCCACACATTATCATAAAGGTAGCATCAATCCTTTCAGATCATAGAATCCTTACAGTGTAGTTAGAGGCCATTCAGTCTTCACAACCATCCAAATAGCATCCCACCCTATCCCTTAAGCCCCACATTTACCATGGCTAATCCATCTCGCCTGCACTTCCCTGGACTCCCTAGACAATTTATTATGGTCAGTCCACCAAACTTGCATATTTTTGGATTATGGGAAGAAACTGGAGCAAGCCCACACAGATATGGAGAGAACATACTAACTCCACACAGACAATCGCCCAAAACTAGGGTTGAACCCTGGTGCATTGAGGCAGCAGAGCTAACCGCTGAGCCACCCATGCTCGAATGTACATAATGCAAAAAGCTCCCCTCTTCTTATCTTCCTAATCTTTTCTTTCTCACCTGTTTATCAAATTCCCCTCAGACACATTTACCTCAACCATTCCGTGTGATAACATATTCCACATTCTAACTGAGGCTCTTAAATCAAGTTATCCATGGTTGTGACAATACTAAAAACCTCATCACCAGTAATAATCACAGAAAAGTGCTTGTGTATTTTTTAGATTATACTGAGAAACCATTGATTGACAATCATTAAATTTATTTTGAAGTATACTTTGCTCTACCTGCAGTCCTTCACATTCAAATTGAACCAAATGAGGAGAACTCTCTGTGAAGATACTCAATCTTCTTTCCAGCACAGGCCAACTAAATCATCACTGGCTCTAACTTGCTCACCAGAAATCTATCCAGACCACCTCAAACAACCTCAGGTAGGAGCTGAGAGGCCACTTCAAAGCTGCTGGCAGACACACTATGCGGTGGTGAGCAGTTCCAAACGTGGAAAACAGAAGCTACATTAGACCATTCAGCCCTTCAAGCCTGTTCCACTATTCAATGTGATCATGGCTGATCATCCAACTGAGTCCTCTGTTCCCGCTTTCTCCTCAAACCCTTCTCATCCCTTTAGCCCAAAGAACTATGTCTAACTCCATCTTGAAAACATTCAATGATTTGGTCTTGACTATTTTTAGTGGCAGAAAATTCCACAGGCCCCCAACCTTCTGGATGAAGAAATTTCTCCTCTTCTCAGCCCTAAATGGATACCCCGTTTCCTTGGACTGTGATCCTGAGACTTGACTCCCCAGTCATTGGGAATATCCTTCCTCCATTTGCCTTGTCTGTTCATGTTAGATTTTTCTAGGCTTTTATGAAATCCCCCACTTCCCATTCTTCTAAACTCCAGTAAATATAGTTCTAAATTCTTTTTATACAACCATCCTGCCATCCCAGGAATCTGATAAACCTTTGGTTGCACTCTCACTATAGCTAGAACATCTTTCCTTGGAGGAAGAGGCTAAAATACTCCAAATACAAAAGACCTAGAGTTAAAATACCCTTGTGCATATTAGTTGTATTTATTGGCTTCCAGATTCCACTTGGTGTTTGGGACAAGCTGCTACTATTCTCGTGTTTGGGAATAGTAAGTTCCTTTTCGGTCTCTTTTTTGCATTCACTCATAGGATGGGAACATCACTGGCTGGGTCAGCATTTATTTCCATTCCTTAACTGCCATTGAGGGGCTAGTGGTGAGCTGCCCTCTTAAACCACTGCAGTCCATGTAAACTTATAATGCTGTTAGGCAGGGAATTCCAGGATTTTAACCCAGTGACAGTGAAGGAACGGTGATATATTTCCAAGTCAGGTTGCTGAGTGGCTTGGAGAGGAACCCGCAAGTGGTGAGCTTCCTATGTATCTACTACCCTTGTCCTTCTAGATAGCCATGGGTTTGGAAGGTGCTGTCTAAAGATCTTTAGTGAATTTCTGCAGTGCATCTTATAGACGGTACACACTGCTGCGACTGAGCCTCGATGTTGGAGGGTGCGAATGCTTGTGGATGTGGTGCAATCAAGCGGCTGCTTTGTCCTGGATGGTGTTGAGCTTCTTGAGTGTTGTTGGGGCTGCACCCGTCCAGGCAAGTGGGGAGCATTCCATCACACTCCTGACTTGTGCCTTGTAGATGGTGGACAGGCTTTGAGGAGCCATGAGGTGAGTTATTCACCACAAGACCCAATGGCTCAGTGGTTAGCACTACTGTCCCATAGCACTAGGGACCCGGGTTCAATCCCACCCCCAGGTGACTGTCTGTGTGGAGTTTGCACATTCTCCCCATGTCTACGTGGGTTTCCTCCAGGTGCTCCAGTTTCCTCCCACAGTCCAAAGACATGCAGGCTAGGTGGATTGGCCATTCTAAATTGCCCATAGCATTCAGGGGTGTGTAGATTAGGTGGGTTATAGGGGGATGGGTCTGGGTGGGATGCTCTGAGCGTTGGTGTGGACTTGTTGGGCCGAAGGGCCTGTTGTCACACTGTAGGGATTCTATGAAGGATTCCTAGCCTCTTAGGGTGATGGGAACACCTTGGGCTTCCCCTTTGCAAAATAGTCTGCTGCCATTTTCCCAGTATCCTGCCCCCGGTCCGATTCCAAATGGCTGTCAAAAACTCTCTCTGCTGTTTCTGGCTGGACGGACATCTGAGTGTTTTCTGGCATTTTCTGGTTGGTTTTTAAATTTAATTCGAAGGCGAGGCTGTCCAACCCCATTTGGGCAGGGTACGATCCTGAAGCCAAGAGTTCGGATGTTAGTTTTTGACAGGAACGGGTAAGCGGTTCTGCAAATACTTTACAAAATGAAAGCATTTTGTTTCTGCCAAAATGTGCTGAAAAGAGGATATGTTCCACTTCGCCAAAACAAAACATCTCTCTATTTAATAGGCATTTCAAGAAGTAAAAAACAAGAAGAGTAATGAAAAAGGTCAATGATTGACTTTCAATGGGATCTGGGATCAATTTGGGAATAGTTTAGAGAGAGGGAGAGATCTGTAAGTGGTTTTCAAGGAGATGTGTGATGAGTTTGAGACTTTCCTTTCCTCAAGAGGTTCCTACACTCTCAGAAAGGATGTAATTTACACTTGGATCTGACTTCTGTGCCTGCGATAATAAGGCTGGGAGGCAGCTGTTTCCCAGTGACACCATATTCACTCAGTTCTAACAGGGCCCATCATCACCACTACATCATAAATCAGCAAACTCCTGAAGTTTGGAATTCAACCCACAAGCATCACCATTTAAATATGATCATCTTACAGATTTGTTGCTTTTTAAATATACTGATGTCGTCCATTACCTAATAAATAAAATTCCAAAATATTTTGGACTTTTGAACATTATTTCTCCAGCACCCAAATGATAATGTGGTATGAATTGTGTTGTCAGAAGGTTTGAGTTATGACCTACCATGCGAATTTCTATAAAATAGAAAGAAAAGTCACACTCTCTCACTAGACAGAGACACAGTCAAGGGGGGAAGGTGATGGCCCAGTGGTATTGTCACTGGGCTGTTAATCCAGAGACCCAGGTAATGCTCTGGGTCACTGCGGTGTGGAAGCAGATTATTTGGCCCATTGAATCCACACTGACCTGAAGAACAGCCCACCCACACCCTATATTTTCCATGGCTAGTCTTCCTAAGTTACACATCCATGGACACTACAGGTAATTTAGCATGGTCAATGCATCCAACCCGCACTTCTTTGGAGGAAACTCATGCAGACGAAGGAAGATCATGCAAACTCCACACACTCAGTCACTGAAGGCTGAAACTGAACGTGGGTCTCTAGCACCTCTGCTAACCACTCAGCCACCACACTGCATGGTAGAATTTGAATTCAATAAAACTTGGAATTAAGAGTCTAGTGATGACCAAGAATCCATTATCGATTATTGCTTAAAAACCTACTTTTACTGACATCCTTGAGGGAAGGAAACAGCCATCCTTACCCAGTCTGGCCTACATGTGACTCCAGACCCACAGCAATGTGGTTGACTCTTACCTGCCTTTAACTTAGGTATGGGCAATAGATTCTGGCCTAGCAAGTGACATTCACAATCTATGAGTAATTTTTAAAAAGTGTTTCCTCTCACTTTAATTTGCCCTTATCCTGCTTAAAACTCAATTCTTTTCTTGTTTTTATATGTATGAAAATTTCCCATGAATTCCATGTTTTGTTTCCTTAGGCTTGCTCCGTAGACTCGCGATAACCTGTTTCCACTCCAGGCTGATAGATTCAGAGACAGCTGCTAGCTCTGACTCTGCCATGTGATCCTGCAGTCAGAGGATGGGGTGTTTGGAGATTTGGCTACTCCTTCCACACCTCGGCCTTGCCTCTGCACATTCCCATCAAAATCTCTCAATGTGTTCCCCACCTTCCCAAAAGATCCTTCTCCATTTTGGCCGGATACAAACCAGGGTCTCAGTGGGGGGGTAGTAGGAACTGCAGATGCTGGAGAATCTGAGATAACAAGGTGCAGAGGTGGATGAACACAGCAGGCCAAGCAGCATCTCAGGAGCACAAAAGCTGATGTTTCGGGCCTCGACCCTTCATCAGAGAGGGGGATGGGGAGAGGGTTCTGGAATAAATAGGGAGAGAGGGGGAGGCGGACTGAAGATGGATAGAGGAGAAGATAAGTGGAGAGGAGAGTATAGGTGGGGAGGTAGGGAGGGGATAGGTCAATCCGGGGAGGACGGACAGGTCAAGGAAGCGGGTTGAGGTTAGTAGGTAGGAAATGGAGGTGCGGCTTGAGGTGGGAGGAGGGGATAGGTGAGAGGAAGAACAGGTTAGGGAGGCGGGGATGAGCTGGGCTGGTTTTGGGATGCAGTGGGGGAAGGGGAGATTTTGAAGCTTGTGAAGTCCACATTGATGCCATTGGGCTGCAGGGTTCCCAAGCAGAATATGAGTTGCTGTTCCTGCAACCTTCGGGTGGCATCATTATGGCACTGCAGGAAGCCCATGATGGACATGTCGTCTACCTCATGTTCTCTAAAGAGCATTGCGGGAGGGTGGAAATGGGGAACTCATCCATTTGCAGCAGTATAAGGCTAAGAGAGAGGTTTGTATGGAGAGCTGACGTTGAAAATTGTACTGTTAGAATCAAATCAGCCTTACTCACTGAATGACACTGTGACTCTCTTAACAGTCATTTTGTTAGTGCACACTTCAAGTACCCATTCTACCACCCAATGCAGAATCCAGGGCAACATGCAGTGCAGATCTCCTTGCAGACGTGAACAAAATTCTGTTCCCAAAACAGCAGTCCTCACACCAAAAGGACAAATGCTGCACAGTCAACGTTTGCAGACTTTTTCTTTAATCTGTCCTTGGTCACAATCCGTGGTTAGATTTGCCATTCAGTCTTTAAATGCTACTTATTCCAAACCCACTGTTGCATTCGCTCTCAGTCCTTTTCTAATGTTGCATTCATCTTGTCATTTGTTAATTTAAAAAGAAACTGGTATGCAGGATTGGATTTAATGTCTGATTTGACTCTGATTAAGAGCCATCTACATTCAAAATGTTAGCTTGCTGTCTCTCCACGGATACTGCCTGACACACTGTGATTTCCAACGTTTTTTTTGTTTTCAGTCCAGCATCCGCAGTAATTTGCTCATGGATTTTGTATCAGGCTGCCTTTCAATGACCCCTATACACCTCCCTCTCACCCCCATCAACTTGGTCAGAGATATTATAATACATCTCTGGAGCAGATGGGACTTGAAGTAGGGCCTCCTGGCTAAGAGGTTGGGACATTACCTGTTTTAACCCTTTTGAGACACAAGGGGAATCACAAATTAACTTCCCTGTGGAGAACACTATGAGTTTACTTGACAAAATGCAAAAGCCTGCCAATGTAGAACTCATCACCTGATCCCTTCATTCAGCAGACCCAGGGATTTGCAGATTTGTTGGAACAAACCAAAACTCATCACTTTCCACATTTTCCTTCAATTCTGTAGCTGCTGCTTGAGGCTAGTCTCTATTTTCCAGCACTGAAACTGTGTCATCAGCTCCTTTACGTTATTTGAAGTGCTATGGTTCGGGAAACAGATTAAATGACGTCTTTGTGCTAGACCCTCAGTGTAATTGAGCTTCCATCTTGATTGCGATCTACAGCATCAGCTGAAGAAATTAATTTCTCTTGAAGGGTGAGGAGTATCAAGTTAGTGGGCACGAGTGCGGTCAAAAGGGCTCGCTGCTGGCGATGCCTTGCCGGACACACAGTTCGAGCTGTTGTTGCTTATCGTTTTGCTGGTCGCACTCAAGTTGAGAGTCTTGCAGCAATGACTAGTGAACCAGGCACACTGATCGCTGTAGCTGACCAGTTCTGAAAGCACTGCCATAATAGCCTTGCCTGACTGCTAGTGATTGCAGACAGATGTATCTCCATCTGGTATATTTTAAAAAGTTCTTCCTAGGTAATCCTTCAGCCAGAATCCACAGGAATCTGGCCCAGAGGCTGGCCACCAGTGACATCGAAATTGTGTAAACTGTTCACTTCCAGGCGAGCTCAGCTGCTGAGGCAAAGAGTCCCCCAAGAATACAGGCAGCACGGTGGCACACTGCCTCACAGCTCCAGACACCTGGGTTCGATTCCACAGTCTGATGACTGCCTGCAAGAGGTTTGCACATTCTCCCCGTGTCTGCGTGGGTTTCCAAAGATATGCAGGTTAGGTGGATCAGCCATGCTAGATTGCCCATAGTGTCCAGGAATGTGCAGGTCAGGTGGGTTAGCCAATGGAAATGTAGGGTTACGGGCACAGGGTAAGAAAGTGGGTCTGGATGGGATGCTTTTAGGAGGTTCACTGTGAACTTGTTGGGCTGAATGACCTGCTTTCACACCTTAGGGGTTTTACAAAAAAATAATACAGGGGTATGAAACCAAAAAATTGTTCATGCATCAGGAGGCATTTGTGGCTGAGATCCTTTAAGATGCTACTTTAGACCTAATCACTTCCATCAATTTTGTATGCGTGCTTCATTCTTGGACTTCACTAAATGTTGGTCTCGTCGTATTCCTCAAAAGTGCTCCGCTATGTAGCAGGTGCCATATAAAGTGATGTTGTTGTTGTTGTTTGTACTGCATTCCAAACTGCTTGCCTCTGCGTTATATATGCGATGTCAAAGTGAGGCAGATTGTCCTGTGATTGGGGGAAGGAAAGCTGGGTGGCCCTGGAGAGGGAGCATGACATGATAGAGGCCTTCTGACAGTAATAGGTATCTCAGAGGCATCGACCTCCAAAACCAAACTCCAATTTTGTCCGTTTAATCTTTTTCTGGTGCCCATTTAAGGTAGAGCCATAACCTTACTGAATGTTGGAGCTGATTCGATGGGCTGAATGGCCTAGTTTAGGTCGTCACTCACTTTTTCAGTCAGTTTGTTTCATTGGGTCTTTTATGCATTCATAAAAAGATTATAAAGCTGACACTCAATGGTATTTCATAAAGTTATAAAGTTCCTCTTGTAGGAGCAAGGTATATTTACCCACTGTGAGGCAGGGCTAGGAGAGAAGGTGTATTGAATGCAGGACTTGTCAATTTTACCAGCTGCCCTCACTACAGAACCTCTCAATTTGCTCTATGATAGATTTGTGAAGAGTTCAGCCAAATGCTTCTACAGATCCTGAAACAGCACAGAAAGCCCCTGATAAATTATGAATTGTCACCAACTGGGGATCCTCCAAAAGCCCAGCAACATCCTGAAATAGCTATGAGAACATTAAGCACTTCCTAAGAGTTCAGCTGGCTATCATTGCATGCTTTAGTTCTGTAATGAATGCATCAATCTGCAGATTTGTAGCAATTTCTGTTTCTTTGGGAGACAGGCATTTTGCACACACTGAACTAAACGACTTAAGGATGACAGCAATGTTATTCGATACAGAGAGTGCCATTTAAGAGGTTACCTTTTTAAATATTACTTCTTCAAAGATATAAGTAAAATTAGAAAATTCCAAACTGAACTTCTACTTCATATACATCAGCTGTAAATTCAGTATTTTCTGAATGTAGAAAACATTGAAAGTAGGAACCGCAGTGGGCCATTTGGCCCTTTCAGCCTGTTTGATAATGACATAGATACTTTTTTATGGCATTAGATTGCTGTTTGAAAATAAGTTGAGATACAAGACACTCTCCATCAGGAACTGCAATCTGATCTGCTCACAGGGGTGGTGTTTAGATGCCAAGTCGAGGAAGGCAATGGCCTGGTGGTGTTATTGCTAGACTGTTAATCCAGACACCCATAAGATTCTGGGGATCCAGGTTCAAATCCCACCACAGCAGATGGTAGAATTTGAATTCAACAAAATATCTGGAATTAAGAATCTAACGACAACTGTGAATTGATTGTCAGGAAAAACCCACCTGGTTCGCTAATACCCTTTTGGGAAGGAAACTGCCATCCTTACCTGGTCTGGCCTACATGTGAATCCAGGCCCACAGCCATGTGGTTGACTCTTAACTGCCCTCTGGGCAATAAATACTGACCGCAGCCAGGGATGCCCTCATCCCATGAATGAATGAAGTGGGGGGGTGGTGTAAATTCAGTGTAGCTGAGCTTGACCAGCCTTGGAGTTAGGAGCTTTGAGCAGGCCATTGGGGTTGCTGTCAGGAACGACCCAGGGTCAGGGCAGTAACACTGGGTGGAATCTTATCAGGCAAATGGTTGACATGTTTGGGGACGGGATGGGATTGTTTGAAAGATGAGTTTCAGGACCATAACCTGACATGTTACTCTGTGACTTGAAACAGGTTCAGATTGGCACCAGCAGCGATAGGTTGTGAATTTAGTCAATTGAGTGTCTGTTGTTGCTTCCTGGGTCTCCCTGAAGTACCCTCCCCACAGAGGCCTGTTCGGAGGTGGTCTCTCTGCAGCAGACCAGCCAAACCTCCTGAATTTCACTCCCCATCATCCCCTGCTTCCTGAACTTTGGGGCATAGATGACCAGAGCCGTAGAGACTCCCTCCTGCGAAGGCATCGATAGCAGCTACTTCCACTGATGACTTAGAGTCTGGGGCACTCGGATTGTCGCCCCCTGCAGTCTCCCCAAATACACAGAGGACTTGCAGACATCTTGCTGATTGGCCACTTCTAAGAAGTTTGTGCAGAAGCGTGAGCAGTCATGAGGGAGGTAAGGGACTAGTGGCATTCTACGGTATTAATTCAGGAAACTCAGCTAATGTTCTGGTGATCTCAGTTCAAATCCCACCATGGCAAATGGTTAAATTAGAATTCAATAAATATCTGGAATCTAATGAAGATCATTAAAGCATTGCTGAGGAAAAAAAACACTCATCTGGTTTATATATACTATCCTAACCTGATCTGACCCAAGTGTGACTCCAGATATCAGCAATGTGGTACATCCTTACCGTCCTGTGAAATTTCTTAGCATCAATTCATATGAAGTCTGAAAAAAGATGAAACTGGACAGACCACCTGGAATTGACCTCGGTGCAGGAACTCTCATTCTCACTGGGTCCAGGAACTTATCCCTAGGGGCATTTCCCGCAACGCATCCCTCACACCCTGCCCCTGCTACAACTGCCCAAAGAGGATCCCACTCGTTCTCACACACCACCCCACCAACCTCCAGATACAACGTATCATCCTCCGACACTTCCGCCATCTACAATCCGACCCCACCAAACAAGACATTTTTCCATCCCCACCCTTGTCTGCCTTCCGGAGAGACCACTCTCTCCGTGACTCCCTTATTCGCTCCACACTGCCCTCCAACCCCACCACACCCAGCACCTTCCCCTGCAACCGCAGGAAGTGCTACACTTGCCCCCACACCTCCTCCCTCACCCCTATCCCAGGCCCCAAGATGACTTTCCATATTAAGCAGAGGTTCACCTGCACATCTGCCAATGTGGTATACTGTGCCAATTGTACCTGGTGTGGCTTCCTCTACATTGGGGAAACCAAGCGGAGGCTTGGGGACCGCTTTGCAGAACACCTCCGCTCGGTTTGCAATAAGCAACTGCACCTCCCAGTCGCAAACCATTTTAACTCCCCCTCCCATTCTTTAGATGACATGTCCATCATGGGCCTCATGCAGTGCCACAATGATGCCTCCCGAAGGTTGCAGGAACAGCAACTCATATTCCGCCTGGGAACCCTGCAGCCCAATGGTATCAATGTGGACTTCACCAGCTTCAAAATCTCCCCTTCCCCCACCGCATCCCAAAACCAGCCCAGTTCGTCCCCTCCCCCCACGGCATCACACATCCAGCCCAGCTCATCCCCTCCCCCCACTGCACCCCAAAACCAGCCCAGCCTGTCTCTGCCTCCCTAACCTGTTCTTCCTCTCACCCATCCCTTCCTCCCATCTCAAGCTGCACCTCCATTTCCTACCTACTACCCTCATCCCACCTCCTTGACCTGTCCATCTTCCCTGGACTGACCTATCCCCTCCCTACCTCTCCACCTATACTCTCCTCTCCACCTATCTTCTTTTCTCTCCATCTTCAGTCCGCCTCCCCCTCTCTCCCTATTTATTGCAGAACCTTCACCCCATCCCCCTCTCTGATGAAGGGTCTAGGCCTGAAACGTCAGCTTTTGTGCTCCTGAGATGCTGCTTGGCCTGCTGTGTTCATCCAGCTTCACACTTTATTATCCCTAGGGGCATTGTGGGTGCAGTGTTAGCCCATGGGCTACAGCAGTTCAAGAAGGCAGCTCACCCCCACCTTCTCAAGGGGTCAACTAGGGGTGGGCAATAAATTATGGCCCATGCCCCACAATTAAGTAAGTAAAAAATTTTGAATTCGATGGGTAGAAAGTTTTCAGAGGCTGAAGCTTTCACTCCATGTGTCCATCACCAAAGGGTGATTGACATTTTCTCGCAGTCACCGAAAATTGTTTGAGATTCGAGGACTAGCATTAGATCTTGCAATTCTGTCTAGGCTGTTGGATTAACACATTAAAATGGAGTCAACAGTCACATTGCATCCTGACTCTGCACCACTACCCACCCCTCCCCAACATAAAACATAAAACTAATTCATAATAATGATCCCCCAGACCTCCCACTGACTGAGGACGAACGGTCAGTCCTGAGCAAGGGGCTCACCTTTGTCCCCCTACAACCACACATCAACGAATACCAGTCACGGTCGGACATAGAGCAGTTTTTCCGCCGTCTTCGCCTCCATGCCTACTTCTTCAACCGGGAACCCAACCCTCCTTCCACTGACCCCTTCACCCGCTTCCAACACAAGTCCTCCTCCTGGACACCACCCCCAGGCCTCCTACCCTCCCTCGACCTCTTCATCTCCAACTGCCGTCGAGACATCAACCGCCTCAACCTCTCCACCCCTCTCACCCACTCCAACCTCTCCCCCGCAGAACGGGCAGCCCTCCGCTCCCTCCGCTCCAACCCCAACCTCACCATCAAACCCGCAGACAAGGGTGGCGCAGTGGTAGTATGGCGCACTGACCTCTACATCGCCGAGGCCAGACGCCAACTCTCCGACACCACCTCCTACCGCCTCCTCGATCATGACCCCACACCCGAGCACCAAACCATCGTCTCCAACACCATTCATGACCTCATCACCTCAGGGGACCTCCCACCCACAGCCTCCAACCTCATTGTTCCCCAACCCCGCACGGCCCGTTTCTATCTCCTTCCCAAAATCCACAAACCTGCCTGCCCTGGTCGACCCATCGTCTCAGCCTGCTCCTGCCCCACCAAACTCATCTCCACCTATCTGGACTCCATTTTCTCCAATTTGGTCCAGGAACTCCCCACCTATGTCCGTGACACCACCCACGCCCTCCACCTCCTCCAGGACTTCCAATTCCCTGGCCCCCAACACCTCATATTCACCATGGACGTCCAGTCCCTGTACACCTGCATTCCGCATGGAGATGGCCTCAAGGCCCTCCGCTTCTTCCTGTCCCGCAGGCCCGACCAGGCCCCCTCCACCGACACTCTCATCCGCCTAGCTGAACTCGTCCTCACACTCAACAACTTCTCTTTTGACTCCTCCCACTTCCTACAGACTAAGGGGGTGGCCATGGGCACCCGCATGGGCCCCAGCTATGCCTGCCTCTTTGTAGGTTACGTGGAACAGTCCCTCTTCCACACCTACACAGGCCCCAAACCCCACCTCTTCCTCCGGTACATTGATGACTGTATCGGCGCTGCCTCTTGCTCCCCAGAGGAGCTCGAACAGTTCATCCACTTCACCAACACCTTCCACCCCAACCTTCAGTTCACCTGGGCCATCTCCAGCACATCCCTCACCTTCCTGGACCTCTCAGTCTCCATCTCAGGCAACCAGCTTGTAACTGATGTCCATTTCAAGCCCACCGACTCCCACAGCTACCTAGAATACACCTCCTCCCACCCACACTCCTGCAAAAATTCCATCCCCTATTCCCAATTCCTCCGCCTCCGCCGCATCTGCTCCCACGATAAGACATACCACTCCCGCACATCCCAGATGTCCAAGTTCTTTAAGGACCGCAACTTTCCCCCCACGGTGATTGAGAACGCCCTTGACCGCGTCTCCCGCATTTCCCGCGACACATCCCTCACACCCCGCCCCCGCCACAACCACCCCAAGAGGATCCCCCTCGTTCTCACACACCACCCCACCAACCTCCGGATACAACGCATTATCCTCCGACACTTCCGCCATTTACAATCCGACCCCACCACCCAAGACATTTTTCCATCCCCTCCCCTGTCTGCTTTCCGGAGAGACCACTCTCTCCGTGACTCCCTTGTTCGCTCCACACTGCCCTCCAACTCCACCACACCCGGCACCTTCCCCTGCAACCGCAGGAAATGCTACACTTGTCCCCACACCTCCTCCCTCACCCCCATCCCAGGCCCCAAGATGACATTCCACATTAAGCAGAGATTCACCTGCACATCTGCCAATGTGGTATACTGCATCCACTGTACCCGGTGCGGCTTCCTCTACATTGGGGAAACCAAGCGGAGGCTTGGGGACCGCTTTGCAGAACACCTCCGCTCAGTTCGCAACAAACAACTGCACCTCCCAGTCGCAAACCATTTCCACTCCCCCTCCCATTCTCTTGATGACATGTCCATCATGGGCCTCCTGCACTGCCACAATGATGCCACCCGAAGGTTGCAGGAACAGCAACTCATATTCCGCCTGGGAACCCTGCAGCCATATGGTATCAATGTGGACTTCACCAGTTTCAAAATCTCCCCTTCCCCTACTGCATCCCTAAACCAGCCCAGTGCATCCCCTCCCCCCACTGCACCACACAACCAGCCCAGCTCTTCCCCCCCACCCACCGCATCCCAAAACCAGTCCAACCTGTCTCTGCCTCCCTAACCGGTTCTTCCTCTCACCCATCCCTTCCTCCCACCCCAAGCCGCACCCCCAGCTACCTACTAACCTCATCCCACCTCCTTGACCTGTCCGTCTTCCCTGGACTGACCTATCCCCTCCCTACCTCCCCACCTACACCCTCTCCACCTATCTTCTTTACTCTACATCTTCGGTCCGCCTCCCCCTCTCTCCCTATTTATTCCAGTTCCCTCCCCCCATCCCCCTCTCTGATGAAGGGTCTAGGCCCGAAACGTCAGCTTTTGTGCTCCTGAGATGCTGCTTGGCCTGCTGTGTTCATCCAGCCTCACATTTTATTATCTTGGAATCTCCAGCATCTGCAGTTCCCATTATCTCTCATAATAATGATCTCCCTGTTTACATTTACTTCCAACAATAACAGGACTACTCAAAAGTGATCTCATTGGTTATTGGTTGGGATGGGCTAGATGTTAATGTGGAGTTGAGGTTATAATTGCCTCAGGCATTGATGGTGAAGCCACATTCCAAACCCAATCAGGAGGCCAAGGGAAACAGATATATAGGAACATCACCACCTTGCAAGTTCCCTTCCAAGGCTCCCACCATCCCGACTTGGAAACACATCACTGTTCCTGCACTGTCACTGGGTCAAAATCCTGGAATTCCCTCCCTAAGAACATTGTGGGTCTACTTACAGCACATGGTCTGCAATGGTTCAAGAAAGTCAGAAGTCACACGACTCCAGGTTACAGTCCAACAGGTTTATTTGAAACCACAAGCTTTCTGAGTGCTGCCCCTTCGTCAGGTGGAGCACTGCACCTGATGAAGCAGCTACGCTCGGAAAGCTTGTGATTTCAAATAAACATTTTGGCCAAAACCTGGAGTTGTGTGACTTCTGATCTTGTCCGCCCCAGTCCGATAGCGGTATCTGCGCATCACTGTTCAACAGGCAACTCGCCATCACCTTCTCATTGACAACAAGAGATGAACAATGAACTTTGGTCCAGCCAACAATGTCCACAGCTCATAAATGAATAAAAAGAAAGACTGGAGGGGCTGAATTGCTTATTCCTGCTCCTAATTCAGACTCTATGTCCAATTAGTTCATACCAATGCTTTAGCAATCTACAGCAATGATTACATGCAGAGTCGAACACTCAGCTTGGGACATAAGTGTTTGTTTTGCTGTTCTGTTCTGCTTTCCTGTAATCTTCTGCCCACTTTTTGGTCAAATGCTTTCCCCCTCTACCCATTGCCCAACCCCCCCAAGCAAAACAACATTATAAAAAACTTACTTTCAACAGCTCAGGTCAAAATGCCTTGCATTGAGGAGGAAACGGGGAAATAGAGATTACTCTCTGAGTTTACATTGGTGAAGCCACTTTCCTGCGTTTACATCATTATACTTCAATAATGTATTTAATAGGATGCAATTAGGAGTTTATATTTGCTTTGTTTCACATAAACTAAATTACAGTCTATCCATGGCTCATTGAATTCATGTCATGGTTTTACCGTGGGTCGGTATGTTTCCATTTCCCTAAACAGCTCCCTGCATTAATATTACTATAACCAGCTTCATAAGCTGTCATCACTAAAACCAGTTCCTTGTGTCAACATCACAAATAACCAGGTCTCTGGGCAAACATCACCAAATCCATCACCTTTGCTTCACATCGCCAAAACCAATTCACTGGATTAACACTGCTGTAGCCAGCTTCCTAGATTCACAACGCCAAAGCAGCTTCTAGATTACAAAGAAACACAAAAGACTGGAGCTGGAGTAGGCCATTTGGCCCCTCCAACCTGCTCTGCCATTCATTGTGACCATAGCTGATCATCGACCTCATTGCCCTCATACTGGGCACACTGTGACTCAGTGGTTAGCTCTGCTGCCTCACAGTACCAGGGACCTGGGTGGGTTTGATTCTAGGCTTGGATGACAACGTACAGTTTGCACGTCCTCCCCATGTCTGTGAAGGTTTCCAGAAGAGGTTCTGGTTTCCTCCCACAGTCCAAAGATGTGCAGGCCAGGTGGATTAATCATGGTAAATGTACGGTTATGGGGGTAGGGCAGGTCTGGATGCTATTAGGAGGGTCAGTACAGATTTGATGGGCCAAATGGCCTCTATCTGCACTATCAGCATTCGATGATACTGCACCTCCTTCACATATCCCTTGACCCCTTTAGCTACAAGACCTCATTCTTGAAAATGTTTTTGCTTCAATTCCACAGGCTCACCACTCTCTGGAAGGAGAAATTTCTCTTCAACTCAGTTCCAAAAGATTTACTCCTTTAACCTTAAACTATGACCTCTGGTTCTGGGCTTACCCACCCCTGGGAACATCCTTTCTGCATCTAATCTGTCTTGTCACATTCATATTTCATAGATTTCTATGAGATTGACCCCTCATTCTGCTCTACCCTAGTGAACGCAATTCTAACCAACTCAGTCTCTCCTCTGCAGGCCATCTATACCAGGAATTTACTCGGTAGACCTTTGCTACACTCCCTCTAAAGCAAGAATATTTGTGTACATGATGATGAGAGTCATAGGTAGAGTGGACAACCACCCAGGGTGGAAATGACTGTTACAAGGGGGCAAAATTTTAAGGTGCTTGGAGAAAGGTATAGGGGAGGTGTCAGAGGTAGGTTCTTCACACAGAGAGTGGTGGGTGTGTGTCACGCACTGCCGGATGTGGTAGTGGAGTCAGATAATTTAGAGACTTTTAAGCAACTCTTGGAGAGGCGCACGGAGGATAATAAAATGTAGGGTATGCAGAGTAGATTGATCTTTGTAGGATAATAGGTTGGCACAATATTGTGGGCCGAAGGGCCTGTGCTGTGCTGTACTGTTCTATGCTCTATCCTTTCTCAGATAAAGGGATCAAAACTGCACACAATATTCCAGGCCAGTGCCATGTATAATTGCAACAAGATGACCTTGTCCCTGTACTCAAATCCTCTCACGATGAAGGCAAACATACAGTTTACCTTTTCACTGCAGGCTGCACCTGCACACTTACTCTCAACAATATGACAAAAGCCTGCGATCAGAGATAATGGGAACTGCAGATGCTGGAGAATCCAAGATAACAAAGTGTGAGGCTGGATGAACACAGCAGGCCAAGCAGCATCTCAGGAGCACAAAAGCTGATGTTTCGGGCCTAGACCCTTCATCAGAAAAGGGGAATGGGGAGAGGATTCTGAAATAAATAGGGAGAGGGGGGAGGCTGACTGAAGATGGATAGACAGCGGAAAAACTGCTCAATGTCCAAACGTGACTGATAGGCGATGTGGCTGTGCTTCAGGACATGGTCGAGCAGCTTCAAGGCCGACGAGATTACAAGAGAGTTGCAGTTGGAGAGAGATCCCCTGAGGTTGGTCTGGAGGGAAGACGGTAACTTCTTCAGGTTAGGCATCCTGGAAGAGGCTTCGCAGTGAGGTTGAAATTGTGATCAGAGATAATGGGAACTGCAGATGCTGGAGAATCCAAGATAACAAAGTGTGGAGCTGGATGAACACAGCAGGCCAAGCAGCATCTCAGGAGCACAAGTCCTAAGTTACAGTCCAGCCCATGCATTTGAAATGGTGCCAGCCTTGTCTCAGTGACACTGTTGCCTCTGTCAGAACGCGGGAGGTTCCAGTCCCAAACCGAAGGTTGAAAGACAAGAGTCACTCCACCAAACTCAACAGGTCTCATACTCACACTTACCCCTCTCTATCAATGTGAGGGGTAGGATTTTTAGCCCATTAGAGAAGAGGGCCCAGGCAGGTAAAGCAGATTATTTCACAGGCAGCTAACTAGTTAAGCTGTTTTACCAGTCAATTAAGAAAGGCTAAGTGGAATTTTCCAGTTTTCCTGCAGGATTTGAATGCAGGTTGACCGGTGCATGCTGCCAACACGGTGTAGGGTCATGATGTCCATTTGAACCACCATGCCTCCATGCCATGGGGGCAGCACAGTGGTTAACACTGCTGTCTCACAGCTCTAGAAGCCTGGTTTCAATTCTAGCCTCGGGCAACTGTCTGTGTGGAGTTTGCATATTCTCCCCCTGTCTGTGTGAGTTTCCCTTGGGTGCTCTGATTTCTTCCCACAGTCTAAAGATGTGTGGGTTGGTTTTGGGAAATGCGTGCCCCTCAGCTGGAAGGGTCTGGGTTCAAGTCCCACTGCCCCAGGGCTGCATCATAACATATGTGAGCAGGTTAACTAACAATCATTTATAAATGTCATAGATGCATAGAATATAGGAGCAGGAGCAAGCCATTCAGCCCTTCAAGCTTGCTCCACTATTCAATACAATCATGGCTGATCATCAATTTCAGTCCCCTGACCACAAGCTTCCAATGGCCCACCATTTCAACAACCCACCAGCAGTATTTCTACCCTGGGCACTGTGCAGTGCTCCACCAAGCCTCAGGAAAACTCAAAGGACTCAATCTCATTTTCCGCTTGGGGAACCCTACAGCCTCTAGGACTCAGCATCAACTTCAAAAACATTACAGCCTGACTCCATTCCTCCCTGTTTTTTTACTCAGGCCCCACACTTGATTCTGTTACGGAATAGGCTGCTTACAGCATGGTCACCCGTTCCTCCCTCCTTTCAGCTCTCGTTACCACTTTTCCAGCTTCTGTTCTGACCTGGCCTCCTATCAATAAGCCCCTTTCAAAACTATCACTCTCTCTGACCTCAGTCTCCACCAACCCCTACAGCTTCCATCCCTCCCACACTCCCTCATGTTTAGCCTAAATGCCAATTTTCCAACTGGTATCAATTCTGACAAAGAGTCACTGGCCTTGAAACTTTAACTCTGCTTTCACCCTACCAATGCTGCCTGACCTGTGAGTTGGGCCAACAGTTTCTGTCTTTGTTTCAGATCATACTCGTATCCTGTTTCCAGTTTCTCTCTATACTCTTTGATCCCTTTAGCCCTAAGAACTATATCTAACTCCTTCTTGAGAACAGTTGGTGTTTCGACCTCAACCACATTCTGTGGTAGAGAATTCCACAGACTCACAACTCTCTGGGTGAAGAAATTTGTCCTCATCTTAGTCTTAAATGAACAGTATCTTTAGATAGTGATCCCTGGTTCTGGGATCCCAGTCTTCAGAACATAGAGCATAGTACAGGCGCTTTGGCCCACAATGTTATGTCGACCTATTATCCTACTAAGATCAATCTACCCTGCAAACCCTACATTTTACTATCCTCTATGTACCTATCCAAGAGTCACTTAAAAGTCTCTAAAATATCTATACATCCTTCCTGCTTTGACCTTGTTCAGTTTGTTAGTACTTTATAGGTTTCTATGTTATCCCACCCATTCTTCAAATCTCCAGTGAACGTAATCCTTACTGATCCAGCCCTCTTCATTATGCTAAATTGAGCTCACTTAGAAGCCAAAATAGAATATTGCATTTAGATCTGGCCTCCCTCCTTTAGGAAAGATGTTGTGAAACTTGAAAAGGTTTAGAAAAGATTTACAAGGATGTTGCCAGGGTTGGAGGGTTGGAGCTATCGGGGGAAGGTGAGTAGCTGGGGCTATTTTCCCTGGAGCATAGGAGGCTCAGGGGTGACCTTATAGAGGTTTATAAAATCATGAGGGGCATGCATAGGGTGAATAGTCGAGGCATTTCCCCAGGGTAGGAGAGTCCAAAATTAGAGAGCATGGGTTTAAGGTGAGAGGGGAAAGATTTTAAAGGGACCGAAGCGGACAACATT
Source organism: Stegostoma tigrinum (assembly GCF_030684315.1). Taxonomy (NCBI): domain Eukaryota; kingdom Metazoa; phylum Chordata; class Chondrichthyes; order Orectolobiformes; family Stegostomatidae; genus Stegostoma; species Stegostoma tigrinum. Next base: position 8,787,151 of record NC_081373.1, read on the forward strand.
TTCATGCAGAGGGAGGTGCATGTATGGAACGAGCTTCCAGAGGAAGTGTTGGAGGTCGGTACAATTAAGAGATTTAAAATGCATCTGGATGGGTGTATGAACAGCCAGGGTTTAGAGGGCTATGGGCCAAATGCTGGCAAATGGGACTAGATAGATGTAGAATATCTGGTCAGCATGGACTAGTTGGACTGAATGATCTGTTTCCATGCTGTACAACTCAATGGCTCTCTATGATGCTGGGCATATTATTCTCTCTGAATCATTTCCACTCTGAGCAACACACATGGGAGCTATTTCTTGAAAGGTTAATTGCTTAAAAAACAAACCATAGAGCGTAATAGGTCTTTTACATCTCTTCTTCTTCTGCCTGTTGGAATGTCACTATCACTTAATCTTCATCAATGTTTAACTAGTCTGTCAAGTAATTATCAGGATCTTGGATCAAGGACTGCTCAAAGCTCCAGACAAACCTAGGCAAATTTGCTCCCCTTTGTACCACAGACCATTTAATTGTTTACCGAACAATTTAATCTCATCACAAAACCCACAGAAGACACTGAACAGAAGCAACAGATTTACACATTCTATCTCGGGGTCAGTGGATAGTGATGAGAGACAGAATCCCTTCCCCTTTCCTAGCCTAAGGGCACTGGAGTCAACTGTAATGTTCCAGATCCCACAGCAGTTCTAATTCGATTTGCGCTGCTGTCTGTATGGAGTGGATTTTATGATATTGCACTCTCGGTGCCAAGAGTAGAATCATTTACTCCCTACAGTGTGGAAGCAGGCCATTCGGCCCATAAGTCCAAGCCAACCCTCTGAAGATCATCAACCCAGATCCACCTACCCACCCTATTCCTATAACCCTATTTCCCATGGCTAACCCACAAGCCCGCACATTCCTGGACACTGTGGGCAATTTCCTATAGCCTGTTCCTGTGCTGTATTGTTTTTTGTTCTTTGTTCTTGCTCTTTCGCAGCAAGTGATATTAAGCTGGCAATCTCACACACTAAGGCAATGTAGGAAGCTTTACTGAGTATCTATCCATTGTTTATCCTGATTTTCTGATGTAATTTAAAGGGCCAAACAGGAAAACATCAACTTCCAATATTGATGTACTACATAATATGTAAAAATGTAGCATAACAATAATATACAGCAAAGGGAACTTAGCCAGCATAAAGACTCTTAAGTAATTGACAATTTGAAATATGGGCAATCCCAGTCCTGTGGGAAAACGTGAGGTTGCCCACTTTGGGAGAAAGATAGGATTCAGTGGAGCGGAGGAGGTAGTGTCACCAGAGAAGTAATTCAGAGACCCAGTCCAATGGTCTAGTCAACATGGGTCGAATCCCATGATGATCACCAGGTTGACATTTGAATTCATCTAATAAATCTAATAACAAGGAAATGGTGGGCATGCGATTCGCGAATGTCCTTTAGGGAAGGGAATCTGCTGTCCTTAGTGGGACTAATCTCCATTTGACTCCAGATCCATAGTGGTGACTCTTTACTGCCCTTTGACATGGCTCTAGCATGTCATTCAGTTCAAGGGCAACTGGGGATAGGCTACAAATACTGATGTCACCAAGAATTGTAACATCAAAAGGAAAGAATAGAGCATAATACTATTTAAATGGTGAAAGACTGCAGAATGGTATCACACAAAGAGATTTAGGTGTCCTTGTGTGTCATAGAGTTGTAGGGATGTACAGCAAGGAAACAGATCTTTAAGACCAACTCGTCCATGCCAACCTGATACCCTTAATTAATTGAGTCCCGTTTGCCAGCATTTGGCCCACCCCTCCAAACCACCCTCCCCCATTTATATATCCATTGTTTTAAATGCTGTAATTGTAGCAGCCTCCACCACTTCTTCTGGCAGCTCATTCCATTCACACACCACCCTCTGCGTGAACAAGTTTCCCTCTAGCTTCTTTTTAAATCCTTTTCCTCTCACCTTAAACCTATGCCCTCTATCCTGGGGAAAGTGAGCCACAAAATGTTATCGTGAAGGTACAGCAAGTCAACAGTAAGGCAAAAGGAATGTAGGCCTTTATTGCAAAGGTAATGGAAAATAAAAATGGGGACAGGTTGATATGAGAAACTTCAGTCATTTCCCCTTGGAGAGAAGATGGCTGAGAGGAGATCCGATAGAGGTTTTCAAAATTATGAGCAGGGGCTGGATAAGGTATATAGGGAGAAATTGTTTCAGCTCATAAAAGAAAATAGAACAAGAGGGGGTCAGATTCAAATTGATATACAAATAAAGTAAGGGTGATGAAACTCTTTCACAGTGAGTAGTTAGTGTACGGAATGCATTGTCTGGAAATGTGGAGGCAAATTCAATTGTGACATTCAAGGGGGCATTGGGAGGTTACTTTAAATGAAATGTTGTGCAGGGATCTGAGGAAAAGACTGGCACTAGGTAATGGAACTGGCGCAAGCACAATGGGCCAAATGGCCTCTTTCTGTGCCATAACAATTCTGTAATTCTTGTGAAGTCTTGCTTCTACTGTACAGGGCATTACTGAGGCCATGTACAGAGCTGATCTCCTTGCTCAAGGAAGGATATGTACAGAAAGTGGGTCAAAGAACTGGGCTGATTCCTGGGAAGAGGCTCATGAGGAAAGTTTGAGCAGAATGCATCTGTATCCACTGGAGTTTAGAAGAATGAGACACAGTCTTATTGAAACAACGAGGTGATGGGGAGCTGTCAGGAAAATGGAGTTAAGGACACAATCAGATCTGCCATGGACTTACTGAATGTAGAACAGCCTGAAGGGACCTACAGGTTTATTCCTATTATGATCTTTCTTTTACACAGATACAACATGTAATCAGTAAGGCTGGTGAAATGTTGGCCCTTATTTCAAAAGAGATACCAAGTAACAGTTGAAAAGTCTTATGACAACTGTACAAAGTGCTGTTGAGACCATATCTGGTGTACAGTGAGCAGTTCTGGTCCCCTTATTTGAGAAAATATATTATTTCTTTGGAGACAGTTCAGAGAAGGTTGACTAGGGTGATCCCTGGTATGGAGGTATTGTCATTGGGTAACTCTGCTGAGGCTAAACATGTTGGGATTCTACTGACTGGGGTTTAGAAGAATGAGAGGTAATCTCATTAAAACATATGTGATCCTTAAGGGGCTTGACAGGGTAAATACTGAGAGGATGTTTTCTGTCAAGGGAGAGTCTACAGCCAGATAGACATATAGTCTCAAAATAAAGGGGAGTCAATTTAAGACTGAGATGAGGAGGGGTTTCTTCTCTCAGAGTCATACAGTATGGAAACATGACTCTTGGTCCAAACAGTCCATACGGAACAGAATCCCAAACTAAACTAGTCCCAACTGCCTGTTCCTGGCCCATGTCCTTCCAAACCTTTCCTATTCATGTACTTATCCAAATATCTATTAAACGTTGTAATTATTCCCACATCCACCACTTCCTCGGGAAGTTCATTCCAAACACGAACCACCCTCTGTGTAAAACTTTGCCCCTCATGTTTTTTTCAAACACTCTCCTCTCACCTTAAAAATATGTCCCCTCATCTTGAAATCACCTATCCTAGGGGAAAAACAAACACCTATTAACTCTACATAGGGGTAAGAGTTTTTGGAACTTTTTGCCACAGAGAGCGGTGAGGGCAGAGTTCTTGTGAATATTTAAGGCCGAGATAGATTCTTGATCGGTTGGGGAAATCAAGGGCTACAGAGAAAGGGCAGGAAAGTGAAAATGTGGAGTGTTAGATTAGCCATGGTTGACTGAATGACAGAGCAGACTTGGTGGGGGAGGTGAATAGCCTACTCTTGTTCCTATTTCGTGTGCTCCTATGGTCTACAGCAGTTGAGTCATTGAGCTTTTATCCTGCGCATTGAGTTCAGCATCACTGTCATCGAGCATCTTGTTCTGACCTACAGCATGTGGTATATCGAATAAGTCGAAGCATAGTGACAGTGTATTGGGCCCTCGGGATAGATTTCAGCATGTGCTTTCCGAAAACAGCATTGATCCCGAGGGCCCAACACACTGTCGCTTTGTTTCGGAGTGCTGGATACACCACATAACCTCATAATTTTCTTGAATATGAAAGGTGGAAGAATAAACACTCTTACAGAGCATGGCTTAGATTAGAAACTGCCAGCCAGGTTTCCTGAATGGTAAACAGATGACTGAAATGTGGCAAGTGCAAACTGCATTTCGGGTAAATTCAGAATTTACTATTCCTTTCCCAGAAAACAGCAAAAAACACTACAAGATACTTTGCCATAGCCTGTCCCAAATGGTCTAAACTAAACATACATGGTGACTCACTACCGGGTAATTCACAAAGGGTCTGCCACATGTCCATCATCGACCTCAGGTATGTCATTCAAATCCTTTCGTCTTAAACTGCAGCAGACAAAATTCAAAACTGTTCCTCTTGAATTCAGCAGTACTGACAGATGATTATGGGTTTGAATTCAATGGCTTGACCCTGGACTCCACACACTTGCTGGGGGAGAAACAATCTTAGCCAGTTTTGTCCGACCACCCGGCCCCCACCGGAGGTGCCAAGCTTAGAGCAGGGTAGGGCACTTCACTAACTGGGACAGTGATGTACACAAACCCTACCCACATCTCACTAACATTGGGATTGAGCTCTGGGTGTAGGGAACATGGTCAACTCAGCTAAAGGCAAAATACTTCAGATGCTGGAAATCTGTAACAAACACGGAGAAACTCAGCAGGTCTGTCTGTGGAGATAGAGGGAGAGAGAGAAAAACAGATCTAATATTCGGAGTCCAGTATGACACTGGTTCTGAAGAAGAAGCACACCAGATTGGGAATACTAGCTCTGTTTCTCTCCCACAGGTGCTGCCAGACCTACTGAGTTTCTCCAGCATTCTCTGTGTTTGTTACAGATTTCCAGGCCTACTGATACAGTAAGGAACACTGAACGGCCTTGTCTTACCATTTCTAGGGTATTTAATCTGCGAGTGGGTCTGCTACCATGAGACAAGTCCAACTGGTCAGCCTATACGAGTCATTTGTTTTTAGTTTTATTTATTTATCTGTGGGCATCACTAGCTGAGCCCAGAATTTCTTGACCAACCCTAGCTGCCTCTTGAGAAGGTGGGGGTTAGCTGCCTTCTTGATCCGCTGCAGTCCACCTGCTTTGGGTTGATCCGTGAGGGAGGGAATTCCAGGATTTTGACCCGGTGACAGTGAAGGAAGGGCGATAAGTTTCCAAGCCAGGACAGTGAGTGGCTTGGAGTGAAACTTGCAATTGGTGGTGTTCCCATGAATCTGTTGCCCTTGCCCTTCTGGATGGAAGTGGTCATGGGTTTGGAAGGTGCTGTCTGAGGATTTTTGATGCATTTCTACCTTGAGAAAGTGGAGGATGGGTGCTTTGATCAAAGGCTTGTCGTGCTTGATCAAGAGACTGGACAGAACACAGAGGCAGGCTGCTGCTTTGCTTCTGTCCAAACATGTACAGGCTCAGTGGATTGGCCAGGCTAAATTGCCCGTAGTGTTCAGGGATGTGTAGATTGTGTGGGTTATGGGGGATGGGTCTGGGTCTGGGTGGAACGCTCTGAGGGCCAGCGTGGACTTGTCGGGCTGAAGAGCCTGTTTCCACTCTGCAAGGATTCTATGATCTATAGTCCCTCTAACCCCTCCAGCCCAAGAAACCTCTGTCCTCATGAACCACTTATCCCGGGTCACCCATGATGCTTGGACCCAGGGGTACTGTACCTTTGGATTGCCCAGCAGTTATGATCAGCTGGACTACTGGCTCGATGCCCCAATCATATGGCACATCCCACCAACGGCCTTTCCATTACCTGATTGGCATTTGTTTGAACAGGCACCTGGAAGGGGTGACACAGATCTCAGTCACCAGGTGTCCAAAGCCCCTGATGCCTCAACAAGGTTCTGACCCATATCCTACCATGAATCCAATTCATAAGCGAAAACATTTTGTATACAGAAGGCTGCATACGTAGATGGAAAGTTATAACGTATACATTTTTGTGACTGTGATGTTTATAGCAAAGCACGATAACACTTGGGGTATGATGAGTCTTCACACTCTGAGTAACAAACTGACAGAGCAGATTACCTGCCCCTCCTCAAATCCACACAATTTCCATTCCATTTAATTTCAATGGAAATGAGGAACATGCAAGTGAAATGCTCTACCAGATGACCGTCGTAAAGATGAAAACCTGCGCAAATGCGTATAAATATTCTGATGCCATTTGCGAAAGAAGAACATTAATTTTAACCATGTGCATAACAGCCCCTAAAAAAGCAACAAAATAATACACCAAGAGCAAAAATGCTTTGTTTTTGTCGCAGTGCCAAAGCCGTAGAATCTGTCCATACTTAGGTCATGGCAGAATTCCTAAACTCCTTTACATCAAAATCGCAACAGAAATGCAGTATAATGTAAAGGCACTCTCATGGAAAATCAGGCAGGGAATTGCTTTTGGGGGAGTGGAAATGGAATTTCATTTGCTTGCCTCTATGAAAGAGACAACTTCATCGATACAAATGTATGTTTTACTATTCATTCTCGGAATACAAGCCACACTGGCAAAGCCAACATGTATTTTCTATTTGTAATGGACTGGCCAAAGGTGATGTTAGTCCATTAGCTGGTGCTGCTGAAGGTTGAGTACAGTCAACAACTGAATGTTTCTACTGAATGACTTTCTGGGACACATTTCTTATTTATTTGAGATAACAAGGTGTAGAGCTGACTGAACATAGCAGGCCAAGCAGCATCAGAGGAGCAGGAAAGCTGACGTTTTGGGCCTAGACCCATTTTTTCTGAAGACTGGTCTAGGCCCAAAACGTCAGCTTTCCTGCTCCCCTGATGCTGCTTGGCCTGCTGTGTTCATCCAGCTCTACACCTTGTTATCTCAGATTCTCCAGCATCTGCAGTTCCTACTGTCTCTTATTCGTTTGTGCATGGATTGCAAACAATACTAACTTAGCCAGCATTCGTTGTCCAGAGCGCAGCTAATTGTCAACCACATTGCTGTGGGTCAGGAGTTACACGTACACCAGACCACGTAAGAACAGAAGATTTGCTTCTGGAAAGGATATCAGTCAACCAGATGGGTTTTTATTAACATCAGCAATGTCACCATTAGGCTAGCTTTTTATTCAAGATTTTTTCATTATCTGCCCTGCTGGAAGTACACAGGAACATAGGAACAGGAATAGTCCATTCAGCCCCTTGAATGGTTCCACGAGATCATGGCTGATCTATGGCCTACTCCATTTCCCTTAATGCCTTTACTTAACAAAAAATTGTCTCTCATAATTCAAGTCAACATGTGATCCATCAAGCATTCCAGTTTAAGGATGAGAGTTCCAAACCTCTTTGTGTTTAGAAGTCCTTCCTGACGCCTTTCTTAAATGGTCAGGCCCTAATTCTCAGACTATGCCCCTAGTTATAGAATCCTCAACCAGTGGAAATAGTTTACCTTTATTTATCTTGCCTTTTCCTGTTAGTATCTTGAAAACTTTGATCAGATCGTCCCCTAACATTCTGAATTCCCAAGAGAAAAGGACTGATTCATAAAAAATGTCGTGCAATGTCTCCCCATAACATAATTCCTGAAGTCCGAGTATCATTCTTGTAAATGACACGTTTTACTCCCTCCAAGGTCAATATCTCTGTCAAAAGCTATACCGCCCAGGCCTGCTCACTGTACTCCTAGTGGATTATACCCAACTGCAGAATAACTTCTGTGTCATTGTACTCCAGTCATCTAGATGTAAAGGTCAGCATTCTATTAGCTTTCTTGTCTATTTTCTGCACTTCTTAGTGCCATTTTAAAGATCTATGTACCTGAACTCCCAAGTCTCTTTGAACATCCACTCTCTTTAACTTCATTCCACGTAGAAAGTACCCTGATCTATCCTTTTTTTGGTCCAAAATGGATGCTTACACTGCACACCATCTGCCACAGTCTTGCCCATTCACTTAGTCTTTCAATGTCCCTCTGTCACTACATGTTGCCACCTAACTTTGCATCATCAGCAAGTTTGGATTTATGACTTTCTACAGCAAAATCCAACTGGTTATCTACCAGTTTTTTTTATTTTTAAACTGGATTCACGTGTTAATCATGGGAGTTGAACTTGCATCCCTTGGATTAATAATTTGGGACTCTGTATTACATTTCCGTAATCATGCTATCTTCCATTCACACTATTTTTCCAGAATTAAGGTTTGGTTTTTGGGATAGCTGAGTAATCCCTAAACAATGGATTGCCTTTCTCCAGTCCTGCTACATGAGCTGAGTTTCCTTGTATTCATTCAAAGGATGCGAGTGTTGCTGATAAGGTCAGCATTTACTGCTGATCTTTCTTGGGAACATGGGGATGAGCCTGCCTTGCAGTCCATTGGGTGCAGGAGTACCCAGAGTGCTGTTAGGAAGAAAATTCCAGGATTTTAGTGCAGCAAAATTGAAGAAATGATGAAATGGTTCCACATCAAGCTGCTGAGGGGAACTTAACAGCTGATGGTGTGCCTGTGCATCTGCTGCTATTGTCTTTCAACATTGTAAAATCTGTGGTTAGTAAGTCACTGCTGAAGGTGACCCAGTGGGTTACTGCATTGCCTCTTGTAGCTGGTACAAACTGCTACCACAGCATGCTAATGGTGAAGGGATTGTACGTTGAAGGTGGTGGAATGAGGTGTCAATCATGTAGGCTGCCTGGATGGTGCTGAGGCCCTGCATTCATCCAGGCAATTGAAGAGTATTCCATCACACCCCTGTGTTGTGATTCAAAGATCGCAGACAAGCTTTGGGAAGTCAGTAGATGAGTTTTTTTTGCTGCAGCCTCTGACCTGCTGTTAACATACTTTATCCATATTTCAGTTCATTTCTGGTCAATCAAATGCAACAATATGTTAATGGAAGGGTATTGAGCAATAGTAATACATTTGAAAGCTAAGTGAAGATACTGTTTTGCTGGAAATGGTCATTGTCTGGTGCTTATGAATTGCTACTCGAGACTCATATCTCACTATTGCCTAAGGGACCCTTTCCACCTGAAGTGTCAGCTTAAGCCATACAAATGCATATTAAACCTGGCACCATCTTCGCATTTCACAAAACATTTATACATGCCCTTTCTTTTAAAACTATTCAGACACAGCTCATATCGAAACAGTTACATGTTCAATGAGTCTGCTGTTACAATTGATATCAACTCCAGCTGGGCAGCTCATTAGGAGCAATAATTTCAGGCATTCTATAAACAAGAACTTCTGCCTCAGAAGACGACATAAACAATGAGAGAAACATTTGACAGGTTTATAATCTCACAGCGTGTGGCAAAAATTGCTGTGTCATAATCACTTCTCCACATTCATTGTTCTTGACTCACTGTGGAGTTGTGCCAGTCCTTTGACGCCCCAAAGGTCTAGACTCAGATGATGCCTGCATGGTGTACAGCTGTGTTTTTTAAAATTCATTTTGTGGGAGGTGGTGGTCACTGGCTGGGCCTGAGAAGGTGGTGGGGACCTGCCTTTTTGAACCACTGCAGTCCACCTGCTATAAGTTTCATCAACAACTCCGTTAGGGAGGGAATTCCAGGATTTTCACTCAGTGACAGTGAAGGAACGGCGATATTTTTTCCAAGTTAGAATGGTGAGCAGCCTGGAGGTGATCTTGCAAGAGCTAGCATCCCCACGTATCTGCTGCCTTTGCCTTTCTAGGTGGAAGTGGTTGTGGGTTTGGAAGGTCTGAGATAACAAGGTGTGAAGCTGGATGAACACAGCAGGCCAAGCAGCATCACAGGAGCAGGAAAGCTGACGCTTCGGGCCTAGACCCTTTGTCAGAAATACATTCTTTCCAAACATCCATGTTGCCAAACTCAAACAGGGCAAATCAACCAATAGGAAGTATAAGGGAAAACAGGACTGAGCTGTCTGGCTTTTAAAGACCAAATACCCAGAGCTCAGGGATTTTATGTGGCCCACAGTTTACTTAGTTTGAACATCACAGTATTTTAAAATCAGTATGCCCTGGCACTTCTAAAAGTTAAGGATTAAGCTTCTGCAAATAACCCTGGACATTTTTTCGCGGACAACTGTGCTTTGTCATTTTCTTCGACCTCTCTCATGAAAATATGATGGAGATGGAGATGGAGATGGAAGGGCTGTTTCACCAACAGTCACACTGTTCCCTTTCCAATCGGTATGGGAAAGCCAAGTGGTGAAAGTATGGAGTGTGTGGTTGGAGGTTGCATGATGAAACCTCCCGGAACACACTCCATCTGAGAGTGACAGTGATATATGGCAACTCGTTAGTGCAATCTTGGCAAAAGTAGTCAGTAGATCGGGGTGGATATAGAGAACAGAGAGGGAAGTGGGCAATAACCAACGATTGTATTGTATTAGAACAGGCGGATTAAATTTCCCATTTCTTCAATGCAAATCCAAAGTTGTGATATTTGGCTGCAATACTCCTCCGTCCACTTCAAGGTTTTATTAACATTCTACAAATAATTCCTTCAAAATGCAGCTTCCCTAGACTGAGCATGCCAATTTTCATGAATGATTTCAATTTAACCCAAGTTTTCTCTCAGATGCTAATCAGCTAAAGTTCCCAAAATTTTCAAAATAAATACATGATTTATATCTATATACATCTTTGAACAATCTAGACGATTGTTTGGACTATTTATTGTTAAGATATCAGTGCTTCTAATGTGAACTTTTAAATACATAATGAATCATAAATTGTAAATACTAATTAATAATTTATTGCTGGATATTATAAACATGCATTAAAACAACAGTCAAAGTAAAGTTCCGTCTTCCTGTGGTCTAGCTGTGTGTTAAAGGTTGCACAATCCTATTCAAAGTAACGCATGGAGTTATTCCAGTCTCCCAGTCAAATTTCTTTCCTCATACAGCACCATAAATGGAACAGATTAACTAATCCTTCATTGCTGTTTACGGGACATTATCCATACAAATTGGGTTCTTGCATCTGCCTACATGACATCAATCATTCCAATTTATAAACAATTCATTGTGAAATAACCTGAGACATTTTAAAATGATAAGGCACTACGCAAGCATGTTTTACACTTTTGTGTTTAGCTAGTAATGCATTGAGCCTAAAGGACCGGTGAGTGTATGTCATGGATATAAATTTAATGTTGATCTCATTCTGTGTGTCGCTCCTCTGCAGCCGTAACATTGTATTCCTCACTCTGTATGGTTAACCTAATGCGCTTTGTATGGTGTGATCTGCCTCTATTGCACGCAAAATAGAACTTTTCACTATACCTAGGTATATGTGACAATAATAAATCAAATCAAAATCAAATTAACAACAGTACAAAAAGAAAGATTTGCAGCTATATGTCTTCCTTCTAAGACAACTGGACACACCAAAGCACTTTTGAAATGCAATCATTGTGCCAATCTATTTGTGCAAAGCTCCCATAAACAATAATGTGAAAGTGACCAATTAATCTGATTTCTAATGGTGCAAATTAAAGGATAAATATTGGCCAGGACACCAAGGATAATTCCCTTGCTGGGGCATCTTTACATCCACCAGACTGGGCAGATGGAGTCCTGGCCTAACATTTCATGCAAAAGGCATATACCACTGACAATTCTGCACTGGAGTATCAGTCTTGACTTTTGCGCACAAATCCTAGAGTTGGACTTGTAACCAGAAGCTGGTGATTCAGAGATAACACTATTACGGAGCAAAACCATGGCTAACATATCGAATCAATTTAAGAATACAACTTCTCATGAGTGAGAGTTTAATTTAAAAGAAATTATTACCCTAGAACAATCAAAAAACTTATTAATATAATCATTCACGAGGTCAAGATTAAGTGAAAAATTGTTGCCAGGAATGGAGGGTTTGAGTTATAAGGAGAGGGTGGAAAGGCTTGGACTTTTTTCACTGTCAGTTGAGAGATGACTTTATAGAAGTTTATAAAATCATGAGGGGCACAAATAGGGTGTATGGCAGGTGTCTTTTCCCTGGGGTATGGGCTTTCAAGATTAGAGGGCATTTTTTAAGACAAGAGGAGAAAGGAGAAGACATAAGGGGGCATTTTGTTTTACAGAGTGTGGCTCATGTGTGGAATGAGCTTCCAGAGGAAATGGTGGATATGGACACAGTTACAATATTTCAAAGACATTTAGATAAGAAATGTTTGGAGGTATTTAGGCCAAATGCAGATAGATGACATTAATTTAACTTGAGGTTATGGTCAACATGGACTGGTTGGACCTAAGGGTCTGTTTCAATGCCAAGGTGCTAGCACAGTTGGAACATTCTATGTATTTTTAGTGTTGATGGCCTGTTATTAAAGCCTTAAAAATGTCTAAAGCTGTGCTTCACAAGTGTAATGCAAAGTATGGGAAAGAGAGAGCAAGAGAGATTGCATTTATATTTTGTATTTCATGATTGAAGGAGACCCCAGTATGCTCAGAACCAACTGAGCATTTTTGTTTGAAGTGCAATCACTGTTCTGAAGAAAACACTGCAGCCACAACAATGTCTAACAGACATTAATGTGATGAATGACCTGAGAATTTGTTCCTCGGTGATATTGGCAAAGGGACAAGCTTGGGCCAGGAGGAGCAGCAGCAGGAATACTTTGCTCCTCTTCAATTCTTCATGACCAGCTGAAAGACGGAGGGCCTCGGTTTAATTGAGCCTCCAATAGAAGTTTAACAGGAATCCCTCGCATTTTTATTCAAGTGCTCAGGCCGTGAGAGTTGGGTATGAACAGGCAAGGTCCTACCACTGCAGAAAGGCTGGCATCAATTCAAGTGAATAAAGTCAAATTTTAGAATTAGAATTAGAATGAGGTTTATTGTCACATCTACTCAAGTACCAAGTACAAGAGGCAGTGAAATGTGTACAATGTCGCCGTACGCAGTGCCATCTTCGGTACCAACTACCAACGTACTAAAATAGATTAGTATAAAAATAGAGAAATAAAGAGAAAGCTAAAACTTCTACATTATTTTGTATCAATTAGGAAGATAAAGAAAGTAAGTGAAAAGATAAACATTACAGTCCTTCTGTAGCCTGCAGTCTCTCCATGTAGTGGAGAGTTTGGGTTAGTAAATTTGCAGACGATACTAAGGTCGGTGGAGTTGTGGATAGTGACGAAGGATGCTGTAGGTCGCAGAGAGACATAGATAAGCTGCAGAGCTGGGCTGAGAGGTGGCAAATGGAGTTTAATGCAAACAAGTGTGAGGTGATGCACTTTGGTAGGAGTAACCGGAAGGCAAAGTACTGGACTAATGGTAAGATTCTTAGTAGTGTAGATGAGCAGAGAGATCTCGGTGTCCATGTACACAGATCATTGAAAGTTGCCACCCAGGTTGACAGGGCTGTTAAGAAGGCATACAGTGCTTTAGCTTTTATTAATAGAGGGATCGAGTTCCGGAACCAAGAGGTTATGGTGAAGCTGTACAAAACTCTGGTGCGGCCGCACTTGGAGTATTGCGCACAGTTCTGGTCACCGCATTATAAGAAGGATGTGGAAGCTTTGGAAAGGGTGCAGAGGAGATTTACTAGGATGTTGCCTGATATGGAGGGAAGGTCTTATGAGGAAAGGCTGAGGGACTTGAGGCTGTTTTCGTTAGAGAGAAGAAGGTTGAGAGGTGACTTAATTGAAACATATAAAATAATCAGAGGGTTAGATAGGGTGGATAGGGAGAACCTTTTCCTAGGATGGCGATGGCGAGCACGAGGGGGCATAGCTTTAAATTGAGGGGTGAAAGATATAGGACAGATGTCAGAGGTAGTTTCTTTACTCAGAGAGTAGTAAGGGAATGGAACGCTTTGCCTGCAACAGTTGTAGATTCGTCAACTTTAGGTACATTTAAGTCATCATTGGACAAGCATATGGACGTACATGGAATAGTGTAGGTTAGATGGGCTTGAGATCGGTATGACAGGTCGGCACAACATCGAGAGCCAAAGGGCCTGGACTGTGCTGTAATGTTCTATGTTCTATGTTGTGGGCATTCCATACGTGGTCTTTCTCCCACCCTGGCTGCTAGGCTTGAGATCTGTGACAGGCTGATCACACTGGGCCACAGTCTGCTGACCAACTCCTCCGGGCCCCAACCCGCTGACCAACTCCTCCAGGCTGCAGCACACTGACCAACACCTCCAGGCCCCAGCCTGCTGACTTACACCTCCAGGTAGTCTGAGCCCTGGGAGGCGAGCCCCGGAGGTAGGTCACAGGCCAGAGCCTGGTGCAGAAAGCAGTCTGAGCCCTGGGAGGCGAGTCGCGTGCTGGAGGCCCGCACATGGCGACTGCGAGATCATGTGTTCTGAAGTCTGACAGGCACAGACTCAGTGAAAAGGATTATAATTTGAACGCTTTTTATTCTTATCCTGGACTTTGAGTAATGCGAGCACTTGTTAAAACTGTGTATTCCTATGTTAGACTTTTTTTTAACTCTTTCAATTCTGTAACAAACGCTTAAAGTATCTGTACCTGGGTACATTGTGCCTAAGATGGAGCCAACGTGGTGACATTACTAACTTTTCACTGCTCTCATTTGGGTGCACATGATCATAAAGGCTGTTCTATTCTATTCCTTAGATAACACCTCTGAACTGGTTACCTGGGGAAAAGAAATAAGGGGCTAAGCATCTTGTCTTGATAGGTCAGGACTGGCTGTCCTGAGAATGGAATATGGGAAAGGAGCAGTGTACCATTCACAGGCAAAACCTCCCTTAACTCCAGGAATTCCCCAAGGAATCAACATGAATAGACAGGAATGCCTGTTTATGGCGATGCCCACATGAGCTCCCATCACTGTCACTTGTGGGTTATCTGATAGGCCACACCAGTGGTGTTTCATGTTTAATCATTTGATGATAACATGGCTCGATTGATCTTGTGATTTATCGGTAAATGTAATCTTTCCCTTCTGCAGGATAACAATTACATTGTTTGATTACAGCATGCCGATTCATTACGCTGTTGGGAGAAAATGATGGCACATAAAAGCTTTATGCTTTTGGACATATGTTTCTGATTCTCTTAACCCTTTGCCCTCGTCGATACTTTAAAGAAAAACTTCCTCTTGAATAACTGCTTTTGGAGGACAAAGAAATTCCCGAAATGGATGAATGCAAATTAATTGTGGATGTTGGTTCAAAGAGTGGTTGTTACAATTTATAACACCCATGTGGACCCAGAAACCATGCAAGCGAAAATTCCTTCTCATAATGCTCGTATGATCTTGCAGATGTGGATTCAGCTTCATGTTCCCGCAGCTGCCACATGATTAGGCAGGAAACCATGGGATAACAGGCAGCAGGACAGAGACCCCTGGCACACTAATCAAAACCCACACTCACTGCCCAGCGCCCTGAAGCACTCATCAAACCACACACGCGATGTGCACCACCCTGACACACTCGTCAAACCCCACACTCACTACCCAGTGGCCTAACACACTCATGAAACCACGCACACACTGCCCAGTGCCCTGGCACACTCATGAAACCACACACACACTGCCCAACACCCTGACACACTCATCAGACCACATACTCACTGCCCAACACCCTGACACACTCATCAGACCACATATCACTGCCCAGTGCCCTGACACACTCATCAGACCACATACTCACTGCCCAACACCCTGACACACTCATCAGACCACATACTCACTGCCCAACACCCTGACACACTCATCAGACCACGTACTCACTGCCCAACTCCCTGACACTCATCAAACCACACACAGCACCCTGACACTCATGAAGCAACACAGAAAGTGCCCTGCACCCTGACATATTCATCAAACCACACACTCACTGCACAACTCCCTGACAAACTCATGAACCCAGCACTCTGACAAAATCACCAGAAAACACACAATGCCCTGCGAAAGACGTCCACAGATGCCAGTATCCTGTCACAAAGTCACCCAACAACTACACATGGAGAGCGCTTAACACAAACCAAGCCATCTCTGACACTGCGGTTTAAATCTGTCAACCAGGGCTGCCTGAATGAATCAGATCAGGGCCAAACAGCAAACTCAAATAATATGAGGTGCATCTGTCTGACCATATTGCAATGACTATACCCACCTCCCTGACACGCTCGCCAAACTACACTCACTGCCCAACTCCCTGACACACTCGCCAAACCACACTCACTGCCCACCTCCCTGACACACTCGCCAAACTACACTCACTGCCCACCATCCTGACACACGCACCAAACAACACTCACTACCCAGCTCCCTGACACACTTGCCAAACTACACTCGCCAAACTACACTCACTGCCCACCACCCTGACACACTCGCCAAACTACACTCACTGCCCACCATCCTGACACACTCGCCAAACTACACTCACTGCTCACCACCCTGACACACTCGCCAAACTACACTCACTGCCCACCTCCCTGACACACTCGCCAAACTACACTCACTGCTCACCACCCTGACACACTCGCCAAACTATACTCACTGCCCACCATCCTGACACACTCGCCAAACTACACTCACTGCCCACCATCCTGACACACTCGCCAAACTACACTCACTGCTCACCACCCTGGCACACTCACCAAACTACCCTCACTGCCCAGCTCCCTGGCACAGTCACCAAACTACACTCACTACCCAGCTCCCTGACACACTCACCAAGCTACACTCACTGCCCAGCACCCTGACACACTCACCAAACTACACTCACTGCCCACCTCCCTGACACACTCACCAAACCACACTCACTGCCCAGCTCCCTGACACACTCACCAAACTACACTCACTACCCAGCTCCCTGACACACTCATCAAACTACATTCACTGCCCACCTCCCTGACACACTCACCAAACTACACTCACTGCCCAGCTCCCTGGCACACTCACCAAACTACCCTCACTGCCCAGCTCCCTGACACACTCACCAAACTACACTCACTACCCAGCTCCCTGACACACTCACCAAGCTACACTCACTGCCCAGCACCCTGACACACTCACCAAACTACACTCACTACCCAGCTCCCTGACACACTCACAAACTACACTCACTGCCCACCTCCCTGACACACTCACCAAACCACACTCACTGCCGAGCTCCCTGACACACTCACCAAACTACACTCACTGCCCATCACCCTGACACACTCACCAAATTACACTCACTGTCCACCGCCCTGACACACTCACCAAACTACACTCACTACCCAGCTCCCTGACACACTCACCAAACTACACTCACTGCTCACCACCCTGACACAGTCATCAAGCTACACACACTGGCCAACACCCTGACACACTCAAACAATACACACTGCCCACCTCCTTGACACACTCACCAAACTACACTCTGCCGAGCTCCCTGGCACACTCACCAACCTATATATCGTGTCCAGTACATACACAGATGCCCGAATCTGCATCATATGCAGCACTGGCACAATTCTTACACCGGCCAGGCACTGCCCTGAAGCAATTTGCAGACAAGACAAGCCACACCATCACTGACAGCCCAAACAGCATTCCAAACAGTCAATCTGGATGAATTCCAGAATAGCCCGCCAGGTCAACGTAAGATTCCATTTTCAGTTTGGGGAACGTGTTCAGAAGTTCCGACATTACCACTTGCGGTGACCAGGTTATCCAGCTGATGTTCTTTCCAGCAGGGTAGGCAACTGTTCATGGAATAGCTCCTTCTGCTCCAGCAAAACAGAGTTTGTACATCTTCGAAAGCTGGACAGAGGACAGCACATAAATGATGGAATCATGTTCTCACCATGCCAATGAAAATTAATTGAAAATTAACAACAAATCATTTTGCTTCATGACAAAATTGGACTTGTGTTTTAAGCATTAGACATTTGTTGTTCAGTTTCCAATTTAGAATTTCCATGGCAGTGTATTAAAAAGTCTGACTTTTCGAACATCACATGGTATGGAATTAACATAAAAAAAAGTATAAATCTTAACTGCATCTTGCTATTCCTCATTACACTCTTGATTACTTCATGACTGCCTGCTCTCATCCATGAGATGTCAGGTTTGCACCAAGTTCACGAGCTTCTGGAACAACAGAAAGGAAGTTTTGTGTTTATAAAATAATTCTCAGGAACATTTCATGTACGAATGAGCCATTCTGAAGTGCGGCCATTATTGTCGTGGCAACTGCTGATGAGGCAATTGGGCAGTCTATTTACTTTTGGTCGCTTAAGTATTGGCCAGGGCTAAAAAAACAATCGAGCAGCACAGGAGTGAGCCTCCGGCTCTGTCTTTGGAGGAGCAATACCTTTTCACCTCTTAAACTAATGCACTGCTTTCATTTTCTGCTGGTCGAGGTCAAATGATCTAAAACACTGAGCAAGAACAAGTCAAAACACAGGACAGGTCATAGCAAACAATTGCCACCATTTCAAACAATGCAATACTTAATAGTGTTGTTTGTTTCAAATGTGCTCAAGCCCTCAAATGGATATGGAATTCAGAATATTTTTTATAGGCCAAAGCCTAATAATGAGGGTGAGTGTGTTGTACTGTTAAACTCATCTAATGCAGGCTGGTAGCATAGATCCTCTTAATAGCATTATCACAAGAGCTAGTTAATGGGAACCTATCTGTCTATGACTTGAATCGAGAGAACAATATAAAAGGAGTTGCGACTCCCTGGGATATCACACTGAAAATCAAGCCTTACTGTTCTTTTCTCAAAGTATGCAAAATTCCCCAATTCACTTTTGTTTTTGATTCAGGTCAACAGGAAGCACTGACCATGTTTCTGTGCTTAACAAGAATTGGCATTTATTATGTATAAATAGATTCTAGCTACAGATAAACAGTTGTGAATCATTGGCATATTACACTGACAGTTACAATGCCAACCCCCTTTTAAAACTCTCCCTCCAAACATTAAAATAACTGATGCAATGTTTGGAGTGAAAAGCTTGGAAGGCAGTTCAATGGTCCCTGTCGCTAGGGTTCATTGAAATGATCACTCTTGCTGGTCAGGACTTGCTGCTTCACATTATCACTTCTCCAGGTACTTGCACTTTTTTGCAGGAGGCACAGAGCAACTGGTCCACAAATTGTAGTCTCTGATTGATTATTTAAAAGCTACAGCTTATGGTGAGTGAAAATAAAACGGCTTTCTTCCAGCTTTCTACTGCAAAGAAAATAACACTAACCCCTCTCAGAAGTCTGAAGGCTCCTGGCTCTACTGTTCACACCCACAAGCTGTTTAACTACCTAGGAGCCAATCACATAGTTGATGGCGATAAAGAAGGTCTTTGCTACCAGTTTGTTAACTAGCTACCATCCCACACACCAATCAGAAACATGTTGCTGGCCAAACCTCTTTTTGTACACATCCCCTGGCTCTAGCCCATCAATGGCGATCTCCCCCTCCTCCCCCACCCATTATGTGAACAAGTAGCAATGTAAAGACCATTTAGAATGTGTGTTGGTAGTCTGCTATTAAAATGTGCAGTGGCCCTTCCACAATTCTGGTGTTTTTTTAAAAACAGTCCTTTTCCCATTTTTTTAGTCGACAATCAAAAATACGGAAAAAAATTTAAAAAGTGCAGTCATTTCGATAGCTAGGTATCACAAATAACAGACGATATTAACGACCAATTAGCCTGATTTGGTGGCATTGGCTGAGGGAGGAAATTGGCCAAGACACAGGGAGACTTCCTAGTCCTTACTTATAAAAGGTTGTGTGGCCTTTACCAACCATTTGAGCTGACAGAACAGGCAGTAAGGGACTTTTGTTTAAAATCTCATCCAAAAGGCAACAGCAGTTCAACATCCTTTTAGTACTGGTGAGGCACAGTAGACTTGTGTGATATGCTTAAATCCAGGAGTGGGGCTTTAATCCACACGAGTGCAAACAATTGAGCTAAACTAGCAGTTTCCTTCAGGCAATACCACAAAATGAAGACTTTACAGAGCAATATCAAGGAAGCGCACATTTCAAGTCATCCATTCCTTAACATATTGTCTCAATGCAGATTGAGTTATAAAGGAGCCAAAATTCTTCTCTTCTGCAATACAGCATGCTTAGTTCATACTGGGTAGGACAGCTGTTCCTGCTAATCTTCCCATGTGCATGAAAAATAGTAACTTCAAGCCAAGATATAGCATACGGTTATGAACAATAAAGCAGTAGGAGGTTGAACATTTTGGTATCCTTCCCACTAGATCTAAGACATAGTTCAATTCATGCAATGGCATACTTATTACATTGAGTTATGTATTACATGAGAACTGGTTAGCTCAGTTGGCTGATGGCTAGCATGTGGTTCAGAACTAAAACCAGCAACACAGGTTCAATTTCTGTTCTGACTTGAGACATGACTGATTCCTGCTCCTGAGATAATGATAAACAACTACCAGCAAAGTCTGTTAAGGAAAAGGCTCACATAGAGTATTGGTGAACAATAAACCAGGACCTGATTTCTGTATGACATGATACAATACTGTCAAAGAAACTACAGGACAGAATAACATCATTAGCCTCAAAAGATCCTTGTTTATCTCCAAATGAGCATCTTCCCATCCTTCGTGATCTAACCAAATACATTGTTCTGTTCCTCTCACCCTCATGTGCATATCTAGCTTCCCCTTAAAAGCTTGATATTCACCTCATGTTGTTATTCCACATTCTAAGTGCCCTGGTAAAGCAAGTTCTCCTAAATTCCTTCTTGGACTTATTAGCAACTGTTTTACCTTTATGAGTAGCTGCTAGTGGAAACATTTCCTCTCTATCTACCTATTCTACCTAATCAACCCATTTCAGAATTGTTAAGGTTCTAGAAAGTCACTTTTTAACCATCTCTTTTCTAGAAAAATAATCCACAATCCATTTGATCTCTCCTAATACATTTCTCAGCTTCACTATGTTTGAATATTGTCCCAACTTTATCAACGCCTCCATATTCTTTGTAATAGCTAATCGAAAACACGCGAGAGGCTAAATATGTAACACTACAGAATCAAGGTCATATCAAAGTGCGGAGAGATGGTTGCTTACAGAACATGGTCTGATTATGACAGGCTGTAGAAATTGGCCACATGTTGTATTTGTAATCACATTTTCCCTTCATGATAATGACCTATCTTCATCACATCACTTTCCTTCAATTTTCCCTTGTTTAGAACCTCCCTCAGCGGGTGCTGATGCCTGGCCTGCTAAGTCAGTTTGGGTGACAAGGGAAATGGACAAAACGAAGCTATGGAAACCCTTGTCAATTATATCACAGTGTGATTTGCTGATGGAAAGCCTAGGTATGTGATTAGTACAAGTGTTTTTATAGCCACAGAGGACCTGATGTTCAACAGCATTACCCATTTCATTGTACCCACCACTGGGTGTCTAGCTCTAAAACACACTCACAAAAATCCATTCTGAGGGTTGCATAAATAGCAACAGGTTGCCTAGATGATATGCTAAGAAGGCATTCCAGAAAAGGAAATGGGATATAAGTTAGGGGTCTACAGCATTAAGTTGGAGAGAGACAGATGGGGGATCTCCTCTCTGAAAACAGCTCTAGTGCCTAACACCGATTAGAATACCCTTGATATGTCATCTCTGAGTGCGCAGCTTTCGTACACACCAAAATTATTTAAAGATGTATTATAAGTTTTCAACAGATATCTTCTGGAAACTGAAATTTAATCAATCTATACACAATCCATCCATTCAATGATCCTTGTTTCTCCAATGAGAAAGATTAAGACAGTAATGAAAGTTTGATAGACTTTATGTTGCTTTTCCTTGCACAATCATATTAAGTCTGACCTGCAGCCCTTTCTTGAGAGCTACTTGCTACCCTTCCACTTATTATCATAGTATTATAGTACTGCAATGAAATTAACATCCCTTTGTCCTCCACCAGCGAAACACTCCACCTATCTGTTAGGCTGAGAAGACACAGATTCTGGTAGGACGTGACCTGAAGAACAAAATTCTTGACTTGAACTGATACCTATATTACTTATTGACAATATAATTTACGTGACAATAAAGCCTAAATGTAAAATTTAAACATTATTGCTTCGGGTTGCATGCTCAGATAAATGCTGTTTTTGATAGGCTCACCAACAAATCATCACTTTGATAAATTAAACAGTTCATTATTAATCAGTACCACCTACCAGGGGCAGTTTAACAACAATGAAAATATAGGGGGAGGGGGACGCAGAAGGAGAAGGAGGGAACTGAGTTAACATGGAGTCTGAGGGAAACACTCCAGCCCCCAACTGTACACACCTTTCTCTAAATGCTTGGTACAAATTTTTAATCCTCGCAAGGCAACAAAATCATAATCATAAATGCAGTGTCCAGCTTAAAATTATTGGGAATATCACTCAGTAGTCAATGTAAACAGAATCTGTGACATTGATGCTTTCTTAAAAGAAAAATCTTAATTTAAAGAAATAAGCAGTAAATACTTTAGTCCATGGGACCCATGCTGTTTCTGCTGACATACTCAATAACATTTGCATGCTCCATTAAGCAGCATTGTGCGCTTGTCTTAATTATGAGTTGGCTTTACAGTCTGAGCCATCCTTTGATGATTTAAGTTTTCTTTGCTTGACTTCTTTCTGCTTATAAGTGACATTCATTGCAGCTTAGGGTTTCAAGAATGAAATGTTTTTTCTTGTATTTTAATGTAACATTCATATGCTAGTAATTAAAAACATAAATAACATTTGAGAGCTGCGTATAAAGCAGTTGCATCCAAAAAGCCCATCCCTT
The DNA here is from genome assembly GCF_030684315.1 of Stegostoma tigrinum. Classification (NCBI taxonomy): domain Eukaryota; kingdom Metazoa; phylum Chordata; class Chondrichthyes; order Orectolobiformes; family Stegostomatidae; genus Stegostoma; species Stegostoma tigrinum. Next base: position 8,809,938 of record NC_081373.1, read on the forward strand.
TGTGATCTCAAACCCATGTCCTGCTCTATCCCTTCACCCTCACTTTCTCCAAAAAGCATTTAATTGGCTCTTGAATATTTTAATCTCTTTTTCCTAAGCATCCTGTTCAGAGATGTTATTACATACCTCTTGAGTAGGTGGGACTTGAACCCAAGTCACTTATTGTGTGGTTAGGGATACTATCACTGTGCCATAAGAGGGTCATTAATTAGGTTGGGAAGTTTAGTATTCTCACCTGGAAAAAATTCTATATTAAAACACTTTTATTTAATTGTTTAATTTATTGTTACCCTTAACATCATCCTCGACTTTTTTTGGCCACTCATTAGTTAAGGATATTTCATTGAGAATTAAACAACTTTCTTTACAAGCACCAGATTTCAGCGTCAAGCAGATCAAGGTTGAAGACGACACAGTGCGGAGCTGGAGGAACACAGTTCTGAAGAAGGGTGCTGACCTGAAATGTCAACATTCCTGCTTCTCCGATGCTGCCTGACCTGCTGTGTTCCTCCACCTCCACACCATGTTATCTCTGACTCCAACATCGGCAGTTCTTAGCATCTCCAGGTTATTGATACCAGATTAGCTGTTTCTATTTTGAGTGGGACACGTGCGAGTGTAGTTAGTACTCAGAAGCCAAATGTTGGACTTGCTAAGGCGACAGACCAATAGTACTAGGAATGGGCCTTGATGCCTGCTGATCTTGGTGTTCCTGGCAGGTTTATATTTAGCTGTCGGAAGCCAGAATCTATTTGCACAGGTAGCTTTATCACAAGTCCCCTGCAAGGTAAAAGTAACTCATTTTGATTTATCCATTTATGAAACATGGGTTTTGCTGGCAGGCCCAGCTTTTAGTGCCCAACTCATAGTGTCTTTGAGAAGCTGGGACTGAACTGCTTACCTTAAACATTGCAGTCTGTGATGTGTAAGTCCTCTGGTTACTGATGGAGTTCTAGTTCTTTTGACACAGTGATGATATAGAATGCGGTTACATTTTCAATGTCAGGGTAATGACCAGGAGCTAAATAGAGTCGTAGAGGCGTGCAGCATGGAAACAGATTCCCTGGCTCAACTTGTCCGTGCTGACCAGATATTCCACATTAATCTAGTCCCATTTGCCAGCATTTGGCCTATATCCCTCTAAACGCTTCCTACTCATATACTGATCCAAATGCCTTTTAAATGTTGTCATTGTACCAGCCTACACCACCTCCTTTGGCAACTCACTCTATACATGTACCATCATTGGTGTGAGAATGTTGTTCCTTAGGTCCTTTTTAAAGATTTCCCCTTTCACCTTTGGATTCCCCTACTCTGGGAAAAAGACCTTATCTATTCACCCTATCCATGCCCCTCATGATTTGATAAACCTCTACAAGGTCACCCCTAAGTCTCTGAAGGAACACAGCCCCAGCCTATTCAGCATCTCCCTATCACTCAAGCACTTCAATCCTGGCAACATCTTTGTAAATTTTTCTGAACCCTTTCAAATTTCACAACATCTTTCAGACAGCTGGGAGACTAGAATTGAATGCAGTATTCCAAAAGTGAGCTAACCAATGTCCTGCACAGCTGTAACATGACTTCCCAACTCCCATATTCCATGCACTGACCAATAAAGACAAGCGTTCCAAATGCCTTCTTTACTACCCTCTCTACCTGCAACCCCACTTTCAAGAAACTATGTGGAGTCGGTGGTGGCTCGCATACCCTTGCTCCCCTTTAAGTGGTAGAGCTTGAGTGCTTGGTGCCTTCAAAGTAGCCTTGGAAAGTTGCTGCTGTGAATCGTAGAGATGGTATAGAGTCACCTTAGTCTCATTCTCTTGTTAAAGTGCACTTGAGTGGCAGTGGGTTTAACCTGACGATCACCACAACTCAGGCAAGGGGCACAGTTGAGAAATTGGAGCTTTGTGGTTACCTCAGCTGGTAGTGGACTTGAAACCTGTGCTGTTGGCACTACTTTACATTGCAACCCAATTGTTCAACCAACTGAGGTAACCAACCGCCTGTAACAGGGCATACGCTGAAAGCATATTGTATCAGTGGGGAAGGCAGTGAATGTTCCAGGTCATGGATGGAATATCAATGAAGTGGGCTGCTCTGTCAAGCTCAATATTTCAACTCCAGCCTCAATACCCCACTACACCAGCGTTACATGTTCCAAATTCTAACCAATTAGTAAACTTTCTGAGTAATATTCGCAATTTTGTTCTGAGTTATGGATAGTTTTGTTTGTGGATCCATGCCATTACGAATGAGAGAAATCTGCCCATTATTTATTACATGTAGGAGCCCTACAGATAGAATTTATTTTGAACCCAACAGCCTGAGTTCAATTTAAACCAAAATTCTTCATTTTGACTGCAGATGTGCGATGCTCATTGCATGAGTTCATTTCCTCATCTATTTACCTTTAACTCTTGAAATTGAAAAGAAATATCAATGATACTTTGGTGGCAGACATTGATAACCTGATTGTCACCCAGGTTGATAGTGCTGTTAAGAAGGCTTACGGTGTGTTAGGTTTTATTGGTAGAGGGATTGAGTTCCGGAGCCGTGATGTCGTGCTGCAACCGTACAAAATGCTAGTGCGGCCTCATTTGGAATATTGCGTGCAGTTCTGGTCACTCCATTATGGGAAGAATGTGGAAGCATTGGAAAAGGTGCAGAGGAGATTTACCAGGATGTTGCCTGGTCTGGAGCACAGGCGCTATGAAGAAAGGCTGAGGGACTTGGGTCTGTTCTCATTGGAGAGAAGGAGGCAAAGAGGGGATTTAATAGAGACATACAAGATGATCAGAGGATTATATAGGGTGGACAGTGAGAGTCTTTTTCCGAGGATGATGACTTCAGCATGTACAAGGGGGCATAGCTACAAATTGAGGGGTGATAGATTTAAGACAGATGTCAGAGGCAGGTTCTTTACTCAGAGAGTGGTAAGGGTATGGAACACCCTGCCTGCCAATGTAATTAACTCAGCCATATTAGGAGCATTTAAACAGTCCTTGGATAAGCATATGGATAATGATGGAATAGTGTAGGGGGAGGGGCTTAGATTAGTTCACAGGTCGGTGCAACATCGAGGGCCAAAGGGCCTGTTCTGCACTGTATTGTTCTACGTTCAATGTTCTGTGTTCATGGATGACTAATCGGGTATGGTGAATTATTATGCCAATGAACATCTGTTCCAAAGAGTTAAGGTCTAAAGAAGAGGATAGAAATTTTGTTTTAAAAAAAGACAAACAAGTTGCACAATTACAGTTATCATAATATGTGGATTCAGAGCTGAAGTTGACTGAAACACAAAGTGAGAGCTTGGCATTGCAATTTCACAAAGATATTGAGTGTTTCTTGCTGCTGAGACGGAATTCCTGATTCTCTATGAAATAAGAAACCTGGTATTAACTGAAGTTAAGCTTTGACTTCAGCTCCCAAGACAACTAAAAGAGGTAGCCATATGACTAGCTGTTCACATTGGCTTCTATATAAGGTTTGAAGCTAACCATAGGTAGAGAAACATGTTCCTGGACAATCAACTTGTAGTTAGCATCAAAGATATTTTTGATTTCGGATACCAGAAAGCTGTATAAAGGAATATGAGAACAGCAGGTGGCCATTCACCTCCTGAAACCTGGTCAGCAAGTCAATGAGACTACAATCAACTAGTATCCATCCACCTGCCTTATCTCCTTATTCTTTGATAACTGTGTTTAAACAGACGTGCACACTGCCTTGTTTTAACAAGGTTGAGGTTAGTAATGTGATAGCAATGTAAACATTGGTAACCCTTTCTCTTTCTGTCTCTCTTTCTCTCTCTCAAATAGTGCCTGTGGTATAAATAAGAAAAAGCAATCCATTCTCCCATTTCCAATTAAAACAAAGAACTGTGGATGCTGGAGCTCTTAAACAAATAAGTTGAAGAAGAATCTCTGGACTTGAAACATTAACTCTGCTTTTCTCTCTCTTCAGATGTTGCCAGATCTCTGCTGAGCTTCTCAAGCTCTTTCTATTTTCACTTGTTCAAAAGACACCAGGATAAAAATGGTTAGGTTTCTATAATCATCCCTTACTGTTTCATGATATCAATTACTTTCATGCCCATGTCAAATGAATTGCGATGCTGATTTGTACACAGTAACTCACTAAGAGGTGCCCATGTGGGTCTCGGTGCAAAGTGGAGTGGACACTCCAAATCAAATTCACACAATATGAGCATTTAGTTCCATTTTTAAAACTACCGTATTACATTCCCTGACCTTCAAATACATCACGTAAATATAACTGCTCAAGGCTTTTAATCTTGGTATGCTGTTTTCTTCCAATGTATCATGGTGGTCATCTGGCGGGTAAGACTCTGTCAATAGCTCCAACCTTGCACCTCAGTGCATTTTGTGGTCAGCAATATTTCTCAGTTCACCCACTGTGAAATGCTTACAAGTATCAACTGGATGGGTAACTCTTCACCTAAATCAACATTCCCAGACTAATACAACTCAGACCCATGACCATTTGAGGCAAGGGTTTAATGCGACAAGAATATTCACGTACACATGAAAGTAACAGCTTACAGTGTCATTGCTTTGTCTTTCGGTTAGAATGGAACTCCCAATCAACAACACTGATGTTAATTCACACACGCGTATACTGTGGAAATCTGAACTGCCAGGTCTTGGGTGTAGTTAATACAAATGGGTAACAGATTTCCCGTCACTGACAAATTGCAATCGGCCAAAATAAAATGAAATCATTAGGAGGAAAGCAATTGATGGATCGATTCAAAGCAGAACTCACTGCTGCCCTGGCGACTCACTGAGCTCAAATGCATGCAATCACTACGCCAGAGGCCCATCGGTCTACTAATTACAATTGGTACCAATTCTGGCATAGCAATTAATAGTATCCATGCCACTATTTCAAATCCATGTCACTAGTACACTGCATGTATGACATGCAAGGGCAGCAACTTGATACACTAGCCACAGTTATTTCAATAGGTATACACCAAGCAACAGGTATATCCCAACCAAACAGGCACAACAAATACACTGACAGCAATAGAGGGAACAGATATATTACAGGCAGCAGGTGAACTATAGGCGACAGGAGCACCAGGCATACTGCAGGCAACAGCTATACTGGCAGGCAACTCGTTCAGCCACCGATACCAACAACTGTTGCAGTACACGATATCCCGCGCCCTTAGCAAAGTGCAAGCCGGTACATTGAATTCATCCGCACTTAAAACGTCGCACGTTCCACACAACTTCCTCACGACAATCCGCGGAATTTTGAAAATCAAATTGGAATTTCGCTACTTTCAGCTTGATTTAATTTGTGGCCGTTCGTGCAAACCACCGGATTGCTCAAATTAAAAGATTTGCATTTACTGCCTGGATTAAGGTTGCGAGTCTTCTTCGAAGTTCGCGAGTTCCTATCGAACTCGAAGCGTTAACTCTGCTTTTCTCTCCACAGATGCTGCCAGATCTGCGCAGTTTCCCCAGCATTTTCCGTTCTTATTTCAGGTCTCTAGCATCTGCATTATTCTTCGTTTTGCTTTATTTTAAAAGTGCCCTTTTACTTCTGGCTTCACTAAAGTCCCTAAGAGGGTCCTTGTCTGATATTAACACAATTGGCGCAGGAACCGAATTTCTAGATAAAAATAAAATTAATGTTCACAAGTGAACTAACCAAGCCCTGCAATCGTTCTAAAGAAGGGTCACTAGACTTGAAACGTTAACTCTTGTTTCTCTCTCCACAGATGCTGCCAGACCTGCTGAGTTTCTCCGTCGCTTTCTGATTCCGTTCAAAGGAAGGGTCTACCTCTCCCGGAGGCACCACCCCAATTCGGCCCGGTTTGATCTTCCTACCTGTTATTGTGATGTTGCTGTAGGTGTTGGAAAATTGCTCTTTGGTCAGAGCCAACTGCACCTGCGAAGCTTTCTCCCTCTGCAATTCCAGCATGATATCCGGATGCTGGGCGATTTTACAGCCTTTCTGCTTATCCAGGGCGATGTCACTTCGGACAATGTCTGAGATGGAACAGAGAGAAGCGATGAAAAAAGATGTGAACATTCTGTCCGGATCGCCACTGCAGATTTTCTCGTTTCTCCCCTTCTTTCGCCCTCTAAAAGGCAGAATCTCCGTCCGCAGAACCCAGAATTTTCCATTTTTTTTTACATGAAATATCGTTTACGTGCGAAATCCCGCCATCCCTCGCTAAGTGAGTCCCCAAATCTGACACACTTGTCCCCACAATAAGTAACCCTGGTCGCACTTTCCAAATCAATACAAAAACGTAACGAAATGAACGCGAATGTTGAAGGCTTGAAACAAAAACAAAATTGCCTCGGCTTCCTCTCTCTCCACCGATGCTGCCATTCGCGTGGAGTTACGGTCTTATTTTTAAAAATATATATATTTCTACAGAAAGTGACACCTAACATAGTGCGATTTGTAATTGCAACTACAGATTTAGCAGAAGTATTTCGACAGGCAACGGGTGTGCATGAAATTATGATACAAATTATCGCACGAAATGTTACTTAATGGTGAGAAATTTTACAGAGTTCATACAATAATGGGATGTAGAAAGATTATAGATTAACAACACCTACGCTGTACAATATACAAAATATCATGATTATAAATTACGAATTATTATAAACCCTTCTAATATAATTAATGTCCAGCACCCTGAAGCATATTTTATACATGATTTGTCCATTATGCATTTGTGCCGATTGTTAACAGGACATTTTCTATCTCGGCGCCGCTTAAACAGTGTCAGCGTCAATTATCTAAAGCGCTATCAAAAAAAAACTAACTACCGTCTTCGTAGTTTTTCAGGTAGTAATCTGGTCCCAGTTCTCCCCGGTGCTTCGCCAGATTCCGATGGTTCTGGAACTGTAGAAAATCCGTCCTTTTGCCACCGAACCACAGGAAGGCTGGTGCCAAGCCTCGAGCCAGTGTTACCAGCCTTTTGGAGCTGAAATCACACACATTAAATTCAGCGAGCTTTCTGCCTTTCGATACCGTTGAACCTTCCCCCTTCACTGTCTGAGTGCAAAATATACCCCCCCGCCGCCACCTCCCACCCCAGGCACGTTCTTTCCCCGTGAGCTGTGCGTTACAAGTTGCAGAAAGGATCGATTCTTAAATTCAAAACCGAAGGAACAGCGGATGCTGGAAATCAGAAACAGAAACTGAGATTGCTGGAAAAGCTCACCTGCTATGATTCTTAAATAGTTGCTGCGTTTAAAAGCCTCCAGCTCTTTCTCTCTCGCAACTCTCCACGCCTTGTTTTCGCTGTGTTAGTTTGAATGTTTCTGGGCCAAATGCTTTCGGGATTGTTGTAACCTAAGGCCCTGGATTCGGATTATAGAGTGCGAGTTCAGCGGCCAGCCTTCGTAAAGTGGATGTTTTTCGGGTTTATTTGCGGTTAAAGGGTCTATTGATCTCCCCCTCACCAAGAGTCGCGGTAACTGCTTCCTCCTCAGTGCTAAAACCGTTTGCCACAGTGAAAATAATGCGTGAGGTCGATAAACTTTTGTATTTAGAGTGGATGGCTTCAGCAGCCACACTTAAGTGTATGAAGATAGGGACAGTCACAGTGTCTAAATATTGACGGCATGCAACCTCAGGCCGGCTGGTTGGAAATTCGAAATCCTAAACCAAAAAGAATTTATGGCTCGGGACTCTCACACACAGCAAATAAATAAACAATAGCAGAAAGTGCCTGCGAAACCGGCGTCATCTGTGGAGACAAGAGTTAACGTCTCGAATCCAGCAAGATTTCTACAGAGCACCCTTCCTGACATTTTCTTTAAATTTCAGATTTCCAGCATTCCATTCTGTTTTTAAACACAGTTTGGGTTCTTAACTTTTAAAAACAAATATGATTTCGGTGTCAACATTAACATGAAGTGGCCCCAATGCCAGTCCGCTTAAAATGTCGCATTCAGCTGCATTTCACTGAGATTCAGGGAGTCAGCTGCTTTGAATGCGTGCGTGTGTATCTGTGCAATCGAAATTCTCCAAACGGAAAACACCATGGCAAGCGAAAGAAACTAACCCTCAAGATTTACCACGAAGATTTGTCAAAACTGTTGGTCTCTCAGTGTTCGACATTTCTCTTCCCTGCTTCATTTAGCGGGAAGCAAATCTCAATTTTAAAATAAACGGAACAAAATACGAGACGGACTGATCTTTGGACATGATTTATTTTTCGATTCCGCGCGCAAATAACTGAGTTTTTTTTAACATACTGGGGATAATTTCAGAAACCGCACTTTGCAGATTCTAAAACAAAATAAAAAAACATGCCGGTTTCTCTTTATCAGATCGAGAGGCACTTTTCTGGACCAACGTGCTTTTGTTTTAAAACAAATCGCACCTCCAGGTTAAAATGTTGCGACTTCATTTACTGTTTTTGTTCTTTCAGTATTTGCTCAGAGCTTTTTTTAAGAGTTACATTTCTCCGAATGGACCGTAAAACTGCCCTTTGATCAGCCGAGATTGGAAATGAAATACGCCACGTCAATTGTACAGGAGTGAAATGATGGAGTTGTTTAGTTTTAATTGACAAAGTTGGGGAGGATTCTCAATCAGTTTCAGGCCGCTATTGATAACGCGCGCTTTTGAAATTAAGCAAGGAAATGGAAAGGAATGGGAATGAAAGCCTGTCGATTTCACGTTATTAACCCGAGAGATTTTAGGAGGCGCATTAACACGCGTTCCTCTGTTCCAAGTATTTTTACCTTAAGAAGTCGATCCAACCATTATGTACCACGGCTGGGTCTAGTTGGATTGACAGAAAGTTCTCGCTCACGGTCCGAACCGAGCTCCTGATGTTCACATCCAGCAGGATCAGGGTCCTGGTGTCTCTCGGCTGACCCCTGGTCCCTCTCCCCGCCGCTTTCCGTTCTCCCACTCGAGTGTCGACCGAGAGGTGGGCGAGAGATGCGAGGCAACACAAGACTGGCAAGATCCCAGGGAGACTGCGGTGCTGCCTCAGAGGTAGGACCCTGGGCATCCTTGTTGTAGAGAGCGAGTTCGAGAGACAGGGATAGAGGCGTGGGGTGGGGTGGGGGGTGGTTGCTTTTGGTGAATCTGAGAGTGCGATTCAATCACATCGAATCAAAATCCCCCAATGCTCGGCAGATGGCACTGAATTATCCCGTGTTCTTGCCTCTGTGTTTGTGTGTGTGTGTGTGTGTGTGTGTGTGTGTGTGTGTGTGTGGTTTACAATGTTTTGTTGGCGTGGTTTATAATTCCACGCCCCCCCCCCACCCCACAATTTCGACCAGCCTCCTCCAGTAACAAAGCTCTCCCCACCCACCCACCCATACACACACACACACACACACACACACACACCTCAAGCCCCTTTAAAGTGAACCTTCACCATAGCTGATTTCTACAGATACTGTCCCGCTGGTGATCAGTCTTCAGTTAAAAGTCCGCCGTTCATCTCTACCCCATCGCCCTCAATAGACCAACCCAGCCCAGAGGAGATGTAGGGGCAAATCAGATCCTGGAAGTTGGGATTACCAAAATTAAGCCCGTTACCGGCAGATCAACGCTCCCTTTTCCAAACCCAGAATCTGACTGGTAGAGCAATACATCTTGCTCCCACAGTCCGTTTAGTTCAGTGACATCGCGCAAGTTTCAAGTGAACAAGAGTTATAGGGATGTACAGCAGGGAGACAGACCCTTTGGTCCAATTCGTCTATGCCGACCAGATATCCTCAATTAATCCAGCCCCAAATGCCAAATAAAAAGAGCAACAGACAGACCCTAAGGGAAACTGCAACCAAAACCAGCATACCGAGATATAAATCACCGCCGAGGTCCCAACAGATCTGATTTTTACCAATTCGGTCCAAGCGCCCTTTTAACAAACCAACTGCCCCAATATATAACAAATCGAGCAAAGAACTGCGGTGTCTGGGAATCTGAAATTGCTGCAGAAACTCAGCAGGTCTGGCAGTGTCTGTGGAGAGAGAGAGAAAAACAGTTAACATTCTGAACGGTCACTGGACCCGAAACATTAACTGCCCCGTCTCTCTCTACAGATGCTGCCAGTCCTGCTGAGTTTCTCCAGCAATTTCTGTGTTTGTTCCCATTGCTCCAATGCTTGCTGGAACATTACTTGGGGGTGTTAACCCCCTTATCTATTGCTAATAAATGGTGGATAATCCAAAACTGGGAATTGATGGTTTGCTGTATTTTTGCTTCTTTTGTTGGGAGGGGGGTATATTTAACTTCTGAGCAGACTCTCATTCTCTGTCGAGCTTCAACAATAACCCCATCTGCACTCATTTCCCTGCAACGGCGTTATTGCGCCGTTTCAGTTCGCTGGGAAATATCCCTACAATTGTGTTGGCTCTAAACAGCTGATCATGGTTTATTCTTGATACTAATGGCTCAGTCTTGCTTCGCGGTCTTCATTCCTTGGTTTGGCTGAATCTGTTCTGTGCTTTGTGTCTCCGGGCTTGTGGGTACACCTCATTGTTTGGGCCAGTTTCTTTTTCGAGAGTGGGTGCCAGTCAGTGTTCCGGATGTTGTTGACTTTTACAATTGCTCTCTTCATATTTAGCTTTGTTCTGTGTTTTGGGTGAGCTTTGTGGGTCTTTTATTAATGACTTGAGGCATGTCATGTTATTTAAATATTCTCCTGTTACGTCTAAGAGCAACCGTTTCCATCCTCGCAACATTGCTTGCTTTCGTCTCTAGTTCAGTTCATTTGTTTCTAAGCCTCTCAACTGTACCTTTATTAGTTTCAAACTTGGCTATTCCATGGCTGATCTCCCATATCATACCCTCCATAAACTTGATGCCAACAAAAATGTGTGTCCTAAGTCGCAACAGTATTCGTTCACTCATCATTCCCATATACTCACTGATCTACATTGACTCCGCGTTAAGCAAAGCGTCGGTTTTAAAATTCTCCACTCATTCCTTTTAAATCCATCCCATGGCCTTGATCCTAACTCTGTGTCTGCAGCCTCTTCCAACCTTACAGCCGTCTGCACTAGCTCCGTTCTTCCGACTCTGGCCTCTTGATCATTCACGACTGCATTACTTTGACACTATTGGGCATAAAAGCTACAAACTCTGAAGTTCTCTCTCAAAAGTTCACAGCCGCACAGTTAAGATGCTTCTTAAAGTGTACCCCTTCGGCCAAGTTTTTGATCGCCTCTCCTAATTATGGAGTTCAGTGTCAATATTTAATATTGCGCCTTGGGGAAGCTTGATTATGTTCGAAGTGCTAGATAGGTCCAATTAATTGTTGCTTGTCATACGTTGTGTGTGCGCTATTTGGGTCAGTATAATTTTGCTCGTATTTAAGTCAAAATGTTTTCAGCAGCGCCACTTGCTGGACGCTACAGCGCTCCTGCAGCTGACTGTGCTGTAATCCAACGTTTTTCAGTAATAAGCACACTTCCATGCACAGTTCTGTGGCACATCACCTCGTGTTTCAGCTGAATTGGTTGCTCATAAATGTCACATTTATTGGCATTTACTGTGGTCACAGTCATACTAGCGAGATTTACTAAATCAGTTAAAGTGCATTTCGTAACGACACGTTCAAAAATCTGGCTCAACTCAACTATTTCTAACTATTCATGGCGCTAAATCTGTTCCAAACATTGGACTCAACCAATACCTTATTGAAATTCAATAGGATCAGAGCAAAATCAAAGTTGGGTAAATTGAAATTTACTGGTTTAGTGGGAAACCTGGGCTTGATGGTTTACGAAGATCCTTTCGATCCCGGAGAAATTGATGAAAAAGACTTCCACAAAGTTTGTTCCACTGTCATGTGCTTCCTCCTGTCGTTAGCTTGTTTTGTCTCATTTCAACACAAAAGTGTGCGATCGCTACCATTTGTTCACTGGTTTAAACTATCAGGAGATCTCGACTTTGCCCATGGCCCCTGCGTTCAAAATGTTCGTGCGCTTTAGAGTCAAAAAAATCTTTTAATTTGATGATTAATTTTCACGAGTTTTAGTTTAATCTTGGTTTAACTAGTTTCAGAAAATACGTAGAATTTCCTTGCCTTTGTACAAAATTTCACGGCACACTCAGACAGTCCCCTGGCACATCACTGGAAATCACTGCAGTAATTCACAGTGTGACTCCTCAACATCAATGGAAATTGATATACTGCAGGGTATATATGGCTAGAGACCCCAAAGACAAAACATCTTTTTCAAGCCTTCTCCACATTAAACAAAATTCTCCTTCACTCCCACTCTAGTTTTCTCCTTCATCTTCCATTTTATGTTGGTTTCGTACAATTCAATGTCTTGATGTCAACAAGTGTTCATAAATGGGAAAGCAAAGTAAATTTTCTCGCCTTGACCATTTCCCATAACATATTTTCTTATAGCGAGTTTTGAGATTTGTAGCTCAGGTTGAACATCAACTAGCCACGAAACGACATGACCCACTATCGCTCGTATCCTTACATACAGATGAGGAAGGACACCACTTTGATTGGGACAACACATCCATCCTAGGACAAGCCAAACAGAGACACGCACGAGAATTCCTGGAAGCATGGCATTCCAACCGGAACTCCATCAACAAACACATAGATTTGGAGCCAATCTACCATCCCCTGAGGAAAAGAACAGGAAATGACATCACCAATGCAGGAAATGACATCACCAACCCAAGGAAACCTAAACGTATAAATAGAAAGCGGGACTTAACAGCGCTTCGTCGGAGGCTCACTGGTGATGTTACCTAGAATGGTGACGAAACGTCTGAAAACTAACCTTCCAGCTCAGCAAGCAAACTCACATCCATATTTTCTTATTCCCACTAATATATGTGTAAATGGCAGCTTCTATTTCACTACCCAGTGTGAAATAGAAGCTGAATGGTTTGGAGATAACAGGGTCAGTCATTGCCTATGCGGTGTTCACTGGCCTCAGACCTACCTACAGTCACTGCAATGTGCCCTGAGTAACTTTTGTGAATCAATGAGAGGAAAAGGTGAACACAGGACTGATTCTTAATCATTCCATACTAACTTCTACATTTTAATGTGACCATAATATGTAGGAGCAGAAATAGGCCATTCAGCCCATCAACTGTGCCATGTCATTCAATGAGCTCCTGCTTTATCTAATAATCTTCAACTCCACCTTCCTACCTGTTCCCTGTAGCTCTTGATTTTTTTTCCAAATTTAAATCTAAGTGAAATCTGAAAGGACTGCAAATGCCGGAAATCAGAAACAAAAGCAGAAATTGCTGAAAATGCTGGGCAGATCTGTGGAGAGAAATTGAGTTGACCTTTAGCATCCAGTTTGGGTTCTGAGGAAGTGTCACTGGACCCAAAAGATTAACTCTGATTTCTCTCCACAGATGCTGCTAGAGGTGATGAGTATTTCCAGCAATTTCTTATTCAAAATCCACCTGTCCCAGCCTTCAATACACTTAACGACCCAGCTTCTACAGCCCTCCGAGGTAAATAATCCCACAGATTCACTATCTCTGTGAGAAAAATAAACATCCCCCCCATCTCTGTCTTATCTAGGTGACCCCTTATTTTGAGATTATGCTGTCTGGTCCTGGAGTCTCCCAAAAGCAGAAACAACATTCCGCATTGAACCTGCAAGCAAGACCAAGCCCTCCCAATCCCTGCTCCACCCAAGTGTCCTCTAAATTTCAATAAGGTTGCCTTGTATTCTTTCACAATGAGCACAGGCTTAACCTACTCAATCTGTCCTCAGAAGAAAATCCCTCTGTACCCAGTATCAATCTAATGAATCTCCTGTGGACTGCCTCCAATGTCATTATATTTGCCCTTTCAATAAAGGGACTGATCCATTCACATTTTCTACATCTCGTTTGACTAGAGTCTTTTATAGTTGTAGTGAAGCCATTCTATTTTAGTAAAAGACAAGTACCATGGATGCTGGAAATCTGAAACAAACACAAACTCAGCCGGTCTGACAGGTCTGAAGAAAGGTCATGCCAGACCTGAAATGTTGACTTTGCTTTTCTCACCACAGATACTGCAAGACATCTGAGTTACTCTAGCATTCTTTGTGGGGTTTTTTTGTTATTTTATATATTCCATTCCCATTGAAATTAAGGCCAACATTCTATGTGCCTTCCCTATTACCCACCAAATTCCTATTTTTGTAATTCATGCACAAAGACCACAAATCACTCTTTTCCATAGCTTTCTGCGTCATTTTTTATTATAGTAGATAATAGGCAGTTCCTCTATCCCTCCTGCCAAATTGAATAACCTCACATTTTCGCAATTATATTGCATCTATCAAGTTTTTACCCACTCACTTAACCTGTCTGTATCCTTCTAAAGACTCTTTCTGTCATCTTCACCGTTTGCCATCCCATCGATTTTTCCGTCAAACCGAGCAATGGTACTTTCACTTCTTTCATCCAAGTCATTGATATACTTTGAAAACAATTGTAACTGTACCTCTGATCTTTGTGGCAGTCCACAAGGAACAGATTGCTGAAAATGCCTCCTTTATCACTTCTGTCTGACTTCTTTAAGTTAACTAATCCTCTATCTATGCTGATACACTAACCCCACAGCTTCTTATCTTATGAAGCAGCCTTATGTAGCTTTATTGAACTTTATTTACAGATTCCTTTTCTCTATGCAGTTTGTTAACGCCTCAGCAAATTTAAATAATTTTGTCAGCAAAATTTCCCCTTCATGAAGTCATAATACCTTTACTTGATTATATTATGCATTTGTAAATTCTCTACTATAAAACCTTTAGTAATAGACACTAACACTTGTTAAGCTAACTGGCCTATAATTACCTGCTTTTGTCACTCTCCACTTTTGAATAAGGATGTTCCATTTGCAGTTTTCCAATCCACTGGGTCTTTTGTAAAAGATTCTTGGTACTTACTACCTGTGCTACTCTGAAACTATGAATCATTGTATTCCAGGATCAATCCATTCAGTCCAGTGGATTTGTCAGCTTCTAGCCACATTTGTTTTCCTGACATATTTTCCCCAGTATTAGTTATTTCTTTCCTTTTGCTGGTTGATTTAGCATTTTTAGAAGTGTCTTCTTTTTCTGATGGAGAGTCACCGGAATTGAAACATTATTCCCGCTTTCTCCCTGCAGATGTTGCCAGTCCTGCTGAGTTCCTCCAGCAATTTCTGTTTTTGTTCCCAATTGCCAAGTAAGAGATGGCCTTGGAACTATGTCTTGTTTCAAGTTAGCACCTTCAGGACTATGGGCTAGACTATAAAGAGGGATAATATTTTTGCAGTTATGAAAAAAAAAGTGAAGATGAATAAAAGGAAAACAAAAGTGGGCAAAACAATTATTTTACAGTTTGAACAATTCAGTTCAGGATCTTTGTACTGTTTTCTGAAGAAGGGTCCTGACCCGAAACGTCAGCCTTCCTGCTCCTCTGATGCTGCTTGGCCCATTGTGTTCATCCAGCTCTACACCTTGTTATCTCAGGATCTCTGTTCTCCCATGTTTACATTTTCTTCCTTTTACATTGTCTTCGGAAATTTTTAATGACCTATGTAATTTCCTGTGCATTCCTATGTCTGTTCATACCTCTGTAAGATCTTGGTTGTTCTACTGCTGTAATTATAAAGGTTCAGCTTGCCTGTTTGATTTCTTCATGCAATCCTGTATAAAACTGATCACCTACTGCTACTGACCTATATAAAGAAACAAAAATCTATTGCTCAGAAACTTTAAGAGCTATTTCTGAACATTACAGCTCCATAAAAAAATTCTCTTTCCCTTGTACTTTAATTATCGCTTCTCCCACTCCTGCTGGAAGAAATAAAACAATTTTTCCACCTCTACTGCTTTGGTACATTTTCTCAGGCTTCTGCTTCTGCACTGAAGGTAACATTGGCCAAATTAATATTTTGGTTAAATGGCGTCTGATTTCAGAGAGTCATATACTCATGTAGTGATTAAAATCAGGTTGGCCAGGTGGATCTCATTGAGTATGATTTCCCTGATAGGGGTTGTTAACCTGGGCTAATCAGGAAGCCCTGGCTGACAGATATAAATAGGAGTCTCAGGGATCCTTCTCACTCTTGGGACTAGTTCTGAGCTGGCTGATCAGAGTCCATGTACTGTGCATGTGTAAGTAAAGGATAACCTGGTGATGGGATACCGGCCTCTGTGCAGATATTTCAGTTCAGCACTCTGTGACGCTGTGGTAGAGCGCAAGACAAACGGGGAACTGCAAACGAAAGTACACCGAAAAGCAACACACACAGACCAGGTATTGAACTTCAATAGTAGCCATCCCAACACACAGAAATGAAGCTGCGTGCAAACACTATTTAAAAGGGCAACAACACACTGCAGCAACATGGAACTAGGCCAAGGGGAGGAGGAATACCTCTTCCATGTGTGCAAGGATAATGGATATCCAAAGAACTGGGTCAAGAGATGCCTACGGGAACAGCATCAGGAAGATTCCACAGACCCCAACACACTCATCACACTACCCTACATCAGGAACATGTCAGAACTCACCACAAGACTTCTACGACTGCTGGGCATCACAGTGGCACACAAACCCACATCAACCCTACGACAAGTGTTCACCTGAACTAAAGACCCATTCCCCACCATGGACAGGGCCAATGTCATCTACAAGATCTCCTGCAGAGACTGCGAGAAATACTACATCAGGCAAACAGGAAGGAAGCTAACAACAAGAGTACATGAACACCAACTGGCTACAAAAATACACAACAAAATAATCATTCATCTCAATCCACATGTTCAAGGAGAACCACAACTTCGACTGGACAACTCCAAGATCCTGGGACAGGTGAGGCAGAGACAAGCACGAGAATTCCTGGAACCATGGCACTCCACAAAGCAGGCTATTAATAAACACATTGAACTCGACCCCATGTACATTCCTCTATGGAGGAAACCCAGAAGTGAGGCAATCCATCGCAACAGATCCCAGAGTATAAAAGCCAGGCGGGAAAACACACCAACGCTTCATCGGAGGCTGCACTGAGGATGTTACCAAGCATGGTAATGAAATATCTGCGGAGCAACAAATCAGTTCGGCGAGCCAACTAACCTCAACAAAGCGCAATTAGAGCAATTTCTCCCAGATCATCAAAACTGTTATGAGATAATGGTTCCACTGGAGTGCCGCAATTATTGCCATTGAAGTGTTACACAACGACTTCTTGATGCAATCTTCAGCCTAGATAAAGCAAGCCTTCGAAAGCTGTAATGGGAGATAGGAAGAAGCCCAAATGATATTTTGCTTTGAGTTGTATCCGATACTGTTTAATGTTAAACACATTCTGCTCAGTATGTAATTGTGATCAGAAAGATTTAATGATTCTGTGATAAGCCTTCATACATTCGGTGTGACAACTCTCATGCAACAACAGAAAATAAAGTCTTCAACTCTTTCTGAAGCAACTCAAGGTACAGCTCCTTTAGGAGTGAGCTAATAGTGAAAAGAAACACCTCATGCCAGTTTCCTCACCCTTTGCCTAACTGAGAAACGTTCAGACTGATTGCAGGGTCCCTACTATTACCTTTTTGGAATCAGCTCAAAGGACATCAATGATGGATCAAATCTTTGTATCTTACGAATGATCATAGACAACTGCACCTCCTCCACAATAACATTCAACACTGGAGCCATCCTTCCCCAAAACATGCCTCCTTAGCCCCCTATTGTACTCCCTGTACACCACAACTGTGTTGCAAAATTCAGAACAAGCACCATCAACATGACACTACAGTAATAGGATGGATATCAAACAATGACAAGTCAGATTGCAGGAAGGAGACAAAAGGTTTGGCAACATCATGCAATGAAATTAAAAACTCTTTCAACATTGGCAAAACTGAAGAACTAATCATTGACTTTAGGAAGAAAGGAGGAGAACACGTCCCAATCTACCTCAATGGAGCTGTGCTTGAAAGGGTGGAGAGCATCAAGTTCCTAGGAGTGATGATAACTGACAGCCCATCCTGGACTTCCCAAGTGCTGGTATGGTCAGGAAGGCACAATAACGCCTCTTCTTCCTCAGGTGACTCGGGAGATTTGGCATATCTGCAAGAACCCTCACCAATTTTTACAGATGTACCATTGAAAACATACTGTCCGGGTGCATAATGGCCTGGTATGGCAACTGCTCTGCCGAAGACCATAAGAAACTACAAAACATTGTGTGCAGAGCCCAGGCCATCACGGCAGCCAAACCTCCATCCATGGGTCCCATTTACATGGCCTGTTGCCTTGGAAAGGCTGCCAACATCATCAAAGACCCTTCACACCCCAGTAACGTTCTCCTACAACCTCTTCCATTCGAGCAGAATGTGCAGAATCTTGAATGCCCGCACCAGCAGGTTCGGGAACATTTTCTTCCCTGCCGGTATTAGACTGATGAATGGACCTCAAATAATGCTGATCTTGCTTCTGTTGTCTAATGCACGCCCTGTGTAATGTAGCCTGTATGCCCCCATCCAAATTCTTTTTTCACCCTATGATCTGTATGTTCTTGCTTACCATGATCTGCTTGTACTGTTCATAAACAAAGCTTTTCACTGTACTTCGGCACACATGACAACAAATCAATCAATCAATCCTGCTCCCTCGTATTCAGTTCCACATTGATCAATGTCACTACATTAGCCATTAGGAGCCCAGGCATCAAATTTGCTGCTTCAAAACAGGATTTCTTAAGTTTAATTAACTGAGTTTTATTACTGTATCCGTTGCACATGTATAGCTGCGCAGTGAGATGTTATGTTCAACTAAAGAAAGAAATATCATGAGGTCAGCTTTATGTAACTCACCTACGTGACTATGGGTTTGTTGATTCTGTAATTCATTCTGTGATAACCCATTGTGTCCTATCATGTGTGCAGCATATGTGCGACATAGACTCTCTCTTGAACTATAGAAATCAGCTCTGTATACACACAAGTCATTGAATCTTAAAAAATTTTAAGATATGAGGAAGTCTTTAAACTCATCAAACCTGTGAGTCATGTCAGAATCATTTCCTGTTACAACAATACTAGCAGACATGAGCTCATTGATGAAATTAGAGCATCGCAATAAGAACTACCAAAGCCGTTAGGCGGTTTGTCAGTGTTTCAGTCAGTTATACTTCTGCTGTCCTTCACCTCATGAACTCAGGTTCGTCTAATATCCCTCGGAGAAGGAAATCTACCACTCTTGGGCCTGGGCCTGTGTATTTCCGGACCTACTGCAATGCGGCTGACTCTTAATTGCCTTTTGAAATGACCTAGCAATCTATTCAGTTGTATTAAACTTTTATGGAAAACTAAAATCATAGTAAAACTGGGTGGACCACCTGATATTAATCTACACACCAGATATGTTAATAGTTTCCAAGCCACTTGGAGATGTTGAAGCCAAGGCGCATATCTTTTATCCTGCAGAGAGAATTTATTAACTTCCTCAGTCTTAACCCTCTTGTCAGTGCTCCCCAGTTAAATGTGTTCATTTCTGATGGCTTATGTGATGTTGTGAGGCTTGCCAACTTTTTTTCTGAAACCCTAGCCTTGCTGAATGCTCTTCTCCCTGCTTTCAGGACATTCAGTTCCTCAGGAAAAAGTTGATCTAATCTGATTGCAGTCAATTCCTCAGCTGGAAGATGACCATTTGCGAACAAAGGAACTTTTGGTTTTTATCCAAAATGCAATTGATATGGACTGTAGTCCTCAAGCATTAAAGGAGTTCTTTGTATGATGGCCAACGCCAGGGCAAATATTAGTTTGTAATTTGGTAGTTTTGTTCAGGTTTTATGAAGCTTCTCATCTATTACTCCATGATTTCTTTCATAAACCCCACCATTAAAGGCAGTGTGGTGGCTCGGTGGTTAGCACTGCTGCCTCACAGGAGTGGGAACTCAGGTTCAATTCCAGCTTCAGGTGACTTATTTTCAATCAGCTATCTAATGCCATAAAAAAAAGTATCCATGCCAATATCAAGCAGACTGAAAGGGCCAACTTCTGTTTTTGTTCCTGATTTACAGCATCCATGGTTCTTTTATTTAGTATTTGCTCAATGCTAAAGTTGCCTTCTCAAGCTCACCCCTTGCCTGAGTTGCGATGAACCTCAGGTTAAATTACCTTCAGTCATCTCATCTCATGAGAGAGCAACTCAATGGAGTTTGCATGTTCTCCCTGTATCTCTGTGGGTTTCCTCTGAGTGCTCTGATTTTCTCCAACAGTCCAAAGATGTGCAGGTTAGATGGATTGCCCATAGCATCCAGGGATGTTATGGTTGAGGTGGATTATCCATGGGAAATGCAGGCATAGGAAAGGGGTGTCGGTCTGGGTGCAATGCTTTTTGGCGGGGGTATTGACTTGATTGGTTGAATGGTCTGCTTCAACATTGTTGGGATTCTATGAAGGTTGCACCCCATTTCTGAATGAAGTGTCATCTACTACTGATCCTCACTTTTTTTGCTTTAAAGCCGAACATCCCATTTGTGCCATGAAAGTTAAAGTAAATTAATATTTTCTCAGGAACATCTCAAAAGTGTTTCCTTCTGAAAAATGTAACTCCAACTAATACTTGGAATCTATCCATATTTGACACCTTTAGCACTATCCAGTAATTTAAAGGCAAACTGAATTAGGAATCTCGAAACAGATTTTCTGCAATCGTGCATAATCTGTCAAACTCCATTACTTATTCTTGTATGAAATATCCATCCCGCTTTCTAAATTTAACAAAGTCTAACCATACCTCACATGCATTTAAGTGATCATCTTTCATACAAATTCTATCTATAAGTGTTAAGAAAACTTCCTTCAGTTTCCATTTTTTGAGCCCCTAGATTTGAGAAAACCTTTTTTACATTTGAACCTGCTTCCAATAGGAATTGACAGTTCGAAGGTTGTTTTTTTTTAGGTAAAAATTTAAACCTGCCTCCATATATTCACTTATAACAAAGTGTGGAGCTGGAAGAACACAGCAAACCAAGCAGCATCTCAGGAACACAAAAGCTGATGCTTCCGGCCTAGACCTTTTCTGATGAAGGGTCTAGGCCCGAAACGTCAGCTTTTGTGCTCCTGAGGTGCTGCTTGGCCTGCTGTGTCCATCCAGCTCCACACTTTGTTATTTCGGATTCTCCAGCATCTGCAGTTCCCATTATCTCCATATATTCACTTGATTCATTTATCATAAAGTTCCATTCTACAACATATTACTGGGAAAATGTCATATCCCAACACTTTGCATTTGATTTCAGCATTTCTTTATGAAGTGGCTCCAATTACAGTTAATTTCCTCTTCTAGTTAAAACTCACAAGTAGTTCCTCCCTTATCAAAAACACCTTTAGACTCAATAGTGAAAAAAGATTGGTGGTGCCCCTCCATCTCACCCACAAGATTCTAGTGGTTCGTTCCAAACATAATTGATAAAGCTTCAAGCAGAACATAAGAACATAAGAACTAGAAGCAGGAGTAGGCCGTTCGGCCCTTCTAGCCTGCTCTGCCATTCAATAAGATCATGACTGTTCTTTTCGTGGACTCAGATCCACTGACCTGCATTCTCACCATACCCCTTAATTCCTTTATTGTTCAAAAAAAACTACCCTAGCTTTAAAAACGTTTACTGAAGTGGCATCAACTACTTCACTGGGCAAGGATTTCCATAGATTAACAGCCCTCTGAGTGAAGAAGTTCCTTCTCAATTCAGTCCTAAATCTGCTCCCTCTAACCTTGACGCTGTGCCCTCTTGTCCTGGCTTCACCTGCCAGTGGGAACCCCCTCTCTACTTCTATTTTATCTATTCCCTTCATAATTTTATATGTTTCTATAAGATCCCCCCTCAATCTTCTGAATTCCAATGAATATAATCCCAATCTATTTAGTCTCTCCTCATAAGTCAACCCCCTCAACTCCAGAATCAACCTAGTGAACCTCCTCTACATCCCCTCCAGTGCCAGTACATCCTTCCTCAAGGAGAGCAAAACTGCACATAGAACTCCAGGTGTGGCCTCACCAGCACCTTGTACAGCTACAACTTAACTTCTCTGATTTTAAACTCAATCCCTTTAGCAATGAAGGACAAAATTTCATTTGCCTTCCTAATTACTTGTTGTACCTGCAGACCAACCTTCTGTGATTCATGGACAAGGACACCCAGGTCCCTCTGCATAGCAGCATGCTGCAACTTTTTACCATTCAAGTAATAATCCCTTTCACTATTACTCCGACCAAAATGTATGACTTCACATTTATTTACATTGTATTCCATCTGCCAGACCTTTGCCCACTCTACTCAATGTATCTATATTCCTCTGCAAAGCTTCACAGTCCTCTGCACACTTTGCGCTGCCACTCACCTTACTGTCATCTGTAACCTTTAATACCCTACACGTGGTCCCCAACTCCAAATCATCTATACAAATTGTAAATAATCGCGGTCCCAACACCAATCCCCGAGGCACACCACTCGTCACTGATTGCCAGCCAGAATAGCTCTCATTTATCCCCACTCTTAGCTTCCTGTTAGTCAACCAATCCTCTATCCATGCTAATACTTTACCCCTAGTGCCATGCATCCCTAACTTATGCAGCAGCCTCTTGTGCGGCACATTGTCAAAGATAATGTATGGTTTAGAAGGGGTGGACGCTAGGAAGTTGTTTCCTTTAGGCGGGGAGACCAGGACCAATGGGCACAGCCTTAAAATTAGAGGGAGTAAATTTAAAACTGAAATGAGATGACATTTCTTCAGCCAGAGAGTGGTGAGCTTGTGGAATTCATTGCCACGGAGTGCAGTGGAGGCCGGGACGTTGGATGCCTTCAAGGCAGAGATCGACAAATTCTTGATCTCAAAAGGAATCAAGGGCTATGGGGAGAGTGCAGGGAAGTGGAGTTGAAATGCCCATTAGCCATGATTTAAATGGCAGAGTGGACTTGATGGGCCGAATGGCCTTACTTCCACTCCTATGTCTTATGGTCTTATGGCCTTTGGAAGTCTAGGTACGCCACAGCCATTGGGTCCCCAGAAGAGTGGAGGGTGAAAGTGGCCAGCATACAAATGCATTGACAAAGAGGAAATTGACAGAAATAAAACACGGTCAACAGAAATCTTCTCAGGGTAACAACCAATGTTCTTTGCAGAGGTCAATGTTTCTGGTTGGCAGAGGAAGAGACAGGAACTCAGGGAGGCAATGTTTGAGCTGGCCAGAAAAAGTTCTAAAGTCTGGGAAACTCTGGGAATAGCTTTGTGATACTGAAGAGCATAGAACATAGAACATTACAGCACAGTACAGGCCCTTCGGCCCTCGATGTTGTGCCGACCTGTCATACCAATCTCAAGCCCATCTAACCTACATTATTCCATGTACGTCCATATGCTTGTCCAATGACGACTTAAATGTACTTAAAGTTGGCGAATCTACTACCGTTGCAGGCAAAGCGTTCCATTCCCTTACTACTCGCTGAGTAAAGAAACTACCTCTGACATCTGTCCTATATCTTTCACCCCTCAATTTAAAGCTATGCTCCCTCGTGCTCGTCGTCACCATCCTAGGAAAAAGGCTCTCCCTATCCACCCTATCTAACCCTCTGATTATCTTATATGTCTCAATTAAGTCACCTCTCAACCTTCTTCTCTCTAATGAAAACGGCCTCAAGTCCCTCAGCCTTTCCTCGTAAGACCTTCCCTACATACCAGGCAACATCCTAGTAAATCTCCTCTGCACCCTTTCCAAAGCTTCCACATCCTTCTTATAGTGCGGTGACCAGAACTGTACACAATACTCCAAGTGCGGCCGCACCAGAGTTTTGTACAGCTGCAGCATAACCTCCTGGTTCCGGAACTCGATCTCTCTATTAATAAAAGCTAAAACATTGTATGCCTTCTTAACAGCCCTGTCAACCTGGGTGGCAACTTTCAGGGATCTGTGTACATGGACACCGAGATCTCTCTGCTCATCTACACCACTAAGAATCTTACCATTAGCCCTGTACTTTGCATTCCGGTTACTCCTACCAAAGTGCATCACCTCACACTTGTCCTCATTAAACTCCATTTGCCACCTCTCAGCCCAGCTCTGCAGCTTATCTATGTCTCTCTGTAACCTACAACATCCTTCGTCATTATCCACAACTCCACCGACCTTAGTGTTGTCTG
Source organism: Stegostoma tigrinum (assembly GCF_030684315.1). Lineage (NCBI taxonomy): Eukaryota > Metazoa > Chordata > Chondrichthyes > Orectolobiformes > Stegostomatidae > Stegostoma > Stegostoma tigrinum. The sequence goes on from NC_081373.1 coordinate 8,834,096, forward strand.
CAAATTTACTAACCCAAAGAGTTTGGTGTTTTGCCAGAATTTAGCGAAGCGATAACCTGACATGTCAGTGGGTCGTCAGATGAAAAGAACTATGGAAAGCTGTATCATCAGGAGTGTTGTGATCCAATGGAGAGAGGGTTTGTGGAACTGTGCCTTGTAGATGGTGTTTGTTTGGAATTTGGCAACACAGTCATAGGTGTACAGGGAGTACAGTAGGGGGCTGAGGAAGTGTGCTTGTTGGGTGGTGTGCAATGTTAAGTATTATTGTGGAGGAGATGCAGTGACCTGTTCTCACAGATTGCAGCCTATGGGTCAGAAAGCTGAGGGTCAAATTGTAGAGAGTGGAGCTGAGACCAAGGTCACATAGTTTTGAGATCAGTCTTGGGGGGATAATGGTGTTGAAGATGAAGCTGTATTCAATAAGCAGGAGTCTGATGTAGATGTCATTGTTGTCTAAATGCTCCAGGGCTGAGTGCAGGCCTTGGGATATGGCATCCTCTGTGGATCTATTATGTTGGCAGGCAAATTGTAGGGGATCAATATGGACCATGGCCAGCATCTCGCAGCACTTCATGAATACTGAAGTCAGAGCCACTGGGCAGTAGTCATTAAAGCTGTGATTGATGTGATCACATAACTGAGAAGCGGAACTACTTTGTATGAGCATATGACTAATCTCTGCAAAGCTAAGACAAACCCCATGTATACATAGCAATGGTGTGGGGACAAATGCACATTTGTTCACATGTATATAACCACACATTTCTGCCACAATTCAAACAAGTCTACCTGTCTGCTGACAGAACCAACAAATAAGTAGTGCTGGCACGTTCTTTGAAGGACCAGCCCTGTTGTCAGTTGTAAAAGTGTAGTCTGCTAACTTGCCAATGTTATTTATTTTACACTAATAGTTTTAGAAACACATTGAAATCAAATGCTCAAGATTTTTGGTGGTATAACCAACTGATACAACATCTTGTTAAAAGAGCTTTAAGCACAAAAATTGCTATTGGTTAATGTGTAAGGATGTGAAATTGTTCTGTCATTTTTTTTCCCCTAATTAACAAGATAAACCTTATTTCTGGACTGTAGATAAAGCCAAGCAGTTACAAAAAGATATTCTCAAAGCATAATACTTAAAAATGATTTCATCAGTCCCCTTCTGCTGTTTGTTATTGGTAGTTAGTCATTTGTTGACTATTGACTTTTAATTGAAGTTTTTGTTAAGTACTGATTGATGGCTCCGTGATAATTGGTAATAGTGGATTGTGCTAGGTAGACAAATGAACTGTTTACTGAAATGGCTGAGCTACACTAATCAATGTGAAGTTCTTGACCAAGTTTCAGATTTGTGAGACTTAGGAACACCTACAAACAAACCAGAATACAATAACATCTGTTTATTAAACAAATTTTCTCCATCCTTTCCACTGTTTCTTCTTAGAGCTCCATCCACTGATGTTTTGTACAGCAGCTTTAAGTGAACCATATATACAAATTTGTATCTTAAAATAGTAAAAGTTTACAGTTAGTTTATGATTTGTGACAAAAATGTGCTGGAGTCACACAGTGGACCTGATATAAAAGTGTAAAAAAGAAAACATCTTTATATAATACTCCAAGGAACATGAGGTTACAATATAATTACTGAAACCAAAACAAGATACCTCAGTTGTTTGAACTCTGCAATAAAAACAGAAACTGGAATAAATATTCAGCAGGGCAACTAGCATTTGTGAAGCAGGAAAAATGGTGTAAATATTGCAGTTTGCTGACCTGAAAATGAATTAGAGTTAAAACAGAAATTACCATGCTGTACCTTTGAAGTATTCCAAAATGATCTGTCCTTCTAGCTATCCATTTCTCATCTACGTACTACCCATTGGTAATTTTAGAAACTTCAGTTCATCCAAAATTCTGGACTTGTAGAATTGTGGAATTTTACAGTATAGAAGGAGAACACTTGGCCCAACGTGTTTTGTACCTACTCCTTTGCTTAAAACTTGGCATATTTCCAATATTGATGAGAGGTCATTGACCTGAAATCTTAACTTTATTTCTCTCCGCAGAGAATTTCTACAGCACCTACTGTTGTTTTCCAACAGTTTTTCATTTGTTTGTTTTTACACTGTACTCACTGCTAAATTTTTAAGACACTCATTACTCTTCACCTCAGTATAAATTCAAGGATTGGGAAAAACAGAGAAGTCAGTTTAACACCTTTTAATAAGAAACACGCTAATACAGCTTGTTACATGCAGTCCCATGAGACTGGCACACAGGTCAAAGAACTCATCAAGCTTTGTGGTAACAAAGTGTGGAGTTGGATGAACACAGCATGCCAAGCAGCATGTCAGGAGCACAAAAGCTGACGTTTCGGGCCGAGACCCTTCATCAGAGAGGTCATCAAGCTTTGTGAGTTGGCTTCTCTCCATTGTTCAAACTATGCAAAGTTCTGATGCCAAACTGTGTAACCTGTACTTTATGGTTAACTTACAGGCCCATTTCATTCCATGGATATGAGGTTGATAGTCACTTTGTTTAGTTAATAAGTAAAGCTGCCATCGTTTAGTCTACATAGAACATAGAACATAGAACATTACAGCACAGTACAGGCCCTTTGATGTTGTGCCAGTTCATACTTCTGTTCGTATTTAACTCGATTATTCAAACTCTTACTGTTTCTCCCATATCTTCATAAATTTACGCTCATGAACCCATTTGCTGAATGGATCCTGTGTTCAGTTTCCAACATTAACTTGTCTCCAACATAAACAGTCAATAATTCCATCTGTGTAGCATTACCTTGCTGCGGATCATCTGCTGCTCACTCCCTTGTCCATGATTTGGTCAGTCCCCAACCCTACGTCCCAACTGATACTCTCCATAAACTTTGCTCCTCCAAAACTCTGTTATCCATATTTCATTGTGGAAGATATCCTAATCATCCCTATCTTTATTAACCTATATTGGCTCCCAGTAACCCAACACCCTGCATTTAAAATTTTAATCAAAGACTATAAACCCTGTCACGGTTTTATGCCACCCTACTTATGTGGCTTCTTCCAATCATACCATCCTTCTTCCAATATTTTGATTCGCTGACTCCAGTTTTTTGTAGACTTCTCTTTCCCTTTGCCCAACTATTGTTGGTTGTGTTATCAGCAAATTCTGGATTTATCTGCATAAGCTTCTTCACCTTTCCAGTTCCCTCTCTTTTCACTAATATGAGAATCGGGCCCTCAAATCTGCTCCACCATCATGGTTGGTCTAATTGTGAGCTCAACTCTACATTCCTGCCTACCACTGGTAACTTTTGACTCAGTTAGTCAAGGATCTAACTACTTCTGCCTTAAAAGTCTTCACTGACTCTGCCTTCGCCACTTCTGGGGAAGATAGTTTCAAACATTCAACCCTCTGCGAGAAGATATTTATTTTCATCTCTAATTTTAATGAAAGATCTCTTATTTTTAAATGGTGGCCACGTGTTCTTGTTTTTCTCACAAGGGGGTACGCCCTTTCAGCATCTATTCAGTCATGACTCTCAATAAGATCGTCTCTTATTTATCTAAACTCTGATGGATACAGGCTCAGCCTGTCAAACTTTTTCTTAAAAGGTAAACCCCACCCTCGATCCAAGTTATCAATTAACTGAACCTGCTCTTAGCTGTTTAATGCATTTATATCATTTCTTAAATAAGGAGGCCAAAACTGTACATAGTGTCCGTTCTATGTTGCTCTATTAAAACCACATTAGGGAAAGCTTTCAATGATAGATTCTCTGCATTTTTACCTTAGAGTCTGCATAATTTATGAAAACGTTTGTGTCACTATTTCTCTGTAAGGTAAAGTAAAACAACTATATTCCCAGAGGACCCCCATAGGGCTGGTCTCACATTAGAGAGAGACAAGTGGTAATGGTTTAATCTGGGGGTCACTTTGACTCAGGCGAGCGGAGAGGTTGGGAAGGAGAGTCCTTCATGGTAACCTCAGCCGGTGCAAGAATTGAACCTGTGCTATAGGCATCACTAACCAGCCAACCGAGCAATGAACCCCCCTCCCTATTAAAGTTGCGATGTAAATTCTAGCTATTATGTTCCTGTTGTCTGTATCTTTTTACAGTCCCAAATGGCACATCTTTAATGTGTAAACTACATATGATATTAGATAAAATTACTTATTTTGTAGAGTAGATATGTATCAGATATGTATCCACTTTGAAAGCATGATCATTTTGAAAAGCTGAATGAAACTTTCAAAGAAAATAACGTAATGTCCCTCCTTTATGCTCAATTGTCCTTCAGTGATGATAGTGAGACACATTCCATAACCTCTGTTATGGTTTAGATTCACTTGAAGTTCCATTGGGAAGGATGTTCCAGAAGTTTTACCAGTCACAGTAAAATAATGGAATATAGTTCCGCAACAGGATAGTGTGTAGGTGTGGAGGTGCGCTCCTTGGCATCCTCTGTCCTTGTTCTTCTAGATGATAGATGTCATAGAATTGGAAGATGTTACCAAAGCAGTCTTGGTGAACTGCTGCTGTGCACCTTGTACATGTGGCTACTACGCATCGAGGGTGCACGGGTGTAGAACAAGTATATTGCTCTGTTCTGGACAATATTGAGCTTCTTCAGAGTTGTTGAATAATATTGTTATTTTACTAATTGAAAAGCCTATTGTTGAATACACACGACGAAGCACAGGATGTCATACACGAACTGAAACTGGTGGGGATGAGGTAAGCGTCTGAAATTAGACAGATGCAGCTGACAAAGTGTTGACCAAAGGTCGGGGGGTATTAAAAAGGGATTTCAAAGACCACATACAGAAGCTGTTTGATGGATCAGACTACGGCTGGACTCAATGTAGAAAGCAATCAAATCTCATCCCTCATTAACATCGAATCTGTAAAGGCTGGCTGGTAGGTCACCACGAGGCAGATGAAATAAAGCGTCACTGTCTAGTTTATCTGATCAATCGGAATCAGAATTACTGTGATCGTTTGCTGATCGTTGCAATTGCGCTCGGCTCCCGTAGATTGGTTCAGATTCTGTGGGTGAAATATTTAAAACTAAATTAATTGGGATCAAGACAGTAGGAGAATACACACATCTTTACCTTGATCCTTCTAACATTGATACATCGGAAAGTTGGGACAGTCCCAATCTCAATCGCCGCCCTGACAGAAGGGGTGTCTCTATGAGCTATTAGAAATCCTAGATAATAAAGTGTGAAGCTGGATGAACACAGCAGGCCAAGCAGCATCTCAGGAGCACAAAAGCTGACATTGAGCCTAGACCCTTCATCAGAGAGCAAGAAATCCTAGCCATCTCGTACGTGGGCATCCTCAACATAGAATCTCCATAGTTACACGAATGTCTAGAAATGAGGATCCGTTAAGTTACACCCTATCGCACGGCCATCCACGCAGAAGACAAACTATGTGGAGTTAATGAGTGACTCATTGCAGAATTTCCAACCTGGACATTATTGGAGCTGCACTCTTCGATGCGATGACTAATTGAGCCACCCGCGTTCCTAACGTGTGCCTTGTAGGTAATAGACAGGCTTCGGGGAGTCAGTATGTGCGATCGTTGGAGTCCAAGCCTCTGTTCGCGACAATTGCAAGAGCAGCCTTTATCTCTAGCCCTGTGTGTCTATCCAATGCGTCCTATGTTTCTTTTGTGATTGAAAAGATAGTACCCCTGAGTTGATTCACTGATAGTTAACTTGCCAGATTCAGAACGAACGTGTGGGTCCCGGAAGCGACGAACATGTCAGGGTCAGTCAACATCACATCACTCTTTGTCTCTCCCGTCCAGCCACGCCCACTGCACATTTCTCCCCGCCCACTCGCAGTCCGGCCCCTTCACGCCGTCTCCATTTCTAGCTCCGCCCACATAGCGCTTCTCCCCGCCCATTCAGCACATCTCCCCGCCCACTCCACTGTACCGCCCCTATTTCTAGTTCCGCCCATTCAGCACATCTCCCCGCCCACTCCACTGTACCGCCCCTATTTCTAGTTCCGCCCATTCAGCGTTCGGCCCCGCCCATTACGCTCACATCACCCTGCCCACCCCGCCCTCCGTCATAGATAATGGGAAGTGCAGATGCTGGAGATTCCAAGATAATAAAATGTGAGGCTGGATGAACACAGCAGGCCCAGCAGCATCTCAGGAGCACAAAAGCTGACGTTTCGGGCCTAGACCCTTCATCAGAGAGGGGGATGGGGGGAGGGAACTGGAATAAATAGGGAGAGAGGGGGAGGCGGACCGAAGATGGAGAGTAAAGAAGATAGGTGGAGAGGGTGTAGGTGGGGAGGTAGGGAGGGGATAGGTCAGTCCAGGGAAGACGGACAGGTCAAGGAGGTGGGATGAGGTTAGTAGGTAGCTGGGGGTGCGGCTTGGGGTGGGAGGAAGGGATGGGTGAGAGGAAGAACCGGTTAGGGAGGCAGAGACAGGTTGGACTGGTTTTGGGATGCAGTGGGTGGGGGGGAAGAGCTGGGCTGGTTGTGTGGTGCAGTGGGGGGAGGGGATGAACTGGGCTGGTTTAGGGATGCCGTGGGGGAAGGGGAGATTTTGAAACTGGTGAAGTCCACATTGATACCATATGGCTGCAGGGTTCCCAGGCGGAATATGAGTTGCTGTTCCTGCAACCTTCGGGTGGCATCATTGTGGCAGTGCAGGAGGCCCATGATGGACATGTCATCAAGAGAATGGGAGGGGGAGTGGAAATGGTTCGCGACTGGGAGGTGCAGTTGTTTGTTGCGAACTGAGCGGAGGTGTTCTGCAAAGCAGTCCCCAAGCCTCCGCTTGGTTTCCCCAATGTAGAGAAAGCCGCACCGGGTACAGTGGATGCAGTATACCACATTGGCAGATGTGCAGGTGAACCTCTGCTTAATGTGGAATGTCATCTTGGGGCCTGGGATGGGGGTGAGGGAGGAGGTGTGGGGACAAGTGTAGCATTTCCTGCGGTTGCAGGGGAAGGTGCCGGGTGTGGTGGGGTTGGAGGGCAGTGTGGAGCGAACAAGGGAGTCACGGAGAGAGTGGTCTCTCCGGAAAGCAGACAGGGGTGGGGATGGAAAAATGTCTTGGGTGGTGGGGTCGGATTGTAAATGGCGGAAGTGTCGGAGGATAATGCGTTGTATCCGGAGGTTGGTAGGGTGGTGTGTGAGAACGAGGGGGATCCTCTTGGGGCGGTTGTGGCGGGGGCGGGGTGTGAGGGATGTGTTGCGGGAGACGCGGTCAAGGGCGTTCTCAATCACCGTGGGGGGGAAGTTGCGGTCCTTAAAGAACTTGGACATCTGGGATGTGCGGGAGTGGAATGTCTTATCGTGGGAGCAGATGCGGCGGAGGCGGAGGAATTGGGAATAGGGGATGGAATTTTTGCAGGAGGGTGGGTGGGAGGAGGTGTGTTCTAGAATACACCTCCTCCCACCCACCCTCCTGCAAAAATTCCATCCCCTATTCCCAATTCCTCCGCCTCCGCCGCATCTGCTCCCACGATAAGACATTCCACTCCCGCACATCCCAGATGTCCAAGTTCTTTAAGGACCGCAACTTCCCCCCCACGGTGATTGAGAACGCCCTTGACCGCGTCTCCCGCATTTCCCGCGACACATCCCTCACACCCCGCCCCCGCCACAACCGCCCCAAGAGGATCCCCCTCGTTCTCACACACCACCCTACCAACCTCCGGATACAACGCATTATCCTCCGACACTTCCGCCATTTACAATCCGACCCCACCACCCAAGACATTTTTCCATCCCCACCCCTGTCTGCTTTCCGGAGAGACCACTCTCTCCGTGACTCCCTTGTTCGCTCCACACTGCCCTCCAACCCCACCACACCCGGCACCTTCCCCTGCAACCGCAGGAAATGCTACACTTGTCCCCACACCTCCTCCCTCACCCCCATCCCAGGCCCCAAGATGACATTCCACATTAAGCAGAGGTTCACCTGCACATCTGCCAATGTGGTATACTGCATCCACTGTACCCGGTGCGGCTTTCTCTACATTGGGGAAACCAAGCGGAGGCTTGGGGACTGCTTTGCAGAACACCTCCGCTCAGTTCGCAACAAACAACTGCACCTCCCAGTCGCGAACCATTTCCACTCCCCCTCCCATTCTCTTGATGACATGTCCATCATGGGCCTCCTGCACTGCCACAATGATGCCACCCGAAGGTTGCAGGAACAGCAACTCATATTCCGCCTGGGAACCCTGCAGCCATATGGTATCAATGTGGACTTCACCAGTTTCAAAATCTCCCCTTCCCCTACTGCATCCCTAAACCAGCCCAGTTCATCCCCTCCCCCCACTGCACCACACAACCAGCCCAGCTCTTCCCCCCCACCCACTGCATCCCAAAACCAGTCCAACCTGTCTCTGCCTCCCTAACCGGTTCTTCCTCTCACCCATCCCTTCCTCCCACCCCAAGCCGCACCCCCAGCTACCTACTAACCTCATCCCACCTCCTTGACCTGTCCGTCTTCCCTGGACTGACCTATCCCCTCCCTACCTCCCCACCTACACCCTCTCCACCTATCTTCTTTACTCTCCATCTTCGGTCCGCCTCCCCCTCTCTCCCTATTTATTCCAGTTCCCTCCCCCCATCCCCCTCTCTGATGAAGGGTCTAGGCCCGAAACGTCAGCTTTTGTGCTCCTGAGATGCTGCTTGGCCTGCTGTGTTCATCCAGCCTCACATTTTATTATCCCGCCCTCCGTCATGCCCGTTCACCCCGACCCGAAACGTCAGCTTTCCTGCTCCTCTGATACTGCCTGCCCTGATGTGTTCCTCCAGTTACACACTGTGTTGCCGCTTATCGCCCCCCGAATTCAAGCTCAGCTTCGCCCATTTCGTCACCACACCCCCACCCGGTCTCGCCCTTTCCCGGGTTACCCACGCCCATTCATCATTCTGCCCCGCCTACTCCACGTTCAGCTCCGCCCATTTCCCCCCACTGCGCAAATTCCTCATTTAGCTCCGCCCATCGCGTCAGCCGCACCCATTTTCCACGCGTTCCCGCCCATTCCCCCACTAGGCTCCGCCCCCTGGCCGCGAGCTCCCTCCCTCAGTAAGATGGCGGCGCCGTGCAGCTGGCTGCCTTTGGCCGTTTACCTCTGGTTGTGGACGACGGCGTCAGTTTCTCAGACCGTTTCGCCGACGTCCCGTTCCGAGTTGCTAAGCATGAGGCCGGACAGTACGGTGGCGGGCTCCGTGTTCCTGGATGGCGGTCTGCTGAAGGTGACGGAGGGCACCCGCTTCAAACTGCGGCTGTACGGTATGGGCCTGAGGTGGAGCGGGTTGCTGGGCGACGGCGGAGCCCGAGGCCCCGGCGTCTCGTTCGTGGAGGTGAGCGGCCTGCTGGAGACGGCGGCCGGCGGCGCCCGCCAGCAACGACAGTCCCAGCGGCTCTGCCAGCAGGGCAGTTCGGACATCGCCATCCTGGGCTCGAGTCTGAACAACCGCTCGGTTCTGGTGGAGCTGGAGGTTAAGTACCTGCGAAAGGATGAGAAGATCAAGTACTACTCGTTGTGCGCCCGGATCGGGGGCCGGGACGCTCACGACTGGATCAGTTTCAAGACTGAGGATTTCCACCTGGCCGTGGTGGAGAAGGAGCCGACAAGCACTCTCAGGTTCCAGATCCTCATCACCTTGCTTTTCCTTTGCCTGTCCACCCTCTTCAGCGTCCTGCACATCAGCCTAATGGCTCTGGACCCGGTGGAGCTCAGGGTCATCAAAAACAGCGGCAACGAGGACGAGAGGAAGTACTCAGAACGCATCGAATCCGTGAGGAGACATGGCAACTACCTGCTATGCACCTTGCTGCTAGGACATGCCCTGATGAACTGCTCCCTAACCGTCTGGCTTTGCGAGATGTTCCACAGCACGTGGCTGACAATCGTTGTCTGTACCAGTTGTATATTTTTCTTTGGCGAGATCTTCCCTCATGCCATCTGCTCCCGGCATGGCCTGGCCTTGGCTTCCAAGACCATCTTGGTGACTAAATTTTTCATGATCATCAGCTTTCCAGCCTCGTACCCCATCAGCAAACTCCTGGACGTCATCTTGCAACAGCAGATCAGCAACTTCTACACAAGAGAAAAGCTGATCGAGATGCTCAAGGTGACTGATCCTTACAACGATCTAGTTAAAGAGGAGCTCAATATCATCGAGGGAGCCCTTGAACTCAGGAAGAAGACAGTCGAAGATGTCCTGACTCCTCTAGGCGATTGCTTCATGTTGAGCTATGAGGCTGTCCTGGACTTTGCGACCATGTCAGAAATCATGCAGAGTGGCTATACAAGGATTCCTGTATATGAGAATGAACGCTCAAACATTGTTGACATACTTTATGTGAAAGATTTGGCATTTGTTGACCCAGATGATGACATGCCTTTAGCAACAATGACAAAGTTTTATAACCATCCTCTGCATTTTGTGTTTAATGATGCAAAACTGGATACTGTGCTGGAAGACTTTAAAAAAGGCAAGTTGGTGCATTTAGAATTTGAGTGTCACTCATTGAGCCTGCTGACATTACTGTTAGCTATGGCATTGGTTTTGGACCATTGATTTTGTTATTTTAGAATTAACAATTTACTCAAAAGCAAACATTCCAGGGGCACAATTAAAGAGCATCCAAATTGGATAGCTTTTTCAAAGCACTAGCCTGACTGTAATGGGCTTAATAGCTGCTGCCTGTACTGTGAAATAGCCAGGTTTGTGGATATTCGTAAAAGCCTGTTTGGAATTGCAAGTTTTTTGATGTGGCTGTCCAAGGTCTGATTTAGATTATTTTGTGAAATAATTGCATTATTTGATTTGCCTACAGTCCTCTTTGTTTTGAAAAGAGGTTGCTCGTAGGCTATCGATGTTGCTAGCTGGACAGCTTTTAATGTCCATCCCTAATTGCCCAGAAGCCAATTAAGAATCAGCCACATTCCTGTCAGTCTAGAGGCACAAGAAGACCAGACCAGGTGAGAAAAAGTAGATTTCCCTCCCAAAATGATATTGGTGAATGAGATAGGCATTTACCACAATTGGTAGTGTTTATGTAGTCACCATTAGACTGTCTGCCATGATCAAATTCAACTCCATAATATTCCCAAAACATTAGTCTGAAATTATAGATTGCTAGTTTTGTGACATTACCAGTATGCTATTGCCTCCCCTGCACTACAGTAACATCACTGACAACTGAATTTCTACACTCAGAAAAGAGTTTGACTGTGGATGGGACTGTTTTGTCAAGAGGTATTCCAAAACCTCAGTACTTTTTAGGTATCTGCCTGATACTGAAACAGACAATTGACAATTTTAAAATATTTTAAATCAACCTGTTCAGATATGTTGTGACAGACCTCCAGAACAGCACTTCCAGAGGTAAGCCCAGTACCTCCGTGCCACAAAAGGTCTAATGTTGGCAATTTTACATTGTATTTGTTTCAAAGTTAAATTTTCATTTACACATCTGTTCCATCACTGCAACACCCTACTTCCACTTCTGTAACATCACTCAGTTCCACCCTTGTTGTTTAAACCATTGTTCATGCCTTTGTAGCTTCTTAATCCAAAAATTCAAACGCTCCCCATCTTGGAACTTGCATAACCTTGAGCTCATCCAAAACTCAGTAGCTGCCACCAAACTGTGCACCAAATGCTCAGAGATAATGGGAACTGCAGATGCTGGAGAATCCAAGATAACAAAGTGTGGAGCTGGATGAACACAGCAGGCCAAGCAGCATCTTTGGTCTAGGCCCGAAATGTCAGCTTTTGTGCTCCTAAGATGCTGCTTGGCCTGCTGTGTTCATCCAGCTCCACACTTTGTTATCTGTGCACCAAGTGCTGTTCACCTGTCACTTCTATGCTTACTTCCCTTTATTGTGACATGGTTCACCAATGTCTGTTTATAAAATTTTCATCCTGTTTTCAAATCCTTTCGTTATCTTATTTCCCCAAGACTCTGTAATTTTCCCTGTTCTACAGTTCTTAGATTTCTACAATTTTATTGCATTATTGGCAGGTGCACTTCAGTTACCTAGGACCTATATTTCCCTTCCCATACCTCTTTGGCTCAAAGAAGGAAATAGAGATGGTCCTTAAAGCTTACCTCTGAGCAAGCTTTTAATTCTTTATCCTACTGCTAGCCTCTGTGGCTCAGTATGAAATTACATTTAACCAAATCCTGTGAAGGAACATCTGCAATATTGCAAAAAAATTCCTACATTATGATACATAAGTATCCAGATTGTGAATATTTTATGTTTAAGTCCAGTGATTGGCAGATATTTCCAATGTATGAAATTTATATCAGAAAATTTTAATGCACCGTTCAATATAGTTAAATTACCTTCATAGATTGCAAGTTTTGAAAAATTTTCTGTAATTCTGAGAGTTGTAAGTAATGCCGTATCATTTTTGTTTGTTATTGCCTTAAGTTTAAGAGAACATTTAGGCATTTATAACGTTCCATGTAAACATGTTAGCTAAAATTGAAGCTCTTGGAATTGAAGGCAAATTATTGACCTGGTCCACAGATTGGTTAGAAGGAAATAGGGAATCTGTCCAACTCATGCACCATTAGCTGGGCCTAAAATGATCGGCTTCCAACAACCACAACAATCTGCTCTTAATGCTAAATGTGACATTAGCCTTTCCTCTGATTGCTAGTGATTCAAACTTTTTAACAGGGTCTTCGATGCCATACTTACTCCAAGACTGTTGTGTTGCCACACTCATTTCACTACAGGAGTTTGGCTGTTTTGTCCATGTTTGAATCCCATCTGGAATGCAGTCTGGAGCTGAGTGGCCCTAACTGAATCCAAATTGAACTTTTGTAGATAATAAAGTGTGAAGCTGGATGAACACAGCAGGCCAAGCAGCATCTCAGGAGCACAAAAGCTGACGTTTCGGGCCTACACCCTTCTTCAGAGATTTTTGTGCTCCTGAGATGTTGCTTGGCCTGCTGTGTTCATCCAGCTTCACACTTTATTATCTTGGATTCTCCAGCATCTGCAGTTCCCATTATCACTGAACTTTTGTAGATATTTTTAATCAAACTTTCAGATGTGTCATAACACACTTCTGAGGCAGCTGCAGCTTGAACCTCGGTCTTCTAGCTCAAAGACAGGGATACTTCCACACTGTGACAACAGCCCTAAACTGAACATTTGGCTGATTACTGATGAGTGAGCCTGATTGATTGCACTGTCATTGGTATCTTCAATTCCCAGATCGAGAGTAGACTGATTGGTATGGGGCTCTTGTAAAATGGTGGTTATACCTAGAAGACATAGGAGCAGAAAATAGGTCATTCAGCCCATCGAGTCTGCTCTGCCATTCATTCATGGCTGATAAGTTCCTCAACCCCATTCTCCCGCTTCCTCCCCATAACCCTTGATCCCCTTGATAATCAAGAACCTATCTATCTCAGTCTTAAATGTACTCACCAACCTGGCTTCCACAGCCTTTAGTGGTAGCGAATTCCATAGATTCACCGCTCTCTGGCTGAAGAAGTTTCTCCTTATCTCCGTTCTAATAGGTCTTCCCTTTACTCTAAGGCAGTACCTTCGCGTTCTAGTCTCTCCTACAAATGAAGGCATCTTCCCAACATCATATCTGTCCAGGCCATCCAGTATTCTGTAAGTTTCAATTAGATCCCCCCTCATCCTTCTAAATTCCAATGAACATAGTCCCAGAGACCTCAAACCTTCCTCTTATGTTAAGCTTTTCATTCCTGGGACCCTTCTTGTGAACCTCCTCTGAACCTGCTGCAGGGCCAGTACATCCTTCCTCAGATATAGGGCCCTGAACTAGAAAGCTTGAGTTGTAGACTCACCTGCTTTAGAGGTGCGTCACAACATATCTGAATAAAATGATTAAAATATATTTAGTCTGATTTGTTGGCAGTTGGCCAAATCAGTTTGATAGTTCTTTTTGTTGTCAGGGCATAGTTGGGCAATTCCACTTTGTTGGATAGGTACTAACATTTTCACTGTAGTGGACCAACTTAGGTAGAGGTATGGCCAGTTCTGGTGCACAGTCTTCAGTACTGTAGTCATACTGTTGGGCCTTATAATATTTGATACATCCAGCACATTTAGCTGTTTTTCTTATGGTGTGGATTGAAGTGGCTGAAGCCTGATTTCTGTGATGGTGTGAATCTTAGAAGAAGGTGAAGCCAAGTCAGGTGCTTGACACTTCTGACTGAAGGTAGTTGCAGATGCCTTACCATCATTTTAGGTTGGGATTTTAATGTTGCTTTATCCTCTTGTCAGTTATTTCATTATCTGCCAATTACAGTTGGATGTGGCATGGATTCAGAGCACTGCTGTGATTGGTCAGTGTTGGGTTACATAGCTCTGCCTATCGTATGCTGCTTTTTCTGCTTACCTCCTTACAGTCCTTTGGTGCAGCTTCATAAGGTTATCTTTGCAGTTTTAGACATGCCTAGTACTCCTCTTAGCACATCCTTCTACAACTCATTTAACTAGAATCGATCCCTTAACTTAGTGATAATAATAGAAAAAGGAATATGTCAGGTAATATGGTTACAGAATATGGTGGGAGACAGTTCTGCTTCTTAGGCCCACACTGCTTTGTGGATATCTTAACCTGATAGGATGACTTTCCGATTTATCATGGTGGTAGTGCTACCTACATACTAAAAGGTGACTTTCATGTGAAATGAATCTTTGACTCCCTGAGGATTTTACAGGAGACTATTAGACCAGAAAATATAGAAGCAAAAGTAGACCATTCAGGGAGATCATAGCTGATCTGGTAACCTGTCATACCACTTTGCTGCCTTTTCCCTATCACCTTTGTTTCCTTTACTGATGAAAAATCTATCTACCTCAACATTGAATAGACTTAACTCTCTACGGTACAAAATTCCACAGATTCACTACCCTTTGAAAGAAGGTATTCTTGCTCATCTCTCTCTTAAATATGCAACCCGTTATTCTGAGATTATGCCTCTGGTCTTAGACTCTTCCAGAAGTGGAAACAATCTCTCAGCATCTAGCCTGTCATGTTTCCAAAGAATTCTATATATTTCAGTAAGATATCCCCTCATTCATCTAAAGTCCAATGCTGACAGCTCAACCTTTCCTCACAATACAGTCCCTCCCTACCCAGGATCAGCCTGGCGAAACTTCTGTGGACTGCTTCTAATACCAACGTTTCTTACCTTAGATAAGAAACTCAAAACTGCTCACAGCATTCCAGCTATGGCCTGACTAGTGTCTTATATGGATTTAGCAAAACCTCTTGATTTTTATGTTCCATTCCTTTCAGAATAAAGACTAACCCTTCCATTGCCTTCCCAGTTACCTACTGAACTTTACTAGCTTTTTATGATTTATGCCTGCAAACTCCCTAATCCCGTTGTTCTGGATCTTTCTCCATTGAAATCACATTCAGCTCCTGTATACCTGCCAAAGCACATTACTTCTTCCCACATCATATTTAATTTGCAAAATTTTTGTCCAATAGCCTAACCACTTGCCTTCCCATCAATTTTTGTATCATCTGCATTCTCAGTTATAGCACAGTCACTTTCCTCACTCAAGTTGTTAATATATATTGTAAATAATTGTTGCCCTAGCACTGATCCCCGTGGTGCTTCAGTAGTCACAGATTGTCATACTGAAAATGCTTCCCTTAGCCTGACCCTGTCTTCCGTCAGTTTGCTAATCCACTTTTCATGTTAATATACTACCACCAACATCATAAGTTCCTATCTTATTAAGTAACTGAATGTGTGGTACCTTATCAAATGCCTTCTGAAAATCCAAACATATTGCATACATTACTTCTCCTTTTCCCATCTTACCTGTTACCTCCTAAACGAATTTAACTAAATTTGCCAGATGTGATTTTCCCTTTGTGAAGCTATGCAGACTGTCACATAATCATATTATGTAGTTTAAAATGCTCAGCTATTACATATTTTATAATGGACTTTAATATTTTCCCAATAACAAGCGTTAAGCTGTAATTGTATTTCCTCCCCTTTCTAAATAAAGGTGTTACATTGACACTTTTCCAATCCTCTGGGATTTCTCCAGAATCTAAGGATTCTTGGAAGTTTAACACAAGTGCATCTACTATCTCTGTAGCCACTTTCTTTAGCCCCAGTAGTTTCGCTAGTAAACAAAAAATGAGTTAATGCTTCAAGTTCAAGATGACTTCTGTTTCTCTGATTCACAGATGCTACAAGATCTGCTGAGTTTCACCAGCACTTTGTCTTTTTATTTCAAAGCTACAGTATCCATAATACTTAGCTTTTATTTGCCTGGGGTTACATATGGGTTTGACCCTCTAAGGATGACATACTTCCTTCCCTATGAGTGAACCAGATGGAATTTTACAAAGAACTGGTCATTTCATGGCTACCATGCCCAACACGAGCCTTTTATTCTAGATTTGTATTTAATTAACTGAATTTAGATTTCTCATCTGGGATTTGAATTTGTCTCTGGCGTATTGCTCCAAACTTTGGATCACTAGACCAGTAATATGACCACTATGCTATCCTTCCAATCGTACCACGTTTTCTTCTCCCAAAGGGAATAAAGTATTGATGGAAGAAACATAGAAAGGTCATGTTTTTGAAACTCAATGTGGCACTTTAGTGTAATTGGCGACATAAAATTGCCATCTGTTTTTCAGTGACAGGATGTTAATAATGAATATTCCTTAGTGCAGGCACTAGAATCACTTCCTAAGAAACAGCAGGCAGATTGGCTGAAACCTGACTTCCTACAGTGACCAGCTGAGATTTAAGAGCCTGTTTACACACGTCTCTAAAATATGGTGATCAGGCACAAAAAAAACAAGACCCTCAATGGAATGTTAGTCTTTATATCAAGAAGACCAGTATTTAAATGAGAACTTTTTTTGTAACTTCGGTTAGGACACATCTGAGTATTGTGCAGAATTATAGGTATTACGCCTTAGAATATATTGTTCAGTTAAGGAGTCAGTGCAGATTTGCCAGCTTATCCAGGTTCCGATAGTTAAATTAAGAAGGAAAGTTACATAAACTGGAACAAAATTAACGTTTTTGTAATTTTCAGCTTTCTGATTCCAACATTGTTTTGCTGGTGGTTTGCTAAAAACCATATTGGAGTATAAAACAATGAAATATATAACAATGGATTTTGATGCTCAAAAACTAAGCTACGGACTCCAAGGATAGATCCTGCTGACAAAAGTATTAATGGAAGTGTTTTTTCTTTTATTTCTGAACATAGTATCACTGGCAAAGCTTGTATTTGTAGCGCACCATGAGTTGCCCTGGAAGATGTTAATATGCCTTTATCTTATGCTGCTACAGATTGTTTATTCTTTACTCCTTTTTGGTATTTAGGTGAATAAACATTGGCTGGCATTATTGAACAAAACTATACACACGAGGTGGTAAGTGAGGATATCTCTGGTACTGTACAGATTCATGTTTCAGGTCTGCTTGATCTGACATCGTTATGTCAGTTGCGCTTCACGCATAGGCTTAGTAGCTATTCTTCAAGTAGTGCACAATTAACCATTTACTTAACAGTTACTCTGTAGAAACACAATTGGCAATGTTGATATTGAATTGCTGAACATTATAAATGGATTACAGTCAGAGCAAGATGGAAGAAATAATGGAAAAGGCAATCAACAGAGAACATTTACTTGGTCACCATTAATGTCCTGCTGCCAGGCAGATTACAACATTTTTGGCCTTAAAAGCACAACTCATATATAGTGCGTAACTGCTTTTGAAAGCAGTATTGTTGTAATAACAAGTTTTGAAAAATAATCTGAGACAAGATCATGATTTATAAATGCAGCAATAGTTATGTGACTTTGATCCAATATTTCATTCAACTTCCTTCAACGTTAAAGGATTCTCATCAAGTTTTTTTTTCACTTAAAACTCAATAAGTAAACATACAAAGATGTTAGATTGTCCCTTCAAATTTAAAAATATAGTTAACGATTTTTTTTGGCAATAACCCATAGCACAAATTCTGCTGTTTTTATAGACATTTCTAAACTGCCTCCTGGTATTGTGCTAATTTGATTATAGCAATAGAGATGGTTAATTGTAATGCTGGCTACTTTGATATTGCATATATTTAACTTGGCATTCTATTAATCCATAATGAATCATCAGTCACTAAACAAACACAGATGTTATTTCTCAACAGAGCCTCAGATGGTAGAATTAACATTCATTAGAATGTGAAGTTTCTATTTTTGATAGAAAAATACTTTTAAAAAACCACATTTGAAAGATGTTTACAAGATCATTGAAATGTTATTTTAATACGTAGCTTTGTTGACATGATATCTTTGAATAATTTAACAATACAGTCGAGCCTCCCACCACCCAGTTGAGAATGCTGGTTCATTTTGAAGTGGTCCTGCAATTACTGGCCAATTCTTGATGTCTCACTGTGTGACCATGCTTCAGCTTTGAGTTTAGCCAGTGAGAGTGTCAGCTTATTTTCCATTTGGGTGTCATTAGACAACAATTGGGAGTGAACTCTGATTCGTTTTCTTCTCTAGTCCAGTTTAGCAGAACAATTTGTGGCAACTGCTGGCTGCAGGAGTACAGACCTTTGCCTCTACAAATGGCATGTTTCATAGAAAAGCGTGGTACATGGAATGTAATTTAGCTTAAGTCTTGGTGTAGCTTGCTTTTGCCTTGTGGGTTAGTGCAGGGCATAATCCCTTTTGAATCATGTGAACTGGCAACTTGGAAGTATAGTCCGGATCCCATATTGGAAGATTAAAGTGCAGGATGTCATTCAGGCAGTATGTCTGTCGGTGCTAGCTCTTTCAATGAACAAATCGCCTACTACCATTCCTCTACTACTTCCCTGTAATCCGGCACCTTTACTCTTCCAAGATAATGCAATTCCTTCTTTTGATGCCTTGATTGAATTTGCCTCTGGCATGTTCTCAGGCAGTGTAATCCAGACTATAAACCTTTGTGGCTGAAAATGTCTCATGGCTCCATTGATCCTTTTTCCAAGTACTTAAATCTGTGTCTCTTTGTTCTACATCCTTCCATTAATGGAAACAGTTTGCTTTCCAATCTGTAGTATCTAGATCCTTCATAATTTTGAATATTAAAAATTACTACATAACATTCTCTCCAAGCTTTGTATTTAACTGAAGTTCCTCACTCATGAAATCAATCTTGCGAATCTTTTCTCTACCGTGTCAATTGCCTTAGTTGGAATCCTAGCTAATTTTTCGTTATTTTTGTTTTTGTTCCTTTATCGATTTTGGTTTGGAACTGTGAACTGGGAATTGAGCTGAAGATGATTTGTGTACTTTGTGAAATAGCTTGTGATAAAAAGAAAAGAATAGACCAGTCAAGCTTTTGTTTATTTTTGAGCCCACGTCCGAAGGTTATTAGAAAACAAAACAGAAATTACTGGAAAAGTTCAGCAGGTCCAGCAGCATCTGTGTAGGAAAAAACAGAGTTAACATTTCAGGTCTGGTGAACCTTCCTCAGAACTGTTTCCTCTGAAGGTTATTTACAGGTTGATCCTTTATTAAAAAGATTCCTGCAGGCACCGTGACCCCTGAACGATATTGTGTTTAAACATAAAGCAGGATTTGGCTGTAAACAAGATTAGAACCTGGAAATTTGTTCTAGTAAGTCTGGAGGAGGCTCTAATCAACAGATGGTGGGTGTCGAATGGTGATTGAGGCCTTGCGAAAAGACAGTCAGCTTCTCAGGGTAGAACCGAATTGAACCTTATTTTGAAACTATGTTTTCAGTGATGAGTTTAGCTGCTGTTGACACAGTATGGAGATTTGAAAGCTTCCTGCACAATCTCCCACACTAGTTTCCAAAAGTAGAAAAAGTAGCATAAAAAGTAGAAAGCTGAGTTTACAGTTTTGCTCTCTGTACCTGATTGAACTGAGAAGGTGACCCTGTTCAATGTTTCTAGAAAAACAGCCAAGGACTCTACTTCTATGCCTGTGAAACAATGCATTGTGAAAATGATTTAAGTAAACTGGCTGGTTTTGTTAGTTTCTTTTATTCATTCCTTAACTGTGTTTGTTTGTTTATCTGTCCGTCTTTTCTGAGACTGGGAAGTGAAAAGCACGGTTTGGTTTAAAGTGTAGACATTAATTAGTTTACCTTGTTGTTTAACTTTGCTCGGGTTAAGTCACTATATATTTTTAAAATGTTTTAACTCTTTTGTTTTAAGATGCAAAACCAACATCTGAAATTAATTATTCGTGAAGTCTGGGATTGGTTCTTCATAGGTTGGCCAGGAACCATTGGAGGAGCTTTTGGAATGTTTGGTTTCAATTTTACTGTGTTGCAAATGTAGAAGTAGAAAAGCTGATTTTGTTTGGCTATCTGTCTCCATGTCACAACACTTTTGCAGGTTTTCTTAAAGTTTGTAAAGCTGAATTCAGTAAATCTGCTAATTTGGATGGGGGTTTTGGTTAGCATCACCTCAGAAAGACCATGAAAACCATTGGGCTATATTAAAAACCTAACCAGTTTATTGCTGCCCTACATAAAAGGGAACATGTCATCTTTATTTGATCTGCACTACATGCCGTGTATCCCCTTACATACAACATGGTTTACACGTAATGTACTCAGAATAACATGATCTTGATTTTCTTCTCTTGTCTAGAGTCGTGTGAGGCAAAGGAAGGACTCACTTGCATCTGTTTCTGTAGGTAGGCTAGTGACCTGGTTTAGGAAACTTATCGAGAGCAACTATAGCTTGAGTGTTGTCTCTCTGCATCATGTGACTGACCAAGGGATTCTCCTGTTACTGCTTGGAGGTTAAAAATCAATCTTTTTGGCCACGTTGTATACCTGATCGTGTTGAATGGTGGAGCAGGTTTGGTGAGTCATGTGGGCTCTTTCGGCTCCTATTTCCTATATTTTAAATCTTCTGTCACTATCTGATCCTCAAGTGGAACATGAACCCAGTGCTGCTGGTTGAGGGGCAGGAAAATCACCCACTGTATCAAGACTTCCAGCAAGATAACTGGTGAGGGACAATCAGATGCTGCCTTGTTTACACCACTTATGTCTAAAAAGTCAAAAATGTATAAAAGCAGAGCTTCACCTTTCCTTCAATCAATAACATCCTGCTTTTTTAATGGAACGTTAGACCAAAATATTTGACTTTTATAATGAGCCTTAGCATCTCTCCGACTCAATATTTTTCTTGTTCGCTTTTCGAAGAAGAAGAAAAGAAAGGTTACCTCAGAGTGCGATTGGATTTTGAGCAGATGAGCCAATAGGCGGAAAAGTGGGGGCAAACAGAATTTAATTTAGATAAATGTGAGGTGGTGCATTTTGAAAAAACAAATCAAGGCAGAACTTACACATACAATGGTAAGTTCCTGTGGAGTGTTGCTGAACGAAGAGACTTTGAAGTGCAGGTTCGTAGTTCCTTGAAAGTGGAGTAGGCATTGGTATGCTTACTTGAATTGGTCAGTGCATTGAGAATAGGAGTTGGGAAGTCATATCGTGGCTGCACAGGACATTGGTTCGGCTACTTTTGGACTATTGCAGATGCTGGAGAATCCGAGTTGTTGTCTCTGGTTTGTTGCCCGTGCCATGTGCTAGTGAGGCGAGGAATAGGGAGAGAGAGGAGTTGAACACGTGGCTACAGGGATGGTGCAGGAGGGAGGGTTTTGGATTCTTGGATAATTGGGGCTCTTTCTGGGGTAGATGGGACCTCTACAAGCAAGATGGTCTTGACCTGAACCAGAGGGGTACCGATATCCTAAGGGGGAAATTTGCTAAGGCTATTCGGGTGGGTTTAAACTAATTCAGCAGGGGGATGGGCACCAAAATTGTAGTTCCGACTATAGAAAAGGTTGAGAGTAGGGTAGTCCAAAATAAAGTTTCAGGGAAGTAAAATGGCACCAGCAAGCAAGAAGTTGGTTTGAAGTGTGTCTACTTCAATGCCAGGAGCGACCGGAATAAGGTGGGTGAACTTGCAGCATGGGTTGGTACCTGGGACTTCGATGTTGTGGCCATTTCGGAGACCTGGATAGAGCAGGGACAGGAATGGTTGTTGCAGGTTCCGGGATTTAGATGTTTCAGTTAGAACAGAGAAGATGGTAAAAGGGGCGGAGGTGTGGCATTGTTGGGTCAAGGACAGTATTACAGTTGCAGAAAAGGTGTTGGGGACTCGTGAACTGAGGTAGTATGGGCTGAGGGTAGAAATAGGAAAGGAGAGGTCACCCTGTTGGGAGTTTTCTATAGGCCTCTGAATAGTTCCAGAGATGTAGAGGAAAGGATAGCAAAGGTGATTCTCGATAGGAGTGAGAGAGACAGGATAGTTGTCATGGGAGACTTCAACTTTCCAAATATTGACTGGGAACACTATAGGTCGAGTACTATAGATGGGTCAGTTTTTGTCCAGTGTGTGCAGGAGGGCTTCCTGACACAGAATGTAGATAGGCCAACAAGGGGCGAAGCCACATTAGATTTGGTACTGGGTAATGAGCCTGGCCAGGTGTTGGATTTGGAAGTAGGTGAGCACTTTGGTGATAGCGATCACAATTCTGTCATGTTTACTTTAGTGGTGGAAAGGGATAGGTGATTACCACTGGGCAAGAGTTATAGCTGGGGGAAAGGCAATTACAATGAGATTAGGCAAGATTTAGGGAGCATAGAAGGAAACTGCAGGGGATGGGCACATTAGAAATGTGGAGCTTATTCAAGGAAAAGCTCCTGTGTGTCCTCGATAAGTATGTACCTGTCAGGCAGGGAGGAAGCTGTAGAGCGCGGGAGCCGTGGCTTACGAAGGAGGTGGAATCTCTGGTCAAGATGAAGAAGGCAGCTTATGTTAGGATGAGATGTGAAGGCTCAGTTAGGGCACTTGAGGGCTACGAGGTAGCCAGGAAAGACCTAAAGAGAAAGCTCAGAAGAGCCAGGAGGGGACATGAGAAGTTGTTGGCGGATAGGATCAGGGTAAACCCTACAGCTTTCTATAGGTATTGAAGGAATAAAAGAATGACAAAAGTAAGATTAGGCCCAATTAAGGATAGTAGTGGTAAGTTGTGTGTGGTGTCAGATGAGATAGGGGAAGCGCTAAATGAATATTTTTCAACAGTATTCACTCTAGAAAACGACAATGTTGTCGAGGAGAATACTGAGATACAGGCTACTAGACTAGGTGGGATTGAGGTTCACAAGGAAGAGGTATTAGAAATCCTTCAGAGGGTGAAGATAGATAAGACCCCTGGGCCGGATAGGATTTATCCTTGGATCCTCTGGGAAGCCAGGGACGAGATTGCTGAGCCTTTGGCATTGATTTTTAACTCGTCATTGTCTACAGGAATAGTGCCAAATGACTGGAGGATAGCAAATGTGGTTCCCCTGTTCAAGAAGGGGAGTAGAGACAACCCTGGTAATTATAGACCAGTGAGCCTTACCTCAGTTGTTGGTAAAGTGTTGGAAAAAGTTATAAGGGATAGGATTTATGATCATCTAGAAAAGAATAAATTGATTAGGGATAGTCAGCATGGTTTTGTGAACGGAAGGTCATGCCTCACAAACCTTATTGAGTTCTTTGAGAAGGTGACCAAACAGGTAGATGAGAGTAAACTAGTTGATGTGGTGTATATGGATTTTAGCAAGGCGTTCGATAAGGTTCCCCACAGTAGGTTATTGTACAAAATGCGGAGGAATGGAATTAGATTAGATTCCCTCCAGTGTGGAAACAGGCCCTTTGGCCCAACAAGTCCACACCGCCCCTTGAAGCATCCCACACACCCCTGAACACTATGGACAATTTTAGCATGGCCGATCCACCTAGCCTGCACACCTTTGGACTGTGGGAGGAAACCGAAACACCCGGAGGAAACCCACACAGACATGGGGAGAATGTGCAAACTCCACACAGGCAGTCGCCCGAGACTAGAATTGAACCCGGGTCCCTGGCGCTGTGAGGCTGCAGTGCTAACCACTGAGCCACCATGCCGGTGGGAACCAAGAGGTTATGGTGAAGCTGTACAAAACTCTGGTGCAGCTGCACTTGGAGTATTGTGTACAGTTCTGGTCACCGCATTATAAGAAGGATGTGGAAGCTTTTGAAAGGGCACAGAGGAGATTTACTAGGATGTTGCCTGGTATGGAGGGAAGGTCTTACGAGGAAAGGCTGAGGGACTTGAGGCTGTTTTCATTAGAGAGAAGAAGGTTGAGAGGTGACTTAATTGAGACAAATAAGATAATCAGAGGGTTAGATAGGGTGGATAGGGAGAGCCTTTTTCCTAGGATGGTGACAGCAAGCATGAGGGGGCATAGCTTTAAATTGAGGGGTGAAAGATATAGGACAGATGTCAGAGGTAGTTTCTTTACTCAGAGTAGTAAAGGAATGGAACGCTTTGCCTGCAACGGTAGTAGATTCGCCAACTTTAGGTACATTTAAGTCGTCATTGGATAAGCATATGGACGTACATGGAATAGTGTAGGTTAGATGGGTTTGAGATCCGTATGACAGGTCGGCACAACATTGAGGGCCAAAGGGCCTATACTGTGCTGTCATGTTCTATGTTCTATAACAAGGTGTAGAGCTGGATGAACACAGCAGGCCATTGAAGGGTTTAGACCCGAAACGTCAGCTTTCCTGCTCCTAAGATACTGCTTGACCTGCTGTGTTCATCCAGCTCTACACCTTGTTATTTTGGACTATTGCATGAAATTCTGGTCTCCCTTTGAAGGAAGGATGTTGTGAAACTAGAAAGGCTTCAAAAAGTGTACAAGGATGTTGCCAGGGTTGGAGGGTTTAAGCTACAGGGAGAGGCTGAATAGACTGGAGCTATTTTCCCTGGCGTGTCAGAGGCTGAGGGGTGACCTTAGAGGTTTATGAAGTAATGAGGGGCATGGATAGGGTAAATAGTAAGGTCTTTTTTCTGGGGTGGGGGAGTTTAAAACTAGGGGGCATTAATTTAAGGTGAGAGGAAAAAATTTGAAAGGGACCTAAGGGACAACCTTTTTACACAGAGGGTGGTGCATATGCAGAATGAGCTGCCAGAGGAATTGGTAGAGGCTGGTACAATAACAACACTTAACAGGCACCTGGATGGGTATATGAATTGGAAGGGTTGAGAGGGATATGGGCCAAATGGTGACAAATGGAACTAGATTTATGTAGGATATGGTTAGCATTGACAGGTTGCACCAAAGGGCCTGTTTCATTACTGTATATCTCGATGACTCAATGTCTGTCTTTCTGTCTCTCTCTCACACACACACTCTCTCTCTCTCTCTCTCTCTCTCTCTTTCTCTCTTTTACACTTAGTAGATTTTCCTTTTCTAACTTTTGCAGAACTTATTGCCACTGCTGAAGCTTGTTTACTTTATGGGGAAAGGAATGAGGACTGGTTCCCACTCCCCTTGAAGTCTGTTGTGTTTACTGTTGGTGTCAACTTTCATGACGCAACACTTAAAAATGTTCACGAGACATATATTAACTATGCAGTGTGTTCAAATCTCTCTTTACTCTCTACTGAGTCAAAAATCACACGATACCAAGTGATAGACCAACAGGTTTATAAGAAATAACAAACTTTCAGAGCTAAGCCCTTTCATCAAGTGCAGTGAAAGGAGAGCACACGGACACAAAGTTTGTAGACAGACTGGTGAAGGGTAGAGCGATCAAAGGATCATACAATTGGTGTGAGTGGAATGAACAAACCTAAAATGGCTGACTGACTGGTTTCTGTTGAATCTTTAATCACTTATATATTCCTGCATTCTAGAAATTGCAGAAGTGGAATGTGGAAAACTCTGTTAGAAAGGAGACACAAGTTTCAGTTGATTAAGATGCAAATTCCAGAATTGTTTCAAGTCACTGGAATTTACATCTTAATCAATCTACAAACTTGTTTTCTGTAGCGTTCTCCATGTCCTGCTTCTGCAGTTTCTAGAATGCAGGAATGTATGAATGTTTCAACAGGAGGCAGTCAGTCAGCCACTTCAGCTTTGTTCACTCCATTCACACCAGTTGTGTGATCCTTTGATCTCTCCGCCTGTAAACTCTATCTCTGTGTGCTCTCCTGTCACTGTACCTAATGAAGGGGCTGACCTCCAAAAGCTTGTGATTTCAAATAAACCTGTCGGACTATAACCTTGTGCCATATGATTTTTGACTTTCTGGCACCTCCACATCATACTCTCTACTGAGATTTCTGTTCCCCTGCCTGAATGATTAATTTTTAATGTGGCAGACACATTAATGGCTTTGTGTTGGGCTTTTTCACGCTCTTCTTTTGTTCATCATCAGGGCACTCAGATAGCGGGTCAGCTCTCTGGATGACCATCAAGACATAAAGGAGAAAATTACACAGGGTGTTAAAGAGGCCTGGATGCATTTCTTAAGGAAGACTTAGTGACATTGGTAGGTGAACTGGCCTCAAGCTGCACCCAGGAGAATTATTTTTCCATATATGAATATACAGAATGTTTTGTTGTAAAGTGAAATAAGAATTTATATAATTTCAATGAATGGTAAAGTAGAATTAACCAATTACTGTAGAAATTGGAAAAACTGAAAGTAAAACACAGAATGTCCACACCCTTAGATTTATAGATCCAGCCCATAACTTAAACCCAATAATTTCATCTCTATAACGTCACACAGTTCTGCTCCTGCCTCAGTTCTTTCTGCTGCTGAGAAGTTTAGTGACAGCAAACCTTAGCAGTGAAATTTAATATCACCACAGTGTGCCATTGCAGCTTTTGCCATTCTGAGGAATGGTATGTTTGATGACAAAGACCTCAAGCCTGGCAACAATTCCATGGTCTACAGGGCAGCACTGTTGCCAACCCTCCTGCATGCATTTGAAACATAGACAATATATACCAGACAACGAGATTCCTTGAGAAATATCTCTCGCAGTTCTTCTGTGAAATCCTGCAAATCCACTGACACAATTGCCGCTCCTTTTATCCTTTCAAGCCTGTGTCACCAGTGATAAGGTACTGATGGCAATGAATCAGCAGTGTTGGGCGAGCTACATCTCCCACATGCCTGATGCAACATTCTAACTATCCAGCTCTCCAACTTGCATTGTAACAAGAGGTTACTAGGAGAGCAGAGATGACACCTAAAAAGATGATTTAAAGACCTCCCTGAAAAAGTGCAACATCTTCACCAGCTTATGGAATCTTTAACCCAAGCCTGTCCAAATCCTACAAAAAGAATCCACCAGCTATTTCATCTCCAACAGACAGAGATGGAGGCCAAGCACAAATAATGGAAACAGTGTGCAAAAACATGAACAATCTGCTTTAGCAAACACCACATGGCCCATCTGTGCACAGGATTCGTTGGTCTAGTATCGGATTATTTCACCACCTCAGGACCCTGGCACTGGAATGGAAAAAAATGACCCTTGAACCCAAGTTACTGTCTAAGAAGAAAGGGGAATCTCTCAGGTCATTGTTTCTCCAGACATGTTAGTTCCTGTGTACCCCTGGAAGATTGCCCACGCTTTACCCTGCCAAATTTGAGGTCATCCAAATCTTATTTATGTACACCTTTACTTGCACCAAATCCCATATCACCCCATGCCTGTTGATATACATTAGTTTCCTGTATTACCTTCACTAAACCTCTCTGTCTATCCAACTTTCTTTTCTTCTTTAAGGCACACTTTAATGACAGTTTATTAAACTTAATTCATATTAGTGAATGCTTGTACTGTCCTTATCAGTTAGGGTAGGATTTTGGTAATTGTTGAGGTTTTGTCACATGAAGAATACAAAATTAACTTGACTAATTCCTACATCTGCTGAGCTGAGTTGGTTCGGGAAAACAGCTTATATGGTTACATCGCGGGCAATTAGGAATAGCCATCAAATGTTGCCTTGCCGTCGATTCTCACATGAATGAATGAATAAAATAAATCAGTTGATAGCCACAAATGGACACTTTGAAAAATCCCTGTGATGATCAGGTCTAAGAACTATTGTTGACTTTCGCTTCCTTTTTTAGGACAAGGGTAAATTGTGATGGCCTCCGTACTACTTCAAACTAACATCAAGTAATAACACCAGTTCCTTCCACATACATAGTGCCTTTACTATGATAAATACCAGGGCAGTTGGCTGGACTGTCATTAGACCAAAAATGAACCAAGAATTGAAACATTAGACATAAACAGATATTTGATCAAAGAGCTAAGTTTTAAGATGTTCTAAAAGGAGGTCAGTGAGATGAAGAGGTAGGGAAGGCAAGTCCTGAACATGACGTGTAGGCAGCTCAATGTCAGAGCAGCCATGATCCTATTGAATGGCAGAGAAGGCTCGAAGGACTGAATAGCCTACTCCTATTATTATGTCTTACGGTCTCACAGTATAGCTGTTATTGTTGTTGATAGGTATGACAAAAGTTCGAGTCCAGAATTAGAAGAAAAGGGTTGCTGATAGTTTATAAGGCTTCGGGGGAACAGACGTAGAGAAGAGTGAGGTCAAGGAAGGATTTCAAGATGAGAATGAAAATTTGTGAAATCAAGGTGTTGGAGGACGGGGGACCAGTGTAAGTCAGTGACCGTAAAGTCTGACTGGTGAACTAGACTTGCTGAGAATTCACAAACAGGCACTGGAGTTTTGAAAGAGTGAAAATTTATGGAGGATGGAAGTTGGGCAGCCAGCCAAGTCAGCATTGGAATTGTCATTTCTGCAAGGAACAAAACTGGGCTTCAACAGCAGTTAGTTTTAGGTATGAGTGAAGTCAGGTGATATTGTAGAGTTGACTTTGTTAAAATTGTATAAGTTTGTAAACTGAAGGACAAGTTGGATGCTGAGATTGACCAGAGTGGGGATTAAATCGATAACTAGGCAATGGAGATTTCGTCTTGAGGACTTTTCTAATCTTTATGACTAAGTTCCATACTAAATGGTGCATTTGCCATTGATTCTGTTTTTTAATATTGTTCTGGAGTCAAGAACGGATAATATTGCACATTTATTTTTACATGTCTATTAAATATGAATTAAATGGTTATGTTTTATGTATAATCCTCTATAAATTATGTTGCATAACATTGCTTTTACTCATCATGTGGAATGGAATTTGATGTGATTGCTCTAGATTTTAGTTGACTGCACTATTGTTCTAAAACCTCACACTATTCATATGATGTTTTAAAAGTATGTTGAAGTGTGCAAGTAAAATGAAAATGTTTTTCTCATTTCTTAATTTGTGTTTTTGAAATTTATCATTAGTGGTTGATTTTCTCATACTGTCTCTGCCAGCATTATTCTATCAAAATGAAAGCAGACTGCAACAGAATATTGACGTTATGGCTGTGAGCTGAGTGGAAGGCTGCTGTTTTGAATTCTTCCACTCTGTGTCTGATATGTTACCTGGAAGTAAAGTGACAGGTGTGGAGCATTCAACCATTCAAGACTGCTCTGCAATTCTATGTCATCTTAGCAGATCTTTTTTTCAATTCAATTTACTGGCCTTTTTTCCATTGATATCCTGAACCAACAAAGGTTTGTGGATCTCTCTTTTTAAAGTTACAGTGTATGTAATGTTTAGGACAATTCACAGTTACTCAGAAACTAAATCAGCCCAGGTCCATTTGCTGCAAGACCTGGGTAATATCCAGGCTTGGCTGACAGGTGGCAGGTAATATATATGGCATGTAAGTGCCAGGCATGAGAGAATCAGATCATTGCCCCATGACATCCGGTGACATTATTATCGCAGAATCCCCCTCACTGTCAACAACCGAGGGGATACCATTTACCAGAAAGCGAACTGGACCAGCTAAGTAAATACTGTGGCTACAAGAGCAGGTCAGAGGCTAGGAGTCCTTCAGATTCCAAAAGGTCA
The DNA here is from genome assembly GCF_030684315.1 of Stegostoma tigrinum. Taxonomy (NCBI): domain Eukaryota; kingdom Metazoa; phylum Chordata; class Chondrichthyes; order Orectolobiformes; family Stegostomatidae; genus Stegostoma; species Stegostoma tigrinum. Next base: position 8,863,958 of record NC_081373.1, read on the forward strand.
CCGCACCATCTACAAAGTACAAGTCAAAAATATGATAGAATACTGCCCACATGCCTGAATGAGTGCATCACCTACAATACTAAAGAGGTTTGACACCTGCCAGGGAAAAGCAGCACTCTGGAATTCCAATCATTGACAAACATTTAGCCCCACCTGCAGTGATGCTCAATAACAACAGCATGCACCATCTACAAAATGCACTGCAGAAATTCGCGAAGATTCCTTCGGCAGCATTTTCCAGACTCATGAGCACTACTATCTAGGAGGACAAGGGCAGCAGGTGCATGGCAATTCTCCAACAAGCAATTCACCATCTTGACTTGGGAATATATTGCTATTCTTTCAATGTCATTGTGTCAAAGTTCCAGAAGTTTAAAGTTTTGGCAAAAATCTTTGGCAAGCTGGCTCAGACGTGTTTGTTCAGACGTTTCGTCACCATGCTAGGAGACATCATCACTGGACCCTCCGACGAAGCAACATTATTCTATTCCACTTGGAATTTATACTGTCTGGTCCAGTTTCGTGAGTATTGTCGTTTCTGGTTATGATCTGTATGGGTTTGTGTATGGGGTCCAATTCTATATGTTTGTTGACTTAAGTATGGGTAAAGAACCATGCCTCTAGGAATTCCCTATGTGTCTGTGTTTGGCTTGGGCTACTCTGGCTACTTTGTCCCAGTTAAATTGATGGCCTTCATTGTCTGAATGTACAGATATTAAGGAGAGTTCATTGCGCAGTTTTGCTGCTAGCTGATGTCCATGTATTCTGATGGCTAGTTTCCTTCCTGTCTGTCTGATGTAATGCTTGTGGCAGTCGTTGCAAGGTATTTTATAAACCATGTTCGTTCTACATGTTATGGGAACGGGGTCTTTAATCCTTGTAAGTGTTTGTTATAGAGTGGTTGTGGGCTTGTGGGCCACCATGATTCCTAGTGCTCCTAGGAATCTTATTGGAATGGATTGGGCAATATAAATTCCAAGCTGCATAGAATAACATTGCTTCATTGGAGGCTCCACTGATTATGTCACCTAGCTGGGTGACAAAACATCTGAAAAAAAACAAGCCAGCTCAGTGAGCAAGTCAACAACCTGGTTCTAGAATGTTCTCTGTAGCACTGTGGGTACTATTGCTACCAAATGGACCACAGCAGTTCAAGAAGGCAGCTTTTCAAGGCAACTAGAGATAGTAATAAATGCTGGCCCAATCCATGAAGCCCACATCCCCTAAATGCATTTCATAAAAACAGTAAATGTGTGGCAAGTACAATCAGCCACATGATTACCAAGCTATGACTATCTCTTAAAAAGGGAAAATCCAATCATCACCCCCTGCTATTGCATGCATTGGCTTCGGCATCATTGAATTCCACAATGTCAAAAACCTGGAATTACCAGTGACCAGAAACTGATCTCAGCCAACTGTGTCTACAGAAGGTCAGAGCCCAGGAATTCTGAAGCAATTAACTCGCCTCTACCTTCCTTCTACGAAGTACAGCAGGAGTCTGACAGAATATTCTCCACTTGCCTGCATTAGTGCAGTTCCAAAATCACTCAAGAAATTCACCATTTAGGGCAAAGTAGTCAACATGATCTACACCCCATCGACCAACTTAAATATTCACTCCTCCACCAAGGATGCATAGCAGTAGCAGCATGTGTGCCATTTACAGGTTTTGCCGGAGCAACTCGTCAAGCTTCCTTCGACAACACCTTCCAATCTCTGACTTATACCTACTGGAGGGAAAGGGCAGCAAACATGTTGTAATACAATGTTCTATATTGTCAATGATTGTACAGGTGGTTCTGCTGTAATGTGTTTTGTTAAGGAAATTGGCTGTAATGCAATTGATGAATAGTGGATATTGTTTGGATAATGTGAACTTTCTGCTGTAAAGGTATAGCGATTTTCTGTAGTGATTTCCCTATAACACAATTTTCTGTAGTGCAAGGTCACACAAGAATGCAGCTATTGTGGTATAGGAGAACCACCTGTAGCTCACTCTGTGAGATTTAGTTTGAGTATTTGTTTTTTTTTCCTTTGGAGTACTATAGATTGGAGAAAAAGTAGTCTTAGGGATGAAATAAATAAACCATGATTAACCAAGTAAGTTAAGATTCGTATCAAATTGACAGAAAACATTCAAGTTTGCACATCTTGGTGCTGAGCCAGAGATTTAAGAAAGTTTTATAAATAAGCAAAACATGATCAAATAAATAATGAAGAAGTAGAAAAGATATTAGAGTAAGCTAGCAAGTAACATGGACAATTAGAGTTTATTTAAATATATGTAAAGGAAGAGCATGACTGAAGTGAACATAGGCCTCATAGAGATTGAACATAGAAAATAATAATAGCAACAGCTGAATCAATACTTTGGAATGTAGAAGATAGTAATTACTTCCAAAAATACTACATCAAGAGACAAAAGTGGTGGAGAAAATAATGTAGTGGCTCTCGTTAGGGGAAAAATACCAAAGAAACCGTTGGGGCTAAAGTTCCCAGGATCTGATAGGTTGCATCCCTGAATATTAAAGGAAGTAGCTACAGAGGTAGTGGATGCACTGGTAGTAGTTTACCAAAAATCTGTGGATTTTGGAAAAGTCCTGGAAGATAGAAAACTACCAAGAACCCCTATTCAAAAGAAAGGGAGACAAAAAGGAGCTGATAACTATAGGCCAGTTAGCTTAGCATCTGTCTTTGGGAAATTGTTATTTTTTATTATTAAAGATATGTTCAACATTCCCTCCCCCCCCCCCCCCCCTCCATTGTTTCTCAGCTGCGCCAATCTCCAAAGTTCATTTATGGCAGCAACTTCTGTATGCGAAGTCAATTAATTGGCATGCCGATCAGTGTGCAAGGAGACTCCCAGTTGGCCACATGGCTGTGCAGCTTAGCGGGAACATTAGATGTATTGATGTGTTGTTGGTGTTGAACTAGGTTGGACAAAGTCAGAAGTTACATGACACCGGGCTATAGTCCAACACGGTTTGTTTGAAGTCACAAGATTTTCAAGCACTGCTCCTTCATCAGGAGGAAAGAGCAGAGCTGTGAAGTCTTGTGATTGCAAATGAACCTGTTGGACTATAACCTGGTATTCTGTGACTTCTGACATTAGATGTAATAGTGGAGCATTTAAAAATACTTGATATAGGCAAACTGTCAGCATGGCTTCATGAAGGGGAAATCATGCCTGATACATTTGTGGGATACTTTGAGTGAGGAGTTAACAAGCAAGATATATGTAACATCATTAGAAGTCATATATTTGGATTTCCAAAGACTATAAAATGCTACATGTAAGGCTGTTTAGTAAGATGAGTCCGTAGTATTGGGGTAGTATATTTACATGAATAGAGGATTAGCAAACTGCACAGAGGACAGAGTTGGATAAGAGATAACAAGGTGTAAAGCTGGATGAACAAGCAGGCCAAGCAGGAAGGCTGACGTTTTGAGCCTGAACCCTTCAGAAAATTCATTTTCAAATTTGTTTTCTGAAGAAAGGTCTAGGCACGAAACGTCAGTCTTCCTGCTCCTCTAAAGCTGCTTGGCCTGCTGGGTTCATCCAGCTCTGCAACTTGTTTTCTCAGATTCTCCAGCATCTGCAGTTCCTACTATCTGAAACACCGTTGAGATAAGGGTTGTTTTTAGGATGGCATCCTGTAAGTAGTGGAGTGCCTCAGAGATCATGGTTTTTCAAATATATATTCATGACTCTGATGAAGAGAGGCAATGTACTATCACCGAGTTTACAGATGACACAAAAATAGGTGGGAGGGCAAGTGACGAGGATGACACAAAGAATCTAAGGTGCAGTATAGATAGGTTAAGTGATTGTGCAAAATCTCGACAGATGGAAAATAAGAAGTTAGGCACTTTAACAGGAAGGTGAGTGGGAGTGTGAAGGCAGACCTAATGCCACTCGTGCTGGGACCTGCATTTCAGAACTCATTAATCAGTAGGAGGGCATGCCCAGCAGTATCAATTAGATCCTATCGACCCTGAAAGAGCGTGCACTGAATTTTAGGCCAATTGCTGCTATTTTATTCTATATTTTAAAGACAGAATGTATGTGTTCCCTTCGCTCCTAAACCCAATATGTTTTGTATGGAAAGTACTGAGTCTTTCTTAGTCTCAGAGCATGTATTTTAATTAAATAATTCAGCAACAAGCTGTTGTGAGTTAATAAAAAAAGTTCTTTATTCACACACATTTAGCCTGAATGAATGTCATGCCACACCCTCAGTCTCTTACATACAAACACTGAATATGGATAAAGGCAGAGCATCAGATTACAGTTAATTCAAACCTCAATGAAGTTTCATGAATAGATTTGATGGTTTAAAGTTGAAGTGAGCCAAAATCTTGTAAAGCAAAGTGTACTCAGAAGTTTGTGAGGTTTGTTATAGTCGAATAGGTGGATGCAGGTACAAATACAATATTTAAAAGCCATTTAGAGAAGTACATGAATAAGAAATGTTTGGCGGGATATGGGCCACATTCAGGAAGGTGGGACTAGTTTAGCTTGGGCTTATGGTCAGCATGGACTGAAGGGTCCCATGCTGTATGAATCTATGGGACTGCAAGAGGTGAATGTTATGTAGCTGGAGAAAGACTGCAAAAAGTTGCACACAAACTCCAGTAAATTGATTAAATATGTTTTTCAGTTATGGATCCATAGCTTAGAAACAATTCAATTGTTTGTTTAAAGATTCTGTAGTTTTTCATCTACCATTCTTACAGTAAATTCACTCTACGTATCAATCACCCTTCATATGAAGAACATTCTCTAATCAATATCCTAAAGTTCTGTGACTAATCTGAACCTGTTGTCCTGATCTATGCAATTTGATTTGGAGTAATTTTACCAATTTTTATTATCCCTCATGTATTTGTATGAGAGAACCTCTTACAAATTTCCTTTCAAATCTGAGTTTGATTTTCTCTGATCTATTTTCAAACCACTGAAAGCAGGAATCATCTATGTAGCTCATTTCTGTACTGCCATCAGTGTTTCCTGTAGACATCTGCTGCTCATTAGGTAGGCATGCCTAATGTAAGGGCAGTAATTTCCCCCCAATTCTTTTCCTTTTCCTTCATTGTCGAAAACTATCTCTTTATTGGCCCGTGTTCCAACACGACCTTAACATTTTAGTTATTGAAAATGCAGTCTATTCTTCCTTACCTTTTCACTTATTTAGTATCGATGTCTGAATACTCTCAATTTTTGTCGGATGTTATTCAGTCAAAGTTGGATGATGTGAGCAGGTTTTGTAAAATTGATGACTGAACAGGCACTGTATCATATATGAACAAGGCATCAGACATGTTCAAAGCAGATTTTTATGCAGCCCAATTGGTACAAAGAGACTTGTGTATTAATGATTAAATTTTGTTTCAAATTGTAAGGTGACCTTCCAATCTACTTAACATTTACACAATCTTTAATCTTATGAAGTCTCAGATGTATAGATACTTGTTGATCACTTTTTAAAAAATTGACTTTTTTATATACATTAATTTGCCCTAGACAATCAATTTAATTGACCTCTTCAAAATGATTCCTGTGGATCAAGCATAACCTATTGGGTATTTTGATGAAAGTTACATTGACAACAGTCAATAAAGCATTCATAAATATCCTTCTCCTACATCAGGATAAGCCGGTGTTAAATTCATAGTTTACTCTTCTTTTGGGAAATGCTGGCAATGAACAAGTAAATGGATTATAAGAAAGCAAAGAAAAAAGACTGCCTTGTCATATGAAGTCTGAGTTTTGTCTATATACAGGTTAACTTAATGTATACTTTAATTGTGTTAAAGACTCTCCAAAGGTGTTTGTATTGTATTTTTTCATATACAATTCCCTCAGTGCTATGCAGTTGTAATCTTAAATGAGAGCTACAGCTTAAATGTGTATTACTAAGCAGTAAAATGAATTTCCAAATTCTAATAAAAATGATCAAACACTGTCTTACCGACCCCCTCACTTTTTTTCAAGTAGGCATTTCTTGCTCTGACCTTTACTTGTTACTGGTACGCTGGCTGCATGGGAGGTTTCCTGGTGGTGGAATGTACAATAAAATTATCTTGCACTTTGTGTTTTTACCAAAGAAAAGCATCAAACACTGTTTTGAGCTTAGAAAAGGAAATGTTTGCCATTGAATAGAATGCCTTCAGTATTGCAACGTAACTTACTGTAATGGTTGCCTTTTCAGCATTTTATCCTGCCAGGAAAACATGATCAATTATCACAATTCTCTAATTACTTTTAGATTAGTGGAGGTTAAATAGGGGAGTATAGAAAGCTTTAAAGTACTGAAGATAAGATATAAGTTCACATATTTCTGAAAAATCTGCACATGTAATTGCCCTATGTAAAAGCTCAATGTACTCCATACATGGATTTAGAAACTAGTCCATAAGTCTATTGTAATAAAATGTGAGGCTGGATGAACACAGCAGGCCAAGCAGCATCTCAGGCGCACAAAAGCTGACGTTTCGGGCCTAGACCCTTCATCAGAGAGGGGGATGGGGGGAGGGAACTGGAATAAATAGGGAGAGAGGGGGAGGCGGACCGAAGATGGAGAGTAAAGAAGATAGGTGGAGAAGGTGTGGGTGGGGAGGTAGGGAGGGGATAGGTCAGACATACAATGATGCCACCCGAAGGTTGCAGGAACAGCAACTCATATTCCGCCTGGGAACCCTGCAGCCATATGGTATCAATGTGGACTTCACCAGTTTCAAAATCTCCCCTTCCCCCACTGCATCCCTAAACCAGCCCAGTTCATCCCCTCCCCCCACTGCACCACACAACCAGCCCAGCTCTTCCCCCCCACCCACTGCATCCCAAAACCAGTCCAACCTGTCTCTGCCTCCCTAACCGGTTCTTCCTCTCACCCATCCCTTCCTCCCACCCCAAGCCGCACCCCCAGCTACCTACTAACCTCATCCCACCTCCTTGACCTGTCCGTCTTCCCTGGACTGACCTATCCCCTCCCTACCTCCCCACCCACACCTTCTCCACCTATCTTCTTTACTCTCCATCTTCGGTCCGCCTCCCCCTCTCTCCCTATTTATTCCAGTTCCCTCCCCCCATCCCCCTCTCTGATGAAGGGTCTAGGCCCGAAACGTCAGCTTTTGTGCGCCTGAGATGCTGCTTGGCCTGCTGTATTCATCCAGCCTCACATTTTATTATCTTGGAATCTCCAGCATCTGCAGTTCCCATTATCTCTCATAAGTCTATTGTCCTGTTTTATTCAATTTTCTCCAATTTCCTTGCCTCACTTTCTCCTCTGTTCAAGAAATTGACCTTTTGGTTATTTAGTGGTATCTGTTCATGGTTTTTGTTCACCATGTTACAGGCCTGGACATTTTTTTGTTGGCAGATTTTGACCCATAAGACATACTGCAATGAAAATGAGCTTGTTGCTGTCCAGCATCTGTACATCCTTCCAGCAGGGGTCTCTTCTTATCACTTTACTAGCATCCACGTCACCAACATACTGAAATCAGCCATCTCAACCAGAAGGGGAATTTTCAACTGGTGTCTTTCTGCTCAGCGTAACTCAGCTGTACGCCATCTTAATCAACTGACCTCTTTCAAGAGCTTTTTTTGTTAAAAAACATTATTAAATGCATTCTCTTTTGTGGTCAAGAGTGAGTTTTATTATACCTGACAGACATTCTTATTCTGGGCACACTTGCTCAAAACTGGCCCTCTGAAAACTTGTCCAAAAACAAAGAATTCTGAAAATGCACTGCATCATTTTTAAGCACTTTTTTTCCATCAAAATGAACTTACCTAGCCAACTCACTAGATTTTTCATGATGTGGGGCTTGTCTGTTTCACCATTTACACACTGGTCTATTTCCATACTCCAGCCCCTTGACTCGACGTGACCCAAATCGCCCAGCGCAAAATCGGACAAAACCATAATTCACATGGCCTTGGTAGTGAAGTTACCAACCTTGAGGGATTGTGTCCATAGGGCAACTTTCCATTAAATTTCTCCATTAAGTCAAATTTTATTGAGAATAATCAAAGCATCACCCTGCCCTATTTATCAGATGCTTCATGTTAGCTGTCATTGCAGTACTAGACGATACTATTTTGACTAAACTTAAAACACTCTGAAATGGTGTGTAGAAAATAATCTTTACAAATTTTATAGTGAGCTGTCCCAGGTTTACAGTCCACATCCTGGCTAGACTTGTCTCAGCTACGAAGGGGCTACATTTAGGTTTGGAGGAGAAAATGATCCAAGAATCCTATTCATTCTCTGTGACTGGACCTAAAAGGTTCAGAAAATATATTTTCTAATCGGCCTGTTCAAAGATAATATTATGCATCTCCAGAGCAGACAGGACTTGAATCTGGGCCTCCTGTCCCAGAGGTAGGGGAACTGCCAATGTGCCACAAGTGCTCTTACCTGTGCAGAAAATATGAGAAGATTAAATTGGAATTAGTTGTGATGTTTTCCAGAATAACCCAGCTACTCAAGACTGACTTCTGTTCTCTGCCCGAAAACAGGTCTGACCCACAACACTGCAGCCTCCACCTCAAGAAGGGCAATGAGGCAGGTTCATAATATCCATCTTAACTGGAATAGGGGTAAATATAATATAACTTTAATTGGTGACTTCAGCAGAATAGGGCAGAAAACAGACTTGTTAGGTTTAACCTCCTTATTTTTTTCATTTCACCCAATCATTAACTGTGCAATTCAGAAATGAGGGTCATACTTGTGAAAGAGATAATGGGAACTGCAGATGATAGAGAATCCAAGATAACAAAGTGTGGAGCTGGATGAACATAGCAGTCCAAGCAGCATCATAGGAGCACAAAAGCTGACGTTTCAGACCTAGACCCGTCTAGGTCCGAAATGTCAACTTTTGTGCCCCTAAGATGCTGCTTGCCCTGCTGTGTTCATCCAGCTCCACACTTTGTTATCTCTGTCATGCTTGTGAAAACCTGGAAATGCTCACATTGCCATCTAGTGTTCTGGTATCAGAGATAATGAGAACTGCAGATGCTGGAGAATCCAAGGTAACAAAGTGTGGGGCTGGATGAACACAGCAGGCCAAGCAGCATCTTAGGAGCATAAAGGCTGACATTTTCTGATGAAGGCTCTAGGCCCGAAACTACAGCTTTTTATGCTCCTACGATGCTGCTTGGCCTGCTGTGTTCATCCAGCCCCACACTTTGTTATCTAGTGTTCTGGTATGAGTCAATTGTCTCTCCATGCCAACAGACAGGATTGATCCAGACTTTCCCCATCAGTCACCTCTCTCATACACAATAACAACTGACATTTCTGTAGGAAGTTGGTCAGGGACAGCCTCAGAAGGTGATAATGTAGATAAATTTCACATTCTGTCTCGTGTGTGTTATACCTTTTGAAAACCTTCCTAAATGTGACTGTCCGTATGGGGTTTGCACATTCTCCCCATGTCAATGTGGGTTTCTTCCCGCAGTACAAAGATGTGCAGGGCAGATGGATTAGTCATGCTGAATTGACCGTAGTGTCCAGGAATGTGCAGGCTAGGTTGGATGGCCATGGGATGTGCAAGATTGCAGGGATAGGGTAGCAGGGCAGCTCTGGGTGGGATGCTCTTCAGGAAGTCGGTACAGGCTCGATGGGACGAATGCCTGCTTCCACACTGTAGGGATTCTGTGATTCTATGAAATGTTTAAACTGTTAAATATCTTCTTTGTTCCTTCCAGAAATATAGTCTGAAAATTCTGAGTTTTTCTGATTTTTTTAAGGGTTTTTTCAGTTTGACCAGTTTTCGCTTGTCACAGATTTAACCAGATCATCTGGATGTGAGTTTGCTCGCTGAGCTGGAAGGTTAGTTTTCAGACGTTTCGTCACCATTCTAGGTAACATCATCAGTGAGCCTCCGACGAAGCGCTGGTGTTATGTCCCGCTTTGTATTTATCTGGTTAGGTTTCCTTGGGTTGGTGATGTCATTTCCTGTTCTTTTTCTCAGGGGATGGTAGATTGGCTCCAAATCAATGTGTTTGTTGATGGAGTTCCAGTTGGAATGCCATGCTTCTAGGAATTCTCGTGCATGTCTGTGTTTGGCTTGTCCTAGGATGGATGTGTTGTCCCAATCAAAGTGGTGTCCTTCCTCATCTGTATGTAAGGATACGAGTGATAGTGGGTCATGTCGTTTTGTGGCTAGTTGATGTTCATGTATCCTGGTGGCTAGTTTTCTGCCAGTTTGTCCAAAGTAGTGTTTGTCACCGTTCTTGCAAGGTATTTTGTAGATGATGTTTGTTTTATTTGTTGTCTGTATAGGGTCTTTTAAGTTCATTAGCTGCTGTTTTAGTGTGTTGGTGGGTTTGTGGGCTACCCTGATGCCAAGAGGTCCGAGTAGTCTGGCAGTCATTTTGGAAATGTCTTTGATGTAGGGGAGAGTGGTTATGGTTTCTGAGCCTGTTTTGTCTGTGTGTTTGGGTTTATTGCTGAGGAATCGGCGGACTGTGTTCATAGGGTACCCATTCTTTTTGAATACACTGTATAGGTGATTTTCCTCTGCTCTGCATAGTTCCTTTGTGCTCCAGTGTGTGGTGGCTCGTTGGAATAATGTTCTAATGCAGCTTCGTTTGTGGGTGTTGGGATGGTTGCTCCTGTAGTTCAGTATTTGGTCCGTATGTGTTGTTTTCCTGTAGACACTGGTTTGAAGTTCCCCATTGACTGTTCGCTCTACTGTGACATCTAGGAATGGCAGTTTGTTGCTGTTTTCCTCCTCTTTTGTGAATGTTATGCCAGTAATGGTATTATTGTTGGTCTTAACCAGATCATATTTTGAACTAAGTTCAGGAAAACGTAAAACTCTAAATAAAAAAAGTTTTACATATGTTGTAATTTCAGTGTATCTCTGATTTAAAACTTTCTAATTGACTGAATAATAGCATAACATCTGGTGCACATTTATCTTTGTCATTGAGTATGCACTATTCAAAAATGTAGTTAGTTTCTAAGGAACATCAAAATATTTACAATATAATGTTTTTCTTTGGATAAAGATATTGTCATTAGCCATAACTTCCTGAAAAGTCAATGATGCACCTACCAGTGTCTATAGCAACCTAGATAAAATGGCACTTGTACTGCATTTGTGAATTGACTCAGTTATGATAATTACCTGCTGAAAATTTAAATTCTTCTAAGGGGTTAGAAAATCTGCCAGCAACCTGCATTAGGAAAGAAATGTTGAACTAGGACTAGAAGCATAATATTTAACTCCACTTTGAACAGTGCTCGGACTATTGAACATTCGCCAAAAGCACTCACAACCTATGAAGTGCTGTTGAAATTCAGTCACTGTCATCAGTTTTGGAATTGAACAGCCAATTTGCGCACATCAAATTTCAGCAAGCAACAAATAATAACAAAAGCAAATCACTAGTTCTTACATCATTTCAGTGTTAGTTACTTGACAAGACAACGTAAGAACTACCATCAGATATGAAAACAGAAATTGCAGGGTAAATTCAGTAGGCCTGGCAGCATCTAAGTAGAGAAAGCAGAGACAACATTTCAGGTTCAGTGATCCTTCTTCGAAATTTCCATGCCGTCCACCCAAGAAAGCTGGCAGGATATTGATTCAAGCTGTCATCTGCAAGGTGGCACCATTGATAGTGCAGCCCCTCAGTACTATCAGCTAGACTGTGTTCAGAATTGTTCACTGGGGTTTAAACCTCTGATTACAGCTGCAACTGCTATCATTAAGTCAAAGTTAAAACACAAAGCAAGTGGGAGCCTGCTTGAACAATCTTTGATCAAAATTTGTTCAAATTTTCTGTTTCAGCAAACAAGTGATGAAGCCAAAAGGTCTCCTTTTGCTGTCAGTTATGGTTCAGAAAACATGTTACCAAGCTGTCTTTTTTGAGGATTTTGAGTAAATGTTCCAAGAATGTGGAAAAATATGAGTTGACTTAACAAAATGTCAGCTGTAGGTTACGACAAAGAGGCTTTAATTGATATGTCATCATATCTCTCAAAACATAATTATTTGAAGTTACTGGACTGTCCTAGAGGCTGCCAGCTGTTTTGTGTTCAGAGAAGTCCAACAAACAACACTGAGACAAATTACCAGTTAACCTGTTTCTGGTGGTGTTGCTAAAACATAATTTGAAGAACAGACAACTCTCCCCTTATGTTTGCTGAACTGCAGAAAGATTGCCAGCATTTACAGATGAGACTGATACTTCATTGACTTATGGAATATGCATGAGTTGAATACAGAATTCATTTTGTCAGTTTGGGAGATGGATGTTTTTCTGATTTTAAGATGTTCACCAGTCTTTGCTGAATAGCTTGCCTCGTTAAATGCTGTCTGATGACTTTCATCAGTGTTTTATTCCAGGTGTAATTTTAGTCTCCATTTCTGATACTACTGATTCTGACAGCAGTGGCAGCGCAGTTGTTGTAGTGTTATACGGTGTTAGCAAGCTCTCCGAAAGGTACAAATGTAGTTTTAAGTTACTGGCTGCAGACTTTTCCCAATGCTGCAAGAAGATCCTTACTGGTTAGTAAAGCAAAAGTTGCTTCACTGACAATGGTAGCCAATGTCATGAACCCAATAATTTGCAAGGGTCATCTGAGAGCTCTGCCGTATCTTTAACTAGAACAAAAATTTAAAGTGCCACATTTGTCTCCACTTTTATTTTGGCTCTACTGGTGCTGCAGAAATAAGTCCTTTCTTCCAGCATGCACTGAACTTTGCTTGAGCACTGCAGCAGGCCTGAGATAGAAATGTTGACCAGGGAACATTATGGTGTGTTCAAGTGGCAGGCAAGTGAAAGTTTGGAGTCATTTTTGTGAATACAACATTGGTGTTCTGCAGTGCAATCTGCCAGTCTGCATTTTGTCCCCCAACAGTGGAGGAGACCACATTGGCAATAGCAAAAATGCTGTATAGCTGTTCTGAAACTTTAACTCTGCTTCCTTTCCATAGATGCTGCCAGAGCTTCAGACTTTCTCCAGCAATTACTGATTTTGTTTAGATTTCCAACATCTGCAGTTTTTTCTTTTATTTCAGAATGCAAGAAGGTGGCTCAACACCATCGTCTTAAGGGCAACTAGAGATGGGCAAGAAATGCTGGCCAGCTAGCAATGTCCACATCCCTCAAAGGAATAGATAGCAAAAAAAAGGCTATTTTGGATTGAGATGAGAAATTTCTTCATTTAGAGTGTGGTAAATCTGTGGTATTCTCTACCACAGAGGCTGTGGAGCCCAGTCACTGAATACATTTAAGAAATAATTTAAAATGTCAGAAGGTATGTGTGGAGAAAAGGAGTTTGGCATTGAAGTAGCAGATCAACCTTGTTCATGTAGAATGGCTGAGTGGGTTCATTGTGTCAAATTGCCTGCTCCTGCTCCTATTTTCTGTGTTTTTCTATGTTTTCTCTTACATACTCCAAATTCTAAAGCAGTTCCTTCCACTACCAGTGCAATCTTACCCAGGTTCCGGAAAACTAGATGTTTGTTGCCAAGCATGGGATTATGCCTTGAAATGCATGTTATTTTGCTTGGATTCATGGCTGTGGGAGCAGAAGTAGGAATGTTATTTGGTTACGAGTCACAACAGTCAGGGTCCTGAGCATGTGCAAACTACAAATATAAGGAATATTCATCCTGACATACCCTTTATGTTTCGGAGACCAACTGCCCAACCCTAAAACCTGAATACAGGCAGATGGTGGGGTAGTGATGATGTCACTGGACAAGGAGTCCAGAGGATCAAGTTAATGCCCTGGACGTGTGTTCAAATTCCATCACAGCAGCAGGTGAAATTTAGTTTTGATTAATAAACCTGGTCTGTTTCTGGTTTTGTTTCAGATTTCCAGCCCACAGTATTTAGCTTTCAATTAATCTAGTCAACAGTAATAATGACTGTTCAACTATTATCAATTGTCATTGTAAGCCACAGGCTCACTAATGTCCTTAAAGGGATAAAATCTGCCATTCTTATTTGGCCTGGCCCACCAGTGACTTCAGATTTACACTGTGATTGACTCTAAAATAACTTAGCAAACCACTAGATATGCAATAATGCTGTCCACATCCCCGAAAGAATTTTTAAAAAAAACTGGATGTTCCTACGCAATCCAGGAAGGCTAGAAAACCTAGCAATATTACATATTCTTTTGATATCCCCATTCCCTTTGTCAAAATTCATGCAACACCCCATTATTTCAGAAGAGTTGTTAGAGATTCCATTTTGGATGTGAGTTTGCTCGCTGAGCTGGAAGGTTCGTTTTCAGACGTTTCGTCACCATTCTAGGTAACATCATCAGTGAGCCTCCGACAAAGCGCTGGTGTTATGTCCCGCTTTGTATTTATCTGGTTAGGTTTCCTTGGGTTGGTGATGTCATTTCCTGTTCTTTTTCTCAGGGGATGGTAGATTGGCTCCAAATCAATGTGTTTGTTGATGGAGTTCTGGTTGGAATGCCATGCTTCTAGGAATTCTCGTGCGTTTCTGTTTGGCTTGTCCTAGGATGGATGTGTTGCCCCAATCAAAGTGGTGTCCTTCCTTATCTGTATGTAAGGATACGAGTGATAGTGGGTCATGTCGTTTTGTGGCTAGTTGATGTTCATGTATCCTGGTGGCTAGCTTTCTGCCAGTTTGTCCAAAGTAGTGTTTGTCACGGTTCTTGCAAGGTATTTTGTAGATGACGTTTGTTTTATTTGTTGTCTGTATAGGGTCTTTTAAGTTCATTAGCTGCTGTTTTAGTGTGTTGGTGGGTTTGTGGGCTACCCTGATGCCAAGAGGTCCGAGTAGTCTGGCAGTCATTTCAGAAATGTCTTTGATGTAGGGGAGAGTGGTTATGGTTTCTGAGCCCGTTTTGTCTGTTTGTTTGGGTTTATTGCTGAGGAATCGGCGGACTGTGTTCATAGTTCGTTACTCCATTTTAATATATAAATACACCATGTCTATTCAAAAGAATAATGCAGTGGCATCAGGCCAAGTTATTCACAGTGTACCACAAAATATACCATTCAAATTTTAAGATGCATACAGGATTTTACCCTTGTGTTCACAGAAATGTTGGCTAGATTTATGAAGAAAAGACTGAAATTTTCAGCAGTTACATGAGCAACGTCAACTTATATAGCTCATTTACACAGTAAAACATCCAAAGACACACCATAGGAGTGATTATAAGACAAAATTTGACACCAAGCCGCATTAAGATATTTTGGAAGCTAATTAAAAGCTTGATTAAAAGAAGCATTTTAAAAGGGGTAAATAAAGTGGTACGTAATAGAGGTCCAGGACTTAGAGTCTTAGCAACTGACAACGAGCAATTAAAATGTTATGTAAGAGATCAGAAATGATGAATGCAGGCATTGTGGAAACATGAAGGGGGTAAGTTACAGTGCTCGACTGATTTGACAATTGAAGGATTTCAAAATACTGGTGAGAGCTTTAAAAGCAAGGCACCATTGAACTGTGTCATCCTGTCAGATGTGGTGCTGCCTAGGCATGAGTGGAGGCTACTTTATACTCCAGCCTGTTGCCTTATTCAGTAGGATTTGATGATCTGTCACACAATTCCATATACCAGCCTCTAAACTATGTGTCTTTGTTAATACCCTTAGCAAGTGTAAATGGTGCCCATATTCTGATCAGGATTGCAAACTCCATTTCTGACCCTGATCAGACAAAAGTAGTATAACATTGCCTTTGGATGAAATCTCCATGTAGTGTTCGGAGCCAAGAAACTTACAAAATGAAAAGCTCGAGTTTAGGGCGGAAGTTCATGCATCCAACAGCAGAATGGCTTAGCGTGAGGCCACACCCTATTTTTCAGCACCAGCTGCTGTATTCCAAGATTTCAAAGGTCCTTAAGACTGTATTGGGTAAGTGAGAACCCTCCAAATTCTCCACCTCTGTCTTTAAAGTTTTTTTTTCAGTGGATTCCAGATACTAGCTTTAACTTCCTAGGCAATTACTGTATAGTCTGCACGAGGACTTCCACACGGTCACGGCATGTATTTTCCAGGCTATGTTAGATTTTCAACTGTTTAGAAACTGTGTGATCTGGGCCAATATCTTCAAGACAAACAAGGAAAGACAGTGAATTGAGAATTTTCTACTGCACTATTAATTGGTGGATTCGCTTTGTTATGATTATTAGTTTTATTGGAAAGAGTTTCAATTCCCAATGAGTAATAGGTATTAAATAGGAGGCACCAGGTCAGATAAAAGAAAAAGCTGGTTCAATGTGGATGATAAATTCTCGCTCTGTATCAATATAGAGTAAGGAGCAATGTTGTTTCCAGTAAAATATGGGCAGATACAATAAACCCCACAGCTGAATGCTATGATATTTGTGTATACCTGTGTTGCTTACTGTTTACTGCTAGTTTACTGCAGATATTCTGATGGAGTAGCTGTGTGTTTGTTTCTCCTCAGGTAAATCGCACTTGGCAATAGTGCAGAGAGTCAACAATGAGGGAGAAGGTGATCCTTTCTATGAAGTGATGGGTATCGTCACATTGGAAGATATAATTGAAGAAATTATTAAATCAGAGATCTTGGATGAAACAGACATATACAGTATGTATTGCTTCCTGCAGTATCTCCTGAGGAGGTGTAAGCAGCTCAATCTGTTAATAGAAGTAATTAATTCATTAATTAGATCACAGCATTTTCCTGTAGTGGCATTTCCAGAGTGCAATTTTCTTTACAACTGTTCTTTTTGAACGAACCATTTCAGCTGTAGGCTTAGTACACATAGTAAATGCCAACCAGTACTTATGTTCCATTCACTCAATGAGGCATCTCTCAGTCTCAGAAGAAGAATCTTGCCAGAACTATACTAACATGACTTCCTGCACTTTCTGCTCTATATCTATATTAAATGGCATGTGACTGTGTCCTATACCTGTCAGGAGCTAAATTGATGTTGTCTAGATTTGCACTTTAGTGGTAGGGGATTAGATTATTCCTGCATTTTCATGGTATGCTTCTCTTTTCTAAATATGAATCTCCAAGGCGCTTACAGAAATTGAAAATCTGTGAAGAATCCACTATTGTTGATCCTTTGTGTGTGTTTGAAGATACAAAAATAATTTGGATAGGATGATTTTGTTATATTTGGCCAGGTGTGGAATCAGTTTACAGTCGTTCTGACAGTTTAACAATACATTAATTAGGATTGTAACCAGTAATGTTTCTTGACCTTGTGCTTTTTCTCTAGTTTTATGAACACTTAATGTTTGCTTGTAAAATAATATTGAACTAGTGTTAATTATATTCAGATGGTGGGCACCAATTAGAGGCACATAGTTAATTGGAACAGGTTGAAAGGTTTTTTTTGTTGCTGTGCTAGTGTGCTCTGTGTTTCTTTGTACATAAGTTCTTGGAAGTGAAAAAAGACCAGGCAAAACTATTTAAACCCTCATCACCCGGCTGTCCGAGTATTGATGTTGTACTAATTATCACCACATTTTAAAGCTCTTTTCATTTGATAATCTTCAGAGGCGGGGAAAGCAAAAGAAGAGGTTGAAGCATGGTCATAAGTATTTTAAAAACGCTAATTAATTTTAGAAAAATGTGTAAGTTGTACAACTTATATATTTATAAGTTGAAAAACATATAATAACGTATTTGCTTAGATTTCTAGTGCATACTTTTAATTTACCTTGCTGCCTAATATTTCTCAACATTTTGCATTACTCCTCAGCCCTAAAGGTGCTGTTGGAATTCAGGTTTTGGATTGTTACTTGGCTGAACAAAAGCCCAGATAATTCTGGAGCAGCAACCAGAAATGCTTCAAATTGTACAGAGATTTCTCAAGCATGTTAAAAAAAAACAATGTAGGTTGAAGGCCCTACATAACAACAGTCAGTCTATTGAGTATGATTACCCAGTTTTTGCTTAATTGATCCATCTTTGAATGGCTGCAAAAAACCACTTCCTCCGTATATTTGTTCTGAATTTGCAAATGACTGGATATCTTTTGTCGGGATTCAAGGAACTTTTGGCCCTCCACCTGCTTTTCTTCCCTGCTGCTGCTTGGACATAATGCTGAACACATGATACTAATGGATGTATCGGAATATATTGAATCAGAATCAAAGGGACTATCCTAATCTTCGTCATCATCTTCCAAATCCATATTTTCTTCAGGTTCCACTCTTACGTTGTGGTCCAGCTCATCCTCTTCAGAGCTTCTTAAAATCAAGGCTGTTATCTGTGGATGAAAAGGATTTGGAGGAGACATTGTCTTTTTTCACACTGGAGGTATGTGGACCTATATAGAAGCTATTGAATTCTTCTGTAGATCCCAGCACACCAGAGAAGAAGCAGCCAATTACTATTTGCAATGTTGCCAGGAAATACTTCAATTTCTTAAAGTGACTCTTGGCCGATTATGACTATGGATTATGGTATAGCGCACATGGACAACTATTTCTTTGAGCATAATTTAACAATCATATTATATTGAACAGTGATTTTGGCTTTCTTGCATTTAGCCAGACTTGTTTAAAGTACCTAATAAAACATTGATCAGTTCACCTTATATGGTGTTTCATTATTTGGATAGGCTGCATAAAATGTTGAGTTATTGATGATGGAAAGTGCAGCTAAATTTACAGGTCTGCATCTGCAGTGTTAGCCATGACTCAATTATATTTCTAAATTAGAAGATTGTTAAGTTTTTAAGTGCCGCATGAAGACGTTAGTACAAAACTCGCGACTGGTGCAAAGTGAAGTGCTGAGGGAATACTACAGTGTTGAAAATGCTGTTTTTTAGATGAGATGTTAAACTGAGACCATGTTTGTTTCAGACATCCAGAGGCACTATTCCAAAGAAGAGTGGGTAAGTTATTCCTGGTCACAAAATTTGCTGTATCAATCCAGCTTTTTCTCTTCATTCTTTTTATCATTTGCACTTC
Organism: Stegostoma tigrinum; assembly: GCF_030684315.1. Lineage (NCBI taxonomy): Eukaryota > Metazoa > Chordata > Chondrichthyes > Orectolobiformes > Stegostomatidae > Stegostoma > Stegostoma tigrinum. Next base: position 8,882,879 of record NC_081373.1, read on the forward strand.
AGTGTGACAATAAAATTTGTAGCGGAATAATCAAAACAATTTTAATACACTAAATTGATTGGGTGCAGAAGAATTAAATAGGACAGAAACATTCAGTTATTACTAAAGCTTATCAAAGTGCAGAATTTTTTATGAAGGAAGTGAACTTCCTGGCTGCCAGATTCCTATGAGGCCTTTGAAACTATGTCCTCAAAACCAAACTTTCTCCTTCAAGATATCTCAAGGGAACAATTGGGCAACAGTTTTCTTTACCATTGTCTGGTTACCTTAATATATTTAAACTTCCTCCTGTGACCTTGACTAGCACTTGAAGCGCAGCATCCATATGCTCTGCATGCTTTATTCAACTTGTCTAAAGACAGAGCTTGGCATCTTGATTTCTTGACTTCTTTTCACTTCTCGTGTGCCATTTAAACTTGAGCCTTTTGTTTGGAAATATTGCGCTGTTTTATGACCTCTGCTACTAGATAATACCTGCTTGTCTCTCGTTCCTTAACTTGACAATTTCCTTTCTGTATTTGCTCAGTATTGAACACTTACAGTGTGCTATTTCACTAATTTGCAACCTTTATGAAGATTTGAATCACTTCTGACTGTTCAAAACTTCCCTATATCTGTTGATGCAAAAACGTGCTGAAGTTTTATGGAAAGCTCACTACAGACGTGTCAGTGGATTCAGTTTTGCACCACTAAGACACTATTAAAACCTCAGTTATGTATTAATGACTGTTATTAGTGACTGTACTACTGTTTTTTAAAGTTCATTTGTGGGATGTAGACGTTGCTGGCTGGCCAGCATTTGTTGGACATCCCTAGTTCCCCTTGAGAAGATGGCAGTGAGCCACCTTTTGCTCATGGCTGTTTGGTAAAGAGATCGAATCATAACCTTGTACGCTCTGTATTGATGGTGGAGGTGTGCCATTTATTGTACTATGTAAAGTAGTGCCTGGCAGTTCAGTCTTTAACTCAAGAAGAGGCAGTTTTTCTCCAAACGGCAACAATATTTTGTGTTTATGTGGCCTCTTCAATGCAGTAACATGCAATAGAAGGTACTTCAGAATAGGGTTGCCAAATAAATTTTGACAGTTTGTCACGTAAGCAGATGCCACTTAATGACTAGTAGATGTACAAATAGATGACAAAAAGCTTGGTCAAAGAATTCTGTTTTGTATGAAGTCTCAAATGAAAGTGATAGAAAAGGAAGGGAAGTCCAGAGTATTGTCAATAGTGGAATATTTAAAATCAGGGATATTCAAGAAGCCAGGTTTGGGAAGTTGCACACATCTCTGAGGATTGTGGGTCTTAAGGAAATTACAGATATAGGAAGAGAGAGAGTTGGGAGGATTTAAAATTGTGGATAGGAATCTTAAACTGGAGTTGTGGCTTAGCTGGGAGCAATATAGGTTAACAGGCTCAGGAGTGATGAGTGAATAGAACATGGTGTGAGTTAGAGCATGGACAGCAGACTTTTGCATGAACTTAAATTTTTTTGCAAGGTGGAAAGTGTGAAATTACCAGGGACACGTTGGAGTAGTTGGTGTAGAGTTTACAAGTTGGATGAGGGTTGTAGCAGCAGATCAACTGAGGCAGTGGTGTGGTCGGGTGGTGTTACAGCAATGAAAAAAGATGATCTTAGCAATGGTGCAGATAATGTGTGTAGAAGCTCATCTCAAGTCAAATATGACACTAAGATCTAATTCAGGAAGAGGGATGATGTTAGTGTCTCGAGAACCAAGTTAGCAATGGGAGCAAAGACAATATTTAGTTAGATGTTGAAAATATTGGTCCAAGTAGCACCAGTAATGCACCAGTTAATTGTGGAATCATGGTAGAAGGTCTCTGTAATATCAAAATAGGTAGGAGAAGTCAGGTTATGGTTGACATCACTGAAATTTCCTTTGTATACCAATGAAAATTCTTCATTCTGCAATTGCAGCTGACAATCGATCGAAAAAAATAGCTCACAGGGAACGAAAGCGGCACGATTTCTCACTGTTCAAAAACACAGAAACTGATTTAAGAGTCAAGGTTTCACCGCAGCTTCTACTAGCAACTCACCGGTTTTTAGCAACAGGTAATTTAGAGTAATGTAGAATTGTTTTCTGCTGCTATATATTCTATATATATAATTAGGGGTTTTTGTCTTCTGTTCCTTGTTCAGTCCTGCAGTGATTAGATAGGTCTACGTGTCCGACATTAATTTGCAGCTAAATTGTACATGCATGTGTTATGCCTGGACCAGTAAAAGCAAGCCTACAGCAAAACAAGTTTTGAATTTTAGAAATATAAACAGTGTTATGGACCAAACCAGATCCCCTAAAATATATTATGGAAATTAGCAAGACTCTAACTTATATTTTTTTTTAAAGGGCAAATGTAAGGCACTGTGTTCCAGAAGTGATTCAGTTGGTCCACCAAAAAGCTTTAATCAAAACACACTTTATTCTTACAAAATAGTTGATATTCAACAAAAAGAAGAATGGGCATAACTTTACTGTATTGAAATACTTAACAAGTTAATGTATTGTTTAACAACTAATCAACAACTGTTCCAATATAGGCAGCATCCCATAACCATAACCTTGACAAAGGCAGTTCAGCAACACAGTTATTGATCTCATGTGCTGATTCTCTCCAATCCTGTAGAAGTAGCTGGATCAGGGTAGGATGATCTTTGGAACATCAGTGCAGATTTGATGGGCTAAGTAGCTTCTCTTCACACAGTAGGGATTCTACAATTCTATTATTCTAAGTGGTCAAGACAGACACGGTCCTGAGAAAGCTGTCCGACCCCAATGGAAGAGGACTAAGAAAACTTGGGGATGAGTTTCCTAACACTTTAGATAAGGAGCAGGATGCTGCCTTCACAACACGATTGATACTGTCCATGTCAACACCTTGATTGTTATCTGATGTCTGTGAACCAAATCCAATCAACATCTTTGTAACATCTCTTTATCTAATTCACTAATGCATATCTAGACTGCTGCATCTTAGCAAACTCCAACAAACAACCAGAAATTACTACAAATTGTTGACTGCCAGTATTAGACAACTGTAACCACCAAAATCAGCACCTTCCTATTTTTATACTTTATTTCCTTCAAAATAAAGACCAACAGTCCATTTGCTTTTCCTATTACCTGCTGAACTCATTTTTTTGTGATTTAAACATGAGGACTCCTAAATCCCTCTGAGCTGCAGGTTTCTTTCAAATTTACCAGCTTTGCTGGATGGGCCGGTATTTATTGCCTGTTTCTAGTTGTCCTTGAGGTGATGGTGGTGAGCTGCCTTCTTGAAATACTGCAGTCCATGTGCTCTAGACCTACAATGCCCTTAGGCAGAGAATTTAGGATTTTGACCAAGCGACACTGGGACCGACAATATATTTCCAAGTCATGGTGAGTGGCTTGGAGGGGATCTTGCAGTTGGTGGTAGTCCCATGTATCTGCTGTCGTTGTCCTTCTTGATAAAAGTGGCTGGGGATTTGGAAAGTGCTGTCTAAGAATCTTTGGTGTATTTCTCCAGTGCATGTTGTTGATGGCACATGCTGCTGCTACTGAGCATTGGTGGTGGAGGGAATGGATACTTATGCATGTGGTGCCAGTTAGATGGGCTAATTTTTCCTGGATGGCGTTAAGTTTTTTGAATGTTGTTGGAGCTGCTCTCACCCAGGCAAGTGGATAGTATCCTGTCACATTCCTGACTTGTGCCTTGTAAACAGTGAACAGGCTTTGGGGAGTCAGGAGTTGGATGTGGCTGGACTGAGAAGCTTAGATCTGATCTGTTAGTTACAGCGAAGCAATCCTACAACTATCACTTGCTGCTTATGCTATTCGGTATGCTTCACCAGGTTGACACTTCACTTTTAGGTATGTTTGGTGCTGCTCCTGGTGTGCCCTCCTGCACTCTCCATTGAACCAGGTTGATCTGGCTTGATGGCAATTATTGATGGAGGATATGCTGGATATTTAGCTTTTCTATTTTTCCTGCCAAAGTACATAACCATACTCGTGCAAGTTTCTGCCCACTCACTTAACCCATCTATATCTCCCTGTAGTCTCTTTATGTCATCCTCAGTAGATGTCTTCTCACCTACTTTCCTGTCACTGGCCAACTTCCAGCAACCAAGTTATTAAAATAGAATGTAAATAACAACGATATCAACATTGATCTCTGTGGCACGCTATCCTGAAAATTACCCCTTTTCTTTCCAACTCTACATCCTGTACCAATGCTCATATTCTACCTCCAGACCACGGGGTCATATGTTATTAAGCAATCTTATGTGCGGTACATTATTGAATGCCCTTTGGAAATCATACCTCAATGAATTTTAATAACCTTGTGAGACATACCTTTCCCTTCCTGAAGCAGTGCTGATTCTTTTTGATAACATAATGCACTTCTAAATGCTATGCTATCACATCCTTTATAATGGATGCTAATATTTCCCCAGTAACAAATATTAAAGTTAATTGGCCTGTAGTTACCTATATTTCATCCCCCTTCCTTTATAAGTTAGAGTGTTACATTTGCAGTTTTACAATCTTCTGCGACTTTTTCCAGATTCTGAGGATTCATGAAAGATTATCATTAGTGCATCCACTATCTCTGTAACTACTCACTTTAAAATCCTGGATGCAACCCATGAGATCCATGGGACCTATCTATCTTCAGCCCCATTAATTTCAATAATACTTTTTCATTAGAGATAACTATAGTTTTTATTTTCTCCTCTGTTATTAGTCTTTTGATTAATAAATATTTTTGGAATGCTAGTAGTGTCAGCTATCATTCTGATGCAACTTATTTATTCAACTTGAATAAGTGGGAAGAGGGTTGGTTGCTGAACCCATCAAGGATGCCAACACTTCCTTGGCTCAACAAATTATTCAATAATCCTACTTCACATGGTAATGATTTTCTGTTGAGATGATACTCTGCCTTGAAGAGACGTGTTCTGTCCTGTTTCACTGGCAGAGGGGTGTTGTCACAGTGGTGCCAAAATGACAGGTAGTTTGTAAACGGCTTTTGAGTTGTCCCTGGGTTTTTTTTTCAAAAAACGAACAAAAGAATCATGAGTGGGCAGGGTCAGGTTCATACAGACCCAGAAGACTTTGAGTTTGCTTTCAATCAGTCGAGTAAGGTTTTGCTCGCTGCTGGAGCTAAAAGTATGACTTCTCTGCTACTAGAGTCAAGTCTTAGACACAGAGGCTTCCTGTAATATCACTTTTCCTCTCAGTGTTCTCTAGTTTCTCACCACATAAATAATAGGGCGCTTTTATAACTTTCCTGCTAAATTGGACAACTTCACATTTCTTCACAATATACTCCCATCTGTCAAACATTTTGTCACTCACTTAATTTCATTTTTGCAGACACCTGTGTCATCTTGACAACATGCTTTCCTTCCTATTTTTGTACTGTTGGCAAGTCTGGCTGCAATACAGTTGGCTCTTCACCCTAGCCATTAATAGCGATGATAACTAATTGAGACTCGAGCACTGATTGTTATTGCAATCCATAATTACAGCTTGCCAAGCTGAAAATAGCCCATTCATCCTGACAATCTCTTTCCAGTTATTTACTTAATCCCCTATCCATACCAAAATATCACCCTTAACACTGTGAGCTCTTATTTTGTGTAGTGAACTGTTAAATGGCATCTTCTAGCATGTTTCAAAGACATCTAAAAAAATACAAAATTAGGAGGTATCATTGATACCAAGGAAGGTTATCAAAAATTGCGGATGAATCTTGATCAGATGGGGAGGTGGGTTGAGAATTGGCAAATGCAATTCAATACAGATCAGTGTGAGTTGTTGCACTTTGAAAAGTCAAACCGAGGTAGGACTTGTACAGTAAATGGGAAGGTCCTGAGGAATGTTGTAGAACAGAGGGACCTACGAGTACAAGTACATAGTTTGTTGAAAACAGCGTCACAGGTAGACAGGGTGGAGAAGAAGACATTTAGCTGGCTGGCTTTCATTGGTTGAGGCATTGAGTATAGGAGTTGGGATGTTATGTTACGGTTGTGTAAGCCATTTGTGAGGTTACACGTGGAGTATTGTGTACAGTTTTGGCCACCTTATTGAAGGAAGGACATAGTTAAACTGGAAAGTATGCAAAGATGATGTACAAGGACATTGTCAGGACTAGTAGGCATGATTTATTCCTTGGAACATAGGAGAATGAAGGGTGATCTTACTGAGGTAAATAAAATCATGAGGGGCATAGATCGGAAAAATGCATGTAGCCTTTTTACCAAGAAGGGGGAATTCAAAACTAGATGGCATACGTTTAAGGTGAGAGGGGGAAGTTTTAAGAAGGATCTGAGGGGCAACTTCTTCATGCAGAGAGAATATATGGAATAGGTTGCCAGAGAAAGTGGTTGAGGTAGGTGCAGTAGAACTTTCAAAAACACTTAGATAGGTACATGGATGGGAAGGGTTTAGAGCAATGTGGACCACATGTGGGCAATGGAACTAGCTGAGCAGGCAGTGGGGACCAGTTTGGGCTAAAGGGCTAGTTTCCATGCTGCATTACTGTACAATTCAGTGCATCTACTGTTTCCCTTTTAATCTAACCTCCTTGCTGAATCTTAAGATAGTCTAATAATTTCATCAAATCATTTTCCTTTTAAAGACAAGTGCAATGATCTTGGTCAAGTTGCCCTTCCACATTCAATTTTTAAAATTCACTTTACTTGAAGCTTGTTAAGAATTTATTTAAAAACACATTAAGATGGTGTGTAAAGCCAAATCTGTATCACTTAATCTAATTGTGTATTGTCTTTGTTCTTCTTTCCTTCTGCATTTTGTAACCCCTCAAATTAGAAAATAATTTTTACAGATTACAAAGGTGTGCTGGTGTTGTGAAGTTTTCAACTTGCTTTCGTGGAAGAAACGGTAGTCCACTGATAAATAAAATGACACAGGATGTCAAGATTGCTGATCATTTGAATTAAATGAATTCAAGGCTAGAGTAGACCGCATGCTAAAGATGAAACATGGTGAAACTGGGGCAGTTTATGTTAAAATTGACACTTTTTCTTGGAATGTTAAGGCAAAGTGATATCACTATCAAATAAATTTCAAGAACACATTATCAAAACCAACTAATTATACTTTTTCCTCAATTGAATAGAGGTGGAACCTTTTAAAAGCACATATATATCAGACAAAATTCTGCTAAGGCTTCTCAAACATCCAAAAGTCATCTGGGAGTTAAAGCATGATTGGCAAAACAGAGTTTCCCCTGATCAATATCTTTACCAACGGAATAAGCCTGTGGACTACTTTATACTTATTTTACAGGTACGTCACTATCTAACTTCCTTACTGTTAAGTGATTGAGATTATGGAATACTCTTGTCCTTTACCGTTTTGAGGGACAATTATATTTAGTTATAATGTTGACTGGGTTTATAATCCAGAGGCCTAGGCTAATGAAGATGTGCATTCAAATCTCACCAAGTATCATCAATTGTTGTAAAGACCCATCTGGTGCAACATTGTTGATCTTTGGGAAGGAAATCTGTTGTCTTCATTTGGTCTGGCTTACATGTGGTTGATCCTTAACTGTCCTCTGAATTGACGTGGCAGACTAGTTCAGTTGGAGATGGGCAATAAATGCTGACCATACCAGTAATACCCACATCCTATGAAAGAATAAAGAAAAGCAAAAGCACGTGTTTCGTATATTTTAAAGCATCCTATTTGATCTACTGAGCCTGTTTATTCAGTTAGTTGTAAACTCTCAGGGACTCTCACATTAATGTAATGTATTTTTGATTTCCTCCATAACAGCCTATTGAGTCTGCTCTACCTTTTAATGAGATCATGGTTGATCTAATCATCATCAACTTCACTTTCTTGCTGTTTCTCTATTGTGCTTTATTCCCTTACTGATTAAAATTCTGTCTATCTCAGAAAGCTCCTCCAGAAAGTGATTATTCACAACTTTCTAAGTCTGGAAACATTCCCCTTAAAATAATATTTCTAAGATGTCAGTCGAATGATGTGATTTGAATAGTCAACCCTGACTGTTTGCTGTGATAAATAGTGACATTCTGTTTTCCTAGTAATCAGTTGTCATTGTAAAATATATATTTTTTTGCCAACAACAGGTATAGGATATGACCAATTAGGTATAGGATGGCTGATAAATTCCATTTGCTGAGTCATGAATTCAACTGCAACAACCTTAATTTTCACTCAGCTGTGGTTAGATAGTCTATCACAGAGTCAAACAGAGTTTCCCAGTATGTACACCTTAGTACACCAAGCCATGCCTTTCGTCAATTAATCATTGATAAATCTCTGCAAATAATATTGTCAGCAAATGGAAAACTATGTTCAGTTTGTTCAGTTACTGTGCATGTTATGCTCCAATGCTTATAGAATGTATTGGTATTGCAGTTGTCAAAATGTCAATAAAGAAGAAAAATTATCGGAAAAGAGCAAATCTTATAAGGTCACAGTGCTAACAGTAAACCAAAAGTCAGTTGGTGTGTCTGAGCGTAGTCTAGTGAAATCACTACTGATTACAATTTTCTTTGCTTCTGGTCTTTCACTGTTGCTTTCTCCGGTGCCTTGGCTAACATTTCTACTTCAAATCACGTTCTGTATTGGCTGGTATTTCCTGGCTGGCTTTCAGATCAGAAAATAAACAATTTTATCAGCAATAAATCTGCAGAGCTCACTTCTCCTTATCTTAAACTCCAAATCTCCTTACTATTCATAAATGTGTCAAATCTCACAGTATCAGGAAGGCTGTGTATTCAGTACGTCTCACTTTACAGCTGCTAGACTGTGAATTTGACAGATTGCTGATGAGAGATTAGTAGGCATTTTGGCAGAATGGCATTATGTGATTTGGCACCTGCAAGTTATCTACTTCATGATCATGAGAGGATGTGAAAATTGAAAACTCAACACTTTAGTAAGAAAATAGAATTGAATCTGAAGGGCAAGCAGGATATAGGAATCCAAAATTAGTGGACTTCAAAGATGTGATTGAACTAAATCAAGTAAAATTATCCTCAATTATTGATACAATGACTGCTAATTGCAGTACTTGATAATGTGTGACTTATAAATGTGACTTCATGCAATGATTATTTCACACAGGGAAAGGTGGAAGTTGAAATAAGCAAAGAAGGCCTGAAATTTGAAAATGGAGCATTCACTTATTACGGTGTACCTTCACTCATACCTTTGGTTTCTACAGGTAGAATTTTCTCTTCTAATAAGCATATAACTTAATTTAAAATAAACGCTCTAAAAACTCTTTAGGAATTAGTGGTAGATTCTCTAACGACAAATGAGCTTCTACAATCATCAATAGTTTTGCTTGGCTCACTTATGCTACATTTTAAGAAAGGGCACATTTAGCATCAATGATTTGCAAAGTTGAAAATGGATTTTGTCATAGTTTTACAGCTTTTGTATGGTGTTTCTTATGTCTATTAAAGAGTTTTTTTTTGGTGGTGGTGGCAAGAGTGACATTGGCAGTGTGACTGATGGGGACAGGATTGAATTTTCAACTGTCTCTGTACTTGTCAATAATGCAAGCTGCATAATGCAAGATTGAGGCTACCTGTAGTCTCCATCAGCAGTTTGTTTTTTTTAAGTTTTAACAATAATGAGAAGCACAAGATACTTTTGACAGCTTCGTTCAGCTGATGTGTTCAGTGTGAGATCAGGCTGGCTGTTGTTATCATGTTTTTCTTCTGTTTGTATCTCTGTGGTTCGGATAGCTGACTGTTTGTTTACATTGTAAAGTGTGATCTTGATTGGTTGTAATCATAAAAATAAATTAGCTTTTAAATGTCTCTCAGTACTGAACTCGGCAGCAGGATAGACATTTTTTATGCCATACATTGGTAATTTACAATGTGATGATGGGTTGTAAGATTGTAATTTTTGAAATTTGGTTAACGATTTTTAATTCTCTGTGAAGGTTGACATTTTTTTTTGAAAACATCAGACACAATTTATTGAACTAGGTGAAAACTTAATGAGCTAGCAGCTAATTGCTGATGTATTTACTATGTTCTGCATTTACGACCTATTGAAAGAAAGGCAAGAGGCCAGAAGCCTGTTCCGTTTGGAACAAATGATCCAAACCAGTAAATGTACTGGTTTGCAGCCTCAGAGTAACTGAAAAATATCCTTTATGTCCTTTGAGTTCAGTGTTAAAAGTCAATGAATTAGCCTCTGACTGTGTGTCTTCTGAGAGGTGGAGAGAGTTGCATCTGGTAAAACAAATGACTATGGACATTGGAGATTAGAATCAAAAACCATAAATGCTGGAGAAACTCAGCAGGTCTGGCAGCATTTGTTCAGAGAAAATTAACATTTCAAGTCCAGTGAGAGTGAGAGATATATATTGGCTTCCTTCTGTCAACATCTTCAGTGACTGACCACCACAGTAACCAAACTGCAAAAATAAAACCTATGGTCTATCAAGCCACACTTCACTCTTTTATCTGATTTTTGTCCACTATTACCATCAGCAGGAATCATAACAACACATGTGTGATGACAAATGCTTAGCACATTTCTTAATAAGGGCCTACTTTCCATGATAAGCAAAGGATGGTATAGGTGGCGTTGACTGGCATGTATTAGATGCTCCAAATTGTTTGCACTGATTAGTGCCTCTGTAGAATAATGAAGAGGGGGATTCCATATAAAGCTGCCATGCAGTAGCTTCAGAACGGTAGTCCTGATTTGAAATTATTTCAATCCATCTTTCAACAGGTTTGTTTTTAAAAGTATATGTTTTATAAGAAGGGAAACCAACAGCATCTTATTTAAAAAAAATCAAAAAACATAACAGCAGTATTTAACCCCAGATTAGTCACAACTACCACACCTTTCCCTGCAAGAATGTCCCTAGTTCCAAGTGTCAGCCTGCTTTTTCAGCTTTGATTTCAGGATAAAGTGGGAAGTTGGAGAAAAAAGCGAGAAAGAGAAATGTTGAGACAATGATACAGAGATATGAGAAATACATGAAATATACATAGTCAGGTATCTCACAGGACAAGGTCTCAAAGTGAAGGAAGGAGTTGGCCCCTATTATCCTCTGGTGGAAATTGTCAAGCACAGGAAAGGGTAGAAATCCAGTGCTAGCTGGTTGCATCGTAGACTTTAATTATCTATGTCCAAATGGGCTGGAATTCTTGGGGTTTGGCTCTCAATCCTGATAATACTGTGACACTTCCTCTCATATTTAAAGTTTGTGAGATAACTATTCATAATAATATCCACTCACATAAATTTTGGTCAGGGTCACTGATTAACCTTGGAAAAACTGAGTTTTGTCTTCTACTGGAGACTGTTCCATTTCATTGACTTCTTTGTGTGAGTATCCTTTTGGTCTTTTGTTTTTCTGTTCGTGTACTGTTTGGCATGTTTTCTGAAGGTAACCTACTGTGTTAGACTAAAAGAATTTGATTTTAATAGACGGACACTGTTCACATCTTTGCTTCATCGTATTGACAAGGACCTATTGTGTCTGTTCCGCCCATTGCATTGACTTACCATTTGTCTCTTGTGGTTACATACCTTAAGAAGTGAATGGAGTCTGAAGATCTCCTTTGCCAAGGCTTTTTTCCCCTGTTGGAACCAATTACAATGAGTTGCTTTACTTACCATCTGGATGGACTGCTCTAGAGTTAAGTCTTACAAAGACTCAATGGAATCCCTATAACAGTTTGGTCTCTTATGATTCCTGACTTTAAGTCACCACAGCTACATCTCTCTATTAATCTGTGCAGGTCATTAATCGGGTCATACATGGATTCCCCTAGGTGCAGTATTCTTCCGTTAAGGCATGATCTTCCAAGAATTTCATTAGTTCTGAGCATGAGATTATTAACAACATTATTCAGAACCTCTTTGAGATTGGTTGGTTTGCCGAGCTTGTTTGTTGTTCCAGAGACTTCATTACCATGCTTGGTAACATCCTCAGTGCAGGCTCAGATGAAGCGTTGGTGTGTTTTCCTGCCTGGTTTTTAAACTCTGGGGTCCATTGTGATGGATTGCCCCACTTCTGGGTTTCCTCCAGGATCTTGGAGTTATCCAGTCGAAGTTGTGGTTCTCCTTGTCCATGTGGATTGAGATGAATGATTATTTTGTTGTGTATTTTTGTAGCCAGTTGGTGTTCATGTACTCTTGTTGTTAGCTTCCTTCCTGTTTGCCTGATGTAGTATTTCTCGCAGTCTCTGCAGGAGATCTTGTAGATGACATTGGCCCTGTCCATGGTGGACAATGGGCCTTTAGTTCAGGTGAACACTTGTAGTAGGGTTGATGTCGGTTTGTGTGCCACTGTGATGCCCAGCAGTCGTAGAAGTCTTGTGGTGAGTTCTGATGTGTTCCTGATGTAGGGTAGTGTGATGAGTGTGTTGGGGTCTGTGGAATCTTCCTGATGCTGTTCCCATAGGCATCTCCTGACCCAGTTCTTTGGATATCCATTATCCTTGCACACTTGAAAGAGGTATTCCTCCTCCTCTTGGCCTAGTTCCGTGTTGCTGCAGTGTGTTGTTGCCCTTTTAAATAGTTTTCGCACGCAGCTTCGTTTCTGTGTGTTGGGACAGTTACTGTTGAAGTTCAATACCTGGTCTGTGTGTGTTGCTTTTCGGTGTACTTTTGTTTGCAGTTCCCCATTTGTCTTGTGTTCTACCATGATGTCCTGGAATGGGAGTTGTTTGTTCTTCTCCTCCTCTCTCGAGAATTTTATTCCAGTGAGGGTGTTGTTTATGAGTTTGTGTGTCTCTTCTAATTTGGTCCGTTTAATGATGACAAAGGTGCCGTCTACGAAGCATATCCATAGTTTAGGTTGGATTTGTGGAAGTGCAGTCCTTTCGGTCTTTGCATCACTGCTTCTGCTATGAGTCCGGCGGTAGGCGATCCCATGCGTGCCCCATTGATTTGCTCCTGTATGTTTGGCCATTGAAGGTTAACCGGGTGGTCAGGCAGAGGTCCAGTAGTTTAAGCATGTTGTCCTCGGAGATGGTTTCACTGGGGTCGTGTTCTTGTTCAAGTAGTGTTGTCATTGTTTCCCTTGCTAGTGGTATGTCTATTGATGTGAATAGGGCGGTGACATCAAACAATATCATGGTCTCTTCATCCTCTATCTTTATGTCTTTGATGGAGTTGAGGAATTCTTGGGCTGAGTGGATGGAGTGGGGTGATTTGTCGACTTGTCTTCTTTGTAGTTCTCTGGCTAATCTGTGCAATGGAGTGCTTAGTAGGGAAACAATGGGTCTGAAGGGGACTTCCGGCCTGTACGTTTTAGGGATGCTGTAGAATTGGGGTGAGTTGGTTCCTTCGGGTTTCATTCGTAAGAAGTCGTTAAAATTGATCTGGCCTGTTTGTTTAAGTCTTTGTAGCGTGGATAGGATTTTGTTGCCTAGTTGTGGTGTTGGGTCAGTTTGTACAGGCTAGTACATGTTCTTGTCAGCGAGCAGTGCTTGTGCTTTGGAGATGTAGTTCTTTTTATTCATTATCACTGTCATGCACCCTTTGTCTGCAGGTAGTATAGTGTTTTCTTTAATCTGTCCAGGGCTTGTCTTTCCTGTGTGTTGAGTTCCCTCTTTCTGGTTAGTGTTGGGACTACTGCCTGTCTTATAGTTTGTTGTGTTTCTTTGCAGATATTGTTGGTCTTGAGTGTGGCATCCAGTGTAGCTAGCCATTCCATTTTTTTTGGTGTCCCTGTCGTTGTGATTCAGTCCCCAGGTGATATATACATTCCACTACGAAGGAAACCTGGAAGTAAGGCAATCCATTGCAACGGTCGCCAGAGTTTAAAAACCAGGTGGGAAAACACACCAACGCTTCATCAGAGGCTGCACTGAGAATGTTACCAAGCATGGTAATGAAACGTCTGTGGAACAACAAACCAGCTTGGTGAGCCAGCCAAGCTTAACGCCCACAACCAGAGCTACAGATCTACTCCAAAACCTTTGAGAACCTCTTTTTGAATATTTTTGGAGCTTCTTTTATTCTTTGCCTAGCAATGTCATAACCCATAATACTCCCAATTGCAAGCAGAAGCGTATTGTTCAGCTTCTGACGGTATCCAATTTAGAAGTTATTCCATATCTTAAGAACTGTTTTCTCCAGGATATCCAGTTTGGTGTTGCCTTTGCCCATCTCTAAAATTATACCCTGCTAGCAAGGGAACTGCAGATGCTGGACAAGTTGAGATAACAAGATGTAGAGCTGAACAAACACAGCAGGCCGAGGAGGAAAGCTGACGTTTCGGGCCTAGACCCCCCCTCCTTCGCCCTTTTTTTGTGGAAGGGTCTAGGCCCGAAACGTCAGCTTTCCTGCTCAGATGCTGCTTGGCCTGCTGCGTTCATCCAGCTCTACACCTTCTTATCTCAGATCCTCCTAGCAATACTATTTCTGATGCCATGACTTCCTAATTTATCTTCTTTTAAAGTTTTCTTTTTGCGGTAATGGCAGTTTTCCTGAGCTTTGCTGCTGTTCCGGAGGGTTTTCCGGCTCCATAGAAGAGACAAGCAATATCTAAACATTCAAGATACAGTAAAGAAATAAATATCTGCTCTCGGAGGGACAGTGTAACCCTTGAAACAAATACAAGAGGTTTAAAGTTCTCCAATTCAGAGGAGAATCTCAAATTCTCGGGCAGATAGCCCAAGACAACTACCATCAATCCAACGAACTGCCATTCTTCCAAGTCAAAAGAAGACATGTTCAGGGCGAAGAATGACAACACCAGATGGTCAGAAATGTGTGTAGATGGGCCAGTGGCAAATGTAATAATTTAAATGAATGTATAACAATAGAGTCATAGCGTCATACAACATTGAAACAGACCCTTCAGTTCAACTTGTCCACACCAACCATACATTCCAATCTGACCTAGCCCTATTTGCCAGCATCAGGCCCATGCCCCTCTAAATCCTTCCTATCCATATACCAGCCTGGATTCGTTTTAAATGTTGGAATTGTACCCACCTCCACCACTTCCTCTGGCAGCTCATTCCATTCACGCACGACCCTAAACCTATGCCCTCTAGATTTGGGCTCCCCCACCCAAGGGAAATGACCTCGGGTATTCACCCTGTCCATGCCCCACATGATTTTATAAACCTCTATAAGGTCACTTCTTAGCCGTTCCATATACCTCAAACCTTCCAGTACTGGCAACATCCTTGTATATCTTTTCTCCACCCTCTCAACTTTAACAACATCCTCCCTATAGAACAGCGACCAGAATTGTATGCAGTATTCTAAAAGTGGCCTTGCCAGTGCCTGACACAACTGCAAGATGACATCCTAACTCCTATATTCAGTGTTCCAACCAATGAAGACAAGCCTGCCAACACCTTCTTCACCACCCTGTCTACCTGTGACTCTACTTTTAAGGTACTGTGCACTTGCACCTCTAGGTCTGTTTGCTCCGCAACACTCCCCAGAGCCCTACCATTAATGTATAAGTCCTGCCCTGGTTTGCTTTACCAAAATGGAACACTTCACATTTATCTGAACTAAATTCCATTTGCCATTCCTTGACCCATTGGCCAATCTGATCAAGGAGCCGTTGCACACAGAGATAAGATCAAAAGACCCAGCTACAGTGAGGATGTCGACAGAGTGATATCATGAATGAGACCATGATGTGAGCACTGAAAAGCAGCTAATTAGTGATTAGGATTAGAATTTCTAACATTTAAAATAATAAATAATAACAATATATGAAAAATGAGATAATGGATTTTGGCTGGCAGGAAGGAAGGAGGAGCTGAATGTGACTGAAGTGGAAAAAGACTTCATAAGGCTGCAGCACAGAATGATTTGGGGATCCTCGTGCATAAATCACAAAAAGAACATTCACAGGATAGTGTCCAACAAAGTTCTGCATGGTACACTGGTTAGTAAGGTTAAATCTCATGGCATCCAGGGGGAGCTGGCCAGTTAACTACAAAATTGGCTAAAGGTAAGAGACAGAGGGTGGTGCTAGAGGATTGCTTTTCATGCTGGAGGCCGGTGTGCAACAAGGTTCGATGCAGGAGCCATTGCTTTTCATCATTTTATCATTTTCATCATTATATCAATGATTTGGATGCGAACGGGAGATAACGAGGTGTAGTGCTGGATGAAGACAGCAGGCCATGCATGATCAGAGGAGCAGGAAGGCTGACGTTTTGGGCCGAGACCTTTCTTCAGAGGTTTGAAATATCAGCCTTCCTGCTCCTCTGATGCTGCTTGGCCTGCTGTGTTCATCCAGCTCTGCACCTTGTTATCTCAGATTCTCCAGCATCTGCAGTTCCTACTATCTCTGGATGTGAATGGTATGGTTAGTAAGTTTGCAGATGACACCAAATTGGGTATAGTAATCTTTGAAAAAACTTTGGGCAGTGATGTTGCATTTGACACTGAAAGAGTTAATTGATTGAGTGCATTTATCACAACTCTCTATGATGAGTTAGACTTCAACTCACCTGTGAGGACTTGGTAAGAGAATAATATATGATTGTTTGGATACCAGCCAAAGGCTAGGTCCTCCAAGAAGCCTTTTTACACACACAAGATAGGTGCAGGAGTTGGCCTTTCAGTCCTTTAAACCTACTCCCCCATTCAGTATGATCAAAACTGATCATACAACTCGGTAGTAGCGACAGTTGGAACTACAGATGCTGGAGAATCTGAGATAAACAAGGCGTAGAGCTGGATGAACACAGCAGGCCAAGCAGCATCAGAGGTGCAGGAAAGCTGACATTTCGAGCTTAGACCCTTCTTCAGAAATTGAAGATGCCACTTCGCCCACCACCGCTGCAGCTCCACCCATCACTGGCGTCGCTCCACCCACTGCCTCCACAGCCAGCAGCTCCAGACAATAGCACCCAGCCCTGCCGAGTCTTCACCATTCCCCCAGACCTCCCCCTTACTGAGGACGAACGGTCAGTCCTCAGTACAGGGCTCATTTTTGTCCCCCTCCCCACTCTAACATCAACGAATACCTCGCGCTTGGACATTGAACAGTTTTCCCGCCTCCGCGCTTAGTTCTTTTAACTGTGAGCCTAACCCTCCCTCTACTGACCCCTTCTACTGCCCCCAACACAACCCCTCCTTCTGGGCACCACACCAAGGCCTCCTACCCTCCCTTGACCTCTTCATCTCCAACATTTCTGAAGAAGGGTCTTGGCCCAAAGTGTCAGCTTTCCTGCATATCTGATACTTCTTGGCCTGCGGTGCTCTTCCAGCTCTACACCTTGTTATCATACAACTCAGTAACCTGTTTCCACCTTTTCCCCATGCCCTTTGATCCCTTTAGCGTGTTGTAGTGATCTAGTGCTGGTTGTAACCTGTCAAATAACTGCACAGATATATAAGCTACTTTTGCTTGACTTTATAAGAATCTTCTCTTTAGGGATGAGGGTGGGTATGCTCATACAGACAAGACCACGCAAACACCTAAAAAAACCCACACACTTCAAAGATACAATAGCTAGTACTCCTTTTAAGCTTTAAATACCCTGTGATTGTAGTCTTCCAACTTGTGTTATGGTGGACTTAGGCCTTCATCCACTCCACAAATCCAGGTCATTCCTGCTGCATCGAACAGCGCAGCAGTCAGCTGTCTTTGTAGCTTCTCTCTTGCACAATGCCAGGGCATGCCATGATATAGTGTAATACAGCATACAGACGGTGGCACACATAATATTAACAGCTATGGGCTGCTGACTGACCTGCCGTCTTAAAAATCCTCATCTAGCTTGCAAAATGTCTTTTCAACTTCACTTCATCATTGGAACATTCCAAACAAGTTTTTTTTACTTCTGGTGATACTCTAAGAGGTGTGATGTGCTGTTTCTTCAGAACTATTTAGTCAAGTTAATTTTTTCTTCAGTTCAATGCTTGTATTATTTGAAGTCTGTAAAAGCTTCTTGTCATTAGTTTAAAAGTAAAAAGTACATGCTGGAAATCTGAATTAAAGCAAAACATTGTGGAAGTACTGAGTTTAGTGAAAGTTTTTTTTGACCTGAAACATTAACATAGTTTTCCTCTCCACAGATCAACATGTCTGCAAATTTTCTGTTTTTATTTGCACCAACAGTTGACGAATAATCTTACGAACATTATGCATACAATCCTAAATGGGAAGTTATTAACTTGCTTAGTTGCTAGCCTGGGCCTTGCACTACCTATAGCAGTAGGCTTCCATGAATGCACAGTGACTAACTCTTGGGGGGGGGGGGGGGGGGAAACTGAAGTCAAGAGAGACTGCAGCTTAAAAAGATCAATCAGTACATTAAATTGACATAATGTTATTTAATATTCCAGTGTTCTCTTTCAAAAAAGTCTCTTCGAGTAAAACCCATTGTTACTAATGAAGAGCACTGAACTTAGTATGGCTGTCTCTCATCTTATCAGCCCTATTCTATATAGGACAAAAGTGCATTCTTAAACATTATT
The DNA here is from genome assembly GCF_030684315.1 of Stegostoma tigrinum. NCBI lineage: Eukaryota > Metazoa > Chordata > Chondrichthyes > Orectolobiformes > Stegostomatidae > Stegostoma > Stegostoma tigrinum. The sequence continues at coordinate 8,901,337 of NC_081373.1, forward strand.
GCCATGAAACAAGTCCCTGTTGTGTGAATGTATTTGTTTCCTGGGGATACATCAGGATATGCATTTATTGTATGGTGTTAGATTATTAATTTTGGGGATAGAAGCCAAGACAAAACTTACAAATTCTGACATGATTAATAAGTCTGGACTGATGAATAATGGTAGGCGACAGAACTTCATATGAATGACTTGAGCACAGGATCACTTTATTTGGTGGCTCCTAAGGAATAACAGATCAAATAAAATTGTTCATAGTTATGTTCATGTTCCCTGAAAACCTGTGCTATCTTGAGAAATTTTAACTTGGTGTCCATTGTTGCATATTCTTCCATTGACTAGCTGAGAGTAGAGGAGGAGATCAAAAATTCACATTCTCCTCATGTAAGCTGACAAAACTATGCTTACATTTTGCTCCTGTTGTTTTTAATTATGGAAGGGGGTGCCGTTGTGTCTTATGCACCCATATGAAATACTTAAATGATACTCTTTGCTAGCTTAAATGAGTTTGTCCAGCAAAAAAATACCTAACTATTCAGACAAGGAAAGCTCTAGGTCTGATTCCCAGGCAATGCTGTGTTAGCTGATCTCATCCAAGGCAGTACTTGGGTCACTGCCATTAGCAACAGTACCATGAGTTAGGAGAGAACAATCATTGAGGCTTTCTGCTGTTTATCAGAGGAGTCCTGGATTGGTCTCAGCTGTAATGTCTACAGTAATTAAGTAGCCTGCTGATGCTCATTGTCCAACACTAAACATCAATAATGACAAGTTGGGCAATGTACCAGGAAGTGACTGACACCTCTGAAACCATTTTCTGGGAAGAAGTCAACATCTTGAAGAAAAAATTGGAAACATAACCATTTGACATGGTGCAGAATGATATTCTATAATGTCTAAATGTTCTGTGTTATTTGACTCCTAATCAGTAGAGAAACTACTTTGAAAGCACTTTGAAAGTTACAGAAAAAGTAACAAAAAATGGTAGTTGAACTTAGTTATAAATAGCTCAAGTAGCAGCTGTATTCAACTTGCACCAAAGCCATTAGAAGTCATGAGGACTGTGTGGACCAGTGATAGCAGCCCCACCTCTGAGCCATAAGGTCAGTGTTCAAGTTCCACCTGTTCTGTAAGTGTTTTCTTTATTCATTCACAGGATGTAGGCACCATTGGTTAGGCCAGCATTTATTGCCGTAATTGACAATGGATTCGTGGTCATCATCAGACTCTGAATTCCAGATTTTTTTTATTGAATTCCAGTTTTACTATCTGCCATGGTGGGATTTGAACCTTGGTCCAATGAACATTGTCTGGGTCTCTGGATTAATGATCCAGCAATAATACCACTAGCCCCATTGCCACCCCCTGCAACCTTCAGTGTGTAATAACATTTAAGAGGAGATTGATTAAAAGAAATTATCAGACGTTGTGACCAATTTAATAGTTTTCCCACTTTAAAAATTGCCATAGGTTACTAACTTCTGATGGTACATCATTTTATGGGCATGCCTAAAACTTTTTAGTTCCCAAAATTTTAATGTTGGTGGAGCTCACTACAGGAAGGCCTCAAGTCAATGACCTCAGTAGACCAAATTCTGATTGTGGTCTGCTTTTCAGAATTTGGTCTACCTTTCTGTAGCATGACTATATTTATCTTTGCTGAATCTAACACTCTAATTGTCCCAGATTTTGACATACTTGTGATGGTAGAGAAGTCAGTGTTTGTGATCATTACTTCTCCTGAATTTAACAGTGACTTTAGAATCTGATGTAGTTATCAACTAAAATCCAGATCTTGCTGTCATTGTATTATGATGTAAGGTGTGTGAAATATTAAAATCATTTTTTTACCGTTTGGATTTTGAATTAATGAAGAAAAGTAAGTTTTGGTCTGTATTTGAGGGGATTTAATGATTAAGTTGTCAAGATTGCTGAAATTATAATTTTGTTTTTAAACTGGTATGAGTGTGTTCCTGGGATGGTGAGGGGAATTTGTTGCACTACAAGAGATATACAAGTGGACAAGGTAAACAATAGAGAGATTTGGCTTGCTTTCAGTTTGAAGAATCAAGAATTGGATTTGTTTTCCCACTTGCGGAAACCATTCAGTTTACAGAAGACCTGGTCAATGTTGAAGAATGAAACAGTTCCTACTGAAGTAATAAGGTAATCCAGAGCATTTAGAAAACAGATTATCTCAGTGTAAGAGTTTTAGTTGGTAGTCCTGGGCCAGAACTGTTTAGTTAGAGCTCTAAAGCAGTTTTTCAAAGCTGAGAAAGTTTAAAGGCTATCAAACTCCCAAGATTGGCAATTGAAAAAAAAAGTTGCATCAAATTTATAGATTTGAAGGGGAGAGGAATTCACTTTGGTGTTTGAGGACTGTAATGTGATGGTAAGATTGTATTTTACTTTCTAATTGTGTTTTATATAAATGGTTTGGTTTATTCTATTTTATCTTTATTTGTTTTGCATTATAAACTTATGTTTTGTTATTAAAACCAAATCTGCAGCTTTGTATGCTTGTGTTATAGTGAAAATCCACTTCATTAAGTAAAAAACTTTTTATATAACTTTGTCTGACATTTCCAGTAATATCATCAGCTGGGGTTTCCTTGCAGGATTCGAATACACTGAATTTAAGAGGGATTGGTGCCTGTTGTTTAAATTGACGGGCCTGTGGTTGTTCTCATAAAATGGCTATGTTGTGGTGACGTTGAATGCATGAAATTTGAAGATGGCTTTGAATTTTGCTAAGAGATTTCTGGAAGTGAATATGACAATGGATTATTTGAAATCTTTCTCTAAAGCCAAACTTAGAGAGTTAGCATATAAATTGAAGGTAAAAGTAAAGGCAGGATCACATAAGGCTGATAACAAAGGCCCGAAACGTCAGCTTTTGTGCTCCTGAGATGCTGCTTGGCCTGCTGTGTTCATCCAGCTTCACATTTTATTATCTTGGATTCTCCAGCATCTGCAGTTTTCATTATCTCTCTCACATAAAGCTGAGCTACTTCAAGTGATTATCCAACAATTAGAAATGGAAGATAGGAAAAGTATCACAACTGGAGTTAGCTAATATGCAGTTAGAAATATAAAGATTTTGAGTTAGAGAAAAGCAGAGGATTATGGAAGGGATGAGGAGATAAGAAAACATGAAATGGAGCAGGAGGAAAAAGATAAACACCCAAGGGAGATGCTATTAGTGAAATTCAAATTCCACAAAATGGAGAACTTGGACAACATGGATTGGCCAAGGGAGAGCTTAGGGTAAAGAAGAAAGATGGAAGTAATCATTCACAGAGTATTTTGAGGATGGGGTTGAAAGGTATTTTACCTCATTTGAGACATATGAAACGGCCAAAATATGTTTAGACCTTTTAATGTTAAAGTGTTTTGAGGGACGCAGCTATGACTGTTTATGTCAGTTTGTCAGATGAACCATCGTCGGAGTACAAAGTTGTTGAAAAGACTATATTCAATGTTTATGAACTTGTGCTGAAGCTTATCAATTAAAACTTAGGGCTACAATAAAAATACCTAATCAGACATTTGTGGCATTTGCAAGTGAAAAAGGAAATATTGTGAGATCAGTGATTTAGATCAATAAAGCTATCGAAAAAAATGAGCACGTGAGGGTAATTCTGTTCATGGAAGAATTCAAAAATAGCATTCCAGCAAACATAAGTACTTTATTTAGATAAGTTGTATTAAAGATTAGAGAAGCTGCAGTTCTGGCAGATAACTATGATATCTTGCAGGTAGGACAATGGGTATATTAAAATCCAGAAGCAAGCTGGAGGAATAAAAATTTTGAGAATGGAAGAACTGCTAGTTTTAGACAACAAACAGAAGATTACAGAAGTAATAAAGATGAAAGGTTAGAATCAAAAAGTAATGTTTAAAGAAGTTAGTATGCTTTGTTGTAATAAGACTGGAAATACCAAAGCTAATTGCGCAAGCTGAATGGAAGACCAACTGAAGATGTGGGTATGTGTAAAGGAACAGCAGGAAAGGAAATAATTTATCTCAAAAAACAAGATTTTTCCACGCTTCAAACAAGCAGTTAAACCAACAGAATGCCAAGGCAGACTACAATAAGTCAGTCACTGATGCTGACTGATGATACTTTTTACTTTTCAAAGGCGTGAATGAAGGAAAGTGTATTAAATTGAGATACCCATTATACAGAGTTGGATAAAGAGTGCCTTTGCAAATGAAAAGGCTCTATTGGGAATTATGAAACAGTTTCTTGGAGAAGAAACTGATCTAATTTTGGGAAGTAGCATGGCAGATTCAACAATGATGGAACAACCAGGGAACAGAGAAGAAATTGAAATGCTACAGGAGGAACAGTCTAGATTGTTTCCTGACATATTCTGACTCCATCTCAGGACCTTAGAATTAGACTGTAAGTAAAGGAGTCTATGAAAAGGAGACAATTTGGAAAATCAGTTATTGGATAAAGTTTTGATAAATTTAACTAAAAAGGATGAAGGTAATGAAAATGAAACTGATCTGTTAGCCCGTCTTCTTTAATAGAAATGGAAGAAATTGATTCAAGATTGCAAGTTATACCAAACTGACTACTCATAAAATGAATCCAATTTAATACTGGAGTTATTTTTTTAAAGAACAAATTACTAATGAGTAAATTGAGAATATCCTAAATACCAGCCAACAAGGAATATGCAGTCGTCCATCAGATGGTAGTTCCGTCTGAGTATCTAATAAAATTTTGAGTGGTTCATGTGAATAGTACTTATGGATGAGTGACAGTGCACTCTTTTCACTGCATTTTGTTTTGAATGTACATGACAATACAGAATATTCGAATGGAAATTCACTTAAACATTAAGGAAACTCAGGCTTTACTATTAAGATATTTTTAAATGTTCTGGAGAAGATTCACATGACACTCAACGTTAATTCTGTTTCTGTCTCCACAGATGTTGTCAGACCTGCTGAGTTTCTTCATTGCTTTCTGTTTTTATTTCAGATTTCCAGCATTTTGGTTTTATACACACATTTTTATTAGTCAGGGCTGCATGAAGATGTGATAAAATTTTGCCAGACATACTATACACGTCACTTCCTACAGACAAAGTGTGTGGCCATGGGTACCCGCATGGGCCCAAGCTATGCCTGCCTCTTTGTAGGGCATGTGGAACAATCCCTCTTCCAAAGCTACACTGGCCATATCCCCCATCTCTTCCTCTGTTACACTGACGACTGTTTCGGTGCCACCTCGTGTTTCCATGAGGAGCTCGAACAGTTCATCCACTTCACTAACACCTTCCACCCCAAACTAAAGTTTACCTGGACCATCTCTGACACCTCTCTCTCCTTCCTGGACCTCTGTCTCCATCTCTGGCATCCACCTGGAAACCAATATCCCTTTTAAACCTACCACAACTATCTGGAATGTTCCTCCTCTCTCACCCACCTTCCTGTAAAAATGCCATCCCCTATTCCGAATTCCTCCACCTCTGCCACATCTGCTCCCGAGATGACGCATTCCACTGTCGAACATATCAGATGCAGTTTTTTGTAAAAAAAGGACAACTTCCCCTCCACAGTGATCAAAAATGCCCTCGACCATGTGTCTCGCATTTCCCGCGACTTATCCCTTATAGCCCCTATTCGCAATATTAACCAAAACAGAATCCCCCTCGTCCTCACGTACCACCCGACCAACCTCCAAATTCCAACGCATCATCCTTCAACATTTCCGCCATCTGCAACCCGACCCTACCACCAAAGATATTTTTCCCCTCCCCATCCTTATGTGCTTTCCGGAGGGACCACTCTCTCCGTGACTCCCTTGTCCGCTCCACACTCTCCTCCAGCCCCACCACCCCCAGCACTTTTCCCTGTAACCGAAGCAAGTGTTACACCTGCCCCTACACCTTCTCTTCCCACCCCCCCCGCCTCACCCCAATCCCAGGCCCTAGGAAGACTTTTCACATCAAACAGATGTTCACCTGCACATCTGTCAATGTTTTATACTGCATCCACTGTTCCCGTTGTGGCCTCCTGTACATCAGGGAACCAAACAGAGGCTTGACAACCACTTTGCGGAGCACCTACGCTCTGTTCGCAGCAAACAACTACACCTCCCAGTCGCGAGCCTCTTCAGTCCCCCACCCACCGACTCCTCGGACGACATATCCATCTTGGGCCTCCTGCATTGCCACAATGACGCCACACGAAAGATGCAGGAACAGCATCTCATATTTCGCTTGAGAACTCTGCAGCCCAAGTGTATCAGTGTAGACTTCACAAGCTTCAAAATCTCCCCTTCTCCGACCACATGCCAGAACCAGCCCAGCTAGTCCTTCCCTCCCTAGCCATTCATCCCACCTCAAGCCCCAACCCATCCCCTATCCACTAACCTCATCCAGCCCCCCGACCTGCCCATCCTCCCTGGGCTGACCTATTTCCACCCCCCCCCCCCCCCGCCCCCCCCAACTCCCCACCTACGTTCACCTTCACTGGTTCTAACCCTGCCTCTTTCACCTGTCTGTCTCCTCTCACCCTATCTTCCCCTTTATCTATCTTTTATCCATTTCTGCCTATCTCCCTATTTATTTCAGACCCCCCCTTCCCCTCCCCCATTTCTGAAGAAGGATCCTGACCCAAAATGTCAAGTTTTCCTGCTCCTCTGATGCTGCTTGGCCTGCTGTGTTCATCCAGCTTCACACCCTGTTATCCCATACGTGTCAGATAGCGGGAAACTTCAACTCAATTAAATCTCTGCCTTTGAATTGAATGTCACTTGCCAGACATTGAACTGGTCAAGCTACGTAATTACTGTAGCTAAAGAACAGACCAAAGGCTAGTACTCCTGCAGCAAGTAACTTATCTCCTTGGTCCTAAAGTCTGTCAGGATTGATGAAATACTCCCCATTTGTCTTTATAAGTGCAGCTCCAACACACTCAAGAAGCTTTACATCATCCAGGACAAAGCTGCCTGCTTCATTGGTACCACATCTAACAACATTCATGCTCTCCACCACCGATGCTAAGTAGAGCAGAATGTACCATCAAAAGATCACAACTGACATTTGCCAAGGCTCCTTAGATGGCACCTTTCAAATACTATCATCTAGAAGGACAAAGGCAGCAAATACATGGGGACACCCACCACTCATAAGTTAGGCACTAGGAAATGATGCTCATTTAACAAACAGGTGATTGTACAATTCGGCTGAACAGCCTCCTACTGCACCATAAACATTCTGGGCAAATTGCCCTGTAAGGAATTTATTATCCTTCCTCAGTGTCACTGGGGACAAGTTCCTGAAACTTCCTCCTCAATGGCATTGCGGGTCTACCTACAGCAAATGGACTGCAACGAAACAAGAAAACAGGTCACCAGCAACTTCACATAGGTAGCCATGGATGGGCAATAGATGTTGGCCCATCTAGTGACAACCACATTCTGTGAATGATTTTAAGAAAACTGGAAAAGCCTAAGCTCAGTTGCATTAATACTCAAGGAGGAGGCCGTCAAATTCTTATACTGGGAATTGAAAGAAATAGTTAAGTCAAACCTAGAGATGTGATCAAGAAAAGAATTTTTCTGTAGTGTTTGAAGACTGTAGCATAATGGTGTTGGGATAGATTGGGGATTGTATTTTGCTCTGTGTTTCAAAACTTTCCAATTATGCAGTTGTGATCAGTTAGGTTTATTCCATTTTATCTTCATTTCTTTTGCATAATAAACTTGTTTTATTGATAAAACCAAATTTGCACCATTGTGTGGTGGTGTTTCAGTGCAAGATCACCTCGTGAAATAAAACAAGACCAAATATGACTGGACATCTGGTAATATCAGCTGGGATCAGAACAAGATCAATGTTTCTATCGAAGTTGCTGCAGAGTACAGTTACTTAAAAATTACTGAGTTTTTGCAAATTTAGCCTTGTTGTGAAACTCTTGTGAAAAGAATTACACCTTGTGAAATGAAGTGTCACTTTTTTTAAAACAACTGTCATTGCCCATGTCCATTTTGTATGAAAATCTATATTTGGTATTTGGATTATGGACCTTTTTTAAGAATTGAGCTATTCCAGTAAATGATCATATGATCAGGTTGCATGTAAGATTGAACATTTTTAGTCCCTCTGTTGTCTATGTGTTAATTAAAGGAGTGCAACTTAGTTTTCAGACAGTTTTATCTCTTCCACTGTCTGATCCTTCTGGTCACTGTCAACTGTTCTTTGCTGACCTTACAGCTCCCCACTTCTCCCTCTCCTTAACATTGTTGAGAGTGAAGGCTTTGGAGGTGAGCAGCAGAGACAGAAAGAGTAGCTTTGACTTGCGGGAGGTAAGCCATGATCCAGAGGGTTGTTAGAGAGTTGGAGGCAGCATCGGTGAACTGAAATAGCAAAAATGAGCAGAAAGGTCACTGAGTAGCATTGTCTGTGAACCAGACATTTCTGCAGGCAAAGGGAGAGTCAGGACAGTTGAGACCAAACCAAAATGACGCTGCTTGGATCACTTGGCATGAAATGACTTTAAACTAACCTTGCGATGTTAATCATGAATATAGGCTCTATTTACTAAATGATGTTAAAGTAGAACAACTTAAAATCGGCTCTTACTATAATTTTCCCATGGCAATACAATTACCAGTTCCATGCTGTCAAACTATAGTAGTCTGGTAGCTCTTGTGTGGTTTAACTTAATTGATGATGTATGAGCACTGTCAGTTCTTAAGACTGTTCTTAACACTGTTAACATGACCATTAATATGAAAATCATCACGATTTGTTGAAATTATTGAGGCATTTCCTTTCTGTCTTGAAATTGTGCCAAGTTAGAAAAGAATTGGACTAGTCCCTGAAGAGATGTCTCTTTTCTCTGTTCTTCTTTTCTTCCCCCTCCACATTGCCAGTAAAGCAACCACAATTTTGATTTTTCCCACGTTCCACCCAAATTTGTATTTTCGTGCTGTTGAATTTTTTTTTCATTTGTGATTGAGAACTTAACCAAGGTGCAATCTCTTGATGATACAGCTGGTACAACTCACGTTGTCTCCTATACAGTTTGCATACTGTCTTTACTTTTATTGTTAACATAAACAATCCACCCATCAGCTTCAGTCTAAAATCTGATCACATGGAATTAGTTAAAGGTTCTACTTTACTTTCAGTGATAACGTTTTTAAACCAGTTTTTTTTTCCTGCCAGTTTCTGAGATTAATAATGGATTAATCAGTAAATTGTCACTTAACCCCCCCCCCCCCCCCCCCACCTTGATGTTATGGCTGCATGTGCTCTTGCAAATGCAAAGTTAGATAAACTGACAAAGCAAATATTTTCTGACCAGGATGTATGAAAATAAATTTGCTTAGAGTTGTAATTGCACCGTAGAATGTTTTGTAACAACAGCTGTAATGAAGATTTTAAATTTTCTACCTGTTCAAGGATGTTAATTCATTAAATTTAAATATTTAAATGCATTAATTCCTTTCAGTCAATGACAGAAGGAGATATTTTGATGAAGCTGTTATTCAGCTATATCACACTGTATGTTAATCACATGTATTTTTGTGACAAATGCAAACACCAGAAAATCAACTAAAGGTGATTATAGAGTAAAAGTATATTATGAATTATGGACATAGCGTGCACAAGAAGCCAGCAAGGTTTTGAATCTATGAAAAGGGTAGACTATTTTTGGTTAGATTGTAGTGATTTTGTCAGTTGATCTGTTATGTTATACATAGTCATTAATTCATTATATAATGGTTATTAATTTGTTGAAAATTAAGTCCCTGGATGGGCACACATCTGAAAGTGCTTCATTGTGCTGGAATGGAGCCAAGGGGAGCAGCTAAAGAGCAATCAATATCTTGATGGATGCTTTTTTTCAGTCTTTCAGTGGTGGGTTTTTGGGGTACCCATACATAATTTCCATGTCAAATTCACAGAAATTGTAACAATGCAGGAGGTTTTTATTTTCTTTATTCATTCTTGGAATGATGGGTGCACTGGCTAGGCAGTATTTAACATTGCTGTGGGTCTGGAGTCACGCAGTCCAGACCAGGTAAAGAATGGCAGTTGTGATCAGAGATAATGGGAACTGCAGATGCTGGAGAATCCAAGATAACAGTGTGAAGCTGGATGAACACAGCAGGCCAAGCAGCATCTTAGGACCGCAAAAGCTGACATTTCAGGCCGAGACCCGTTATCGGAAAAGGGGGATGGGGAGCAGATTCCGAAATAATTAGGGAGAGAGGGGGAGGCGGACTGAAGATGGATAGAGGAGAAGATAGGTGGAGAGGAGAGTATGGGTGGGAAGGTAGGCAGGGGATAGGTCAGTCTGGGGAGGATGGACAGGTCAAGAGGGTGGGATGAGGTTAGTAGGTAGGAAATGGAGGCGCAGCTTGAGGTGGGAGGAGGCGGTAGGTGAGATGAAGAACAGGTTAGGCAGGCTGGTTCTGGGATGCAGTGGGGGGAGGGGAGATTTTGAAGCTGGTGAAATCCACATTGATACCATTGGGTTGCAGGGTTCCCTAGCGGAATATGAGTTTTATATTAGCGGAGGCTAGGGGACCGTTTTGCAGAACACCTACGCTCGGTTCGCTGTAAACAACTGCACCTCCCAGTCGCGAACCATTTCAACTCCCCCCTCCCATTCCTTAGACGACATGTCCATCCTGGGCCTCCTGCAGTGCCATAATGATGCCACCCATAGGTTACAGGAACAGCAACTCATATTCCGCTTGGGAACCCTGCAGCCCAATGGCATCAATGTGGATTTCACCAGCTTCAAAATCTCCCCTCCCCCCACTGCACCCCAAAACCAGCCCAGCTCATCCCCACCTGCCTAACCTGTTCTTCCTCTCACCTATCTGCTCCTCCCACCTCAAGCCGCACCCCCATTTCCTACCTACTAACCTCATCCCACCCCCTTGACCTGTCCATCCTCCCCGGACTGACCTATCCCCTCCCTACCTTCCCACACATACTCTCCTCTCCACCTATCTTCTCCTCTATCCATCTTCAGTCCGCCTCCCCCTCTCTCCCTAATTATTTCAGAATCCGCTCCCCATCCCCCTTTTCTGATAACGGGTCTAGGCCCAAAACGTCAGCTTTTGTGCTCCTAAGATGCTGCTTGGCCTGCTGTGTGCATCCAGCCCCACACTTTGTTATCAAGGAATGGCAGTTGCCTTCTCTGAAGGGCATTAGTGAACCAGATGGGTTTTTCCAGTAATCAAGAATGGATTCTTGGTCATCGTTAGATTCTTAATTCCAGATATCTATTGAATTCAAATTCTAGCATATGCTGTATCAGAGATAATGGGAACTGCAGATGCTGGAGACTCCAAGATAATAAAATGTGAGGCTGGATGAACACAGCAGGCCAAGCAGCATCTCAGGAGCACAAAAGCTGACGTTTCGGGCCTAGACCCTTCATCAGAGAGGGGGATGGGGGGAGGGAACTGGAATTAATAGGGAGAGAGGGGGAGGCGGACCGAAGATGGAGAGTAAAGAAGATAGGTGGAGAGGGTGTAGGTGGGGAGGTAGGGAGGGGATAGGTCAGTCCAGGGAAGACGGACAGGTCAAGGAGGTGGGATGAGGTTAGTAGGTAGCTGGGGGTGCGGCTTGGGGTGGGAGGAAGGGATGGGTGAGAGGAAGAGCCGGTTAGGGAGGCAGAGACAGGTTGGACTGGTTTTGGGATGCAGTGGGTGGGGGGGAAGAGCTGTGCTGGTTGTGTGGTGCAGTGGGGGGAGGGGATGAACTGGGCTGGTTTAGGGATGCAGTAGGGGAAGGGGAGATTTTGAAACTGGTGAAGTCCACATTGATACCATATGGCTGCAGGGTTCCCAGGCGGAATATGAGTTGCTGTTCCTGCAACCTTCGGGTGGCATCATTGTGGCAGTGCAGGAGGCCCATGATGGACATGTCATCAAGAGAATGGGAGGGGGAGTGGAAATGGTTTGCGACTGGGAGGTGCAGTTGTTTGTTGCGAACTGAGCGGAGGTGTTCTGCAAAGCGGTCCCCAAGCCTCCGCTTGGTTTCCCCAATGTAGAGGAAGCCGCACCGGGTACAGTGGATGCAGTATACCATACTGCATCCACTGTACCCGGTGCGGCTTCCTCTACATTGGGGAAACCAAGCGGAGGCTTGGGGACCGCTTTGCAGAACACCTCCGCTCAGTTCGCAACAAACAACTGCACCTCCCAGTCGCAAACCATTTCCACTCCCCCTCCCATTCTCTTGATGACATGTCCATCATGGGCCTCCTGCACTGCCACAATGATGCCACCCGAAGGTTGCAGGAACAGCAACTCATATTCCGCCTGGGAACCCTGCAGCCATATGGTATCAATGTGGACTTCACCAGTTTCAAAATCTCCCCTTCCCCCACCGCATCCCAAAACCAGCCCAGTTCATCCCCTCCCCCCACTGCACCACACAACCAGCCCAGCTCTTCCCCTGCACCCACTGCATCCCAAAACCAGTCCAACCTGTCTCTGCCTCCCTAACCTGTTCTTCCTCTCACCCATCCCTTCCTCCCACCCCAAGCCGCACCTCCATCTCCTACCTACTAACCTCATCCCACCTCCTTGACCTGTCCGTCTTCCCTGGACTGATCTATCCCCTCCCTACCTCCCCACCTATGCTCTCCTCTCCACCTATCTTCTTTTCTCTCCATCTTCGGTCCGCCTCCCCCTCTCTCCCTATTTATTCCAGTTCCCTCCCCCCATCCCCCTCTCTGATGAAGGGTCTAGGCCCGAAACGTCAGCTTTTGTGCTCCTGAGATGCTGCTTGGCCTGCTGTGTTCATCCAGCCTCACATTTTATTATCTAGCATATGCTGTATTGGGATTCAAACCTGGTTCCCAGAATGTTATCTGGGTCGCTGGATTAACAGTCCACCAATAATGCCACTAGGTCATTGTCCCCCCACAAGGCTTGTTGTGTCTGCATCAGCCTTCCGAACAAACAATTCATTTACTATCACTGCCTGACTGTGCCTCTGTAACCCTACACATTCTTCCTTTCCAGATTTAACTACAGCACACAGCACTTCTGGCATGTTGATGTTGTTACATTCTCCCTAACGGGATGGCCACCTAACTATATACTACTATCCACCTACATTACATTGGCTACACTTCACTGATAATTATAAATCGTGAAAAATGATAGTTGAACGTGGAGTGCCTCAAATTGCCTCATGGGCAAGACAAAACATGTTCTAGTTCTCTTAAAATATCTTGTTAAGTTGCTATAGTACATTCGTCTTGATTGCACGTACTGTAGCTGTAACATGCTCGTGTTGCAGAAACTGCATATTATGGACCAATAGCAGAATATCAAAGGGAAAATCTACTCTGCCCTAAATAAAAACTGAAAGAACTGTGGATGCTGTAAATCAGGAGGAAAAAAACAGGTCTGGCAGCGTCAGTGGAGAAAATCAGAGTTAATGTTTCCGGTCAAATGACCCTTCCTCAGAACCTGGCCCTAGATGGTGCCAAGCCTCTTTTGATTGCATCCATTTAGGTGAATGATGAGTATTCCATCACACTCCCAAAGAGTCTCCTATATTAAGCAGGTTTGACATTATATAAGTAAGTCTTTCTTTGCAGCATACACAGTGTCTGTCTTGGACTTATGCAATTATTGATATAGATGGCCCAGTATTCTTCTAACCAACAGTGAGTCTTAAGATATTGGTCATAATTTGCTATCAAAATAGTATTGTGTCTAATGGCAGCCTTTGTTGTTTAGTACAGCAACTTCAATCAAGGGCAAATGCATGATTGAACTCCAACATCCAAATGTCTTGACATTGATTTCATCCATTTCAACCTGTTTTATCTGTTTTGGCACAATTTATTTCTGAGCCTTTTAGACTGATTGCTTGCAGACATGCTTGTTGGTTTTAATTCTTCACTTACCAAGGAGATACCCTTTGCAACAACGCTATTAGCTCTCAGTTGGTGCCACATAACAAAAACTAAAGTCTATATATGCAAAGGCACAATTCTGACTAACAACAGATGTTCTTAGGTGCTCTACTGCAGCAGACAATGGTTTGTAGATAGTGGAGAGGAGCTTGGAAAATCACAATACATTTGTAGATAAAAGGATATCGGAGATGCCTGAGCTCTGTTGTATTCAAGGTGGTCGTTATGAGACACTTACGTAGATCGAATGTTAACTCAACCCAAGTCTGAACGTAGTGCAGGTCCTCCTTATGTGACATACACTGCATCATTTTGAGAGATATATTAATAGTGTACTCTCAAATCAATAGTAAACCGCTCTTGTGATGAAGGGAGTACTATTAATGAAGCACTTGAGGATGGTTGATCTGAGATTAAACTTCAGCAGTAATGATCAGTGTTTAATAACTATAGCCATCTTCCTCTGTATGGGTTTTGACACCAGCTCTACGTAATTTAATAAACTAAAGCTAAATGTTTAATTAACTCCTTTTCGCTGAGGAGAGGTGGGATAGCTTCCTGAAAAGTAATTGCTCTAAAAACATTTAACTGATTGTGATATCCACAAACTATCAAAAGGAAGTTGTTCAAGAAAAACCTGATTTTTAAGAGGCCTAGTTATTTCAGTTTGAGTTTAACACTGGAAATGAAACATTGCCTTTTCTGGAAATGGGCCTTTTGGGTTGTAAGAGGCCTTTTGTAATACAGGATAATGATGACACTTCTATATCCATCATTAAAATGTGGCTTCCGCAAAACTGTCAAACTGGGCTGTGGCCGTATGCAGTTCTTCCCAAACTTTTCCCAACTGTGATCCCCCATTTCAAGGCTTAAAAATTGTTGCAACTTTTTATTGAGCCCTGAGAGGATAATTGTTTTGGGTGGGGATAGGCATCTGTTACAGTGAGAGAACAACTGTTATAGCTCAGCCATGGTTCCACAAGACCCAATGGTACTTCGGAGCTTATGATCCCGGTTGGAAAGTTCTGTGTTAGTATGAAGAGAATAAATATTCACAAAATAAGGAAGGTAGTTAATTTATCTTCCTGAGTTGAAAGTGTTAGAGGAACAAAAAATATATTTAGAGGAGCAAGTGCTGAACACATGATAAATTCTGGAACAGATGATTCCAGTGTTTAAACTGGCTTGAAGAGCAAAGAGATTTTCCATGTTCGCATGTTATGATATAGAACATAGAACATAGAACAGTACAGCACAGAACAGGCCCTTCAGCCCACAATGTTGTGCCGACCATTGATCCTCATGTATGCACCCTCAAATTTCTGTGACCATATACATGTCCAGCAGTCTCTTAAATGACCCCAATGACCTTGCTTCCACAACTGCTGCTGGCAACGCATTCCATGCTCCCACAACTCTCTGCGTAAAGAACCTGCCTCTGACATCCCCTCTATACTTTCCTCCAAACAGCTTAAAACTATGACCCCTCATGCTAGCCATTTCTGCCCTGGGAAATAGTCTCTGGCTATCAACTCTATCTATGCCTCTCATTATCTTGTATACCTCAATTAGGTCCCCTCTCCTCCTCCTTTTCTCCAATGAAAAGAGACCGAGCTCAGTCAACCTCTCTTCATAAGATAAGCCCTCCAGTCCAGGCAGCATTCTGGTAAACCTCCTCTGAACCCTCTCCAAAGCATCCACATCTTTCCTATAATAGGGCGCCCAGAACTGGATGCAGTATTCCAAGTGCGGTCTAACCAAAGTTTTATACAGCTGCAACAAGATCTCACGACTCTTAAACTCAATCCCCCTGTTAATGAAAGCCAAAACACCATATGCTTTCTTAACAACCCTGTCCACTTGGGTGGCCATTTTAAGGGATCTATGTATCTGCACACCAAGATCCCTCTGTTCCTCCACGCTGCCAAGAATCCTATCCTTAATCCTGTACTCAGCTTTCAAATTCGACCTTCCAAAATGCATCACCTCGCATTTATCCAGGTTGAACTCCATCTGCCACCTCTCAGCCCATCTCTGCATCCTGTCAATGTCCCGCTGCAGCCTACAACAGCCCTCTACACTGTCAACGACACCTCCGACCTTTGTGTCGTCTGCAAACTTGCTGACCCATCCTTCAATTCCCTCGTCCAAGTATGATAGACTCCTCAAGCATTACGCCAGGAAACAGTAGCCTGTTGGTTTGCAATTGTGATCTTGTACACGTTACCAGTCTTTACTGGTTATTATATGCAGTTGTTGAATAGAAGTCAGATTTTCTCAGCTTTCCTCACTGCCACACTGGTACTAGATGGAGGGCAGCAAAATTAAAGAAAATCTCACAAGGCCATGCTCCAGCATTTGTTTCAAGGTTGGGAACATCCATCTGTGTGCCCCCAGGGGTGATGTATACTCTGGACAAAACCAAAAAGAAAGGGATTAATTTGCTGACGCCAATGCACCGCATGCATACATGCGCAAAATTAAGATAATTATTGAACATTAAAAGAAAAGTGTATTTTGTTTCATGCTTTATTTATGTGACCACTGTAAAATACTGTTGTCATAATATGCTGGTTTATTAAAATAATTCATATTTATAGCAAACACATCGTTGATTATGCGCACAGTATTAACTCAATTTCTGAAATTTAAAGGAAAAGTTGTACTTTGTTTTAGTTTATTTCTGTAAGCTAATATATTGTCTCTTTGACAACAGAGTCATTAATTGGTATTTGTAAATGTTCATAACTATATTTGTAAGTGATTATTGCCTTTGATGCATATGCCTCTTGGTGTCAGCAAACACAGCCAAAGTAAAGTGAAACCATACCTTCAACTGATCTATTAAAATTTTTAGTTGACAATCAGTAAGATGTTTTAAACACCAAGTGGAGAAATGTCATAAATTTTTGCATGTAGGGAGTTATGGAGCAGGTCCATTAAATGAATATGGTTTATGGTACAACTTGCCTGAACTATGATTACTATTTTTTTTTCTTTGCTTCTCTGTTAAATATTTCCTCTCTTTCTACCTTTGTCTTTACATAGTGCCTGTTTCTGTGTCTCGAACCTTTGCTTTTAGCAGAGGCGAATCTCTTGCTGGGTCCCCAGGTAATTTTCTGTGGCTTCATTACATATTTGTATTCTTCCTGGATATATTCAAGAACATACACCAAATTGTATTTACCTGCACCAAATCTCACGAGATTCCCACTCCATATACCTTCACTATCTCATTTCATATTTTCTATATTTTATCTGTTAAAATATTTTATCTCTTTTTGTTCATCTGAAAATTATGCATGTTTTTTCCTTTTCTGCTTTCACATGTTTACTCAATGTTTGTTTTTATTTTTGTCCTTGCTTAACAGTTTTATGAATATAAATTATTTTTTTTCCCCTGAGATTCCTGGGGCTTAACAGGCTACAAGTCGCACCTAAATGCAAAAGAGTGCCTAAAATTAGGGCTGTACCTTTTTTTGTTTTTGCATTATTCCACATTGCCTAGACTGTATCTTCAAACTTTGGTCAATACATTGCAGATGAATTTTCATTCTCTACCCTTCATGTCAATGAGATTAAATGGGCTGTCTGTGATGAGGGAGTTTTTGTACCACTGTTGTTCATTCTTGGAAGACTTATGATTCTGAAAGCCTAAAACTTTTCATAGATCCTGAAGGAGACCAATTAGCTTTTCTGTTGGAATATGTCTGATGAGAGCCAAAGAATTGTGGTTGAATTAGATCACCCACATTAAAGAGACCTTGCAGCCAGCAATTGCTGCCTTAATGTGGATTACCCCATTCTTGGGTTTTTGGAATATAGCCGTAAACCTTAACACAGAATGGGCAGTGAATTCAGTCCAGTGGATACATACTGGTGGAACTGGGTCCCAGGAATTTCCAGTTCAGATGTCTTCAAAATATTTTCATCTCTTCAAGTTTCCCACACCATTGTTTTGTTTGGCCTTGAGATTGCAACATGAAATACTGGATTAAGAATACTTACATCTTTGTATGAATAAAAATCTGTGCTCATATAAAGGTTTGTCTTAATGCAGTAGGCTTATTTATTTTATAATAACAAGAATGAAATTTCATACCAATTGATTAAGCATTTGTGCACCAGTATTCCATAGCTTCAGCCCAGTCTTGGTGCACGCATGGTTTTTCTCTGTTGCTTTCTTTAAGTAAAATACCCAAGACTTGGCTCTGTTTAAGTCAATATTTCCATTGTTTTCTTTAACTAACCACATATTAGCATATTTCTGTTACACATTTCCGAGAAAACTGTATGCAACTCAAAGTGTTAACTCTTGTTTCTGTCTCTACAGTTGCTGTCTGACCAGAGTTTATTCAGCACATTTTAATTTCAGATTTCCAGCATCTGTAGTAATTCTAATTTTGCATTACAATTACACGTTTAATTGTTTGTATCCCATAATATGCCAATCAAAAAATTATGTGCTTTTTCTTTTAAGCATCTTTGTGTGTATATTTTTCATGAAAAATAATTCATGTTAATGGTGGGTTCATCTTCTATTTTCAGTGCCCAGTTACAGCCAAAAGAAACTGCTAGGTGCTGTAAGGAGCAGTTTTAGAGTTGATATTCTCAACGGACAAAGTCAGATGGGTTGAAACGCTTTCATCATTTTACATTTATCTTGGGTATTAAGCAGGGCTTCTGATGAAGAAGTAGGATTAGTGGAATTACAAGACATCAACTCCCTTTGATCGTTCTGTGCTTAAGTCATGTTAAATAGAATATATTTATGTATAAAGTGCTCTTGACATTGACTGAAGCATCCTTGACAATGTATCTCAGCCTCCATCTCATAAGAACATTTTCTGTTGCAAGGAACAGAAGGCCATTCAGCCAGTTGAGTCTGTCCCACCATTCAGTAAGACACCATCTGCAAACTAACAGCTTAATGCCTTTGGATGACAAAAATTTATCTCTCATATTTGAAATTTACATTTGATCTGGTATCAATTGCTGCTCATGTAAGGGGGTTTCCAATTTTCGCAAAGAAATGTTTCCTAATTTCATTCCTGAAAAGTCTAACCTAATTTTTTGACTACCCTACTACCAAAAGCAGTTTCCTTCTATATATCTCAAGAATGCCATAGTATTTTGAAAAGTTTGATCAATCCATACTTTAATCTTCTAAATTCAAGGGAATACATCCATAGTTTGTGTAATCTCTCCTTTAGTTCAGTCTTTGGGGTCCAGGTATAATTCTGGTAAGTGATGCTCCACTCCTCCAAGGCCAGTTAAGCCTTCTGAAAACATGGTGATCAGAGCTGTTCACAATACTTCTGGAGTGGGAAAGCAGAAACATGGTTTCTAGTACTCTAAATATAAAGACTTGCCTTCCATTAGCTTTTTCGTTATTATTTGTATTTGTTTATCACATTTTTATGAGCCGGGTGCCTGGGTCCCAAACTTCTTTGACCCTCCACTGTTTCTAACTTCTCACCATTTGGAAAGTAATCTTTTCTGCCCTTTTCAGGTCCAGGGTGGATGATTTTACCTTTGTCTCTATTTACTGCAATCATGCCCATTCACTTACTCTGTCAACATCTCAGAAATTTTACACTTCTGCCTACACTACTCGCAATGCCACTTGTCTGACACAGTGACTAATTTAGAAATTAATTTTCCATCCAATCACTTAAGTCATTGACAAATACAGTGAACTATTGAACCTCCGACACAGATCCTTGCAGTGCCCTGCAAGTTACACATTTCTAATTGGAGTGCTTGCATATCATTTCTGCTCCATCTCCTACAACTCGGTTAGGTTCCTAAATGCATTAATAATTTGTCTACAGCTCCATGGCTTTTCTCCCATACAGGCTGTCCCTTACGAGGGATTTTATCAAACCTGGAGTATGACTGAGATAATGGGAACTGCAGATGCTGGAGAATCCAAGATAATAAAGTGTGAAGCTGGATGAACACAGCACGCCAAGCAGCATCTCAGGAGCACAAAAGCTGACGTTTCGGGCCTAGACCCTCTGATGAAGGGTCTAGGCCCGAAACGTCAGCTTTTGTGCTCTTGAGATGCTGCTTGGCCTGCTGTGTTCATCCAGCTTCACACTTTATTATCTTGGAATATGACTCTTTCTGTTTTGTACACCAAGCTACAAGTTTGAGTGTTTTAAGTGTGATTATTAATTTAATGAAAAGTTTAGGAGCAGTTGTTGTTTTGTGGAATTATGCCCATTAGCAAGTGAATTTTGACTGCCGAATTCATTTTATTTAACTTTGTGGTTTATTCATGACGATGCCAGGTATCCTTATTCAGAAGAGTTAACCCAGAGCATTACTGTACGTGGCTTATTAAATTCAAGTCTTTAACCAAGAATTGAAGACCTTTCACTGTCAAAAATGTGCTTCATAAGATACCAACATTAACAGCTTGTTCTCATGTTTTATGGTTACGACTATACCTATTTTTTTGTCATTGTATGATGGTGAGCCTATTACGGGAAAGAAAAACTGTACAATTTACTTTTAAAAAGCTCATGAGGGGGAAAAAAAACTAATGTTTAAGATGTTTGTAAGTTTAAAGAAAATGTTTTTATATGGTGTCTTTTGTCCCAATGCACTTTACAGATAACAAAGTCATTTTGAAGGGTACTGTAGTATGAATACTTTGTTATTGGCTTCTATTAACTAAAAAGGCAAATTGAGCACTGAAAATCTAAAATAAAGGATGATAGATTTTCTGATTGACAATGGTTAGACAACATTTCACGATATTTTGGAGGGTTTGAGCTATAAGAAGAGGCTGGACCGGCTGGGGCTTATTTTCCCTTGAGCGTCAGAGGTTGAGGGGTGACTTTAATGAGGTGTACAAAATCATGAGGTGCATAGGGTGAATAGCTAAGATCTTTTTCCCAGGATAAGGGAGGCCAAAACTAAGCAGAATAAGTTTGAGGTGAGGGGGAAAAAGATTTGTAAGTGACCTAAGGGGCAATTTTTTCACATACCGAGTGGTGCGAGCATGGGACGAGCTGCCAGAGGAGATGGTGGAGGCTGGTACAGTTACAACATTTAAAAGGCATCTGGATGGGTACATGACTAGAAAGGCTATAGAGGGATATGGTCCAAATGCTGGCAAATAGGACTGTCAGTTTAGGGTCAGAGATGATGGGAACTGCAGATGCTGGAGAGTCCAAGATGACAAAGTGTGGAGCTGGATGAACGCAGCAGGCCAAGCAACATCTCAGGAGCACAGAAGCTGACGCTTCGGGCCTAGACCCTTCATCAGGGTCTAGGCCCAAAATGTCAGCTTCTGTGCTCCTGAGCTGCTGCTTGGCCTGCTGTGTTCATCCAGCTTCACACTTTGTTATCCTGTCAGTTTAGGATATCTGGTTGGTACAATCGAGTTGGACTAAAGGGTCTGTTTCCATGTTGTATGATTCTATATTTGACAAAGGAACCCACCTGATAACACTCATAATGTGCCTGTATTTGCCATTTTGTAGCAATGTTGATACCCCTTGCAATTAATAGTCATCTTATCCATAGATTCTTTTGTAACCAGGATACTTTCGGGTATGGGTGTCCCCCAAGATTCAGGCGGTGGATTTGTAACAAGGCCAGTCATCTCTGGACGACGCAGAGCTCCATTATTGACTTGCTAAATCAGTACTTGAAAATCCTGGAAAGTCACACCTGAAAATGGCCAAGGGCTCTTCCCACTCTGCTCCAAACTGACAGTGGCCCCTAGCTAGTAAAAAGTTGTAGGAAGAAAATATTCGCTCTTTTGAAACAGGAGGCTCACTGTTTTAAATGGCTAAACTCTAGCAAACATGCATCCTTTGAGTACCAAAACTTTTACTCCACTGACTTAGAGATGGGCAATAAATGCTGCCTAGCCAGTGATGTCCTCATCGTGGGAATGAATAAAGGGGAAAAAAATTGTGCTTCCAAACTTATTAGTTCGGTCCTCTCCTTGTGACATCTGATTGTGCACTATATTCTACACATACAGATTTCACAGTAGTTTGGCAGCATTTGTGAAGAAAAAAAATCAGAATTAACATTTCTGATCCGATGACCCTTCCTCAGAACCAGACCCGAAACATTAACTCTGACTTTTTCTTCACGGGTGCTGCCAGATTTGCTGAACTTTTCCAGCAACTTCTGTTTTTGCTCCTGATTTACAGCATCTGCAGTTCTTTCGGTTTTCACAGTAGCTTGATATGAAGATTTTAAAATTTAGTAATGGAATTCCACTAACTTTGGCTACTTGCCTGATTGAAAGGAGAGATTATTTAAAAGGTGGTCATATGTCTAATCCCAATAAAAATTGGGCTGTTTGGATGTTCCTTTTGTTTGTATATTTAAATTAGATATCTAATAGGATATAAAATAATATAAAATCAGAAGTGCCATTAGCTACACAAAAAATTTATCTCAAGAGGGTTGGAATATAAAAGCAGTGATGTGCTTCTGAGACTTTATAAAGCTCTAGTTAGGCCACATTTAGAATACTGTGTCCAGTGTTGGGCCCCACACCTCAGGAAGGACATACTGGCCCTGAAGTGTGTCCAGCGGAAATTCACATGGATGATCCCTGGAATGGTAGGTTTAACGTATGATGAACGGCTAAGGATCCTGGGATTCTATTCATTAGAGTTTAGAAGGTTGAGGGGAGATCTAATAGAAACTTACAAGATAATGTATGGCTTAGAAGGGGTGGGTGCTGGGAAGTTGTTTCCGTTAGGCGGGGAGACTAGGACCCGTGGGCACAGCCTTAAAATTAGAGGGGGTAAATTTAAAATGGAAATGAGATGACATTTCTTCAGTTAGAGACTGGTGGGCTTGTGGAATTCATTGCCACAGAGTACATTGGAGGCCAGGACGTTAGATGCCTTCAAGGCAGACATCGACAAATTCTTGATCTCACAAGGAATCAAGGGCTACGGAGAGAGTTCTGGGAAGTGGAGTTAAAATGCCCATCAGCCATGATTTAAATGGCGGAGTGGACTTGATGGGCTGAATGGCCTTACTTCCACTCCTATGTCTTATGGTCTTATGGCCTAACATTCCAAAATAGATGAGGACCTAATGGCAGCAACTGACCTTTGTAAAGTGGCTATCAGTTTTCATGTGTTCTTGTTTCATTAGGTGAATGGTATTGGAACAAGCCAACTGATATTGAGTACTGTATTTGTCTAACCAATTACAGTCGAGGCACCGTAAAGCACAGTTGAGATGTTTTGCATCATACAGAATAAAGTCACTCCTAGACTATGCTCAAAAATGCACTTTAATTCCAGTCAAGAATACCAGTAGAAATCATGGTTTGCCGAAATGTACTGTCTTCAATATGGGTAAACATCCCAGAGCACATCAGAGCAATATAATGTTTTCCTAAATAAACAGTGATGTGTGGGAGGATGACCAAAATCTGGGTTCAGTTAAAGTAGATGAAGGGGCTCACGGATTTAGACAAATCTTGAGACAGCTTGAGTAAAGAGAAGTGGCGTGCGTAAGAGATTAGATTCCGATTCAGCCAGCATGATGCAACATTTATTTTCAGCTTCCAATGTTAGACATTGCTGACAAACATTGTTGCAGAAAGGTGCTTTAGCAGTTTTGAAAGAAAATGATTGTATTGAATGGATGTGAACGCTAGTGACAGAAAGAAAATGACGTAGTTCAAATTTGTTGAGACATTCAAGTCCTTTGACTGGTTTCAGAGTTGTGCAGATTTCATAACAATTTGTTTTTCAATTGGCAGACAATTTGGATTACTTTGGTTTATAAAGAAGCAAAGGCTTAGTACTGGGTATATTCTGTATGTCAGTTTACTGAATAAATGCTTAAAAGCCAAGCGAAAATATGATTGGTTGAGGCAGAACCTTTGGTATTTAACATAGTAACCACGAACTTTGCAAATTGTGTTTTGGTGGAAGAAGTCTAGCACCTGTTGGTGAACAATTAGCAATTTAGGGGGTGATTCCCGTAGATAGTCTGAACTTTGCTGAATGTCAGATGTGTAGCGTGATATGCCATTTCAGATCTGAATCTCTGAATTTGCAGGCCTGCTTCCTGCCAATGTTCACTGCCTATAAGAAAGTCATAAATACCTGCTATTGCTGCAAATCTGAATGACCTGCAATTTCACTGTGGTCAAAAACTTCAGGCTATCCAGAATTAGTAACTAAAAAGCTTATTGTATCAATTATCACTCCTTAGTCTGCTTCCCTGAACTACTGATTTCTGCCTGTCACCTTCTGATTCTCTAGTTGAAGACTTGGGCAACCTGAGCTTTGAGGTAAAATAAGGCAAAAAGATCAAGGACATAACCTCTCATAACTAACTTATTACTCCATCTTAGAATGTTTTTAAAACTCTTGGCATTCTGGATTTCTGTTCTCTCCTGTGCATGCAATGCCCCATCTCTCATGGTTTGAGCATAAGGAATAAGTGCTGTCCAGTCAAAAATCACAGGAAAATTTTTCTCTTCTAAGGTTCTAGTCATGAAAAAATATAAATAATAGTGACCTATAGATGGTGCTGTTAGCAGTGCAAACAAACTTTCTCAATGAGATTTTAGCTGTTGATGAAAATTTATAACTAGTAAAAGTGTTAAAAGATCATAAATGCAAAGATAATGATTCATGATAAAGCAATGCATCAAGGGATAAATGTTTTGCTTGGTGAGTAATTAGAATGTAAAAAGCTCTGTTCGCGAGTGTGATTCTGGCAGGTTCAGTCATCGATCTAAAAGGGAATAGGATAAGCATCAAAATAGAGAAGCATTTGCAGGGCTATGAAGAAAAGCTGGAGACCTGGGATAGTCTAATTGCTCTTGCATGGACTCAATGAGCTGAATGGCATCCTTCTATTACTGTAACTTTTCTATAATTGCCCTTGAAATATTGAATGACAGTAGTTCCAAGTCTGATTAAGGTACAATGTCTGGACGTAATGATCAATATAACACTTTATATCTGAAGCTGTTTTTGCTGATAACTAGCTTTGTCAAAGTCACTTAAGCAATTTGTTTGTCAAAACGTTAGGAACCATTTGTAAGATTTTTGTGACTCTCATTTATGTAAAAGTATTTGTAAGATGACAACTGAAGGGAGTCATTTTTATATCTCTTCAATTCTTATGTACCCAGTCACTAGATCACCATCTCACAGCAGTGGAGGACAATGGACAGATCCAGGAAGTCGAACAGAACGGGTTGAATTTGGGGGTGGTACCTATCCACAAAGCTTTGGTAGTTATTCCTATATTCCAGACTACTCGGTGCGGTTATTAACTGATGTCCAGCTTGTGAAGGTAAAAAGTTGCTTCTGTATTATGATCCTGTAAATATGCTATTCACTATATGATTGGAAGCTAATCATATTTGTATGTGTAGCGACACAGCTGTACATTGCCCACTGTGTTAGCCAAGACAACCCTCTGGTCACTGAATTGCTATACGCAGAAGTATATGCATAAGTTAATGCAAATGTGCAAATCTAAATCATTCTAAATGTACCCATCACATTCACAGCTCTTAAGCTTTTTGTGGAAGTTTTGAATTAAGGCTATTATATATTTTGTCAGTATTAGAAAGAGGGACAATATCTTGGAAGGTCTTCAAATGAAGCTTTGTGGGGCGAGATTAGCAACTGGGGGAGTTGGACACATTGCTGGGAGTTTTATTCCTGTTATGGACTTCAAACAGTCAACGGGCAATAGAGGAACAGATATATTCACTGATGTGCGTAAAAACAATAACAGCACAATTATAATAGAGGATTTCAACTTCCCCAACATTAATTGAGATTGTCATAGTTTAAAGGTTTAGAGGAGGCAGATTTCTTTAAACATATTCAGAAAAGCTTTTTACGTCAAAATGTATTTGGAAAATCATGACCTAATTAGGGTTAGTCAACATGGCTTTGTGCGGGGCAGGTCATTTCTTACTAACTTGATTGAATATTTTTGAGGAGGTGACGAATGTGATCAATGGATGTTGTCGACACAGATTTTAGCAAGGTTATCGACAAGGTCCTTCATGGTAGGCTCATCCAGAAGATTAAGATCCACAATGATTTCGCCGCTTTGTTTCAGAATTGGCTTGCCCAAAGGAGGCAGAGTAGTGGTAGAAGGGGTTTTTTTTCTGGCTGGAGGTCCATGACTAGTAGTGTTCCACACGGATCCATACTGGGAATTCTGCTATTTGTGACTATATATAAATGACTTGGATGAAAATGTAGATCGGTGGGTTAGTAAGTTTGCAGACAATACAAAGATCGCTGGAGTTGGGGATAACATAAAAGGTTGTCAATGATACAATGGGATGGAAATCAGTTGTAGATATGGGCGTAGGAATGGCAAATGGAATTGAATCTGAATATGTGTGAGGTGCTGCACTTTGGGAGATCAAATGTTGAGGAAAAGTATGCAGTCAAAAGCAGGACCCTGAACAGCATTGCCAATCTAGCAAGACCCCTTGGGGATGAGTGACCATAATGCGATTATAAAATTTATCAACAGGGAGAGTGAGGTAATTGATTTAGAGACTAGGATGCTGAATGTTAATAAAGGAAGCTATGAAGATTATGAGGCATGAGTTGGCCTTGAGAGATTGGGGCTGACTGTGGATAGGCAATGGCAAACATTTAAGGAATATATGAGGGAACTACAACAACTGTTTATTCCTATCTCATACAAAAGTAAAATAGATAAGACCGTAAGACGTAGGAGTGGAAGTAAGGCCATTCGGCCCATCAAGTCCACTCTGCCATTTAAACCATGGCTGATGGGCGTTTCAACTCCACGTCCCTGCACTCTTCCCGTAGCCCTTGATTCCTTGTGAGATCAAGAATTTGTCGATCTCTGCCTTGAAGGCACCTAACGTCCCAGCCTCCACTGCACTCCGGGCAATGAATTCCACAAGCCCACCACTCTTTGACTAAAGAAATGTTGTCTCATTTCCATTTTAAATTTACCCCCTCTAATTTTAAGGCTGTGCCCATGGGTCCTAGTCTCCCCGCCTAATGGAAACAACTTCCCAGCACCCACCCCTTCTAAGCCATACATTATCTTGTAAGTTTCTATTAGATCTCCCCCTCAACCTTCTAAACTCAAATGAATTCGATCCCAGGATCCTTAGCCATTCATCATACCTTAAACCTACCATTCCAGGGATCATCCGTGTGAATCTCTGCTGGACACGCTCCAGGGCCAGTATGTCCTTCCTGAGGTGTGGGACCCAAAACTGGACACAATATTCTAAATGTGGCCTAACTGGAGCTTTATAAAGTCTCAGAAGCACATCGCTGCTTTTATATTCCAACCCGCTTGAGATAAAGCCAATCCATGGCTTACTAAGGAAATTAGAGAAAATATCTGATCCAAGGAAGAAACATACAGATTCTCCAAGAAAAGTAATACATCTGCGGATTGGGAGCAGATTAGAATTCAACAAAGAAGGACCAAGAGATTGATTAAGATGGGGAAAATACAGTATGAAAGTAAGCTTGCAGGGAACATAAAGGCTGACACTAAGAGTTTCTGCAGAGATGTGAAGAAAAAGAGGGAGTATGTTCCCAATGGTGGGTGTGTGCAGAACTATGGGTCACAGTCTGACGATTCGCGGTCGACCATTTAGAATGGAGATGAGACATTTCTGCACCCCAACAGTGGTGAGCCTGTGGAATTCATTACCGCAGGAAGTAGCCCACACCGAAACATTGAATGTATTCAAGAGGCAGCTAGATATAGCACTTGAGGCAAATGGGATCAAAGGTTATGGGGAGAAAGCAGGATTAGGCTATTGAGTTGAATGATCAGCCATAATCGTGATGAATGGCAGAGCAGGCTCGAAGGCCTGAATGGCCTCCTTCTGCTCCTATCCTCTGTTTCCATGCACAGCAAGATCTTGCTGTTCGAGTCATTCACTCCCTGATAGTGGCCACCCAAGTAGATAGGATGGCAAAGAAGGCGTAAGGCATTCTTGTCTTTATTGGTCGGGGAATTGAGTACAAGAATCAGGATGTCATATAAGATAACAAAGTGTGGAGCTGGATGAACACACAGGCCAAGGAGCATTTCAGGAACACAAAGGGACCCGAAGGTTCTAGGCCCAAAACGTCAGCTTTTGTGCTCCTGAGATGCTGCTTGGCCTGCTGTGTTCATCCAGCTCCACACTTTGTTATCTTGGGTTCTCCAGCATCTGCAGTTCCCGTTATCTCAGGATGTCATATTGCAGCTTTGTAACACTTTGGTTAGGCCACACTTGGAGTATTCAGTTCTGGTTGTCACGTTACAGAAAGGATGTGGAGTCTTTAGAGAGAGTGGAGAAGAGTTTACCGGGATGCTGCCTGGATTAGAGGCCTTGAGCTATAACTAGGCACTAGAAAAACTGAGATAATGGGAACTGCAGATGCTGGAGAATCCAAGATAATAAAATGTGAGGCTGGATGAACACAGCAGGCCCAGCAGCATCTCAGGAGCACAAAAGCTGACGTTTCGGGCCTAGACCCTTCATCAGAGAGGGGGATGGGGAGAGGGAACTGGAATAAATGGGGAGAGAAGGGGAGGCGGACCGAAGATGGAGAGTAAAGAAGATAGGTGGAGAGAGTATAGGTGGGGAGGTAGGGAGGGGATAGGTCAGTCCAGGGAAGACGGACAGGTCAAGGAGGTGGGATGAGGTTAGTAGGTGGATGGGGGTGCGGCTTGGGGTGGGAGGAAGGGATGGGTGAGAGGAAGAACCGGTTAGGGAGGCAGAGACAGGTTGGACTGGTTTTGGGATGCAGTGGGTGGGGGGGAAGAGCTGGGCTGGTTGTGTGGTGCAGTGGGGGGAGGGGACGAACTGGGCTGGTTTAGGGATGCAGTAGGGGAAGGGGAGATTTTGAAACTGGTGAAGTCCACATTGATACCATATGGCTGCAGGGTTCCCAGGCGGAATATGAGTTGCTGTTCCTGCAACCTTCGGGTGGCATCATTGTGGCAGTGCAGGAGGCCCATGATGGACGTGTCATCTAGAGAATAGGAGGGGGAGTGGAAATGGTTTGCGACTGGGAGGTGCAGTTGTTTGTTGCGAACTGAGCGGAGGTGTTCTGCAAAGCGGTCTCCAAGCCTCCGCTTGGTTTCCCCAATGTAGAGGAAGCCACACCGGGTACAGTGGATGCAGTATACCACATTGGCAGATGTGCAGGTGAACCTCTGCTTAATGTGGAATGTCATCTTGGGGCCTGGGATAGGGATGAGGGAGGAGGTGTGGGGGCAAGTGTAGCATTTCCTGCGGTTGCAGGGGAAGGTGCCGGGTGTGGTGGGGTTGGAGGGCAGTGTGGAGCGAACAAGGGAGTCACGGAGAGAGTGGTCTCTCCGGAAAGCAGACAGGGGTGGGGATGGAAAAATGTCTTGGGTGGTGGGGTCGGATTGTAAATGGCGGAAGTGTCGGAGGATGATGCGTTGTATCGGAGGTTGGTAGGGTGGTGTGTGAGAACGAGGGGGATCCTCTTAGGGTGGTTGTTGTGAGAATGAGTTCAAGGACCGCAACTTTCCCCCCACAGTGATCGAGAACGCCTTTGACCGCGTCTCCCATATTTCCCGCAACACACCCCTCACACCCCGCCCCCGCCACAATGTATAATGTAGGAGCCCGGAGAATCCTAGATGCCGAGGAATATTCAGGACTGGATAAGAAAGAAAAGAGAAGCTTTCAACAGATACAAACAGAGCAAATCAACAGAGGCCATAGAGGAGTGCAAAAAGGGCAGGAGAGAGCTTTAGATGGCAATTACGAGAGCAAAGAAGGGGCATGAGAAACCACTAACAAGCAAGGCTAGGGAGAATCATAAGACAATTTATAAGTGTTATCAAGGGGAAGAGGATAACTAGGGAAAGAGTTTAGAGACCAAGGGAGCAATCATGGAGCTGAAGGACATTGGTCGGGTGTTAAATGCCTACTTCACATCTGTCTTCACTTTGGAAAAGGAGGATGTAGATCTAGAATTATGACTGAGGTTCTGGAGCAGTTTGACATTAGGAGTGAGGAGGTATTGAAAGCTTTAGCAAGTGTAAAAATGGACAAGCCCCAGGTCCAGATGAATTGCATCACAGGCTCTGTGGGGGATGAGGGAGAAAATTTACGAGGCTCTGACCCAAACTTCTAATTCCTTTCTGGCCCATACAGGAAGTGTTAGAGAACTGGAGGACAGTTAATGTGGTTCCAGTTTTCAAATAGGTGTTAGAAATAGACCACGGAATTACAGAGTGGTTGTAGGTAAACTTGGAGAAAATTCTGAAGGAGAGAATTAATAGCCACTGGGAAAGGAAAAACTTGATTAGGGATAGTTAGCATGGTTTTGTGAGAGGGCGATCATGCTGAACAAATTTGATTTGTATTTTTCAAGGAGGTGAATGGATCATTTGATTTCGTTTCTATGGATTTCACCCAGGCCTTTGACAAGATCCCACATGGGAGATTAATAAAGACAGTAAAAACGCATGGGATCCAGGGTAAATGATAAGTTAAATCCAAAATTGGCTTGGTAGTAGAAGTCTGTTTGTGTGACTAAAGGTCATCGTCCAATGACATGCCACAGTGATTAATGCTAGGTCCCTTTATTGTTTGTGATAAATATAAACAATACAGAAGAAAATGAGGGCAGTGATGTGAGCTGTTACAGGTAGATGGTTTTTGGGCATTTTTTTGACATATTAGCTTTCTTGGATTTCTCCAATGATTTGTACTTACTTCAATAAGGAACCCAGAAGGAATATTGAGTCAAGAGAGGTGATTAATACAGATGATACAAAGACTGGCCAGGTGGTTGACGCTGAGGATCAAAGTCTTCATTTACAGGGGGATACAGATGGATTGGGCAGATCGGTGGCAGCTGGAATTTAACCCTGATAATGGTGAGGTGACGTACTTTAGAAGTTGTAACAAGATAAGGGAGTACTCGGTGAATAGCTAGAAAGCTCAGAAGAACATGGTCTCTGAAGGCAGTAGGGCAGATTAATAGGATGGTTCAGAAGGCATATGGGACACTTGCTTCATGGTGTAGATTGTAAGAGTAGAGTAGTATGTTGGAGCTGTACAGCACTTTGGTTAGGACACAGTTGGAACACTATGTGCAGTTCTGGTCACCACACTGTAGAAGGATGTGATTGCATTGAAGTGGGTAGAGGAGATTCACCAGGATGTTGCGCAGGGTGGAGCAGTTTAGCAGTGAAGAGAGGCTGAATAAGTTTGGGTTGCTTACTTTGGAACAGAGAAAGCTGAGAGGGGACCTGAGTGAAGTGTATTAAATTTTAAGGGGTTTGAACAAGGTGGCTGGAAAGCATCTGTTCCCTTTACTTGAAGTATCAGTAGTAAGGGACATAATTTTAAAGTAAAAGGCAGAAGGTTTAGAGGTGATTAAAAGAAAGGAATTTCAACCAGAAGGTTTTGGGAATCT
Source organism: Stegostoma tigrinum (assembly GCF_030684315.1). Taxonomy (NCBI): domain Eukaryota; kingdom Metazoa; phylum Chordata; class Chondrichthyes; order Orectolobiformes; family Stegostomatidae; genus Stegostoma; species Stegostoma tigrinum. The sequence goes on from NC_081373.1 coordinate 8,932,698, forward strand.
GGAAAGCACTGTCTGGGAGGGTAGTTGATGCAGACAACTTCACAATCGTTTAAAAAGTATTTGGATGAACACTTGAAATGTCACAACCCCAAAGCTTCGGGGAAAGCTGGAAAGTTAGAAAGGTGTAGATTTTTGTCAGTGCAGACTTGATGGACTGTACGGTCTTTTCTATGCTGTAAATAAAAATCTGAAAGAGCAGCTTTGAAGGGGAAAGCGTATACAAATGGTAGAATCTGATCATGTGTTCTAAATCAGTTACTGATGTGAGCTGCTACAGGTAGATGGTTTTGGGCATTTTTTGACATATTAGCCTTCTTGGATTTCTCAAATGATTTGTACTTATTTCAATATGGAACCCAGAAGGAACATTGAGTCAATAGAGGTGATTAATGGTATGGAAAGGATTAACATTTCAATGTCACATGTCTTGTGCTATTGCCAAAGGCACAATTATCCCCCATGATCTAATGCAAAACCATTTGAAAAATCATTGCTTAAAGATCTTGGAATGATGCAGGTTGGTTTGAAACTCATCATTGCACCACTTATGTGTGATATTAGAGAAGCAAATACGCACCATTTACTGGTTTGTTATGATTTTCATATTTTACCAAATACCTCTTCACCTGGAAGAGTGCAGCAGAGTGGTGACGCCGATTGGCTGATGTGGGCAGATCTACATCAATGCAGTCACTGCTTCCAGAAGATGGTTTGCGGAGGGGCTGTTGTCAAGTGTCAAATTTAGGGAACCTTGGATAACGAGAGATATTGTGAGCCTAATCAAAAAGAAAAAGGAAGCGTTTATCAAGGTTGGGAGGCTGGGAACACCTGAAGCAAGGGTGGAATACAAGGAAAGTCTAAAGAAACTTAAGCAAGGAGTCAGAATGGCTAAAAGGGGTCATGAAAAGTCATTGCCCAACAGGATTAAGGAAAATCCCAAGGCTTTTTATACATATATAAAGAGCAAGAGAGTAGCCAGGCGGAGGGTTGGCCCACTCGAGGACAGGGAAGGGAATTTATGTGTGGAACTAGAGGAAATGGGTGAGGTATTTAAATGAGTACTTTACGTACCATAGAGAAGGATTTGGTGGATGATGAATCTGGGGAAGGGTGTATAGATAGTTTGGGTCATGTTGAGATCAAAAAAGAGAAGTTATTGGGGGTCTTAAAAAACATTAAGGTAAACAAGTCCCCAAGGCCTGATGGGACATACCCCAGAATACTGCGAGAGGCAAGGGAGGAAATTGCTAGGGCCTTGAGGGAAATCATTGTATCCTCACTGGCTACAGGGGAGGACCCAGAGGATTGGAGAGTAGTCAATGTTGTTCTTTTGTTTAAGAAGGGTGGCAAGAATAATCCAGCTAATTATAGGCCAGTAAGCCTTACGTTAGTGGTAGGGAAATTATTAGAGAGGATTCTTCAAGACATGATTTACTCCCACTTGGAAATCAGTGGGCGTATTAGTGAGAGGCAACATCGTTTTGGGAAGGGGAGATCATATCTCACTAAATTGGTTGAGTTTTTTGAGGAAGTGATGAAGATGATAAATGAGGGTAGGTCAGTGGATGTTGTCTATGTGGACTTCAGTAAGACCTTTTGACAAGGTCCCTCATGGCAGGCTCCTATACAGGAGGTAAAGTCGCACAGAGTCAGAGATGAGCTTGCAAGATGGATAAAAACTGACTCAGTCGTAGAAGAAGGGTGCACTTCTGAGGCTGTGACTAGTGGCATTCCTCAGGGATCAGTGTTGGGACCTTTTGCTGTTTAATATATATAAATGATTTGGAGGAAAATCTAACTGATCTGATTAGTAAGTTTGCCGATGACACAAAGGTTTTTGGAATTGTTGTTAGCGATGAGGACCGTCAAAGGATATAGATCAGTTGGTGACTTGGGCAGTAAGGTGGCAGATAGAGTTTAATCCGGAAAAATATGAGGTAATGCATTTTGGAAGGTCTAATCCAGATGGAAAATATATAGTAAATGGTAGAACCCTTAAGAGTACTGATAGGCAGAGGAATCTGGGTGTACAGGTACATAGGTCACTGAAAGTGGCAACGCAGGTGGAGGCGGTAATCAACAGTACAAATGGCATGCTTGCCTTCGTCGGCCGGGGCATTGAGTTTAAAAGTTGGCAGGTAATGTTGCAGCTTTATAGAGCCTTAGGCTGCGTTTGGAATATTGTGTTCAATTCTGGTCACCACACTACCAGAAGGATGTGGTGGCTTTGGAGAGGGTACAGAAAAGATTTACCAGGATGTTGCCTGGAATGGTGGGCATTAGCTATGAGGAGAGGTTGGAGAAACTTGTGTTGTTCTCACTGGAACGATGGAGGTTGAGCGGTGACGTTATAGAGATCTACAAGATTATGAAGGGCGTGGACAGTCCGAAGTTTTTTCCCATGGTTGAAGTGTCAGTTACCAGGGGCCAAAGGTTTAAGGTGCAAGGTACAACATTTAAAGGTGATGTATGAGGCAGGTTTTTTTACAGAGGATGGTGGGTGCCTGGAAGGTAATGGAAGCAGATACTATAGTGACTTTTGAGGACTGTCTTGACAAATACATGAATAGGATGGGAATAGAGGGATACAGTCCCTGGAAGAAATGGGGATTTTAGTTGTGACGGGTAGTGTGTTGGTGCAGGCTTGGAGGGCCAAAGGTCCTGTTCCTGTGCTGGGCATGTGGAATGCACTGCCAGCAGTGATAGTGAAGTCAGATACTTTCGAGACTTTTAAACAACTCTTGGATAGGCACATGGAGGATAGCAAAATGTAGGGTATGTGTGGTAGATTGATCTAGTAGCATAATAGTTCACTATATCATGGGCCGAAGGGCCTGTATTGTTCTATGTTCTCTGTTTCTTTGTGTTTTTTTTTATCTAAAACTTGCTAGAACAGTTTTGACCAAAACCTTTGCCGTTTGTCACATGGGACAAATTGACCAGAGAAGTTCCAAGCTGATGCCTTTCATGTTTAGAGCCTTGCAATACCGAGTTGTATTCGCGTTGCAATGGTAGACATGTGTGCCACTTGCCAGGCCACTATTTGTCATCAGTTCCTAATTAAGCATGACAGAATCTCACCATATTGATTCAGCCAAAAGTCACATTGCGACTGTGTTTACCAGAATATAGTTCTGTTGCTGGGCTTCTAGTGACCTGGAAGCTGGAGGACTGTTTGCTCAATGGAGCAAGAGAGGTTATCTAATGTTTACAACTTTCTCTGTTCCTTTTCTTTCTGGGTGCCTGTAAATGATAGTATGTTGGATCTACAGGATTGCTTTGTGAAGTGGTGTGAAAACAGGGACAGCCTTCAAAAGGACTTAACTTCAGTTGTTCTTAGCATTTCTTTGGGAATTTAGTGACATCGAGATGCGTGTGAGTGACCTTGTTTGTTGTTTAGCTGGTAGTTAGTGGCTTTTCCAAAATAATTGAAATGTGCATGAGCAATGGACAGCATTACTATCAATGAGTATCGAAAAGCAAAATATTGCCAAGCTAGGTCGGTACAGTAACAAGCAAAGTTTTCAGCCTTCATCTTAGTAGATAGGTTGAAAAGTGCAATTGAAAGGACTAGGATGTTATTAACAAAAAATGTAAATATTACAAGAGGTTTGTCATGAGCCAAAGATCGATTAAATGTTGGATGCTGTATTCTGAAATGGCAGGCACCAGAACATAAGCAATGCAAGAGTCAAGAGTGCTAGAAAGTAGAGGTCTGTTGATTCTTTTCACAAGTTTCTAATAAAATGAAGGCAATTTGAAATAAATTGAAGAGATTTTTTAAAAATAAATTAAATCACAGTCAGAAACAGTGCTTCTCAGTTACCCTTTTAAAGTGCATTCAGCAGGCTTATTTTGCAAAACGGTTGAATTGTAGAACCCTTTTGATGCTGTTCTCTATCACAGGAAGAGAGGGTATCAGCTTTGATTGCTGATAAGTTGAAACTTTGAACGTTTTGTCCAAAAACTTGCACATTTGTTTTATCAATTTTGCATGAAGTGATGAACATGGTGACTTCACCCCCTCAATTAAAATACCATGGAAAAGTACTGATCTAGGGTAGTTACTTTTCTGTTATTTTTAGCTAAAATATAAGATTGCTTAGTTTTTCATCCTTTATTTACCATACTCCTCAAAGAAATTACATGCCAGCTGCCTCAAGTTAGATTTTTTTTGTTTCCCTACTGTTAGTGATAAGTGTGTTCTATATAGCTTTTTTCTTATTCAATGAGTGATTGTCTCAATTAAATAATTACTGTCAGCAGGAAGCATTTTTTCTGAGTTTTAGGACAAAGATTATTTATTACGCACTTATCCTGGAGATTTAAAAAGAAGACGTCTCTTTTCCTTGACTGTATCATTGTCAGACCTCTGATACAGATGAAGATAGAAGGAAATCATTTACAATGAGGAACTGTCTCAATCTTTTTGGTGATAAGCCTATAGCTTCTTAGATGACCTTATGTTTTTAATTGAAATAAAGGTTTTGTAAAGCAAAGAAGTCTTAGTTAAGCTTTCGGATTTTCTCCAGTCAAATTTCCAGGGGTTAGTTCTCCAGTGAATTTGAAGCTGAGGAAAAGTCTTTCTCCCATTTTCAAGGCAAAGATGTTTATTATGTTGTCTGCCTGGTTGAACTGCATCTGGCTGATGGAACTCTGTCAGTAGTTTCTTACTGACTTTTAAAAGCAAACAAAAAGTCTGGCCACTGCACCATGTGACTCCACCAGTTAAACGCTTTCCCTAAATAGAATGGGTGGTTAGGTCCGATTATACATCCTGTGTTGGGTTGGTGACACCTTGAGAGATTTAGTCTGCTAGGGTTTGTTGCTGAATGACACATTCAGTTTGAAATTACCCTTTTTAAGTGTCTTTCAGAGCTAGGCATTGAGCCAGCATTAATTTGGATGGTTCCTTGCATTTCTTTACACAGAGAGTTGTGAGAGCATGATGCGTTGCCAGCAGCAGTTGTGGAAGCAAGGTCATTGGGGTCATTTAAGAGACTGCTGGACATGCATATGGTCACAGAAATTTGAGGGTGCATACATGAGGATCAATGGTCAGCACAACATTGTGGGCTGAAGGGCCTGTTCTGTGCTGTACTGTTCTATGTTCTATGTTCTATGTTCTATTCTCCTTGAGACAGGGAGTGCTTCAAACCTCAAAAATAGTTAAGGAATCTTTAGGCAGCTTTCTTTTACGACATTTTTTTTGGTCAGTTTTTAATTATGGAAGTTATTTTAAATTTCAGAATAGATTGGGGATTTGAGACACACATACTATAAGGTTGCATATTTTTGTTTGCTCAGATCACGAGGACACAGTATGCAAATGCAATAGCAGCAACCAAACTGGAGAATTCACCCCAGACCCCTGAACCTGATACGGCGATTACAGCATCAACAAGTAAAGACCCAGCCACTAGCATGTCCACTGAAACCACTAACTTGTTCAATGGAAAGAACCGTGTGATTCGTAAGTCAGAGCCGTATCGTTGATGCAAATTTGGTGTAGCTTGCTTGGATGCCCTGACTTCTTAAAGTGTATATATCAGTGTATTAACAGACTTCACTGCACCTCTTTCTTAATTTAGAAAGAAAAAAAATGGAGATTTGAGATCATCTAAATACTCTGCATTAACTGAAACAAGCCTGTTCGTTTGCACCTGAATTTATGGCTGCAACAGTTGCACCGGTGTTTGATATGAATCTTTAAACTTCATACTTGTGACCATGCAACCTTGGTTGTTTGCCCTTGTTGTTGTTCACTTAAACCCTGCGCTGATACGTATTGAGCATGTTTACAATATCTATGGCCTCCTGTGAAGCTGATGACATTATTTGACTGTGAAGAATGCTGATCGCAAAACCCTTGGAATGCTGCATTACAATTCATTGGAAAGGTTTTTTTTAATGTCATTTAACTTGTTTGTTTGCTGTTCCTAACAACTGCATGTGTTTTTTTTTTCAAAAGAACTATTTATGCTCATTTTGTTTATAGCCATGGTTAACATAGAAATGACCAGTTGCCAAGAGTTTTCTGTTGTATAATGGGATGACACTGAGAGCTAGCTGAGTCTACTTAAGATTGTGTCGCTCCATTGCAGCATAAAACATATGTGACTGTTCATTTAACTGTTAGTGGACAGATTGATAGTGATTCCATTTTAACAATGACACCAACTTTTGGAAGTTGAAATGTTTCTAAATATGGGCATCAATACCTATTCTTTCCATCCAAAGAATTGCTCCTTAATCTGTTCATTTATTGTTTTGAGATAAGCAATTGATTGAATGACACTATGTGTTACCAAAGTATTATTATTTCATATTTTTGTTTTGAAAAACTGATGAGGCTGCCACATTTTAGCTGGTTGCAGTGGAAAAGCTCAAGTTTTTTTTTAAATTTATATTTATTGCATGGTTAGAGTTTACTTCAGTTGTGACATTTGTTGAGAACTGCCACTGTATATTTTTCTATTGCTTGATTCCATAATGTTTGTGCATTTTTATTCAGTTATTGACATGATATCCCAGACTAATGTTAAGGATGGTATTTCAGTCTTTCAGTAAAGCATAAATGAAGTCGGAATAAATAAAGTTAAATAACTTCAATGGCCCTAATTATATGAAGTCAAGATAATGATTTTCTTTACTAATTGGTTCAGAATTAGTTGTCAAAATTGGACAAATGAATTTATTTTCAGCTTATGTTTTGTTTTAATATTCTTCAGGTATATTGCTGCAATAAATTATAGTCTGAATTTGGAATTCCCAAGAAGTGCTACATACAAAATTCTATTGATTGATGTTTGTACAAATCTGATGTATTTTAGTTCCAGTTTTCAACACCATATAAGCACGTGCGGCTGTTTTTCACAAATGAGTTTATTAACCAGTTTTCAGAATCAAGTACAATGGCATTGCTTGATTTCAGTAGTGTTTTGTCAGGTAACTGCTGTCTCCTGTTGTGCTGTAGTGATGAGAGTTAGCGAATAAAACAAGTTTCTGTTAACTCCAAATATATATATATATATATATATCTGCAATATGATATAATTTCCTCATGACCTGATATTACATAATATAATTGCACAATTTTACAGAAATGTGTTACCTTTACTTGAAGTACATTGTCATCTAAACAAAAAAGGGTCCCTTATTTTAATTCTTAATATTCTATACCAATTTTGAAATACATTTTTGAATTATTGTTAACTTTGAGGTTTGTTACATTTTTAACAGAAGCAACCTGTAAAAATACAATACTTTTGGCTACATTTAGTGACATCGCTACTCCCAGCCAGAACGAATGTGGTATTTCTCCTAGCAAATATAGCTAGAGACTTTGAGGGCCATAGGTGACTGGTATTGACTTTTAATCAATAATTCCTATTCATTACAATTTTTAGAGACTTCTACTTTAAAGTATACTTTTTTGTTGTAAAATGCACTGTTAAGGCAGTAAAAACCCATCATGGCCAACTTACTGGCTGTGACAATGGCATAATTAGGCATTCGTAACATATTATCTTTCCATTTCTTACACGTTTCCCTGATTTATAGATATTTTTAATCAACCTGTTCAGATGTGTTATGGTGTGGAGGTCCCGGTGTTGGACTGGGGTGGACAAGGTCAGAAATCACAACATGAGGTCCAGCAGGTTTATTTGAAGCTTTCGGAGTCTTGCTCCTTCTTCCAGTGTTAGTGAGAGAGGTAGTATCAGACGTAGAACTCATTAGTAAAAGACCAAACAGTCGCACCACCGATGAGTATGTACTAAACAAATCTAAGATGCTGTTAAATCTTCAATGAGTTAGAAGGTTTTAATTACATATGTGTAAATCCCCAAATTCCTTTGAAGTCACTGTCCTGAGAGAACTAAAAGTTTTGTCAGTGTAAAGAAGAGTTGTCATTTTAGGTCAGACAGTGCATGATAGGTATGAGGCCTTGTTTAGAATCTGTTTGTGCTTTTGGTTTGGAGTCAGACTAGTTTTATTTCTAAAGTAGGAATTTATAAAATGGCAAGATAATAAAATGTGAGGCTGGATGAACACAGCAGGCCAAGCAGCATCTCAGGAGCGCATAAGCTTTTGTGCTCCTGAGATGTTGCTTGACCTGCTGTGTTCATCCAGCCTCACATTTTATTATCTTGGAATTCTCCAGCATCTGCAGTTCCCATTATCTCTGATACTATTTATAAAATGGCACATTGACTGTCTATAATTTTTTTTTCTGAAGAAGGGTCTAGGCCCGAAAAGCCAGCTCTCCTGCTCCTCTGGTGCTGCTTGGCTTGCTTTGTTCATCTAGCTCTACACCTTGTTATCTCAGATTCTCCAGCATCTGCATTTCCTACTATCTCTGTCTGTAAATTGTGTACTTTTTGAACTGTTCATGACAAACAACAACACCTTCCGGTCATGAACCATTTTTGCTTCCTCTCTCCCACTCCCTGGGTGACATGTCCATCCTGTGCCTCTTCCAGTGTTACAGTGATGCCACCCAGAAACTGGAGGAGCAGGACCTCATATTCCGCCTTGGGAACCTACAGTCCAATGGCCTAAATATGGATTTTTACCAGCTTCAAAACCTTCCCATCCCTGATGTCATCCCATGACCAACCCTCCCTCTCATTCCTCGGCTCCTTGACCTGACTCAACCTGTCCATCTTCTCTCCCACCTATCCACCCCTCCCATCTCACTGACCAATCCCCACCATTCCCTACCTGCACTCACCTATCACTGTCCCACCTACCTTGCCCAGCCCCACCCCTCAGCTCTATTTATTTCTGAGCTCCCTTCCCCTCCCTATTTCTGAAGAAGGGTCCTGACCCAAAATGTCAATTTTCCTGCTCCCCTGATGCTCCAAGATTCCAAAGGCTTGTGTTTTCGAATAAACCTGTTGGACTATAACCTGGTGCCATGTGATTTCTGACCAGTTGTATTATGACCTCTGGAGTAGATGAGACATAAACAAGGTCTTCACGTGCACTCTTCATTCCCCTACCATATAATCCAGTGACCCGCATTGATGATTATACAAATATTAGTGCGTGGAAAAAAATCCTCCCTCTGAATATATGGCAGCATCTCTGTGGGCAAGTGTAATTTGATACTTCACTATGATAGTTCATTTACGAATGTGCATGTTTTAAAAAAAAAGAAGGGCATTAACCTACCTTTCTGCTAAAGTCTAGAAACCCTTCAGGGTCAATATTTTAAGCAACCTTAAAGACTATTTTTGTGTAATGTGATTGTAAGACTGGTAATACTATTGTAATTTCACTGTGCACAAATCCTTGAAGACATTAATTACGTATGAGGTTACAGAACCATCAACCAGGTCTTCAAGTTACATTTCCAGTTCTGATGCAAGATTATTGACCTCCAGGATTAGTTGTTTCTTTCTCCGCATTGACACTGCCTAACCTGTGTAGTGTTTCCTAATATTTTCCACTTTATTTGCCATTTTCACTTCTGAAGTAGTTACCTTTTTTTAGTCTTGATGTGAATTCATTTTAAATACATGCGTGAGAACTAACAGAATGGGATATCAATCATTAGAAATCACTACTTTTAAATTAAATATATTATCACGATCAGTTTTAAGCAGGATGACAGAAACAAATTTACTGCGAAAACTTTACTAACTAACCTATTTCAGGTAGAATATTATGGATGGTTGATATGACTACATGTTGCAACCACATGACTGTAAGGAACTGGCCCGTTTATGTTTCCTGTTTCATTTTCCAATCTAAGTCAAAAGGAGGAATGATTCGACGATTATGAGGTAATAATTGGTGAGCGGAGGGGTGGACTTCTGTGGACGCTATTTGTCAGAAACAGCCTGTGATCCAAGGAAGTCTAAAGAGAGATTAAGGATTTTCAAAATGGGAGTGCAAATAAGAGAAGTAGAGAATGACTCAGAGTTTGTGGCAAAATAATGTTGAGTTTAATGTGCCTCTGAGATTGAGTGTATATGCATTAGAAAGTTTGTGGCATGTCAGAGATGCCCTAAATTTGCGAATTATCACAAATTGCTGAATAATTTTCTCTGTACCCTTATGAAGCCATTAACCTCATGAAAATGGCAATCTGACCTTAACTTGTCTGAGTATTTCTAAAATTAGGCTAGGATTAGTGATGACGAATTGCCGATCATTTGTTACAAACTAAATTTGCCTCCGAAGTCAGATTTAGTAAGTGATCATGTAAGAATCCTTTAATGATCAAATTCATGTTCCTTTAATGCCACTCAATCTCTTCAGCAAGAGAGAGCAGTTGAGGAAGTAATTTCACACGCAAAAGTGCAGTAGATCTTTGGAACACACTTCCACAAATGGCAGTGGATGCAGGATTTTAATCTTAAATCTGAAATAGATAAATATTTGTTAAGGTATATAGGCAAAAGGCAGGGCTACAGAATTAGGCCATAGATCGGCCATGATCTCATTGAATGGTTGCATAGGCTCGAAAGGATGAATGGCCTGCTCCTGTTCCTATGACAGAATGGAGTCCAACATTAGAGATTCTTAAAATTACATTTTCTTCCTTTTCATTTTTTAAATTATTGTTTCTTTCCCATCTTTAATCTATTTTCTATGCTGAATTGAACTTCAATCACAATTTCTCCTTCTTTGCCATTCGTATTTTCTTTTCGGCCATTAACTCTTATTGATCAAGATAGACAGGCACATTCACTGCTGGCCCCATTTATGAAGGTCCCTGATGTTCCATTATGTTATTGTCTCTCATCTCCAGCAATTTGCAGCTAAATACAGTTTCATGTTAAAGGAGAAAAGTCTGTTTGGAATATTGAGCTCGTTTCAGATCCCCTGCTTATATGGAAGATATTGTTAAATTTGAAAAGGCACAGATAAGACTTTTGAGGTTGTTGCTAGGATTGGAGGGTTTGAGCTATGGGAGAGGCTGAATAGGCTGGGGCTATTTTCCCTGAAGCAAGAGGCTGAGGAATGACCTTTATAGAGGTTTATAAAATCATGAGGGGCATGGACAGGGTGAATACCCAAGATCTTTTTCTTAGGGTAACAGGATCCAAAATGAGATGACATAGGTTTAGGGTGGGAGGGGAAAGAAATGAAGGGACCTAAGAGGCAATGTTTCCACGCAGAGGGTGGTGCATGTATGGAATAAGCTGCCAGAGGAAGTGGTGGAGGCTGGTACAATTACAATATTTAGAAGGCATCTGGGTGGGCACATGAATAGGAATGGTTTGGAGGGATATGGACCAAATGCTGGCAAATGAGACTAGATTCATTTAGAATATCCAGTTGACATGGACGAGTTGGACCGAAGGGTTTGTTTCCATGCTGTGCAACTCCATGACTATAATTGACTGAACAGTCAGAGCAGGACATTGCACTATCAAATTGTGGGATATTCTACAAGGTAGAATCTTGAAAGTAAACTTAATTTCCATGTTTAATAACAGATAGATATACACTTTACTACTTAATAATTTGCTGCTTGCCAGTACTCAGAAAAAAAAGCTTGGGTTTCACTGTAGGGAGCGTATGTAACACAGTGCTGGAGTGGGTGCAGGGGAGATTTACCAGTACATAAAGAAGTGTAAAGCACTTCAGTTATGTGGTGATACAGTACTGGAGAAGCTGAAGTTGTGCTTGTTGGAAGAGAAGAGGATAAGGTGAGTTTTGATGGGAGTGTTCAAATCATGACATGTTTTGTTAGAGTAAATAAGAGGATACTGCTTCCATTGGCAGATAGATTCGTACGTCAGTAACTAGATGATACTGATTCATGAAAATTAAGGTAAAAAAGAGAGGCGGCCAAGAATGATTTTTAAGCAGCAATTTTTTTTTATTTTTTTTTTCCTTCTTAAAATACAAAGTGCAATACATTAAAAAAATGATAAATTAGATTCAACAAGAATATTCCAAAGGGAATTGGATCTGGATTTGAAAATTGAAATGGTTAAAGTACTGAGATAGCAAGGTGTAGAGCTGGATGAACACAGCAGGACAAGCAGCATCAGAGGAGCAGGATACAGTGGTATATATGTCTTTGGTGGGGTCAGATTGCAGATGGTGGACGTGCCAGAGATGATGTGTTGGGTCCTCCGGCACTTCCGCCATCTACAATCCAATCACCAAAGACACGTTTCTCTCCCCTGCTTTCCAGAGGGACCACTCTCTCTGGGACTCACTTGTCCGCTCCACACTCCCCTCCAGCCCCACCACACCCGGCACTTTTCCCTGCAACCGCAGGAAGTGCCACACCTGCCCCTACAACCCCCCCCCCCCCCCCCCACCACCAACCTCCCCACCATCCCAGGCCTCAAGAAGACTTTCCACATCAAGCAGATGTTCACCTGCACATCTGCTAATGTGGTATACTGTATCCACTGTTCCCGTTCTGGCCTCCTCTACATTGGGGAAACCAAGCAGAGGCTTGGGGACCACTTTGCAGAACACCTCCACTCGTTTCGCACCACACAACTGCACCTCCCAGTCACGAACCATTTCAACTCTCCCTCCCATTCCTCAGATGACATGTCCATCCTGGGCCTCCTGCAGTGCCACAACGATGCCACCCAAAGGTTGCAGGAACAGCAACTCCTATTCTGCTTGGGAACACTGCAGCCCAATGGTATCAATGTGGACTTCACAAGCTTCAAAATCTCCCCTCCTCCTATCGTATCCCAAAACCTGCCTCGCTAGTCCCCGCCTCCCTAACCTGTCCTTCCCTTCACCTATCCCCTCCTCCCACCTCAAGCCACACCTCCATCTCCTACCTCCTAACCTCATCCTGCCCCCTAGACGTGTCTGTCCTCTCTGGACTGACCTATCTCCTCCCTAACTCCCCACCTACACTCACCTTTACTGGCTCCATCCCTGCCTCTTTGACCTGTTTGTCTCGTCTCCACCTGTTTTCTCCTTTCTCCATCTTCTATCCGCACCCCCCCTCTCTTCCTATTTATTTCAGAACCCCCCTTCTCCTCCCACATTTCTGAAGAAGGGTGTAGACTCAACACCAGCTTTCCTGCTCCTCTGCTGCTTGGCCTACTGTGTTCGTCCAGCTCTATACCTTGTTATCACAGATTCTCCAGCATCTACATTTCCTACTGTCATGGTTAAAGTATTTTTGGGAAGAGCACAATGGTAGGAAGAATTGAATTTCTCCTTCAAAAATGGCAAAATGGGTCAGATGGCCTCCTAATGTGTTGTTTCTATGAAAAGGTTTTGGACAAGGATATGTAATTGGTATGGTGCCAGCTATATCTGCAAGCTTTGACTGAGCTAATGAAGGCACGAAGGAAGCAAACAAATACCAGAGTTTTGGGGTTTGAAACTGAAGGAGAGAGCAAGCTATGAAGAAATGTTTTGTTTACAATATACATCAGATATAGATGAAGGCATTAAAAGTAATATTAGCAAGGTTGCTGATGACACAAAGCTGGGTGGCAGTGTGAAATGTGCGGAGGATGTTATGAGAATACAGGGTGACTTGGACAGCCTAGGTGAATGGATGGATGCATGGCAGATGCAGTTTAATGTGGATAAGTGTGTGCTTATCCACATTGGTGGCAAGAACAGGAAGGCAGATTACTATCTAAATAGAGTCAAGTTAGCTAAAGGGGAAGTACAACGAGATCTAGGTGTTCTTGTACATCAGTCAATGAAAGCAAGCATGCAGGTACAGCAGGCAGTGAAGAAAACTAATGACATGCTGGCCTTCATAACTAGAGGAATTGAGTACAGGAGCAAAGATGTCCTTCTGCAGCTGTACAGGGCCCTGGTGAGACCAAACCTGGAGTATTGTGTGCAGTTTTGTTCTCCAAATTTGAGGAAGGACATTCTTGTTATTGAGGGAGTGCAGTGTAGGTTCACGAGGTCAATTCCTGGAATGGTGGGACTGTCATATGTTGAAAGATTGGAGCAACTGGGCTTGTATACGCTTGAGTTTAGAAGGATGAGAGGACATCTGATTGAGACGTATAAGATTATTAAGGGATTGGAAACTCTGGAGGCAGGAAGCATGTTTCTGCTGATGGGTGAGTCCAGAACCAGACGACACAGTTTAAAAATAAGGGGTAGGCCATTTAGAACAGAGTTGAGGAAAAACTTCTTCATCCAGAGAGTGGTGGATATATGGAATGCTCTGCTCCAGAAGGCAGTGGAGGCCAACTCTCTGGATACTTTCAAGAAAGAGATGGATACAGCCCTTAAAGATAGTGGGATCAAGGGTTATGGGGATAAGGCAGGAACAGGATACTGATTGTGGATGATCAGCCATGATCATAATGAATGGTGGTGCTGGCTCGAAGGGCCGAATGGCCTACTCCTGCACCTATTGTCTATTGATTTGAAAGTGTAAATCATGAGAAAGAAAGGAAATATAAATAAATGTTAGTGGAGGAACATTGAAAGTAAACCTGTTTCAGGATGAGCAATTAAATTTCCAGACAACCAAATAAATAGAACTGGATAAACAAGATTTCCCAATCCTTGGTCTTTGGCAAGTTAGTGTCGTGGTAGCAGCACTTGATACAACCAGTGACAATGCAGTTAAGATATGCTTTTGCGTTTATTCGTCAGAGCAAATCTCAGTTTTCCCTGTTTCAGCAATTTCCCATGTTCATGCTTGCTGTATTTTGAGAACATAGAACATTACAGCACAGTACAGGCCCTTCGGCCCTTGATGTTGTGCCAACCTGTCATACCGATCTCAAGCCCATCTAACCTACACTATTCCATGTACGTCCATATGCTTGTCCAATGACGACTTAAATGTACCTAAAGTTCGTGAATCTACTACCGAAAGTGATCATAAAACTTGAATAGAAAGATAGATACCACTAATGACAAGTTCCTTTCATGGTGACGTGAGCTAGCAGGATGTAAAAGCTGGCATGTTTTAGAGTTAAACTTGGAGCATTATTACTAACACAGTTTTGGTCTAATGTTAACATTAAAAAAAAGTTGGGTGAGTGGGTAGTATTTCAGTATGACATCAAAGAACACATTTCGATTTAGCCAGAAGTTGACATTACTTAATCTTGCTTTGAAGTGCTGTGGCTTTTTTCAAAAATGATCTGAAGGGCTGAATACCACAAAATATTTTTATTTTGGCATGGGCAAGGTTTTTTTGACTGTGGAGGGGGAGGGTTTTGGGAAGCAGTGGGAAGAATATAAATTTCTCCAGCACTGTTGCCGTTTCCTGGTTTTAATTAATTGTAAAATGGCAAGATTCAGACACGGTGATTTCTGAGTAGATTAGAACTAGGCATGTCAAGGGTTCATTTTTCTAAAACATTTACTTAGTGTATATTCTTCAGGCCAGCAAAAAGGAGCATTTGCTCATTAAAGGTGAACAGTTGACCATATAGATTATTACCATTTGCTTGAAGTTGCTCAAGTTGGTTTGCTGAATTATTCAATTTGACTGTGCATTTAAAAATTCTCCAGTACTGTTTTGCTCCAGTTGCTTAACTTGAATTGCAAGATACTTTAAAAATTCCCAGCACAAATAAAAAATTTTGACAAACATCGTTGAGGTTGTCGGGTCCCATCAGCCAGTAGCAGTGACTGCAGGTGGGTAGTTGAACTGTGCTGACCTGTTACATGAAAAAAAATTGCTGGGAGTCACTTTGATTGGGACTTGTGTCATGCCTTGTAGTGCTTACATCTGTCTGTCTTTTGCCATTATCATAATAAACTAGTTTATGATACTTAACTAAAAATATTTTCCTTTGCAGTAAAAACAGTTTCTGGTGACATTGAAATTTTCAATAGTAATTGGATGCTCAATACTAATGCATACCATTACTCGTAAGTCCGTCCCTCCATAACTAGTATCAGCCCAGTGAACCTTCTGCCTCCAATGCCAGTATAACTTGCCTTGGAGAAGGAGTCAAACTGTTCCTAGTATTCCAGCTATGGTCTTGACTAGCCCTTGTATAGTCCTAGCAAAATCGGTTTACTTTAAGACCATAAGACATAGGAGTGGAAGTAAGGCCATTCGGCCCATCGAGTCCACTCCACCATTTAATCATGGCTGATGGGCAGTTCAACTCCACTTCCCTGCACTCTCCCCGTAGCCCTTGAATCTTTGACAGATCAAGAATTTTTCTGTCTCTGCCTTGAAGATATTTAATGTCCCGGCCTCCACTGTGCTCCGTGGCAATGAATTCCACAGGCCCACCACTCTCTTGCTGAAGAAATGTCTCCTCATTTCCGTTCTAAATTGAGCTCCTCTAATTCTACGGCTGTGCCCAAGGCTCCTAGTCTCCCCGCCTAACGGAAACAAGTTCCCAGCGTCCACCTCTTCTAAGCCATTCGTTATCTTGTAAGTTTCTATTAGATCTCCCCTCAACCTTCTAAACTCTAATGAATACAATCCCAGGATCCTTAGCCATTCATCGTACCTTAAACCTACCATTCCAGGGATCATCCGTGTGAATCTCTGCTGGACATGCTCCAGTGTCAGTATGTCCTTCCTGAGGTGTGGGGCCCAAAATTGGACACAGTGTTCTAAATGGGGCCTAACTTTCATACTCCCTTGCCTTGGAAATAAAGGCCAACATTCCATATGCCTTCCTTATTACCTGCTGAAGGTGTGCTCTTGGTGTTGCAGGTAGTATATTAGCATGGATGAATTTTTTTTGTGATTTGAAGACTCATAAATCCCTCTATTCCGTAGCTTTCTGCGGTCTCTCTCCATTTAAATAATATTTTTGGCTCCTGTATTTCTCTTGGCAAGTTGCATAACCTCATATTTTCCCATATTATATTCCATCTGCCGAATTTTTGCTTACTCAACCTGTCCACATCCCCCTGCAGATTCTTTGTGTCTTCCTCACTACTTACCTTCCCACCTATTTTTGTGCCATCTGCAAATTTGGCTACAGTACATTCACTTTTCTCATCTAAGTCATTAATATATGTTGTAATTAATTGTGGCCTCAGCACCAGTCCCTGTGGTATTCTACTTATTACAGGTTGCCAGCTTGAAATGTCCCTTATTCCAACTCTCTTCCTTCTTTAGTTAGCCAATCTTCCATCCATGCTAATATACTACCTACAACACCAAGAACACACCTTTAAGAAATAAACTCCCTGTTGTCTGGTTCCTTATAGAACATTTACAGCGCAGTACAGGCCCTTCGGCCCTCGCTGTCGTACTGATCTGAAGCCCATCTAACCTACACTATTCCATGTACATCCGTATGCTTGTCCAATGATGACTTAAATGTACTTAAAGTTGGCGAATCTACTACCGTTGCAGGCAAAGCGTTCCATTCCCTTACTACTCTCTCTTATCAAACGCCTTTTAAAAAATTTAAATATATTACATTCACTGCTTCTCCTTTACATATCCTACCTATTACCATCTCAAAGATTCTAGAAATTCCAGTAAATTCATCAGCTATGATTTTCCCTTCATGAGACTATGTTGACTCTGCTTGATTGTATCATGTAATTTTAAATCCTCTGGCTTACATCCTATCCAACAGACTCTAGCATTTTCCCAACAGCAGATATTAAACAAACTGGCTGACAGATCGCAGTTTTTGTCTCCTTTCCCTTTTAACTCGATGTGTTATTGACAGTTTTCAAATCGTTTTGGACTTCTCTAGAATCTAAGGATTC
This sequence comes from Stegostoma tigrinum, assembly GCF_030684315.1. Taxonomy (NCBI): domain Eukaryota; kingdom Metazoa; phylum Chordata; class Chondrichthyes; order Orectolobiformes; family Stegostomatidae; genus Stegostoma; species Stegostoma tigrinum. The sequence continues at coordinate 8,950,329 of NC_081373.1, forward strand.
CAGGAAGATTATTACCAGTGTATCCACTATCTCTGTAGCTACTTCCTTTCATATCCTAGGATGCTTCCCATCAGTTCTAGGGAATTTATGGGTCTTTAGTTCCAGAAGTGTCTCTAGCACTTTTTCTCTAGTGATAGTATATTTCTTTCCTATCCTTGTTTTACCCCATGAATATTTAGTAATTCTGGAACACGGTTTGCCTCTTCTACTGTGAAGACTTATGCAACGTATTTTTTTCCTGGATCCCCGTTATTATTTTGTCAACCTCATTCTTATAAGAGGCCATCTGCCATGCTTTTAATCACTAGTATGCTCAGTTCAAAATTCTTGAAATTTCTAAGGACAAATGGAATAAACTAGGTATCATGTTAGAATGATGTTTCATGCAAGTATTGTGATGACCCAATGTAGTACAACGTGTTTTCAAAGTTTTAGTCCAGAACCTTCTGCTGTTCCTCTCAGTGACCTTCTCCAGCTTCCTGAAAGCAGTTCCCACAAGAAAAGCATTCTTTTGTGTTATTTTCTGTTTGATTCACGTAGGACATCTCCTCCACAATAATCCTCGACACCTGTGCTCCACAGGACCACGTACTCAACCCCTTACCCCTTACACTCCTCCTTATAAATACGCATGACTGTGTGGCCAAATTCAGCTCTACCTCCATTTGCAAATTTGCTGATGACAACACTGCGGTAGGTCGGATCTCAAATAACAAGACTGAGGAAAGAAATAGAGAGCTTAGTGGCATGGCGGAAAACAACAATCTCTGCCTTAATGTCAGCAAAACAAAGGAGCTGGTCATCAACTTCAGGAAATGGAGTGGAAGATACACCTCAGTCTGTATCAATGGTGCTGAGGTGGAGGTGGCCTAGAGCTTCCAGTTCCAAGGATTAAATTAATGCCAACAATCTGTCCTGGTCCATCCACATCAACACTACAGTTAAGAAAGCACACCAACTTCCTCAGGAGGCTAAGGAAATTTGGCATGTCCAGGAAGACTCTTACTAATTTTTATAGATGCATTGCAGAAAGCAACCAATCCTGATGCATCACAACTTGGGGTGGCATCTGCTCTGCACAAGACCTCGAAATAATAGAGAGTTGTGAACACAGCCCAATCCATCACGCAAACCAGCCTTCCTTCAATTGACTCCATCTATACTTCCCGCTGACTTGGGAAAGCAGCTAACGTAATCAAAGACTCCTGCCACTGTGTTTATACTGTCTTTCATCCTTTTCCATCAGGTTGAAGATACAAAACATAAAAAACACGTACCAACAGATTTAAGAGATAGTAGGAACAGCAGATGCTGGAGAATCTGAGATAACAAGGTAAAGAGCTGGATGAACACGGCAGGCCCAGCAGGATTAGGGGAGCTGGAAAGCTGACATTTCCGGCCGAGACCCTTCATCAGAAATGGGGATTTGCCCATTTCTGAAGAAGGGTCTAGGCCTAAAATGTCAGCCTTCCTGCTCCTCTGCTGCTGCTTAGCCTGCTGTGTTCATCCAGCTCTACACCTTGTTACCCACAGATTTTAAGACCAGCTTCTTACTTGCTGTTATCAGACTTGTGAATGAACTCTCCGGACATTTCGAGTTGATCTTTCTCTACACCTTCTCTGTAACTGTAACACAATATTCGGCATTTTGTTCTCTTGCCATGATGTACTTAAATAGGATATGATTTGTCTGGAGATCATGCAAAACAGTACTTTTCACTGTATCTTGGTACATGTGACAAAATAAATCAAATCAAATCAAGTCTGAAACAAACATTGAAATACACTTGGGTACTCCCTCATGCCATTTGTTTCTGACATTATGCAATTCTGAAGGCTGATAACTATAAAATGTTGAATTCTGTTGAATACTAATAGCAGAGGTAATGGTTTAGTGCTATTATCGATGAATTGTTAATCCAGAAACCCAGGTGTTGTTCTTGGACCCAAGGTTCAACTCTTGCCATGGATAGTTGTTGAAACTGGAATTCAATAAAGAAAATCTGCAATGTGAAACCATTGTCACTTGTCAGAAAAACCTGTCAGTTCACTGATGTCTGCTGGGAAAGATAACTGCCATTTTGGCTGGCCTACATGTGACTCCAGACCCATTGAAGTGTTGACTTTTCCCTGCCCTGTGGGTAATTAGGGATAGGCTGTTGACACCCACATCCATGAATTAATGTGTTTTAAGCACCAAACACAATTACTCACTTTGTAGCAATTATTGAAATCTTGTACCCAAATCTCATTTGGTTGCACATTGATATCATTATCGTCAATGTATCTTCCTTTCTCTTCCTTTCACTTCCTTTCATTCTTTCCTGCCACCCTTCAAAAAAGCACCAGACTGAATGCAAAGCTAGTGACACTAATTGATTCTCTGTTTTAAAAATTTGGATTAAAATAGTGCTGCACTTCTGCAAAACTTCTTCAGAATAACAACATAAATCGTGTCGTCATAATTTATGAAAATTTGCCGTTGGCTCCAAAGTCCTGCAGTTGTTTCTGCTTTAAGCACTTGGATTGTCTCCTAGAATTGTTGAGTACAACATCACTACAATAAACATTTGCACGCAAAGATATAAAACTATGAACACTGGAAATCTTAAAATAAATGCAGGAAATCCCATTTGGAAGCATTTGTGGAGAGAGAGAAACAGAGTTGATCTTTTGGAACTTCAGAAGAAGTCATATTAACTCAAAGCACTAACTTCATTTCTGTTGCCACAGATGCTGCAAGACTTGCTGAGTTTCTCCAACACTTTCTGTTTTTACCACTAAACATCTACACATTTCTGCAAATGCATTTTCTCTTTATTACAAAGAGGATTTTTTCAAAGAAACTCCAGTGAATAGGGTTGTGGTATCCTCCATCCTTTTTCTAGTTCATCATGTTTTACAATACCACAATTTCATTTTCTTCAGGATACATCTCACACCAATCAAACCACACTCATGTACATTCTGCATAATACTCAGCCAGTCTTGTAAGGCAAAGAAGCAGTGAACTAACGGACCCCATCTTAGTGTCTACACTCAATTCCTCAAGGGTAGCTGGATTTGATTGTATGTCATGGATTGGCTGGAGAAAGAGCAGGAAATGTGAAATAGGTTATGTTGTACAACCCTCGACTTCTAGTTATTGGGATGTCAGCTACGAGGTAATCCTCTACGAAAATCCTTCCGAATCCATTAGTGTTCCCCGAAATTTGGTATCATTATCATACAGCTGTTGTTTAACTCTCACTGTTTTATTTTCCTTTTCCTTTTTATCCCTCCTGTCTTGCCACAAAAATCCTTGCGCAGACTGAGAACTGTCTGTATGAATCTATGTTCTGTGGACATCTAAAACAGGGTTTTGCACTTCTGTTTGCTTATTATGGTGAACTTAAATATTTCAATTAGAGTAAATTCTGCCCCTCATAATCCTGATTTAAACCATTTATAGTCATAATCATAGAGTCATACAGCACAGAAACAGACCCTTCAGTCCAACTCATCCATGCCCACCAAGTTTCCTAAACTAAACTAGTCCCATTTGCTTGCATTTCACCCATACCCCATTAAACCCTTTCTATTCGTGTATCTGTCCAAATGACTTTTAAATGTTGTAACCATATCTGCATCAACCACTTTCTCTGGCAGTTGATTCCACATTCAAACTACTCCTTGTACAAAAAAGATTCCTCTTAGGTCCCTTTTAAAACTTTATCCTCTCACCTTAAGATCATGCTCTGTGGATTTGATTCAGGTCACCTCATTTTCATCTCATCTATTACTGTATGCAGCATACGCACGATGACCAGGGAAGGAGATTAGTACGGATCTTGGGAGCATTCAGTTTACCTTTCAATAAAACCTTTCATTTGAAATGACCTCTGACCGTGGATGAATCACAAGTTATTATTCACAACTTATTCTCTACGTTTTTGGATGTTGGGTACAAAGCTATAAGATTCACAAGAAAATTGATTCTAATTTTCCTAAAAGACATAAAATGTAGGAGCAGAATTTAGCTGTTCTGCTCATTGATCTGCTCTGCTATTCAATCGTGACTGGTGTGTGTCTCAACAACATTCTCCTGCTTTCTCCCCAGAACTTTTTTTGTCTCTTTACTGATCAAGAACATGTCTAAGCCTGTCTTAAACCCACTCAATGACTTGGCTTCCAAAGCCTCCTGGCAATGAGTTCCAGAGATTTTCCACCCTCTGGCTGAAGAAATTCGTCCTCATCTCAGTTCTAAAGGGTCGTCCCTTTACTCTGGAGCTGTAATCTCCAGTCCTAGTCTCTTCTAGTGGAAACATCTTTTCCACTTCAACTCTATCCAAGCCTCTCAGTATTCTGAAAATTTCAACAAGATCCTCCCTCATCCTTCTAAACTCCATCGAGTGCAGACCCAGAACCCTCAGATGTTCTTCATATGACAAGCCCATCAGCCCTGAGATGATTCTTTAAATCTCCTCTGGACTCTGCAAGGCCAGCACATCATTCATTAGATATGAGACCGAAAACTGCTCACAAAAACCCAATGCAATAGTTATAGTTATGAATTTCTTGAAGTATAGTTATGACATTCAACTAATGTGCAAGGTTTAGAGGAGGTGCATTCATGGATCTGAGAGCGATATTCTACTTGGTCCTAATGGGTTATGTGATAGCTTCAAGTAATTTACTTGGGTGATAAGAATATTGGCTCATTGAATTCCAATGTAAAATGAAATATGAGGTTTTTTTTCATCTTACATTGTACAAAAGTTGAAACGTGTTGCTGTAATTCAGTGAATTTGTGATACGACCCTTATCCATTATAAAGCTCTAGTTAGGCCCCATTTAGAATACTGTGTCCAATTTTGGGCCCTACACCTCAGGAAGGACATACTAGCCCTGGAGCGTGTCCAGCAGAGATTAACACGGATGATCCCTGGAATGGTAGGTTTAATGTATGATGAACGGCTAAGGATCCTGGGATTGTACTCATTAGAGTTTAGAAGGTTGAGGGGAGATCTAATAGAAACTTACAAGATGATGTATGGCTTAGAAGGGGTGGACACTATGAAGTTGTTTCCGTTAGGTGGGGAGACTAGGACCCGTGGGCACAGCCTTAAAATTAGAGGGGGTAAATTTAAAACTGAAATGAGACGACATTTCTTCAGCCAGAGAGTGGTGGGCTTGTGGAATTCATTGCCACGGAGTGCAGTGGAGGCCGGGACGTTAGATGCCTTTGAGGCAGGAATCAAGAGCTACGGGGAGAGACCAGGGAAGTGGAGTTGAAATGCCCATCAGCCATGATTTAAATGGCGGAGTGGGCTTGATGGGTCGAATGGCCTTACTTCCACTCCTATGTCTTATGGTCTTATTTACTTCCTCATGCACCTTCATTTATTGTTAAGTGGGATTATTATAACCTCACTTTTTCTTCCTCTACATCAAAAAAGGGGAGAGATTGCTCTGATGAAACATCTGCTCAACATTAATACTGTGCTTCACCTCAGACTATGTTGCAATCAGTTGATGAATCATGATGAGTAGCATACAAAGAATGTGGAACTTACTAATAAGGACGTTTAAAAAATAGCAAACTCAATTTAGCTGATTGAAATTTGCAAAAAAAAACTTACATCAGTTTTTTTAGGATCATTCAAGGGATGTGAGTGGCTAGGCCACCAATTATTGTCATCCCTCATTGACTGAAGAAGCCTTCTTGAACCACAAATCCTTGGGCTGTAGGAACCCCCGCAGTCCTAATAGGCAGGGAGTTCCAGGATTTTCAGCATATAAACGTTTTCCCAGCCACCACCAGTTCTGAGGAAGCATGACTAGACCCGAAACGTTAACTCTATTTTCTCCTTCACAGATGCTGCCAGACCTGCTGAGCTTTTCTAGCAACTTTGTTTTTGTAACCAAATGACATGGTCTCTGTATAAGAGGCAGGTCATTTAAGACAGCGATGAATAGTTTCTTCATTCAGAGAAAGATAACCTTTGGAATTATGTACCCAAAGAGCAGTAAAAGCTAAACCATTGGTTTCTCCCTTGAACATGTTCAATGACATAAAGGGGTTTTAGGGATATTGGTGAAAATGGTATAGGGGTAGATGAGCAGCCTGGTTTTATCAATAAGCCGAATGGCTACTTCCTACTCTTGTATACTGTTTGTATATAACTGAGATAGTTTGACTGTACAGGGGAAGGTCCCAGCTAGATCTTCAACATTTCTAAATTCATTGTTCTCCTATTTCTAACTCTTTCCCTGAAAGTACATGGGAAAACCTGAATACCGGTGATTGTGGTAACGGCAAATACAAACTACAGTAGGAGAGCTTAAATGTTTATGCTGATAAAATAGCAATAAGCAGTGAGTTTAAAATAGGTCACACTTCAGGTGACTGCAGAAGTTTCATTTTCTCCAGTTTGTAACTTGCTTTCATAGCTCTATGGCATTGTCCCATTACTCCTTTTGACAGCAAAATCTTTTTGTAGGTCACCACCAGTTTGAGAGTTGTTAAAGGAAAACTTATATTAACAGAAATGTGATCTTACAGCATACAATGCATCAATTATCTGCTGGCATTTGAGCAGTTAACTGTTTGTGTTCATGGGATATGATAAGTTGTTTTTGTGTCTTAACTGCTTTTAACTTCTGTGATCTTGCAATGGAGCCCAACTTTGTGTTGTTGGAATATGTTTGTTGTACTTTATGCTGTAAAAGTTATGGATTTTCTTGTTTAAAGCAAACACTGAAGTATTTTTCAGTTGTTCAACTTTGTGTCTCACTCGTAGGCAGCAAGTCAGATGGACTGAGAAGCCCAAGTGATGTATTTTTCTTGGGAATAGATGCAATAAATGACTCCGAGATGACTGGTTTCAAGACTAAACAGCGTAAGTGTTTTGTTTTAGAAACAATAAATATCTGTCAAGAAATACAAACAAAATGTAAACCTTCGAACCAATTTGAGGGACAAAGTACCAAACTCAGCAATATGGTCCCCAGAGCACAAGCGAGATAAGGGATTGGATTTTGCAGGACAGTGATTAGCCTGAGTATGCTTATGGAATTTCCTAATGCTGTACTGAGGATTAGTCTCTTCACAACTGTGTTTCCTATTAATCAGGATTATGATATATCAGTGGCTGGGATTCATTTTAGTACATTCTTGTCAAGGTCTCAATCCAAACAATTGCAGAGCATTGAAGAGGGAGTAGGGAAAGCCAAGGAATGGGAGCATCAAGTTGTCCATCCCAGCTTCGGAGGATTGGCAGCATAGATAATTACGTGGCAATAATCTTCATGTAGACCAAATTGAGGAGCCATAATCCCAGAAGAAAAGATGTCTTCATCTCGAAAAGAAATTGCTGAGTGAGGACCACCCTGCTGGCTTAATGGATGTATAATTGTCATGTATAACTGAACTAACTATTTATTGAAGTCCTTCACCTGACAAAAGAGCAGCGCTCCGAAAGCTTGAAATTTTAAATCAACCTGTTGGACCATAATTTGATGTCATGAGACTTCTGACTTTGTCCATCCCAATCCAATACTGGCACCTCCACATCATGTGCACCATTTATCAAGTGCTTGGGCTTTAATCCCTGATCTGCACTGCTCTCACTGAAACATCGGCAGAGCAGTAAGGGAACAATAATGTGCTGTAGGAAATTAGAATTAGGCCTTAGTGGTGCGGAATTATTCAAGGAATTCCCACGGCTGGTCACTTTCAGAGGCTGTTAAGAGAAAGTGTATATCGTTATCAGGTGAGGGAAGACCTGGGTTCAACAGCAACACTCACTCCCAATCCACAGGCAGTAATCTGCCACTGCTCAGTGCCTTGCATGAAGAAAGGACTAGTTGGGTCAGGAATCCATGGTCTCCCTGCGTTAGTGGAACAGCCAGCATCCTATGAAGAGTGCTGGCACAAACAGGAACCTGTGAGTTTTGTTTTAAGAAGATTGCTAGGATTAACCCGTGGCATCCTTTTGAATCCATAAACAATAAGTTCAGGGACATCATTGCTAGCAGAGTCTCAAACAATCCTTGTCTGTCTTCTGTACCGGGGTGCAGTTTACGCTAGAAACAAGTTAAAGAGTGGTGATGTGAAAGAAAGAAATAGTTTCCTTTTGGAAAGAACTGTTAGGAAAGCAAAAGCATTTTTCTTTAATGAGTAAGAGATTTCAAATAATGCCTCAGAAATCTTTGCCTTTTAACCTGTGTTCCTTTAAGCTAATTTTCTATCTATTTTCAGATGATGAAAACGCCAGTGTAAATGTTGAACCTGAAGTCAACAATCCTGAGCGGAAAAAGAGCACTTCACTTAGCAGTTCAGAAGAGACACTTGGCAAAAAGCTCCTGAGGAAACTAAGTTAGTGCAACTGTTCATGTTACGTGTTTTTTTAAAAAAACTCCACCATTGTGAAATGCAATGCAAATATCATGACTATACTGCATAATTCTGTGCTGGACTGGGGCCAGAGTAAATGAGTATTTTTAAGAATAGGAACAGACGATCAAACTGCATCATTTCCCTTAACTTGCCCCATTCTTTCTCAGTGCAACACCAATTGCTTCTTTCAGCCTATTTATACCTACAATTTTAACAGTCAATCTTTTGAGAGCACAGCAGTTCTGAAACTAGTTCAACTGTTCTGTCTACAACTGACTGTGTTTTCAGATTTAAAAGAATTGCATGAATTTACTCTTACCATTAACCAAGACTATTTCCCTTTCCCAAGTCATCCTCCCGCAACCATCCTTATTTCCAGGGGCCAGGTTTGGCTGTTCTTTAGGCCATTGTTAATCAAGACCTAACTTGGTTTTATGTTCTCTGGACCAATCACCAACTTAGTTCCCCAAAATAAATCATTCCACAACTACCACAGTCACACCCCTGGACACCTCCATATCCTGCTGAAATCTGTGTGGCCAGGCCAGAGAGATTTAGCCACACTTCAATTAGGGTGTTCTTGTTGTGAAAATTTACCAAATACATTGAGCAGGCAACATTGTTTGAGCTAGGTCTTTATAACTAGCCCCTTTGGTTTAAGACCAGGCTGAAAGAATACACAATTTTAAGTTTTGAATTTATAATTGTGAATTAAATATTATCATTTAGTTGAGATGATAATTACAGATTTATGACTTCTTTTTAATCAAACTCTCACTGCATTTATTTTTGCGGTAATTCATAAATTAAGAAAAATAGTAACCTTGTTTTGCAGTTTTTAAAATAAATTCATTTGCAAAATGGTGTTGTCAGTAGGTAAGTTAATTCCAAAACTTGCCTTACTTTCCCAATCGTTTCACTTAAATTAATCACAGCTCTGTCACTGGCTATTGTGTGCTTTTCTTATCCCATGTATTGTTTCTAGCTGAGGAAGGGTTCATCAGCTTAGCTCTTTTCAATCTCTTTAATTGGCTACAACAAAGATTTTATGTTCTTTGAGGCATGCAGCTACAACTCTCCAACAAAAATTTCACCAGTTGGTTTACTGGAAACAATAAGGAGCCAATTATAAAGTTTACTTGAGTAGAAGATAAAGCTACTTGCTAACCCTTTAGGGCGGCACGGTGGCTCAGTGGTTAGCACTGCAGCCTCACAGCGCCAGGGACCCAGGTTCGATTCCAGCCTCGGGCAACTGTCTGTGTGGAGTTTGCACATTCTCCCTGTGTCTGTGTGGGTTTCCTCTGGGTGCTCCAGTTTCCTCCCACAGTCCAAAGATGTGCAGGCTAGGTGGATTGGCCGTGGGAAATTGCCCATAGTGTTCAGGGGTATGTGGGTTATAGGGGGGTGGGTCTGGGTGGGATGCTTCAAGGGGCGGCGTGGACCTGTTGGGCCAGAGGGCCTGTTTCCACACTGTAGGGAATCTAATCTAATCTAAACCATCAAAAAATTAAAGACTCCCTGCTATAGGAAGGATGTTGTAAAACTTGAAAGCTCTCAGAAGAGATTTATATGGTTGTTGCGTTATTTGAGTTATTTGAGTTATAGGGAGAGCTGAAAAGGCTGGCTTTATCTTCCCTGAAGCGGTGGAGGCTGAGGAGTGATTTTACAGAGGTTTATAAAATCGTGGTTTATATAGGTATATAGTGGGTTATATCGTGGGTTATAGAGGTTTATAAAATCGTGGTTTAAAGAGGTATATATTGGTTTATATCGTGGGTTATAGAGGTTTATAAAATCGTAAGGGACATGGATAGGGTAGATAGACAAGGTCTTTTTCCTGAGGTGGGGGAGTCCAAAACTAGAGGGCATAGGTCTAAGATGACAGTGGAAAAATTTAAAAGGAACCTGAGGAGCGGCTTTTTCATGCAGAGGGTGGTGTATGGAATGAGCTGCCAGAGGAAGTGGTGGAGGCTGGTGCAATTACAACATTTAAAAGGCATCTGGATGGGTATATGAATAGGAAGGGTTTAGAGGGATATGGGCCAAATGCTGGTTAATGGGACTAGATTAATTTAGGATAACTAGTCGGTATGGACAAGTTGGACCAAAGGGTATGTTTCCTTGCTAAACAGCTCTGTGACTCCGTGACCCTATATGATGTCAAGCACACAGACAAACTCAGGTTGAAAGTACAAAATGAGATGGTACCCAGTACAAAAAGGAATTTATTAAAACAAACATGTAACCTAAAATCTTTAGGATATTCTTGAGGTGCTGAGTATTAACCTGAGACAACTGTTGGTTAGGAATGTCATGGATCAATGACATCCATGAATTGCAGATATCCCTTGAGTTCTCAGTGTTCAGATGTTTGTTCTAATTCTCTTTGGCTCTAGGATTTATTTTTCTGAGGACAGCAGAGAGAGAGAACCCTATAATAAATCCACCTCATCTTCTCTGACAATGTCACTTGAAATGCACCTCATATGTGTCTTTCTGTGTCTGGATTTGTTGCTTCTAAACTGGATAATTGTCGGAGATTTTGTTTTTTAATCTCCAACATGCAAGCCTCTCACACAGATGTAAATGAAGAAACCAATTTCTTCACATGTGGCTGGTTTCTGTTTCGAAAGAAATGTTAATTTCATTTTAGACTGGTTTTTGTTTATTGATTTTTTTTCATTAATTCTGGCTCAACCTGTGGTCAGGTGATTACTGCAACCATTTATAAGTCAAATTTATAAGTTTTTTTCCTTTTTGAAAGCATTTCAGTCTGTGAAAGTCTCTAGTATTAAAATCAGATGATGGCAGTTGAAAATTGATAGCTTTTATTTTGTCACGCTTGTGACACATGGGACAAATTAACTTTCCAGGGTACAGTCACCTACTGTTAAGCTGATATTAACTATTTGTATTCATTTCCAGTCAGTTTGACACCTCTCAAACCCACTCTGGATACCATGTGTTTAGCTATACTTACCTTCAATTAAAGTGTGAAGATGATTCAGTAAATCCTTTTGCACAAGTTTGATGTGAATCCTGGTGGTGTTCTCAGATAGCTTTCCAATGATGGAAGCTTTTTTTTAAGTTCTGTGTCAGTTTCTTCCCTGCCACTATTTATTTTCTTTTCCAGCACCACCTCCTTTCTCCTCCTAAATTGTTGTTTGTGCACCATCCGGCAAACAGACACAATGACAAAGTGGAGAGGCTGATCTACCATGAAGTCAGCATTTTCCACTCATGGCATGAGTCAGATCAGTATTGTAAATGCCAGGTATGTACTGATGCACGCCTAGGCTGCCCTGTTAGGGCATTTTACTAAAGCTGAGGTAAAATAACAACTAATTACAATTTTACTGCAGGTCAGCCCTAAGCCCAGAACAAATGGGAGTGAAATTTATTAGCAATGATACAACGGTAACTAGATCTGATACTGTGTGACAGTTGCCTCCAGTAGTACTGCAAAATGTGTGGCCAATCATACCCTTATTAGGTAGGCTGACAAAGGGGTTAATCTAACTTGATGGATTGCTGATGTTGGGAGCCAAGGGACCACCCATGTCTTGCATTTGCCCTGAGGCTCGAATTTTTGATTGGAAACTAGAACAGAGCAAAATAAGAGGTCCAGGGAGAGCACTTTTCTGTTCAAAGTATTCTCAATAATTTCAAAAAAATAGTTCCCATCATGACTTTGTCATTTGAAAGCTGCTTCACTTTGGTTCACTCCCATGACATGGTTGCATCCTACAGTGCATTGGAAGCGTCCACAATTACAGACCAGTTTGTGGACCAGTCCGAGGCTTCCTGGCCCTGGGAAAAATAACAGTACCAGCAGAAATTGCAATGATCAACTCCCAGGGGAATCTGAAGTTCTGAACCTATTAAAATGAATGAATGAAGCTGCTCTGGGCTTGGTTCCCATTTAGTGCTGACAATGCTGGAGGAGGAAAACGGTTTAAAATTAGAGGCCTCCAATTTGGGCAAGAAATTTGCATTTTAGAGAGAATTGTGGTGAATATTTTTATAATTACTCTGCTCTTCCCCCAGACCTTCACTGACCTTTTACTTTTCTGATTTGTATAGGCTGACAACCAGGCAACACTCAAACTTGTGAATTGTGTAAATGCAGTTATTGATAGAATCATCACCATCGTAGAATCCCTACAGTGTGGAAGCAGGCCATTCAGCCCAACAAGTCCATACTGACTCCAAAGAGCACCAAGACTCACCCCTCTGCTCTATCCCTGTAATCCTACATTTCCCATTGCTAACACGCTTAACCTACATTAACCCTGGATACTGTGAGCAATCTAACACAGCCAATCCACCTAACCTGCACATCTTTGTATTATAGGAGGAAACCAGGGCACCCCCATCTGCTTCATTTCTGCACCTTTTCCATTTTCCCTGCCAGATCGATGAGCTCATGTGTAGGATAAATACATTCTTAATTTGCTCCTAAAATTTATTCTTCTCTGGTTAATGTCCAAGTTATATTTCTTAATGAGTGCATTACGATGTTTTCCTAGCACTCAACTGTTTGTGATACATTAGGCTTCAGTAGGAAACCCAGTGGCAGCCTTCAGGGCATTTCATAAATGACTTGTACTCGTATGAACTGTAGAAGAGCACCGCAGAAATATACAAAACAGGTAAATGAAAATAAAACACAATTATCCAACACCATTCTATTTCATGGGATAGATATTTACAAATCAATCTGGTTCAGTAATATTATTACACACCTCTGGAGCACGTAAGATTTAAGCCCAGGTCTCCTGGCTCAGAAGAAGGGACACCACCACTGTGCCACAGAAGCCTCACAAAGATGAGATTTTTTTCCCTCATGTCACAGCGTGACAGATTTTTACCAAGTATTTGAGAGTCATTAAATTAATTTTTGAAGTGTATGGAAAATAGCAGCCAATTTGCAAATGCTAAAGTGACGTAAATAGGAGTGCAAATAAAGATCAGCTAGTCTGTTTTTAGTGGCATTGTTTGAGCGAAGCTGCTGGCTAGGATACTCTAAGGAAAGTGTTATGTGTTCTTTTGGATTTAACTTAGCAATTTGTCCAAAGATCACCATGCCTAAATACCTCACTGGAGAGATTGAACGGACTGAAACTACAAACAGACTGATGTAAAGCAGGATCCAGATTATCTGCACGTTTCCTCAAAATTCAAGACATTTGCAGGAAATGAACTCCCATTTTTAACACCATCGGTTAATATTTATCAGTCTGTGAAGTTCTCCCTCTCTGCACCACTTCTTTGAATGACATAAATAGTACTGTCTGCAATTATAACCACAGTAATTGTTTGGCAGGTTTGATAAAAAGTACAGAACAGATAGACATTCCCTGTCCCACAAAAAAGAGGAAGTGCTAAGCAAAGTCCCTGTGAGTAAAGATACAATGCAGTCTTGAATTGAGTAGGAGACCAGGAAGTCTTTACATTTCATCACTCACTCTGATTATTTATTTGTCACAAACCCCGTTCATAGTATCCACTGTGCTTCTATGCTTTAAATCAGTCATTTAAATTAATTTGTTATAAAACTTGTATTCATAAAGTTTTCCATTGCCTATGAAAATGCCTAGCTCACAATTTGGGACACAAGTAATTTGAGACATGAAACATGTTTAGTGTAAAGCTGCTTGAAAGGAACAGGTGGTGTTCCCAGAGCTCTCCACCACTGGTTTACCCTGGCTCATTTCTGGGTTGTTCCAGACAAATTAATGGAGATTGATTGCCAGGATTAGTCAACAAATTCATTATCACAATTTGTAGCTACCAGGTCAGTAGAAGACCCGCTAGATGAACCTTGGTCTTTATTTTTGTAGCAACTCCTGTATTCCTACACACCCAAATACTTCTGGAATACAGTGACTGTTGTTATTTAGCCAGACAGGGCAGCTGTTCTGTAACTGCAGTGCACCATATGTAATCATTAGTTGGACAGCTAGTTCATATTTTATGGTGACATTAACTGACAAATTAATGCTTGATTAGCAATCTGGAAGGATTCCTGTTTTTCTTTGAGGCATGTAGTGGGGTGTTTTGGTGTCCATGTGAATCTCTGGGAACAGACAGGCAGGAGCCGGCTTCAACACCCTAAATATATCCGAAAAGGGAGCGTTGCATCAGTATTTGAGTAACGTTTTCAAAGTATCATAAAGTCGTTGCAGAACAGGTTGAGGCCACTTGGCCCAGTGTAACTTACTAACTCTGAAAAAATTACTTGCCTAGTTCTATTCCACCCATCTTTTTCCCCATTGCCCTAGAATTTTTTTTACATAATTGTCTTTTTTTCAAAGGCATCGATTGAATCGATCCCAACCACATTGTCATTCAGTTCAATTAGATCAACCTGCAGTTGCTTAATATTATTTTCCCCACACCTGGACCTATTGTTTCTTTTGCCAGCCACATTGACTTGATGTTCTCTGTTTCTTATCCCTTTCATCAAAGGGAAAGTTCCTCACTATCTACATTGACCAGTCCCCTCACGATTTTTGAACGCCTCAAAAAAATCTCTTAACCTTCTCCGAGGAGAACAATGCTGTCTTCACCCAATGATTTGTGTAACTAAAGTTCCTCATGCTGTAAACATTCTGATGAATTCTTTCTGAATACTGTCAAAACCCATCACACCCTTAGTTTCAGTCTCTTCCAGGAGCTGATGTTCTCAATCCTCTGAGCTGTATTAAATAAGCAGTCCCGGTCTCTTCCATTGGGAATGCCAGTGGCAAGATCAGCATTTATAGCCCCATTCCCAATTGACTTTGAGATGTGGTGCTGAATGGCCTTTTTGAGCTCTTGCAGGCTGTGTGGTTTGTGGTTTATAATTTTGTAATGTTTGTCTCCAGTGCTAAATGGCCACAGTGATCCTGCATGCCCACTCTGTGTTGGAAGGGAAATGCTCCATTTAATCTTCAGTCCAAAACCAAGTGCCCTTGTCTGAAAACTGGGAGCCCACTGAGTCCAAACTGATTTTACTCCACTCTGCAATGCTCCCATTTGAGGCTGTTAGCTGCAAATGATGAGTTGGTGAACGTTTCAGGAATTGAGAGAAGGGCCATTCCTGCTCAAAGCAGTTACTAATGCTGTCATTTAGTGTCTGTGAAAATAACAGCATATTAACTTGCAGCACCAAATGAAAATGGATAGGAAAGTTGTTATATAATCCAGGTACAACTCTCTTATTTTCGCACCTGTGGACTGCAGCATGCTATCTAGTGGCGGTATTACTCACAAATACCTTCTTATCATTTTCAGCAGACGCAGCAAAACAGTTTGCTAAGCTACTTCAGGACAGTTGAGGGTCAAATGTATGGTAGTGTGTCTGGACCAAATAGAATAGCAGGTTTCTTTCCTTGGATTCATTATGAACCAAGCAGATTCAACATAACTTCAAGGGCATCATTACAGAAGCCTGCTTTCTGTTCCAAATTTATTTACTTAACTGAATTTAATTACACAACTCTGGTGGTATTTCACTTTATAATCACTAAATTATTAGTCCAGGCTTCTAGTCACATAATGCTGCCTTGCTTCAGAATTTGCAAGTGTGAACATTTTTCAAAATTTACGTTTTCTGTTCTTGCAAATCTGTGCAGGTGGCAAAAAGAGGAAGCCTTCCAGAGACAGTGAGAAAAGCCCTGAAGAGAATGTAAATGTACCTCAACTAAAAATCTGACATCTCCAGCAAAGCAGCAAGGTTAAAGTCAAACTGATGGGCCACAAGAAAAATCACTCACTGGATACAAATCATTCCTGATACTCGAGCCTAACTAACACATGCTGCAATATTCGTACATTGTCAATCATGAAAAGGGTTTGTAATCGTGAAGCAAAACTACAGCAGTGACCGCGGCACCCAAGATATAGCTTTTCTTGTTTGATACTTTGAATTAAGAACTTAATTTTTGCATGTTTTCCCGTCTAACTACACTGAATTTAAACCAGGCAATTTCAACATTTTATGTAATTTATCCAAAGGATTGTACATCAAAATGCATTTTTTTTCCATGAAGTGCTCTAATCATGTCACCCTAACCCGACTTCCCCTCATTTTATTCTGGGTTTGTTGTAATACTGTAAACACGCCCGTTTTGTGGTACATACTGGAGTATGCTTCAGGAATCTAACACCTCTCAGGTTTCGCATAGCATCGATGCTGCATTCAAGCAATGCTTTTGCAATTCATGAGACGATAGTGAGCCTGTTTTATGCATCCTTGTCTTGTAAGACATCTCTGGGAGTCAAAAGGGGGACAGGTTTCTTCTGCTCCTAATATATTCACAAAGTTTGTAAAAACAGCAGGCCCATTTTGTAGTGAAATGATAGTTGTATTCTGATGAAATTTCAATAGAAATTGTGTATTTAGGAAACCTAAGTGTAATGTTTACGATGTTGCTATCATAGCAGGAGGAAATCTTGGCCCTCCATCTATCACCCTATTTAATATTTAGAAAGCATGTTACAGCTGAAATCAATGCAGATTGAGTGCTGTCCTTATAGATTCTATTACCTCTGAAGTTCTCCAGGTAAATATTTTTATCGTGATTATCACAGATGTATAGTGTAGAGATGTAGATTATTTAAGGTTTCCCACTACAGTTTCTCTGCTGCTTTGGCAACATTAATTTTGGCTGTCACCATCGCTTTGCAATACTTATTTTCCTCGAGATACTATCCTGTAGGTAACAGCCAAAACACAGTATCCACTAGTTTTGCTTGAGTAGCAATGCTCGATATGAGTCACTGTCTACATTCTTGTACAGGATATTTTTATTCTTTTCTGTATCCCTGCAGTCCTCTCTGTTTCACTCCTCTCTCTCTGATGTGGAGTCTCAGAAATGCCTTGCTTTTGCGTTTTTGTTCTTAATGCCGTTCTTTCAAGCTCTACACAGTTTGTGGCATAAATTCTGCTTCATGCCATCCCTGTATATACTGCAGACACTGAGTTGCCACATCATTTATGGTTATTTGTCCACAATGGCACCTACTTGAGACAATGGCATTTTAGCACAAAGTTGTACTGCTGGCACATGCATTCACCCACCAGTTAAACAATGAAAAAATAATCTGAGAATTACCAGCATTTTTGGAACTATAGCTCTGCAACAATTGCTGTGTTCAGGGGAAGCAGGAGAAATTGTGTGGAAGAATGGACTTCTGCATTGAAGTGAAACTGAAGACTTATTACTTTAATTAAGTTTTGACCTGATGTAGTGCGACTTATTCATAGATAGGTTTGTGATTTTTCAACATTGCCAATATTTGATCACATGATATGCTGCATCCAAACACCCAATTAGCCAGCCTCTACTCTCCTCTTTCTCCTCACCCCTTGCTCCACCAACAATTGAATTAGCAATTAACTAAAGCATTCAAAGGAATGTTCCTGTGCCTGTAGGCTTTAACAAACTTTGCCTACAGAGTTTCTGGAAGTGTGATCAATAATGGTGCAGGAAAGGTTACAGAGACTTCACTAAACAAACGTACAAAACTGCCAAACGCTTTAATCTGAGATTTAAAGATTGAGAAATAAACAGATGTGACTGAAAAATCAGTGAATTGAGAGGCAAATTATGTAGAGAACAGAGGAACGAGAGGTGGAGACATTAAAAGGATTTGATTGTGAGTTACCAACTAACGTTGTTACATCCACATTCCAGGCAAGGTTCCCCAATTTGTTCTACTTCCAGGTGGGATGCTTCAAATCTCTAAACTCAACAGTGAGGAGGGAATGAACTGGCTCCTGTTGGTCATTCACCTGCTCCATTGGTGGGTGGCAACATGGTTAATTTATATAGGATCCTTTCCCTTATGGATACTTTCTCCTGGACCCAAATTTACACCTTGAAAGGAGCTAATGTGACCAGGCATTTTTGAATTAACAAAAAAAAGTAAGAGTAAGTTTATTCATTATTAAACGTGGAAAGAAATAGTAGCCCAACCCCCATAGACACAAAATAAGTAAAAATAAGATAGTCCAAAAAATAAGGCAAAAGATAAAAAGATCAGTCTGTGAAAGGCAAATACAAAGACATTGTAGCCGCTATTGGATGACACTGGTAGCACTGATGTTGTCAGCAAAAAAATCCTTCCACTCTCGATTTGCAAATGTTTGGGAGTTTAGTGACCAATTAACCAATGTGCAAATGCAGCTAAGTTTCACAGTTGTTGAGCATGAGATGCTTGTCTTGGTTAGTTGACTTAAGTCAAGGTAATGCTAGAAAAGGAGTTGGTCTTATTGCCCCTGGGCTGGACAAAGAGTTTAGTGAGGTGCTGGTTGAAGGGGAAAAATTCAGTCAGTTAGTTCTCCGTCCAGTGATCACAAGTGAAAAGTGGATATTGGGTCATTCCTCATGCCCAGCACATGTTTACTCTAACATTTACACATAGACTTTGATGAGATAGCAGGGGACCCTCTAACCAACATAAGGATTTAATGGTGAAAAAATTTACATAAACACTTGCAGAAATGCAGAGCAGGTCAAGTCACCCACTGACAGAGAATGGCAAGTTGATGTTTCTACGATAATAGTTTATGGGAATTGACATTGTTGAGGCCTTCTAGTCAAACTCTGGGGTTTCTGATAAAAGACTATGCCCCAAACCTGTGATTTATCTTTCTCTTGCAGCTAAAGATGACTTTCTTTGTCCATCTAGCATTTTTCTCATTTTTAAGTTGAGATCTTGGTAATTATATGACTGCATGTACTCTGTACTTCCTACAAAGAATCAGTTTCAACAGGTGCACTGCTTCACAGTAACAAACCTTTATGAAGCTTTCAATGCAATTCAGAAAGACATTATTTGAAGTCAAGGTACTTCATGGTGATTCACCCCAATGCAAAGAGATTAGACTGCTGTTAATTCACAGTAGAGTTCACTGAGGTGGCTGTTTAGTACACCTTGAGGTGATGCTAAGGCTGAATTCAAAATAGGAGTGTTTATATTTATTTTCTTTTGTTTAACCCCTTATTGAATATTTAAGTGATTTTCCACTTTGCTGAATTTCACCCTGCCATCACATGATCAGTGCCTGGTGAGGCAATAAAAAGGAGAGGAAAGATCAGAGGGATAAGTCATAGAGTTATACAGCATGGAAGCAAGCAGTACCTGAGACACTTATGGTAGACACACTAAGAACTGGCTCGCTTCTATCTCAGCTGTACAATAATTTAAATAGGCTAAGGGGGAGGAAGCAAAAAACATTTGTTGTCTATATGCTCCTACCAACATTTTCAACAAATAATATGTAACTGTGCAGAAAGTGTGCTGGCTAGGTTTAGTCTTTTTCAGCTGCATTCTGGCCTGATAGTGAGATTGTGGCTTGAGATCTGAGCGGCCAGATCATAAGGAAGAGAAATGAGTAGAAACGAGGAATTACATCTATCTTTATAAAGTCAGATTTTTGAAGAAAGAATGAAATTCTTTTAATGAAAAACAGGGGAGCATTTGACTTTGAAATGTGTATTTTCTGAGAATGCAACTTGATTGTTGTTAAGGAGAGAACCTTTTTTTTGCCAAAGGAAATATAACTCCCATGCCACTGGTATCTCGATTACAGAAACGCCCCACTGAAAAATTACAGTGCCTGCAACTTCAGGTTACAGAAAGCAATGTGATGGCATCCTGTCGTAAGTTGACACCATGACCTTCAAAATGAAGCAATGGAAGTTCCCCCTTTTGGATCATAAACTCAAAGAGGGAAAATAGGTTTACCAAGAGAATTGGCAATTATTTCTAAAATAATATTCTGCATCTTGTATAAAGTTTGTTATCCCATAAACTTTAAAATGGCCTTTCTAGGAACATTTGGGAAAATGGTTAGGAGGAAGGCGTGTTTTTTTTTTAAGAAATATTTAGAATTTATTTGTCTTTCATTAAACTTTGCTTTGCGAGTACTGTATGGAAGGTTATTCACAAAGATGTCCTCTGGTAACTATAGAGCCTTTTTGTTAACAAGCTTCGGTTAATCACACAATTAGGGGTAAGTTTTACAATTGACAACAGCGGCAAACAGCATCAAATGGTGGGAGCATCTTTGGGGGGCTTGTGAATACATCAATGTACCCAATTCACAACCTGCCTAGTTGGACAGAAAATCTTGCAGGTTGCAAATTAGCCATATCTACCTCCACAGCCCACACCCCAATTCCTCATGGGTGTCCTCATCACACCAACTGTGTGTGAAACTGAGGTAAAAGTCATATCCATATTTATTAATTAGATGAACCTCCACTCACAGCTTTAATGTAGATTTAGTGCTATCTTTGATACTTTTGTTTAATATCAAGACTCCCAGTTATGATTGGTAAAATTGTGTGCAAATGAAATAGATTGTACTGCTTCGGGGAGCTATCCAATCATCCATTTATATAACACCTTATGTAAGAAAGACTTATAAAACTGATGCCAGGAAGGGGGATATTAGAGTGAGGACTGAACATTTCAGATAAAATCTAGTAGCTTTGAGAAGATTTTTAATAGGAGCATTTGGAGGGAGTACAGAGGTTTTCAGCCTAATAAGATGGAGAGGAAAAGTTAAAGATGAAGAGAAATACGTTCATATGCAGTTCTGCCAACTGCATATCATCAATTACAAACACAGTCCTCTATGTGTTTCCTTCACTGAGCCATGATTAAACACTAAAGTGTGAATAATTGCAGTAAGCAAGATGTGGTTACACTATTGTCTACAAATTATGTGTAATATGTATGCACAATAAATATTTTATAAATAATTTGTGCTTGTTTTGAACCGCCTCAGTCCCTGAAAGCAAAGTCTGTGCAAGGTTACCTTTGACTTTATTATATTTACCATTTTGAGGAGAGGATCAGTGGTCTGAATTGACTGCAAAATACTGCACATTTTCATTATATTTTGAATTTTATTGTTATAGTAGTATCTGTTCTAGCTCATCCACCGGTTTTGCTGATGGGGAATCTTGAGTCTTGATCAGGTTTCCTTTTAAGGCTGCTAATCTGGGATCCCTTGTGGGAGAGTGATGTAAATGGAACATCATGTGGTTATTTAAAAACTAATTGCTAATAGAGATTTCTGCAGTTTGGCAGTTGTTTGTAAGTCTTAATAGTGTTTCCTTTTAAGAAATGACAGCCTATCAAGGTCGTAAATACCAACAAGAAAAATATCAGACTTACACATTTTTGTGCTTTTAGCACAGTGAAGTGCAGCAGATCTGTTATGTGAAAGATTATTTTATATAGCTAGTAATTTGTCTGTGTATTTGCACTATATGCAACAGTTTTAATATATTGTGGGTAGTATTTAAAGCTTGGTTTAATGCTTTTTTAAAAATCAACATGCTTGGATTTAAAATTTGTTTGCCTCATGGAAAGAAGCACCATACATTGTAGAGTTCATTTTTATTGGGTAGTATGTGGGTGTGAGATACACAATCTCATGCCCAGGGCATTATCAAGAGAACTTAAGAGCCATAGGGACCATTTTGTGTGTTGACCAGGAGACACTGAGGGACTGAAAATAACAAAGGCTATCGGGAGACTTTCCAATCCATCCTATTTAGCCAGGTTGAAAAGCTGCTGATTGGGTCTTATCTATTTAGAATTGTTACCAAAAGTGAGGAGAGGTATTAAAATATATTGCCGTACCTCAAGTTTGGAATACTATAGGGAGTTGTTCAGACAGAAATCATTGCAGATTTCTTTTAAGGATAAAGTGCAATTAATATTTGAAGTTAAGGAAGATGCAGGGCTTTTGGAACAACAAATAAAATTTTTGATTGTTTAAACCAAGAATTACCACAGATATAGGGGGTTGACTAGGCTCCCTGTGCTGTAAAGCTCTGGTTCTGTACTCTGATGAGGTCAGAATTTACCAATTCCATTGCAAAATAAAAACATAATTTTTGTAAGGTATTTATTAAGAAAATGAATAGCAGGCAAAGAAAATCTGTACCAAATCCAAAGAATAAATGTAGAAGATGAGAGAAATGAAGGACAAGGAGTTTGGGAACAATACAATTGCTTTGTTTCTCAGTTCAGCCAGTATTGGGAAGGAGCTTGAACCAGTCAAATCAAATAGCATGTGTTTCCAATGCTACCCTTACAAGGTACAGTACAATGTTACAAGGCATGCGTGTTTTTATATTAGGATCATACATGATGGCTCATATTGAGATGTAGGAGACCCTACTGCAATACTATTTAAAATGTGCTTTCAAATGCGGTAATCGAATGAGCACTCTGATCATTTGTGTCAGAAAAATTATTGCATGCATCGTGCTATTAGATTCAATGGATAATTGACAAATACGCTACCTCCAAAAAGTTAAAATTCTTATTTATTTTTTATGTATTTTTGTAAAATAATTAATATTCCATCCAGATATTGTTGAAATCTAACTGTTGTAAATGCTACTGATGACTTGGTAACCTAATAAAGTCAAATTCAAAACATATCTCGCCGTCATTCTCTGCTCATTACTGAGATAATACCAAAGTTATTGAAAAGTCAATTATATCACAGTGACATAAATCTCTT
This sequence comes from Stegostoma tigrinum, assembly GCF_030684315.1. Taxonomy (NCBI): domain Eukaryota; kingdom Metazoa; phylum Chordata; class Chondrichthyes; order Orectolobiformes; family Stegostomatidae; genus Stegostoma; species Stegostoma tigrinum. The sequence continues at coordinate 8,973,251 of NC_081373.1, forward strand.
GTCTCTTGAAATTTCAATTGAGTTGTAAGAATTTTTTAAAATGTCTTATGGTCACCGTAGTTATTTGGTCGTTCAGTACATTTCCGCTCAGACATTATTGGTCCAGAAAGATTTGCACAGATAAATCGATCCACTCAAAATTCAAAAATTCTATTTTTCCAACAGCCTCAAATTTTGGCTGCTGCACCAGAATTTATAGATAACTTGGCCAAGGCTTTTCTCAACTCTACAATTTCTAGGTCTCAGCATTGACAACCAATAGAAATGTCAATAGGCTGACGGAGCAAGGTAACTAAAGCCAAGTTGTGAATTATGCCAGTTATAAGTTATATTTGCTAGCAAAGGTTCTGATTTTGCTCTGTCATTTCCTGTCAACCAAATAAAAATGATGCTGGAGTGAACTAGTTTTTGGAGAGGAAATGCCAGCTACTTACCATGTACCAAGATTTCAATGAATTGAATGAGCAATCTGCAAGTTACTTTAGCCCCTGACCAGCAGAACCATGTTTCATAAAATGGTAGCTCTTTGATATATCCCTACAAGATGGAGATGTGATCTTGTTTAATGTCTCGTGAGAAGGATGATTGGATTGGACGTGGTACTATGGTTGTATAGTTTTTGTTTTGATACAGATGGTACCCACTGCAACAGCCATATTCCCTACTGCTTACAAGCTTTGGCTACAAAGCATTGTATTTCTGTGTTTGCTTTAAGACTAAACATTTATATGAAACATTTATATGGGTTTTTAATGTACTTCTTATATTCATGATTTTTGATAGTTAGATCAATGACCACTGCAAAATTTCAGACACCTTTACAGTCCAAGATGTGTGCACAGCCTAAGTTGTACACTAGAAAGACTGACCTTTATACTTCATAACTTTATGAAAACTCTAAATGAAAGAAAATCTAATAATGAATCTGGCTTAATTGAGTTAACAATCCAAAAGGATACATTCAGCTGCACTTCATGATCGTATGCCACAAAAACATCATATCACTAAACATAATTACATTCAGTCTTTATTATGTTACAGCAGAACCTAATCAAAGCACGTTTAAGTCTTGTGCTTTGGCGCCACATAAGTACAACTTGGAAATAATTGGTCAAATTCCAGAGATTTAATGGAAATATTCCACTACTGTATATGACTTACTAGAGCAAAAGTATTCTCATCACAGTTTTGATTGTGTGCATACTACCCAATAAACCTGTATCAGGAGACTGCACTTGTCAAATTATCATTCTTTCAAATTGTTTTTCTTTAACCAAGTAATGCCTCAAGCCCATTTTGTTCTCCACTGACTTTCCCTCCTAAAATCATTCTATCTGTTTCCACATTGAACGGGTTCTATGAAATCTATTTGCCACGTGTTGAAAAGGAATTTAACTTTCCTTGCTTTTAATTCTGCATTTACTAGTGTACTATTTGAATCTTTCAAGAGTAACACACTTGGATTTAGTGACCTTTTCATCAAGGAAATGAAAACATGGTTCTGATTAGGTTCAGTCTTCCCCAAAGTCACTCTTTGATAGGCCAAGAATTTGTCTTTATACAGCCCAAATATTAAAACAAAACTGTCTTGAGGAATTACCAAACTACATTTGGAGGAGATGGTGTAATGATTCTGTCCCGAGACTAGCAATCTAAAGATCCCAGTTAATTACTCTTGAGGGCACAGGTTTAAATCCTGCAACTGGTGGATATTAAAATGAAATGATTATGTACAGAACCAAAAGTTAAACTGTTATTGTGACCATAAAACTGTCATCAAGGCTGTCAGGTCAGAATATCCAGTTTGAAGTCTTTGCTCTTCAGAGAAGGAAATCTGCCATCCTTAGTCTGTCTGACCTACACGTGGTTCCAGTTCCACAGCATTATGAGCTTATTCTGAACTGGCATTTGCAATAGTCCAGCAGGCCACTCAGTTCAAATAAAAACGAAAAGGACTGTGGATGCTGTAAATCAGGAACAAAAAACAAAGTTGCTGGAAAAGCTCAGCAGGTCTGTCAGCATCTGTGGAAGAGAAAACAGACAATGTTTCGGGTCTGGTGATACTTCCTCAGAACTCAGTTTGAGTGATAGGTCACAAATGGTCTTGCCAGAAAGAATTTGATAAAAGGCATCTAAGGCAATCTTTTGACTGATGATCAAAAGCTTGGTTCAAAGAGATATGCTTTAATGAGTTTCATTGGAAAGAGACAATCAGGGAGATGAAAACAAAGTACTGTGAATGCCGGTGTTCTGAAATAAAAATAAAGCGCTGGAGAAACTCAGCAGGTCTGGAAGCGGCTGTGGAGAAACAACAGTTTAGTTGTAAAGAGTGACATTGGACATGAAACTTTAACTGTTTCTTGCTTTGTGGGGGATGATGATGAAGAAGTGGCTCAGTGCTACCACTGCCAGGCACCATCCAAGACAGATGCTGAAGTTTGTAGACAATGACTGCAGTCAGGATTTGCTGTGCTATTATCAATGACATAAAAAGGCCTGCTGAAAAGAGGACAAAGGAAAAGCTAGGAAAGTCAAATACGCATGGAACATCGTGCTGGGCAATTTCATTTCACTAAAATGAGCATTCAGAGAGGATAGATGTGTTTGGTAAGGGAAAGGGCAAGTACTGAAAGTGACCAGGAGTAACAGTTGTAGAAATAAAGGTAATTTTGATCGTTCACTTTTTGGACAGTGAGTGATACTGACTTAACTGCCCAAACCTCCAAACCCTACACACACACAAAAAAACAGTTCTCCTAACTTCTGTCCAAGCTCAAAAGGGGCGTTTTCCAACACTCAGCCAATAATATATATGTTGCCTCTTTTATGGTGTCAAAATCGTTGCAGTTACATTCCAAATCCTAACCTCTCAAGTAAAGTCTGCACGCAGAGCATGGCACAGTTCATAACTCAATCCTAATGCCTCAGCAACAGGATACTGCACATTTTAATTATTTAAGTTACAGTTCAACAAAATTCTATAAGTGTAATGTCACTGTAGCACTGCTCTCTCAGAGTCAGAGATAACTGGTGGTAAGTTTCACCTGAGGGTCACTATGTCTCAGGCAAGAGAAGAGGTTGCAAAGGAGATTCCTTCAGGGTAACCTCAGCCAGTACAGGAATTAAATCAGCAATTAACATCACTCTGCGCTGCAAACTAGCCAACTGAGCAATTCAACCCCTTTGTGGTATCCTATAGGATGATGGGAAGGGGTACAACTATAAATGCAAGGAATTTGCTGAATCTTCTGGAGCTAAAAATGACTTGATTTTTGCAACAGCAGCTTTAAATTCGATAGTAGGCCCACGATCAAAGAAATATGCTCAAGCTTTGGAGCACTAGGCTCCATTCCAGGTCGAGAACAAAGAACAAAGGCTGGAAGCATAAATAGCAAGAATGTTTTAATTGACTGCTCATTTTATCAAGGGTTGAATTTCTCTACTCAATCAGGAACAGGTACAGGAAGGATGGCCTGTTCATAACCAAATAAGAATTGAAAGTATTGGCGGAAAGTCAGATTCTGAGATTTATTGAAATGAAAGGAAGGACAAAAGACTGATATTTTATTCTCAGCAACATGATATTCCCCCTCCCATTAAATCGATATGATCAAAGATTTTTTTAAAAACTATTTGAATTGAGAAAGGTTAACTGGAAAGAGTATTAAGAATATACGATTGGTATCATACATTGCTGGCATCACTAACAGACAGAAAAAAGCAGGATCCAAGATAGTTAGAATATTACAAAAGAGTTGACTATGCAAAGCAATGGTGTTATTAGTGGGGGCCTGATCACAGGATCTGATCTGCATTTGGATCAAATGACAGTTGGGTGCAGGACTGGCCTGATTTCTAATAGCTAAAGAACTGAGAGATTCTATTGAAAATTACTGCACGTGTCAAGTACAACATGCAATGTACTGATGCTTCATGTGCATCCAAGAATCTCACTTACCTAGAGGATGAAAAGCGTAACTAAACTGCCAAGAGACCAAACTCAAGAATCTCCTGTCCCTCACTCCTGCATTTGTTTACTGAACTAGTCGGATGTATTTTGCCTGGAGCCAAATATTAAATTTATTAACAGCAGAAGGCAAAAGTGCAGAAATAGTTTAGTTGCCATTGGTGATTTCTACAAAAGATAGAAGCTGTTTTGTGACAATCTATTGGCGAAATGGTTATTTGGGTAAGGAAACATCTGAATAACAAGGAAAACTACGTAAGATTCTTATTTATTGACTTCAGCTCCGCATTCAAAACCATTATTTCTCATCTCCAAACTCCAAGACCCACGACTCTGCTCCACCCTCTGAAACTGGGTCCTTGACTTTCTGGTTTGTCTCACCTGGTTTTGAGGACAAATTGGTTGTTAGTAAATTTTCCTGCCGTATCTCAGTCATGAGAACATACAATTTGAGCAAATTATCTTTTTGGTTGTTCTCCACTGAGTATTAACTGGTTTTGTTAACATTCAGGAGCAATGATGTTACAGCTTGGCTTTCCTTGGCCTCAGCCAACAGGTGGAAGTGAGAGATATTTAGATACAGAAAAGTGCAGAAATTTTCACAACATTCCCACATTCCTGTGTCATTAATAACTAACAACCAATTAATCTCTTGTTTTAAAATGACAGATTGTACGTAGCCCTTAAGGATAGAGAATTTCAGAGACAGCACCCTGAAGAAATTCCTCATCTCGGTTATAAATGGACTATCCATTATTCTGTACCTTTGTTCCTCCTACCAAAGTTTAGAACTTTACATACTTATGCACAGTATATTCCGTCTGCTATGCCAAGCTCAAATCCCCTTGAAGAATCTTTGCATCCTCCTCACAATCTACATTCCCACTATGTCTTGCATAATTGCAAACATTACACTCGGTCACCATTTCCCAATCATTGACATAGATTGTTAGCAGTTAGGTCCCAACCCTGATCTTTGCAGTACCCCACTCCCTGCAATCCCAGGGTGCCATAATTCCCAAATTTTGCCTTCTGCCTGTTGACCGATTGGTCAAACCTGCAGTATCACCAGTGTCTTGATAAACAGACAATAATTACAGCTTTGCCAGCATTGCCCAATGCCCCAAAATAAGTAAACAGAACAAGTTTTATGTTTTTTTTAATATTGTATTGTTTTTGATGTGACCAGTTACATCTTATACATTAGATGAATTTGTCAATTATCCACACATATATATTCCATACAGTATTTTAATGGACATTCATTCAGAAGCTGATAGCAGCATACATAATGGAACTGAATCACTAAAGCACTTCTTTTTGATTTACAGCAATTCAGTTAATCACCAAATGCCAAAAATCAATTAAATGACTGACTGAAGATTTAATCAGGTGGCCACCAGCAAATAACAGAGGACGTAAAATTTTCTCTTCTCAACACCAACCAAAGGGTCATAATTTCTAACTTAATCATTATTGGAAAGGTGTTACTGCACAGAAATTATAGTCAACATGATAAACAGTCTTCCCTATAGCAACTGGATGGAAATATAGTATGGAGTCAACCAGAACCTGGTTACATTCATTAGCTGTTAAATAATCATAAGATCAAAATCTTATTTGGTATTACCACTGCCTGCTATCTTCTGCTTAATAAGTCTCAGTATCATTACTAGTCAACAGTTACAGATTTTAAAGTGCATCATAGGGAAGAGGACCAGAAACTGCAAGCAAATATTATATTCCAGACAACAGTCACCAGTCTTGAAATATTATTACCTACAGTCTGTATGATTAATACGCAAAATGACAAGGATATCTGATAGTTATCAATTAGTTTAATACTCTCACTGCTATTATATAAATTAGTGTCATGGAAAATGTTGGTACAGATTGATACTCTATCAGTCTCTCAGTCCACACTAATTACTATGCTGAGATTGGAGCCTATTTAGTGCTCTGCCTGGTCTCATTAGTACGCTACAATTCTGACACCTCATCCATACAAGAGAACAAAACTGAAATTGCTACTAATATTTGTCCCCTTCTGAGTTTTGCTTCTATTGGAAAACTTGGAGAAAGATTTGTAAGGACTATCTCTTTAGCCAGTCATCTCCAAAAGAGCTCATCTGGGTGGAACAGTTCTGCTCTCCTTGCATGGGCCAAGCCCTCGTTTTGGCCAAGATTGGACCAGTAACTGAAAATTGGTTTATTCTAAATGCTCACAACTGGACAATTTCAGCGTACTTATAATTTGATCAGCAGATGATTCTTGAAAATTATTTATGCTATCAGATGTTCCATACTTGTCACTAATGTTATTCTTTTAAGTGGACGGCTTTTTGGATAAAGTTGTTGTCTAATAATTATTGTTAGAATCATGTCTTTCAGATGCAACCTAATGTACATAGCCCACATTCACTACTTACCATACATTTTCTCATTGAACCTTTTATGAGGCCTGAACATTGTTGCAACCCTTGTGTGAAAACTGAGAGAGACGGGGTTTGTAGGGGCAAGTTGATGTAAAGGGAACAGGATGGGAGAGACACCCTGTGAGAAGGTAGAGCTCTGCTTTAGCCATTGCTGCCTTGCAGGTCATGGCTCATTTGGGGCCACTCTGCCTATACTGGAAGCCCGGCTTTACAGCTAGCAAAAAGTAGATTATGGACTAATGTCCTCAAACATCTGCTCAATACCTGATCATTGTTTCCTTTGAACATCATACCTCCTCCCACCCATCCTCCATCTTGATACTGCTCCTGTGGTAACATTTGTGAAATATCACAAGTCTAGACTTTTAATAAAAAGAAAACACCTTTCTTTTCTAAGGCAAAACCATGGAAACAGAAATCAGAACATCATATTTTGTTGGGATCTTTTACTAGGGAGTTTGTTTACTTAGAAAAGGAGTTATTTTTGATCATGAAGCTGCCCTTAGGAAGGATTTTAAGGTTAAAAAAAAGTTACATATACAAAGACATGAAGTGACCAGTTGTTTTTCTACAAAGTATTACATTTGCAGTTACTTGTCCAATCAAAACAACTGAAAGTTTAGCCAAAGGTACACACAGTAGGCTTTCTGCTCTGGATCAAATCATTTGGGAAGGGAAGAGTGGAAGTTCCTTCATACAGATTCAAGTTATTGCTTTGTATCAAGCATCAGAGTTTGTCTGTGGGTGCTTTCACATGATTATAGAAACCTTAGTCTGAATTATGCATTTTCACAAATGGATCACATTGTAGATTGTTCAGTAACTCAGACTATTCACCTCAATGGAGAATTTTTAAGATTTTTAAGGTGCATCACTGTAACCCAGGGTCCACTGGTTCAACATGGCTCTTGCACCTTTATACAGAAAATCTCCATTTACTTAAACCCAAGTGTCCTATTACACACTTATAGAAATACAGAGGAATAATGTAGATACAGAACGTGAAGATAACTGATGCAGGAGCTGGCTTTTTAACAAGCCAGGCATGGTGTAAACATACAGGAAGGAAGTGGGGGAAGAACACAGAGAGAGAAAGAGAGGGAGAGAGGGGGGGGGGACAGAGAGAGAGAGAGCGAGAGCGAGAGAGAAAGAAAGAAAGAAAGAAAGAACGAAAGAAAGAAAGAAAGAAAGAAAGAAAGAACGAAAGAATGAAAGAAAGAATGAAAGAAAGAACGAAAGAAAGAAAGAACGAAAGAAAGAACGACAGACAGAAAGAAAGAAAGAAAGAAAGAACGAAAGAAAGAGATGTGACCAGGCATGAATTGTTCACTTCTGTTAAAATCCAAAGGCATCATTTGACACACATTCATAAACGTATCTATAATTTATTTTAACTATAAGTGTAACTGCAAGAATAAAATCAGATAAGATACTGAGCCAAGAAGTAAAGCTCAAATACTGAGTATCTCTTGACGATTTTATTATATCCCAATTCCAGGGCTTCACTTTGCCAATTAACTTCCTAGATCAGGCAGAGGACGGTGGAGGGAGGCAATCAGGGGAATCCAAAAAGCCAAAGAAATACTCCACTGCCCCCACCCACACAGACACACACACACAAAAAATCACATCTACAAGCAAGCTGCATCAGTGGTCACAATGTCAAGTGAGTGAGATTACTGGCACTGGCTGCTCTTCACTGCTTCATGAATGGATTCTGCCACGTAGTCCAAGTTTCCAGAGGTTAGGCCACACATGTTGATGCGGCCACTGGCCATGAGATAGATATGCTTCTTCTTTGTCATATAATCAACTTGGGAAGCTGAAAATCAAAACAGAGGAAACAGGGAAAGGATCAGAATCTGTTTATCAGGATGTTTGTCATTTGCTCAGTCATTTCTGTTACTTAGACACTGCTTATAAACAGTTTAATCGTGTCTCAGAAACCAGACATCACCAGTTAATTTGGAGAAACAAAACTTCCTATAAATCTTTCAGAAAGCTAGTATAAAAAAGACCATGGAATTGGCTTCAATTTATGTTTTCACACCATGCAGTTTCAACAAGAATTTCAGTGGAATCCCTCTCTCCTGTCCTCTGGCAGCAGCATTAATCATTTTCTTAAATCAAAGGTATGACTTGACATAGAAAGAGTCTAGGGCAAGACTTCATTGTGGCAATGCAGGTGGTATCATCTTTTGGATTAGATGTCAGATCTGAAGTCTCCAGGGAAATATTTGAAAGGGGGAGATTTTAAAGCAAAATAAAAGAAAAAAAATCAGCAGAATACCTTTCAATGAACAATGTTTGCTTTCCCCTGCTTGGTCAATGGTAAGCCTGGCACAGACATTGACAGACGTCCCCAGACCTGCAGCTAGTTACCTTTCACAAGATATGCTGGATGACGCACGCAGTTTCACGTTGGGACAATTACACAGCAGAAAGCAGCTGCCTTCCCAATCAAGGTAATAATAAGAGATAATGGGAACTGCAGATGCTGGAGAATCCAAGATAATAAAATGTGAGGCTGGATGAACACAGCAGGCCCAGCAGCATCTCAGGAGCACAAAAGCTGACGTTTCGGGCCTAAACCCTTCATCAGAGAGGGGGATGGGGTGAGGGTTCTGGAATAAATAGGGAGAGAGTCGGAGGCGGACCAAAGATGGAGAGAAAAGAAGATAGGTGGAGAGTAGAGTATAGTTGGGGAGGTAGGGAGGGGATAGGTCAGTCCAGTGAAGACAGACAGGTCAAGGAGGTGCGATGAGGTTAGTAGGTAGGAAATGGAGGTGCGGCTTGGGGTGGGAGGAAGGGATGGGTGAGAGGAAGAACAGGTTAGGGAAGAAGAGACAGGTTGGACTGGTTTTGGGATGCAGTGGGTGGAGGGGAAGAGCTGGGCTGGTTGTGCGGTGCAATGGGGGGTGGGGATGAACTGGGCTGGTTTTGGGATGCAGTGGGGGAAGGGGAGATTTTGAAGCTGGTGAAATCCACATTGATACCATTGGGCTGCAGGGTTCCCAAGCAGAATATGAGTTGCTGTTCCTGCAACCTTCGGGTGGCATCATTGTGGCACTGCAGGAGGCCCATGATGGACATGTCATCTAAAGAATGGGAGGGGGAGTGGAAATGGTTTGCGACTGGGAGGTGCAGTTGTTTATTGCGAACCGAGCGGAGGTGTTCTGCAAAGCGGTCACCAAGCCTCCGCTTGGTTTCCCCAATGTAGAGGGAGCCACACCGGGTACAATGGATACAGTATACCACATTGGCAGATGTGCAGGTGAACCTCTGCTTAATATGCAAAGTCATCTTGGGGCCTGGGATAGGGGTGAGGGAGGAGGTGTGGGGGCAAGTGTAGCACTTCCTGCGGTTGCAGGGGAAGGTGACAGGTGTGGTGGGGTTGGAGGGCAGTGTGGAGTGAACAAGGGAGTAACGGAGAGAGTGATCTCAAAGAGGATCCCCCTCGTTCTCACACACCACCCCACCAACCTCCGGATACAACTCATCATCCTCCGACACTTCCGCCATCTACAATCCGACCCCACCACCCAAGACATTTTTCCATCCCCACCCTTGTATGCTTTCCGGAGAGACCACTCTCTCCGTGACTCCCTTGTTCGCTCCACACTGCCCTCCAACCCCACCACACCTGGCACCTTCCCCTGCAACCGCAGGAGATGCTACACTTGCCCCCACACCTCCTCCCTCACCCCTATCCCAGGCCCCAAGATGACTTTCCATATTAAGCAGAGGTTCACCTGCACATCTGCCAATGTGGTATACTGTGTCCATTGTACCCAGTGTGGCTTCCTCTACATTGGGGAAACCAAGCGGAGGCTTGGGGACCGCTTTGCAGAACACCTCTGCTCGGTTCGCAATAAACAACTGCACCTCCCAGTCGCAAACCATTTCCACTCCCCCTCCCATTCTTTAGATGACATGTCCACCATGGGCCTCGTGCAGTGCCGCAATGGTGCCACCCGAAGGTTGCAGGAACAGCAACTCATATTCCGCTTGGGAACCCTGCAGCCCAATGGTATCAATGTGGACTTCACCAGCTTCAAAATCTCCCCTTCCCCCACTGCATCCCAAAACCAGCCCAGTTCGTCCCCTCCCCCCACTGCACCACACAACCAGCCAAGCTCTTCCCTTCCACCCGCTGCACCCCAAAACCAGTCCAGCCTGTCTCTGCCTCCCTAACCTGTCCTTCCTCTCACCCATCCCTTCCTCCCACCCCAAGCCGCACCTCCATCTCCTACCTACTAACCTCATCCCACCTTCTTGACCTGTCCGTCTTCCCTGGACTGACCTATCCCCTCCCTACCTCCCCACCTATACTCTCCTCTCCACCTATCTTCTTTTCTCTCCATCTTCGGTCCGCCTCCCCCTCTCTCCCTATTTATTCCAGAACACTCACCCCATCCCCCTCTCTGATGAAGGGTCTAGGCCCGAAACGTCAGCTTTTGTGCTCCTGAGATGCTGCTGGGCCTGCTGTGTTCATCCAGCCTCACATTTTATTATCAAGGTAATAATTAGGGTGTGTGGTACAGAATTGACCACTTCTATCAATGAAAGAGTAGCCTAGACAGAAACATAGGACTTAGGAGCAGTATTAGGCCATTTGAATCTTTAAGCCTGCTCTGCCGTTTATTCGGATCGTAGTTCATCTGGTTATGGTCTGAACCCTTTTGTCACCTGTTCCCTTTAGCTTCTGGCTCACTTCTCTACCAAAGTGAAATTCAACCTTGAATAAATTCAATCTTCCAGCCTCCACTATTTTCTGGGCAAGAAAATTCTGCAGATGAACAACTCTCAAGAGTTCACTATTTTTTCACATCCAAGTGTTAGAAGGGAGCCCTCATACCGAAAGTAAACAAAAATATGATATTAAGAGAATAAAATCCATTTACAAGAACTACTCAAGTGCTAAATTTTCAGATTAAAGCAGCAGCTTTAGCCAACTAACATCCAGAATTCTATGAAAATTACGTTTAGAAACAGAAGTGCTGAATGTTCCAACTTGTGAAGGCTAAAGATCTTTGAAAATTCTTCAGAGTGAGATACGAGCACAAACACATGACCAGATGGGGCTTATATTCAAGGACTTGCTGCAAAGACTGGTTCAGCACAGAAACCTCCAGCCCAGTCTGCTCTGCCAAAGCATGTCTTTTCAACACTAGTAACTGGTAGATTTTTCATAGATTTAAAAGGGGCCTGGTGAACTGAGAACTTTTGATTTGAAATCACCAATGCTGAAAAATGCAATTAAACACTATTGCAAGGTTAAAAGAAGACAGAGGATGGCTTGTCCACTATTTATCCCTTAGTTGTTCATTTCCTTTAGTTTATCAGACCGTCATGCTAAAGTGTAAATTGTTCAGTAGGTTTGCTTCCATAATAAGAATAACTACACTCCAAATATAATTTATTGGTGGTGGAGATTTTGAATTATGAAAAGGTATGGCCTATGCACATTTTTTTAAACCTTTCATCAAAATGTTTGATTATTTAATTACTGCCTTTAAAAGGTAAACTTTCTCTATCTCTGTCATGCAAACAGCAAATATACTGTTTACTATTTAAATACTATTTTAAAAAGGTGATGGAGAGAGAACATGGAATTTTAGACCAGTTAGCTTGACACCAATAAAAGGGAAATGTTGCAGTCCATTATAAAAGATCTAAAAGCAGAGCACTTGGAAAACAGTATCAAGAATAGACAGAGTCAGCATGGATTTAAGAAAAGCTAATAATGCTTCGCAAATTTGCTCAAATACTTTGAGGGTGTAATTAGTAACGGTGATAAGGGAGAGGCACTGGATATAGTTTACTTGGACTTTCAGAATGCTTTTGATAAGGTCCCACATAAGGACCCATATAAAAATTAAAGCATGTGGAATCAGGGGTAGTGTATTGACAAAAATCAATAAAAATCTGATTGGCAGATAGGAAACAAAGATTAGGAATAAACAGGTAATTGTCCAAATGGAAGCCAGCGACTAGTGAGATACATGGAATCAGGGCTTAGGCCCCAGCTATTCACAAAATATATTAATAATTTGGATGAGGGAAACAAAACATAAAAAGTTTTCAGATGACACAAAACTGGGTGGGAAGATGAACTGCGAGGAGGATGCAAAGATGCAGATGTGGTTTGGACAAGTTGAGTGAGTGACCAAATGCATGACAAATGAAATGTAATGTGTATAAATGTGAGGTTACCCACTTTGGTAGCAAAAACAGGAAGGCAATTTATCTGAATGGCCATAGATTGGAAAAGGGGGAACAGCAGCAGACAGTGAAGTCAAATTGTATACTGGTCTTCATAGCAACAGGATTTAAGTACAGGAGCAGGCTTTGCTGCTACAATTGTACAGGGCCTTGGCAAGATCATACTTGGAGTACTGTGTGTAGTTTTGGTCTCTTTATTGAAGGAAGGATGTTCTAGCTATGGGACGTGTGCCACAAAGATTTACCAGAATGATAACATGGCAGACCTATGAAAATTGACTGGATCGGTTCAACTATATTCAATGGAGTTTAGAAGAATAGGGGATCTCATGAAAATCTATAAAATTCTAACAGGACTAGACAGGGTTATCGCAAGAAGGATGTTCTAGATAACCAGTCACAACCAGGGTTCACAGACAAAGGATACTGAGTAGATCAGTTAGGACTGAGATGAGGAGAAATTTCTTCACTGAGATGTGGTGGACCTGTGGAACTGAATGTCACAGAAAGTGGTCGAGGCCAAAACATTGAATTGAAGCCAAAACATTTCAAGGAGTTAGACATAATTATTAGGGCTAAAGGAATCAAAAGATACGGGGAGAATGCAGAAACAAGATACTGAGTTTAATGATCAGACATGATCATAGTGACCGGTAAAGCAAGCTCGTAGGGTCAAATGACCAAACACTGCTCCTATGTTTAGTGTTGTCATCTGCCTTTTAGACCAAGGAGGGCACAAATTTTGGACCTGCTCTAACGTGGATCATGGTTAACAAGGCATTAAAGGAGTTTTTCAGTTCCCAAAACAGGATTTCTATGCACAAGAATACAGACTAACAAAGTACAGTACCATATTATTGCTTTAATTTTTCCTCTTCAGAAAAATGTAAAGTCAAAACCACACATCAAAAACGTAGTGGGAATATACATCTGCTGTCGAGAATCTTGGGATCTCTCCCCCAGGTATGTGGGGAGGGTGAACTCAACTATTTGGGCAAAACTTTTGTTTAGTAAGAACTTCCAAACAATAAAGTCTACATTTTAAAAAATAAATATTTAGGAAGAGCGCAAGAGAGACAAAGGAGAGAACAAGAATATGAGGAAGAGCAAACACAAGAACAACTAAGCAAAAAATGAACAAAATGCAAGCACAAAACAGAGGAAAAGGTGACAGGGACAATGCAGCAACAGTGAGACCTTTCATTCCTGATTCTGCCCCAGGTGACATTTATTGCACATCTCATGGGAACATATGACCGGGGCAGTACTGGACTCCGCTTCAAAACCCTCATGGTCAAATGATCTCACATCCAGTGTTACGGGTGATGAGCAACCATTTGCTTAATGTACTGGACAAAGGCTGTGTCAAACAAACAAAATAATGAAAACAGTCACTGGCATTTTTTTAAACCAGCAAACAGGTCGAGCATTGTTCATGAAAAGGATATTTTAAAGATAACTAAGATACCAATACCCTGGAATAAAAACTATGGTTAACTTAAGTGTTTAAAACTGCCATATCCAAAATATTGGAATTTGGAGGTGAAAAAAGGCTGAAAAAAGGAGACAGCACACAGAAGAGAGGAAGAGGGGGTAGAGACAGGGTGTGAGTGAGAGAGAGAAAAACAGAGTGTGAGAAAGAGAGACAATGGAGAAAGGTAGAGAAGGAGAAAGAGAGGGAGAGAGACAGGCAGACAGAGAGGGAGAGTGAGAGGGGGTAGAGAGAGAGGGTGGGGGCAGACAGAAGAACAGCATGCAAGACAGGCAGAGAGACAATGTGGAAGAGAAACCAAAACAGAGACCTTCTCCTAGCTACAATCACTTCTGAAGAAGAGTCACTGGACTCAAAATGTTAACTCTGCTTTCTCTCCACAGATGCTGCCAGACCAGCTGAGCTTTTCCTGCAATTTGTGTTTTGCTTCTGATTTCCATAATATGCAGTTCTTTGGCATTTTGTTCAATGAGAGAGAGAAACATTACGAAAGAGAAAAACGAAGCTAGTTAGAAAGAGAGACAGTGAGAGAGAGAGAGAGAGAGAGAGAGTGTTAGAGAGAAAGAAAGAGAGTCCATGTCAACGTCATATTAAACAATGAAGCTTGCTGAAAGCAGCCCCTCGGAAGACCTTCATCACAAAGGTGAAGTTTTCCCCAGTGTCCTGCTTTAACAAATCCAACAGGTTATTTTGAAATCGCCAACATTTGCATGAGCTCCGTGTGTCAGGATCCAGGGGCACTGGCTCATCATCTAGCTAGACACAAAATAGCTCAATTCTGAAAGGTCACCTATCTATTGCAAATCTGAAGTGGATTTCTCAACGTGACTATCGGATACCTGGGGTATTTCTATAAATAGGAGGAGACACTGCTTGGCAGCCGTCAAAAGACCCTGGTGGTATGTTATGTGTACATCTAATTGACTCCTTCAGGGCACCAAAACAGACGCTCTCAACAGACTCTCAAATTGCATAAGATCCTTTGCTAAGCCAAACAGTCTGCTTCCCATTAATAAAAATATGATGCAGTTTTTTTCTCTTCCTTGTTTTTTTTAAATATTTAATTCTTGGGTCCTTTGTGAATCTACAACTATCCAAAACAACACGCACAGGCGGCACAGCTGGATGGCATTACTGCTTTAAGTAACGTATGATATATTCTTGCTGGACAAAGGGATATAGATCAATTAGTGCAGTTGTTTCATATTAAAAAGGTCTGAAAGAGTGAAACCAAATTTAATGGGATCTATAGAAAACCCATTGTAGCTGTGAATGAAGTGTGCTGACAAGGGGAACCCCCACTGTACCAACACTTCGGACGCACTTCAGCTTTTGGTGAGGACACTTGCACCAAAGCTATGGAGGTCTACCCTTTTTATGATTAAAATTAATAAATCAGAAAGTTTCCCACAACATTAAACAATTTTATACATCATGATGTTGTAAAGGATGATTAATAGCTGCAGGTAGGTGTGTGGTGAAGGAAAGCAATGTGCAAACTGTGCGCTTAATCGGTCCCCAGCACATCTTCAGGAAGTCTCAAATCATTTCAAGTGGAATGAGTTACTGCTGAACTCCAATCACAAACAGAGCCAAAGGTAGTTTGTGTCACTTTATGCACAGTGAGATTCTGCAAACAGAAAATAAGATGAACGAGCACAATCAGTTTTTGGCACTGTTACTGGAGGTAGGAATCTAGCCAAGATACTAAGGGAACTTCATGGCTATGAATAGTGTCACAGGACCTGTAACAGCCCGCTGAGCAGAAGAAAGCACTGACTCTTTTAGTTTAATGTCTCACCTGAAAAGCAGAAACATTCTATGCACTGCACTGGGACATTAACAATTAACAGCCACTTCACAACAGTGAAATCAGGAAGGTTTAAATGGCAAGTGAAAACAGGTCAATCAATATCCAAGAACAGAAAGTCAAAGTTTCAGATAAAAGCTTTCAATGAACAAAGCTTGGGAAAAGTGTACTAACTTTTATTCCTAAAGAAATTTCATGAATCATACAATTTGATGGAGAGTTGTGATATGGACTTGGGCTAATGTTATGGTGCTACCCCCAGTGTATATCTCCTGATGTGGGGTTTTTGGTAGACCATAAGATATAGAGGCAGAATTAAGCCATTTGGCCCATCAAGTTTGCTCCACCATTCAATCATGGCTGATATGTTTCTGAATTCCATCCTCCTGTCTTCTCCAGGTAACCTTTGAGCCCCTTATTAATCAAGAACGTATCACTGTCTTAAATAGACTCAATGACTTGCCCTCCATTAGCCTCTGCAGCAATGAATTCCACACATTCACCACCCTCTGGCTGAAGATACTCCTCCTCATCTCAGTTCTAAAGGGTCACCCCTTCACTTTGAAGCTATGCCCTCTAATCCTAGTCACTCCTACCCTTGGAAACATCTTCTCCGCATCCAGTCTAACCAGGCCTCTCCAGAACTGATGTAGTTACCCTGATATTTTGGACAAAGGGTCAAACATTCAATTTGAAAGCACACCATCACTGAAGTGTGTCTTTTCAAAAAAGTAATTCCACCTACATTCCCATTGAAAATGCAGTGGTACTTCAACGGCATCACAAGCCAGCAGTTTGCTGCAGACAACTGGGCTCATGTCATATTGCTGCAATCAAGACAGCAAGTGCAGTTCTTCGCAAAGTGCTGATGGAAACGGGTGACAATTTAGATGCAACTATACACCAACACGAAAGTTGTTTAAAACCTAGGATACTGGATCTTAAGCAGAGTTTCCTTTTAAAATCAAAAATAAAATCATGGAAATGGCCTATTAAAAGAATGCTCTTCTGACAGCTCTTCTGTTGAATACTTTCATATCCTGTGCAGCATAGCAGTGAAACACTGCAATGAATCCACATAGTTACTGGACAATGTCAACAGATTATGGGATCAAATTCAGTACTACTAAAACAGAGACTGTTTGGTTTAAAATCAAGAATTCCAAACATTGGAACCTTTAAGGGGCTGCCATAAAGACAAGTGCATCCTCTGCAACAATTCCATTCACAATTTCTCAGAATATGTGGAAGCCCAAGTTAATCTACAACAGTTGGACAGCTGCTGAATATTTAAGCACTGCTTACAAGTGCCAGGCAATGACCATCGCCAACAAAAGAAGCTAGTTATCTTCCCTTGACATTCAACAGCATTACAACGCCCAGCATTTGGAGATTACTACTGACTAGAAATTTAACTGAACAAACCATTGAAATACTTTCTGATTATGAGTACAGATCAGAGGCTGAGAATACTGCAGCAAGTAATTTACTTCCTGACCCTCCAAAGCTATTCACCGTCTACAAGGGACAAGTCAGAAACGTGATGGTATGCTCCCCACTTGCCTGGAATGAAAGCCACAGAATAGCTTAAAATCAGCCAGAACAAAGCAGTATACTTGATCAACACCCTATCCACTACTTTAAACATTCGTTCTCTTCACCATCGGCAACACTGTAGCAATGTACTCAATCCACAGGATCTAGTGCAGCAACTTATGAAGCCTCCTTGAAAAATTCTTTCCAAACATGTAAGTGCTAACAGCTAGATGGACATGAGCAACAGATGCACGGGAACACCATCACCCCTCCAAGCAGGTAAATTCAGCAGCAAGGGCATTCGGCCTCGGATCTTCGGGTAAACATCCTCCAAGGAGAACTTTGGGATACACAACAACGCGGAGTTGCTAAGCAGACACTAACAGCCGACTTCGGTACCCATGAGGACAGCCTCAACCACGACCTTGGGTTCATGTTACACTACAAGTTACCCCATCATACTGTACACTTACACACACACACACACACGCACACACAAATTTACAGAGAGAATGTGCATTTGCAGATTTGTATTTGCAGATACATTCTATGTGGTTCAAAGAGCACACATTCTGTAGACACAGTCAGTCAATGGGGCATTTTATATATTCCTGCTTTGGAAATAAAACTAGTCTGACTCCATATTCAAACACAGACAGATCCTAAGGCATTTGATAAGGTTCCCCATGGTAGGCTCATTCAGAAAGTCAGGAGGAATGGGATACAGGGGAACTTAGCTGCTTGGATACAGAATTGGCTGGCCAACAGAAGACAGCGAGTGGTAGTAGAAGGAAAATATTCTGCCTGGAAGTCAGTGGTGAGTGGAGTTCCACAGGGCTCTGTCCTTGGGCCTCTACTGTTTGTAATTTTTATTAATGACTTGGACGAGGGAATTGAAGGATGGGTCAGCAAGTTTGCAGACGACACAAAGGTCGGAGGTGTCGTTGACAGTGTAGAGGGCTGTTGTAGGCTGCAGCGGGACATTGACAGGATGCAGAGATGGGCTGAGAGGTGGCAGATGGAGTTCAACCTGGATAAATGCGAGGTGATGCATTTTGGAAGGTCGAATTTGAAAGCTGAGTACAGGATTAAGGATAGGATTCTTGGCAGCGTGGAGGAACAGAGGGATCTTGGTGTGCAGATACATAGATCCCTTAAAATGGCCACCCAAGTGGACAGGGTTGTTAAGAAAGCATATGGTGTTTTGGCTTTCATTAACAGGGGGATTGAGTTTAAGAGTCGTGAGATCTTGTTGCAGCTCTATAAAACTTTGGTTAGACCGCACTTGGAATACTGCGTCCAGTTCTGGGCGCCCTATTATAGGAAAGATGTGGATGCTTTGGAGAGGGTTCAGAGGAGGTTTACCAGGATGCTGCCTGGACTGGAGGGCTTATCTTATGAAGAGAGGTTGACTGAGCTCGGTCTCTTTTCATTGGAGAAAAGGAGGAGGAGAGGGGACCTAATTGAGGTATACAAGATAATGAGAGGCATAGATAGAGTTGATAGCCAGAGACTATTTCCCAGGGCAGAAATGGCTAGCACGAGGGGTCATAGTTTTAAGCTGGTTGGAGGAAAGTATAGAGGGGATGTCAGAGGCAGGTTCTTTACGCAGAGAGTTGTGAGAGCATGGAATGCGTTGCCAGCAGCAGTTGTGGAAGCAAGGTCATTGGGGTCATTTAAGAGACTGCTGGACATGTATATGGTCACAGAAATTTGAGGGTGCATACATGAGGATCAATGGTCGGCACAACATTGTGGGCTGAAGGGCCTGTTCTGTGCTGTACTGTTCTATGTTCTATGTTCTAAACAAGGCCTCACACCTAAATGACTGACCTGAGATGCCACCTCTTGTACACACTGATAAAAGCTTTAGTTATCTTGAGGCAGTGGCTTGAAAAAAATTCAGGGATTTGCATTTTAATCAATCAAAACCTGCGCCTCCTTTCTAACCGATTAAAGATATAACAAGAGGGAGTGGGCCAGCCATTTTAGGTTTATTTAATACATTCGCATCACTTGTATGATCCTTCGATCTTTTACTTATAAATTGTCTTGATACCTCGTCTCTCACTATAGCTGAGGAAGGAGCAATACTCTGAAAGCTAGTGTTTTCAAATAAACCGCTGGACTATAACTTGGTGTCATTAGATTTTTGACCTTGTCCAACCTGGCACCCTCACAACCAAGCAGGCAGGTAAGGACAGCGGAAGTTAACATGTCCCCTCACCAAAGGACAAACGGTTAGTTCCTGGATGCTAATGTCATGCAAGAAACTTCACCCACTTTGACCCAAACCTGTCCATCATCTGAATCAGAGGTGAGCGAATAGTGATAATACATTTGACCAGTCACTCAGAACCACAGGTTAATGTTCTATAGTCATGGGCTTGAATCCCACATTGGCAGACAGTGATATCTGAATTCAATAAAGAAGCTGGATAAAAGTGTTGTAAAACAAAACATCTGGGTCACTAATGTCCCCAGGGAAGGAAATCTGCCATCCTTACCTGAGTCCATCATATGAGTCCAAACTCAGAACAATGTGATTGAAAATGAAGGATGAGCAATCCATGTTGGCCTAGCTGACGATACCCAAATACCATAATTAATAAATTTATTTAATATGCTAATATCCCACAACAGCATTTGAAAAGATAGCTTTTTTTTTGTTAAGAAAGAAATGAAGCTGAATCCCGCATGCTTTGAGAGAAACATCTAGCAAGACCTCAGTTATTCAGAGACTCCTGCACGACAGATGCTTTGGCAAGAACATTATTGAAGGTCTTTGTAGGAACTCTTTGGCTGCCCAGAGCTTTCAACACAATTAAACTGACAATAAACAGAGACGACCCTGGGCGGATTTTGTAATGGTTTGTGCAAACACTGCAGCTGCCGGCAATAAATGCTGCAATGAAAATCTGCAAAAATTTCCAAGCTATTTGCCAGGTGCATTAAAGGAAGAATGGACAACTCTCAGTATCTGTCACATGAATTGGGAACAGCTGAAGATCCCACAGTCTTAAACTATAGCAGACACTTGGCACTTGCTAGGATCTCAAGCACTCCATGCTGGAGGACGCATATGTTGTTTTCTTTATAATCCACCTTCAGTGAAAAATCTTTAGCAAACCTAGGAAAATTATTCCTCACTAACTCTGGGAGTTCAACTTTCAATACTTGGCACTATTAAAAGCGATAAAGGTATTTGTTCGGAGTCCAAAAGAAAAGCTCAATTCTCAAGTTGTAAATCTAAAAGATAGGCCAAACTAATTTCTATTGCAAAAAACGAAATGAAGGTTCTGAAGAAGGGTCACAGGACTCGAAACATTAACCCTGCTTTCTTTCCACAGATCACTTTACAGGCAATTAACACTTTTGAAGTGTAGTATCTAAAGTAGGTAAGGTAGCAATCAAGTTTTACACAAGGTTCCATGAACAGAAGACTGAGAATTGGGTGAAAGTTAAATACTGACCAGAAATGCACTAGGGGAAATGTTTCTTCATTCCATAACTTATCTACTTTAAAACAATATGAAGGGATCGTTTAAGTCCATCTGAAATAATGCATCACTTGAAACAGAGTTCTCCCTCAATACTGCAGTGCAGTGTCTGATTAACTTTTGCACTTTTCTGAAGCTTGAAATGGCCTTTAAAACCTGCCTCTTTAAAAACAGTAAACAAAGTGGCAAGGGGAATGTGGGTGGCAAGGATTCCTGGAACACAACAACAGAGTAGATGCCAGTCTTCCAGTTCCAGACATGCAACCTTGACATGAGCAACGCCAACCTCCTTTGCTGGTGTATCAGCAGAAGATGCACAATGGTTTATATAAAGGAACTGTTTAGTGCAACTTGAAACCACAGTCTCTGTCCAACTGGCAGCAGACTATGCCAACAATCAGCCATGGCAAGCACCATGTTAATTTCTTTCTGATTAAGCCTTCTACTTAATTCAATTTTCAAGCTGCTGTTCATTCTAGTGAAGATATCATTTCCCTGATTCCTGAAAGTAAACAAGGGATTTTGCAAAATGTTAAACATGAGATCAGTACCTGGTTTGTGATTCTGCTTAGTCTGAACTAAAGTTATAAATTTGTATGTGACGAGATTAGTGCTTTAATTCTGAAATTGAGAAGCTTGACATCACCTCAGTTATTCCTAATCAAGTATCATATATATTGTTTTAACTACAGTGGTATTCTGAAACATAGCACCCAAAAGTATTACAAAGTACTTACGGCACAGAAATGCCCAAAAGGTCTACCCCTTCTATTTCTACACCCTCCTGTCTATTCACCTTCCTTTTGAAGGCATTTTCCAGAAAGGTCCACATTTCTAACCACTCTCATAGGTGCACAGGGATTGGAGCAGAGCATTGCGTCCCTTGAGCCACTTGTGCCATTCAACGAGATCATAGGTGATTTAAGTCTCAACTCTATTTACGCTTCTTTGTTCCATTTCCCTTAATATCTACGGCCGAAATAACTCAATTGGAGTCAGATCTAAAATTGACAATGGATCTAGAGTCAGCTGACAATTCTAGAAGAGTTCCAAAAAAATCACTCTTTATGTGGCAAAGCATTTGCTAATATCATTCTTTAATATTTTGTTTTTAACTTTTTAATTATTCCCCATTTTTACATTCCCTAGCCAATGTAAATATTTCTCACTGCATCCTATTTGTACCCCTTAATATCTTGAAAAGTTCAATTAAGTCATTTCTTAACCATCTAAATTAAAAACCTCCCTCAGTTTGTCCAGAATTCTCTACTGGATATGGGACGAAGGCGTGATGATAGGTCAGATGCAAGAGACAGGTCTCAGTGGTCACACATTGCTTGGTATTAATTTCCTCAATAAGACATTCACATTCAAGAGCCTCCCAGACCAGAAGTAACAAGCTGCCTGCAGGGTAGCAGCTGTTGTAGGCACCGCTTGCCCAGCTGTGGTAAGATCAATCCTGATGGCTATGGGCTGAAGCCCTCAAGTCATCCTTAATTGGCCATTTAAGGCTGTCAACTGGCAGTAGGACAAGGTGCTCAACTATGAGTCATTCTGCCCAGTGATCAGGGAGGCGATGTCCTAGTGGGATTGTTGCTGAACTGTTAATCCAGAGACCCAGATAATGTTCTGGGGACCCAGGTTTGAATCCCACCATGGGAGATGGTGGAATTTGAATTCAATAAATATCTGGAATTAAGAATCTAATAATGGCCGTGATTCCATTGTCGATTGTCGGAAAAACCCATCTGGTTCACTAATGTCGTTCAGGGAAGGAAACTGCCATCCTCATCTGGTCTGGCCTACTCCAGACCCACAGCAATGTGGTTGACTTTTAACTGCCCTCTGGGCAATCAGGGATGGGCAATAAATGCTGTATGACCAGCGATGCCCTCTCATCCTGCAAATTAATAAAATGGTGGCTCAATGATTAGAACTGCTGCCTCACAGAGCCAGGAACCCGGATTCAATTTCAATCTTGAACACATGTCCGGAGTTTGCACATTCTCACTGTGTCTGTGTGGATTTCTTTCAGGTGCTCTGGTTTCCTGCCACAGTCCAAAGATGTGTGGGGTAAGTGGATTGGCCATATAAATTGCCCAGGGATGTGCAGGTTAGGTGGATTAGCCTTGGGGAAATGCAGCGTTACAGGGATAGGGTATGGGGGGGGGGGGGGGTGGTCCGGGCGCAGACCCAATGGCCAAATAGCTTGCTTCCACACTGTGGGAACCTATGATTTTACAAACAATTCTGGCAGAGGTGAGAAATTGGCAGGGTTTGGGTGCAATACCATCCCCTGTCTAATAAAATGCTCATCCCGCCTCCAATCTTTGTATCACTTGGGGCGAAAGATTCCACCCACTGTGTTGCGGATTGGCAACACATTGCTGCTTTGGACTTCCTTTAGAATTCATAACACTCTTGACCAAACTGTGTCCGCAGATATTAAGCACAGTCATCACTCCAACTGCTGGTATTACCCTCCCATTGCGTGGCACCTGCTGCACAACTACTGCAGGAACTTAACCTGTGGTTGGCTAATCTCCATAAAACATCAAACACATATTTAAAAGAAATGCAACCTCAGAGCCTTTTTCTGATCAGGCAACAGTATAGACAGATTTCCATTAATCTCTGTACATACGATCAAGTCCTGTGAAGCTGAACATTCCAATTTGCTGGGTGAGATGGTCCCAAGTGCCCGGGGTTCCCAGTTTCTGCAACTTCTCTTTCAACTGTGCTCTCATCAGTAAAACACGGTCAGCCATAGACTTCACGTTACCTTTCCTGGGGAGGGGATGGTGGGGAGAAGAGATAGCAGGTAGAGAATATTAATGAAGTAATTTACTACAATGGATCGGGTGCCTGATGTGATAATAAACCCCTGCTCAGCAGAGTTAGTTGACTTCAACTATGGTGGACAGAAGTGCTGACAATTAATGTTCATATCCTACATTAAAGGGTTTCGACACTACTTTCAGCTCGTGCACTTTCAGTGAAATGCAGCAGCGAGCATTAGCATGAACTGTGCTTCACTTAATACATACCTGTAAAATCACCACAATTTAAGCTGGTAAACAGGATACAAATCTCCCTAGGTCATTGTGTAGCTGTGAAAATGCACACGTAGCTGTAGTAAGGGACACAGAAGGGTAACTACTTTGGAAGCAAAGTCTACAAGTCCTGTTTGTGGAAATGATGGAACACAGAGAGGGAAGCAACAATGGTCTGCAAGTAATGCAAGAATTTATTCAAGCACTTGCCTCCAAATCAACTTATTATTGAGAATACAAAAGGACCTGACGGAGAATCAGAGGAAACAGCAAAAGCAAAAACAAAGTATGGTGTAAATATACAACTGAGTAGAGGATGATATATTTTAAAAAACACCTGGTAAAAATGTGTATTGTTATAAACAAAATTAAGCTAAGCTGCTGCACTGGCACTGATAAATGCTAATCAGAATGCATCATGTAAGCCATCACAACCAAAAACACCAAGGCTAAGTACATGACAGCTCACATCATAATAGGAAGGGAAGCAAAACTGAAACCAGCAAAAATAGGTCCAACTATTCTGGTTCCTTAAGTCTTGTGTTGTGTACTTTTTAAAAAGGCCAAATTTGCTTTCAATTAGAGAGGACAAAGTAGTGCAGCTGGAAGCTCTGTGCTGATAGCTCAGACATCGTGCAATAAGGACTTATCAGAGTTCAATATATAGTGTGGAAAGGGCAAGCTCTTTCATGATATGCAGTTAGAAAATTCTGGCCTTTTTCACATTTCATTTCTATCATTCCACCATTGGTAATTGTGCCTTCAGATGTCCAGTACCTAAACTTTTGGAGGAGATGGCAGTTTGGTGGTATTACTGTTGGAGTCTTGGTACAGAGACCCTGGTAACATTCAGGGGACCTGGGTTCGATTCTTGCAATGGCAGATGGTCGAATTTGAATTCAATAAAAACCTAGAATTAAGAGTTCAATGACGATATGAAACCATTGCTGATTGTCAGAAAAACCTATCTGGTTCACCTACCTGGACTGGCCTGTATGTGATTTCAGATCCACAGCAGGTTGACTCTTAACTGCCATTAGGAATGGGCAATGATGCCCTCATCCCCTGAATGAATTTAAAAGGTTCACCTTCTACAATATGAAGACCACAGAGTTATCAAAAATACTGTAAGTATGGTTTAATGAGCAAGGAGGTGATGCACTTGTAAAAAGCATTTGTCCTCTTGAATGCTCAACGGAACAAAGCTCACCCACACCTCCAACCAGCTCATTCCAGATCCAGATCACGCATCAAAAGCCACAGTACGGTGTACAGCTATGTGCATAACACTACAGGAAGATGCCAATGCACTGGAGAGAGTACAGAAGAGATTTACAAGAATTGTTCCATTGATGAGACACTTTAGTTATGAGGATAGGATGGAGAAGTTGGGACTTGAAGAGATTCCCTGGTGGTTCCAACAGGCGATCTGATAGAAGCGTCTGAAATGTGGCTGGGCGTAAGGGAAATGACAATATATTTCCAAAGCAAAATGGTGAATGGCTTAGAGGAGAGCTCGCAGTTGATGATAACTACTGCCCTTGCTCTTCCAGATGGTAGTGGCTATGAAATTGGAAGGTGCTGTCTGAACAGCCTTGATTATATTTGCAGTTCAACCTATAGAAGGTCTGCTCTACTCTTGATTGTTGGTAGTGAAGGTAGAGAATATTTGAGGATGTGCTTTGTCCTTGATGCTGTCAAGTTTCTATAGTGTTGCAAGAGCTGCACTCATACAGGCAAGTGGGGTGCATTCCTGCACACTCTCGAATTGTGCATTGTAGATAACAGGCAGGCTCTGGGGAGTCAGGAGGTGTATTACCTGCAACAGGATTTCTAATCGCTGTTCTGCTCTTGTAGCCACAGTATTTATATGGCTAGTCCACTTGAGTTTCTGGTCAATGGTATTCCCCCAGTATGCTGATAAGTGGTACTGGTACCACTGAATAGCAAAGAGAAATGGTTAGTCTCTCTCTTGTAGAGATGTTGTGCCATGAATGTTACTTGCTATTTTCAGCCCAAACATGGTTATTGTCTACAAGTCTTGCTACATTTGGACAGGCACTGCTTCAGGATCTGAGGAGTACTGATCACTGCATCAAGATCAGTAAACATCCTCACTTCTGAGCCTATAATGGAGAGATAATTCATGAAGCAGCTGAAGATGGTTGTACCAAAGACACCACCTTAAGAAACTGCTGCAGGAATGTTCTCAATGGACATGCTTGGATGTCCAATAACTAGAACCATCTTCCTTTATGCTAGATTTCCCTGCATTCCTAGGGATTGTAAATTTACTATGTTTCCTTGATGCCACTTTCGATGTCAACAGCAGTTAGTTCGTTGCTCAGTACGTTGAGTACAGGAGTTGGGGCATCATGTTGTGGCTATACCAGACATTGGTGAAGCCACTTTTAGAATACTGCATTGAATTCTGGTCTCCCTGCTATAGGAAAGACATTGTTAAACTTGACAGGGTTCAGGAAAGGTTTATAAAGACATTGCCAGGTTTGGAATGCTTGAGCTATTGGAAGAAGCTGAATAGGCTGACACTTTTGTCCCTGGAGCATCAGAGGCTAAGGGGTGGCCTTAAAGAGATGTGTAAAATCATGAGGGGCATGGACAAGGTGAATAGTCAAGGTCTTTTTCCCAGTGTAGGGGAGTCCAAAATTAGAGGACATAGGTTTAAGGTGAGAGGGGAAAGCTTTAAAAGGGACCAGAGGGACAACTTTTTCATGCAGAGGGTGGTGTGTGTATGGAACAAGCTGCCAGAGGAGGTGCAGGAGGCAGATAAAATCACAACATTTAAAAGGCATCTGGATGGGTACATGAATAGGAAGGGTTCAGAAGGATATGGGCTGGACTGGCAAATAGTAGAATAGTTTAAGACATCTGCTCAGTGCAGACCAGTTAGGCCAAAGGGTGTGTTTTCTCTGTCACTTTCACCTCCGCTACAGAGTTCAGACTGTAGTGAGGTCAGCAGCCAAGTAGCCCTTTCAGAACTCAGACTGAGCATCAGTGGTCAGGTTATATAAGTGCTACCAAAAAGGATGATGCCTTCCACCATTTTACTCATGATCAAGAATGGACTGATAGGAAGGTAACTCAAAGCCTTTGTAGTATCCAATGCCTTCAGCTATTTGCTGATGTCACCTGGAGTGAATAGAATTGACGACTGACATTGTGATGTTGGAAACCTTTGGAAGGGAGCCTTGTTGGATCGCTTGCTCAGAATCTCTGGCTGAAGATTGTTACAGGTGCTTTAGTCTTATCTTCTGCATCGATGTCCTGGGCTCACCCATCATGGGGCGGCACGGTGGCTCAGTGGTTAGCACTGCAGCCTCGCAGCGCTGGGGACCCGAGTTCAATTCCAGACTCGGGCAACTGGCTGTGTGGAGTTTGCACATTCTCCCCGTGTCTGCGTGGGTTTCCTCCGGGTGCTCCGGTTTCCTCCCACAGTCCAAAGATGTGCAGGCTAGGTGGATCGGCCATGCTAAATTGCCCGTAATGTTTAGGGGTGTGTGGGTTATACGGGGACTTCAGTCAACAGAAGTTCAAAATTTTGGAATTACTTCTGGGTTTAAAATGTGTTTTTTGTTTCAGAACAGCTGATCATACTCTTGTTGCTTAAGAAGGATTAAGGATCGCTATTACATAATGTATCTTTAAATCATTTGTCAAATCAGCAATCTCTCACCATTCAGCTAAAAGCTGTGGGTTACTCAGGGTCCTCATTACAACTAGAGCCCCGTGAGCTGGCGGATTTGACCAAATAGTCCGGGCAATCTTCTCCATTTGAGAGCGAATCCTTGTCACATTGTCACTGTCCTTGGCCACAATGCACAGGTTCCCAATTCGTTCATCTAAAAACAACGGACAAGGAAAAGGAAAAGAAATGCATAATTCTCTTCACACTGCACTACAGGATCCTAGAGTCCAAGGCAAATTTATCAGAAATTAAAGTATAATTTTTGCAGAATCTTTTCCTCATCAGTAGCTTAACATTTCTCCAGGCCATTACAAATTACACAACACCACAGAGTCAAACAGCAAGCATGCGCAATGATATTGAAGATTCTTTTATGGGGATAAGCCAACACTAAATGTCTGAATTATCAAGTTGGCTCCAAGTATCCCCGGTAGGAGTGCAAGGTCAGGAAATGTAACGTTTCTGATTGAGCAGTCATTTAAACCCAACACTTCTTTTGAATTCTAAATCTTATAAAATGATGGAAATAGAAACTGCAATGCGGGACTTCCACAGTACAATTTCTTTCGATAATGGAATTATTCACACTTTCACACAAGTATTCACGTAATAATACAATTGTTGCAACTAACTTTTAAAACCTAGCAATGATTCTGACCTTGACGATGATAATCATTTCCTAGGAATGAACAAACAGAAGAACTCTTTTTCAAAGGTGCATAAGTCCTAAAGCACTACAGATGCATGAAAAAAGATGCCAAGTGAAAGGAAAGCGTAGCATCAGAATAAAGAAGTAATTAATCACAAGTATGACCTTTAAGACAGATAGTGAGGTGGAGCACAGTGGAGAAAAAAAATTCCTGAGCATAAGACTGAAGTGTTGGATGCACAACTAATTAAGGTTATGCAAAGAATCTGAAGAAGAGCGTTTGAGGGTAGGAGGAACACTTATTTAGCGAGAGGAATTCACAGAGACAGAGAGGGCTGAAGTTACAAATGCATTCAGTCATGATGAAAATGTTACATCCAAAATTGATGAACTTAGAATTAACATAATAAAGTTTAAAAAGAAGTGGAAGATGATGGGTTGGTGGACAAGCAAGATTATGTAGAGTAGAATCAAGGGCTGCAGAATTTTGAATGGGCAGATGGTAAATTGAGGATGTGCAACCAACAATGAGAAATGTAAGAGTCTGGAAATAAGACAAGTGCTTGGAATTTTAAAAAAATCCCATCAGACTAATAAAGCATATTGAGAATGTGGAATTACTGGATCTTTACCACTACATGTAATCTTTTGACATATTAAAAAAATGTAGATTTAAAACGGCATCTGAACACATTCAATCCATTGAAATACCTTGACAATTATTTGATTATTGTCACCTCTCACTACTGGTTGATTCTGAGAAAAAAAAAGTATAATTCTTGTCGACTCAACCCCAAAGTAAGTGCAAAAGAACTGAAAAGCATTTTTATTATTCTGCACAGGCATAATGAGCTGTACAGCTGCCTTCAAATGAACAGATATGCAACAGGGCAAATTTGATTTTGGTGGCAAAAGGATGAGATTGGATTTTTTAGTCAACATTCAGGGGCTTACCTTTATACAAGGTTGACTGTTACTCCAGTAAGTACTATATCTGCCTTAGTACTTATCCCTTAAAGCACAAATCATTTATTCTCAGATGACCTAGTTTTAAAATTTTATTTTATATTTGGGTTAGAGTTAGGATTCTCCTACACTTTATCCCTGAATAGTCCAGTTCTAAGGTTACGGTCTCTTATTTTGGGCATTGCCATAAATAAAATTATTTCTCGTCATTAATCATCTTAATTGAGGCACTCCCCAACCTTCAAAGAAAGAATACAAGGACAGTTAACTTTTAGTAATGTTGTTTGTATGTGTGTTTCTCAAATTATTCCAAACTGGGCTGCTGCTGTCGCCATCTTGAAAATGGCCCCATTTCTCAACTCTATGTCTTCTCATAATTAACCAAACCTCTATCCATGCTAATATGCTACCTGCAACACCGTGGTTTCTTATCTTATTAAGTAGTCTTATGCATAATACTTTAACCAATGTTTTCTTGAAAATTCAACCATTTAACCATCTACTATTCTGTCTCTTTATTTACCTCCTCAAAAGAATTGTATTACATTTTAAAGCCATGTCTTCCCCTTCATGAAGCCAGGCTGACTCTGCTTGATTACATCATGCATTGCCATTTTTTTTCCTTCCTTTTTATTCATTTTTTGTGGGATGTTGGCATCACTGGCTGGCCAGCGTTTATTGCCTCTCCCTAGTTGTCCTTGAGAAGGTGGTGGTGAGCTTTCTTGAACTACTGCAGTTCACCTGTTGTGGGTTGATCCACCATGTCGTTAGGGAGGGAGTTCCAGAATTTTGACTAAGTGACTTTGGAGGAACAGCGATATATTTCCAAGTCAGGATGGTGAGTGGCTTGAGGGGGACCTTGAAGGTTCCCATGTATCTGCTGCCCTTGTTCTTCTAGACGGAAGTTGTCATGGGTTTGGATGGTATTGTCTGAGGATCTTTGATGATTTTCTGCGGTGCCATCTTGTACACCGCATACACTGCTGCTACTACCAAGTGTCAGCGGAGGAGGGAATGGATGCTTGTGGATGTTGTGCCAATGAAGCCGGCTGTTTTGACCTGGATGGCGACAAGCTTCTTGAGTGTTGTTGGAATGCACTCATGCAGGAAAATGGGAAGTGTTCAACCACACTCTTGACTTGTGCCTTGTAGATGGCGGGACTGGTTTTGATGTGTCCAGATGTGAGTTACTGATTGCAGTACTCATAGGCCCTGACCTGATCTTGTAGCCACGGTGTTTATGTTGTAAGTCCAGTTGAGTTTCTGATTATTGATAATCCCCAGAATGTTGATAGTGGGGGTTCAATGATGGTAACACCAATGAATGTCATGGGGCTGGGGTGGTTAGATTGTCTCTTACTGGTGATGGTCATAGCCTGGCATTTCTGTGGCATGAATGTTACTTGCCACTTGTTAGCCCAACCTGGATATTGTCCAGATCTTGTTGCATGTGGACATGGCCTGCTTCAGTATCTGAGGAGTCACGAACAGTGCTGAACACTGTGCAATCATCAGCGAACATCCCCACTTCTGACATTATGATGGAGGGATGGTCATTGATGAAGCAGTTGCAAATGGTTGGGCCTTGGATACTACCCTGAAGAACTGCGCAGAGATGTTCTGCAGCTGAGATGACTGACCTCCAACAACCTGGACCACCTTCCTAGGTGTCAAGTTTGACTCCAACCACCTGAGAAATTGCCCCGATACCAACTGATTCCAGTTTTGCTAGGACTCCTTGAATCCACACACTGTTAAATGCGGCCTTGATGTCACAGGCTGTCACTCTCACCTTATGTGGAATTCAGCTCTTTATCGATATTTGAACCTGGGCTGTAGTGAGTCAACAGCTGAGTAGCCCTGGCAGAATCCAAGCTGAGTTTCAGTGAGCAGGTTGTTCCTGAGCAAGTGCTGCTTGATAACACTGTTGATGACACCTTCTATCACTTTACTGATGATCAAGAGTAAACTGACAGGGTGGTAAAGTGGCTGAGTTGGATTCATCCTTCTTCTTATGTAAATGGTCTATTATGTGATACAGTCATAGAGCTGTACAGCACAGAAACAGACCTTTCGGTCCAACTCATACATGCTGACCAGATATCCTAAATTAACCAAGTCCCCTTTGCCAGCATGTGGCTCACATTCCTCTAAACCCTAGCTATCCATGTACCGATCCAGATGCTCTTTAAATGCTACAATTGTACAAGCCTCAACCACTTCCTCTGGTAGCTCATTCTATACACACATCACAATCTGCACTAAGAAGTTGCCCCTTTGGTCCCATCCATACCTTTCCCCTCTCACCTTAAACCTATGCCCACTAGTTTTGGACTCTCCTACCTGGGAAAAAGACCTTGGCTATTCATGCTTCTCATGATTTTACAAATCTCTATCTTTTATAACATTCTCTAACAACTTTCCAGTGACCGATATTGAGTTTTTCTCAGTTACCTTTTATCTCCTTCTCTTCTCAAATATGGTAAAAGGTCCCATCTGACCTCAACAAACAGTTTCGATGCTGAAAGTCATTCATTTTAGGCCTGTGCTCTAAAACCGGGCCCAAAATATAAATCAATCCAATGAAGAAAATAAAAATCTAAACTACTATATCCTGACAATCTGATTAAAATTGAGAATATTTTGCAACTCTTAACAGTCTCACTCAGGTGTGGTTAATTTCCCATTAGCGAGTGCAAAATTTCACTATAAACTATGCTGGAAATTTAGCACAATCCAGCAACATACAAACCTTCCGTACCATGAGAGATTAAATCCTCTAACTGATCTAATTCTGCCTGGTCACAGCAATTAGTCTGTTTCCTTATACTTAAGGAAGAGAATATGCTTACATTGTAAAACAGCCCTCAAGATTATCCAACTCAGTGGGAACACCACTTCTAGTGTTTAAAAATTGAAATCTTATACTTCAAGTTGTGTTGTTGGGTTCACTCAGAATGAGATGGATTTTTTTTACAGATTCAAAAATTGTTAAGCTGCAGCCAAAATTCCTACTGAACTACATCTCGTCGAGTATATAGAGCAGCTTTGGAATGACAAGCAGATGTAAAATCACACTGATTGTTCAAAAGGAAAAAATAAAAGGACAAGAACAGCTGGGCCTATTGAGAGTGCACACTCATTTTCTGAGGCATACAGTGCAATTCAAGTGGATATTTTGATTGTCATAGATGTTGCTATTAAAATACCACTGGTGATGAAAAGACTTACAAAGATGTCTTGACCAATATCCGACCCTTAACCAGTGTACCAAAAATAAACTTAACAGGTCAAGTGATTTCATGTGGGATCCCATTTCTCACGAAATTGCTGCCACATTTTCTCTCAATGACCAACCAGAACGTGATGAAAATATTCCCTTTCAAAGTGCATGAAATGCCTTGAAAAGTATAAACTCACCTGCCACATACACTAAAGCATTCAAAGCTTTTGAGAAGATTTGTAGTTTGGGTTATGGATGAGGTTGTAGACTTGTTCACTGAACCTTGTTGTGATCTGTCGCAGAAGTAACAGCCAGACACACTAGTCACCCCACCGTACATCAGACACATATCAGAGATGACCACAAGACTATTCAGAGCCCTAGGTATATGAGGGTAGCCCACTAGCCCACAACCACCCTATGACTTTGCGTGACATTTGTCCTGGGGAAGCATGAGATAGTTTAAGCACTTACTAAATGCTGGCAGTACTGACGAACGTAAAGGATCCCATACCCACAACCAATAAAACTAACATTATGTACAAAATACCATGCAAGGACTGTAGAAAAACATTACATAGGCCAAACTGGAAGAAAACGGACAATAAAGGATGTACAAACACTAACTAGCCACCAAGAGACATGACCTGTTCTCAGTGGTCTCAATATATACGGACAAAGGAAGACACAAAGTCGACTGGGACAACACATCCGTAACAGCACAAGTCAAACAGAGACATGCCAGGGAGTAGCAAGATAATAAAATGTGAGGGTGGATGAACACAGCAGGCCAAGCAGCATCTCAGGATGCCAGGGAATTCCTGGAGGCCTGGCATTTCAACCAGAACTCCAGCAACAAACACACTGAACTGGACCCGATCTACAAACCACTGAAAAACAAAGCCGAAGTAATGCCAAACACTCCAGCAACCCAAGGCATATAAATAACAATCAGGACAAAACACCAACACTTCACCGAAGGCGCACTGACGATGTTGCCTAGGAGGGTGAAGAAGCATCAGCAAACAAACACACCTGCTCGATGAGCAAGTCTACAACCTCACTAAAAGCATTCCTTTTTCATACAATCCAATGGATTGTTCCAAGTGTTCAACATAGCAGTGAACTATGCACACCAAGAATATTATGCAACAAATTCCTGGCCTATCTGGAGACAGGTAATCAAAGATTAAGGCACAGAGTACCAACTCACTCTCGTTAAGAAGCCAGACTGGGACAGGGTCATTCAGTGTTCATTAACAAACCGTATATTAGGAGTACAGTTTTAATGTTATGAGACCAGAGTTATCAAACTGCCTAAATTCTAAACTGCATCATTTCGTTCATCTATTTTAATAACCTACGGTGGCTTCTGGTTAGGCAATCGCCCAATTTTTAAAATGCTCGTCTTTATTTTCAAATTTGTCCACAACCATACCCTTGCTCAATTCTATAACCTTCTCCTGCCCTACAATTCTCCCAGACGCACATCATCAAAGTTGAGCCTCTTGGGCAATACAGCTTTTAATTGCTCTACCATAAATGGCTCTGCTTCAATCTTCCAAGGCTAGAAATACTGGAATTCACTCACTAAGGTTATAAAGGTTTGGCAGCATCTGTGGGAAGAAAGCAGTGTTAACATTTTGAGAGTCACCAGATTCAAAACTGTAGCTCTTTCTTCCTAAAAATACTGCCAGCCCTGCTGAGTTTCGCCAGCAATTTCTGTTTTTGTTTAAGATTGCCAGCATCTGCAGACATTTATTTTATTATATTGTTGAATTTTATAAGGTGCTTTCCATGTAACAACCACCTCAGTAGACAAGTCCTCATCAAAAGTTCTTTCAACCACTGACTTTCTTGACTAACAAAGCCACACCTCCCCCTCTTTTACCACCTTGACAACATCAGGACAAAGCAGCCCAGTTGATTGGCACTGCATCCACTCTCTCCACCAGCAGTGCTCAGTGGCTGCAGTGTGTACTATCTACAAGATGCATTGGCTGATGCCCAACCCCATTTCAGGAATTATCTTCTTGAGCACAGTGATTTATCAAATAAGACCAAACTGGCCCCTACGCATGAGAAGAAGCAACCTGGGATGCAAGCTGGTTGTGACAGGCCCAGTTGATGTACATGTCATGGAGACAGTGGTGGAGGCTGGGGCTGATGAAGCACAGCTTCCCCTCCGCAGTATTTTTTAAAAATTCATTTATTCATGGGATGCGAGCTTCAATGACTGGCCAGCATTCATTGCCTGTTTCTTTTGAGAAGGTGGTAGTAAGCCGCCTTTTCGTACTACTGCAGTCCACATGCTGTAGGTAGACCCACAATGCTGTTAAGGAGGGAATTCCAGAGTTTTGATGCAGCAACAGCGAAGGAACCGGCGGTATATTTCCAAGTCAGGATTGTGAGTGGCTTGGAGGATAACTTGCAGGTTGTGGTGTTCCCATGTATCTACTGCCCTTGTCCTTCTATATGAAGGAGGTCATGGGTTTTCAAGGTGCTTTCTGAGGACTTTTGGTGAATTTCTGCAATGCATCTTGTAGATAGTACACACTGCAGCCACTGAGCACTGCTGGTGGAGAGAGTGGATGCAGTGCCAATCAACTGGGCTGCTTTGTCCTGATGTTGTCAAGGTGGTAAAAGAGGGGGAGGTGTGGCTTTGTTAGTCAAGAAAGTCAGTGGTTGAAAGAACTTTTGATGAGGACTTGTCTACTGAGGTGGTATGGGCTGAGGTCAGAAACAAGAGAGGAGAGGTTACACTGCCGGGAGTTTTTTATAGGCCTCTGCAAAGTTCCAGGGATGTGGAGGAGAGGATTGGCAAAACTATTCTGGGCAGGAGTGAAAGGAACAGGGTGGTCATTATGGGAGACTTTAACTTCCCTAACATTGACTGGAAACGTTATAACTCTAGTACGTCGGATGGATCAGTTCTTGTCCAATTTGTGCAGGAGGGTTTCCTGACTCAGTATGTCGAAGGGCCGACAAGAGGGGAGGCCACACTGGATCTGGTACTTGGTAATGAACCAGGCCAGGTGTTTGATTTAGCGGTAGGTGAGCACTTTGGAGAGAGTGACCATAATTCGGTTAAGTTCAGTTTAGCGATGGAAAGGGATAGGAACATGCCATAGGGCAAGAGTTATAGATGGGGGAAGGGCAATTATAATGTGATTAGGCAAGACTTAGGAGGCATAGAATGGATTAACAAAATGTAGGGGATGGGGACAATCAAAATATGGAGCTGGTTTAAGGAACAGATATTGCATGTCCTTGATAGGTATGCCCGTCAGGGAGGGAGGAAGCGATAAGGGAATCGTGGTTTACTAAAGAAATAGTATCTCTTGTTAAGCGAAGAGGGAGGCTTATGTGACAATGAGACGAGGTGGTTCAGATGAGGCGATGGAGAGTTACAGATTAGCTAGGCAGGTTTTAAAGAGACAGTTAAAAAGAGCAAGGAGGGGACATGAGCAGACATTAGCAGGTAGAATAAAGGAAAACCCTAAAGCTTTCTATAGGTATGTGAGGAATAAGAGGATGACTAGGGTAGGAATAGGGCCAGTCAAAGACAGAGTGGGAAGTTGTGTATGGACCCTGTGGAAATTGGAGAGGTGCCAAATGATTATTTCTCATCTGTTTTCACTGAGGAACAGGAGAATATTGTAGAGGAGACGACTGAGTTACAGGCTACTAGAATTGAAAGGATTAAGGTTAGTAAGGAGGTGATGTTCTCAATTCTAGAAGGTGTGAAGGTAGATAAATCCCCTGGGCTGGATGGAATTTTTCCGAGGATTGTCTGGGGAGCTAGGAAGGAGGTGGCGGAGCCTTTGGCCTTGATCTTTGAGTCCTCATTGTCTACAGGTTTAGTACCAGAGGACTGGAGGATTGCAAACGTTGTGCCCTTGTTCAAGAAGGGCAGTAGGGATGACCCTAGTAATTATGGACCTGTAAGCCTTATGTGTGTTGTAGGAAAGGTTTTGGAAAGGATTATAAGAGATAGGATTTATAATCATCTAGCAAGCAACAATTTGATTGGAGATAGTCAGCATGGATTTGTCAAGGGCAGGTCGTGTCTCACAAACCTCACTGAGTTTTTTGAGAAGGTGACCAAGCATGTGGGTGAGGTAGGGCAGTTGACGTGGTGTACATGGACTTCAGTAAAGCCTCTGATAAGGTTCCACGTGGTAGGCTATTGGAGAAAATACAGAGGCACGGGATTGACTGAGATTTAGCGATTTGGATTAGAAACTGGCTTTCTGTAAGGAGGCAACGAGTGGTGGTTGATGGAAAATATTCAGCCTGGAGTCTGGTCACTAGTGGTGTGCCTCAAGGATCTGTTTTGGGACCATGGCTGTTTGTCATTTTTATAACTGACTTGGACGCAGGCATAGGTGGATGGGTTAGTAAGTTTGCAGATAACACTAATGTCAGTGGAGTGGTGGTCAGTGTGGAAGAATGTTGCAGGTTGCAGGGAGACTTGGATAAATTGCAGAATTGGGCCGAAAGGTGGCAAATGGAGTTCAATGCGAATAAATGTGAGGTGATTCACTTTGGGAAGAATAATAGGAAGGCAGAATACTGGGTCAATGGAAAGATTCTCGGTAGGGTGGATGTGCAGAGGGATCTTGGTGTCCATGTACATAAATCCCTGAAAGTTGCCACCCAGGTTGATAGTGCTGTTAAAAAGGCTTACAGTGTGTTAGGTTTTATTGGTAGAGGGATTGAGTTCCGGAGCCGTGATGTCATGCTGCAACTATACAAAATGCTAGTGTGGCCTCATTTGGAATACTGCGTGCAGTTCTGGTCGCCGCATTACAGGAAGGATGTGGAAGCATTGGAAAAGGTGCAGAGGAGATATACCAGGATGTTGCCTGGTCTGGAGCGCAGGCCCTATGAAGAAAAGCTGAGGGACTTGGGTCTGTTCTCATTGGAGAGGAGGAGGCTAAGAGGGGATTTACTAGAGACATACAGGATGATCAGAGGATAAGATAGGGTGGACAGGGAGAGTCTTTTTCCGAGGAGGATGACTTCAGCTTGTACAAGGGGGCTAGCTACAAATTGAGGGGTGATAGATTTAAGACAATGTCAGAGGCAGGTTCTTTACTCAGAGAGTGGTAAGGGCCAATGTAGTTAACTCAGCCACATTAGAGGCATTTAAACAGTCCTTGGATAAGCATATGGATGATGATGGGATAGTGTAGGGGGAGGGACTTAAATTAGTTCACAGGTCAGCACAACATTGAGGGCTGAAGGGCCTGTTCTGCGCTGTATTGTTCTATGTTCTTCAGTGTTGTTGGAGCTGCACCCGTGTGGGGAGTATTCCATTACAATCCTGACGTGTATCTTGTTGGTGATGGAAAGGCTTTGGGGAGTCAGGAAGCGAGCTACTCACTGCAGTATTCTTAGTGTCTGACCTGATCTTGTAGCCAATGTGTTTATGTGACCAGTCCTGTTGAGCTTCTGGTCAATGGTAATCCCAAGGATGTTGATAGTAGGGGATTCAGTGATGGTAACATCATTAAATGTCAAGGAGCGTTGGTTAGATTCTCTCATCGGTGATAGTCATTGCCTGGCATTTGTGTGGCACAGATATTACTTGCCGTTTGTCACCCCAAGCCTGAGTGTTGTCCAGATCTTGTTACATTTAAACACGGACTGTTTCAGTATCTGAGTCGCCGCAAATGACACTGAACATTGTGCAATATTTGGCAAACATCCCCACCTCTGACCTTATGAGGGACTGAAGGTCATTGATGAAGCAGCTGAATTTGGTTGAGCCTAGGACACTAGCCTGAGAAACTGCTGCAGAGATGTCCTGGAGCTAAGATGACTGAACTCCAATAACCATGACCCTATTCCTATGTGCCAAGTATGACTTCAACCAGCAAGTATGTCTCCTGATACCCACTGATTCTGGTTTTGCTAGGGATCCTTGATGCCACACTCAAAGTCGAATGCAGCCTTGACGTCAAAGGCTGTCACTCTCACCTTACCTCTGGAATACAGGTCTTTTGCTCATGTTTGAACAAAGGCTGTAATAATGTCAGCAACTGAGTGGCCCTGCTGGAGTCCGAACTGGGCATCACTGAGCAGGTTGCAAATTAGATCTCATCATTCCACTGCTGGACTAAGGACAACATCCAGGGTGCAGGGGCAAAGACCAGCACTGGGGGCCAGATGACTTAACACAATGGGGGCTTGGAAATGAAATATCATGTTGTTACTCTTTGTCATTTTCAGATGATGTCACTTCCTCTTTGTGCACTTACAGGTGGTGTTTCTCCAGATCTCAGCTTTCGAGTTAAAGGTCAGATATTGTCATTTGCGAAAATGGATTCTAGTCCAAAATATTAAAGCAGACCTTTTAAATGTACAGAATTTAGTGTTGCACATTGAAGAATTTATTTTCTATCCTGCACTCGTGCACTTCAAAATAAATGTTTTCTGTAAACTGGTAACTTTTAAAATTAATATCACCTTTTGAAACTGTGATTGTCTACGCTTATTAAACTTCACTTTCAAAAAGTTTTTTCAATGCAGAGGGAGAAAGTCTGAGTAAGGCTATTCAATGGTAGCTTTTCTCTATTCATGTTCAGTGACACCCATTTCCACCTTTCAAATTATCTATTAAAAAAGTCAATTATTTTAAGCTGGGTTACTCGCAGATGGACGACTGGACACCTTTATTCAAAGTACTTATTTTTCCTGCTAAACTGTAACAGATTGATTAGATTAGATTACCTGCAGTTTGGAAACAGGCCCTTCAGCCCAACAAGTCCACACTGTCCCTCGAAGCATCCTACTCAGACCTCTCCCCCTGTAACCCACACACCCCTGAACACTACGGGCAATTTGGCATAGCTGATCCATCTAGCCTGCACATCTCTGGACTGTGGGAAGAAACCGGAGCACCCGAAGGAAACCCACGTAGACACGGGGAGAATGTGCAAACTCCGCACAGACAGTTGCCTGAGGCTGGAATTGAACCTGGGTCCCTGGCGCTGTGAGCTGCAGTGCTAACCACTGAGCCACCGTGCTGCCTCAATTGGGCTGTTATATATATCAATGACTACTTTAAGAGTTAATAAAACCAACATGTGAGCTCTGGTATGCAGCCCATGGAAAATAAAATGATTATTCAAATTAATTTTAGCAGAAAATTGAAGCCTAACCCAACTAGCAATTTAAATTGCATTTTGGATAAAATTTCCCAATTGATCCCAAAGTAGAAACAAGGTGCATAAATCTCAGTATATGTTATCATGGCAAAGTAAAATGCTGCTCAAAACTAATAGATAATAAAGTTGCCATAATCACAGAGGCCCATAGGGCTGCTCTCTCAATACATAAAAAAATAACTAGCGGTGAGTTTAACCTGAGGGTCACCATGGCTCAGGCAAAGACTGGGGTTCAGAAAGCAGGAATTCCATGCTGACTTCCGGAACTGAACCTGCACGGCTGGCATCACTCTACATTGCAAACTAGTAGTCTAGCCAACTAAGATAACGAAATGGTGTGCACCCTGAAACACAATTACAGAATCTGTTTGGAAAATACATTTTCCAGCATATTTTCAAACAAAACACACCAGTTGCTTATTCAGGACCCAATGGAACAAAATGAAAACACAAGTTTTTTTTCTGAGCATCATATGCCCCTGAGCAAAAGCTTTCATCTATTTTAGGAAAAAAACAGGTGTAAATTATTACCCATCTATAGTGCAACATAGTTTGCACTTGCACTCAATGCCTGCCACCTTCTGGCCTTTTAACAGTACTGCACGGACAAGGTGCTGAAGGAAATCCTTCATAGAATCTCTGGCACAAGACAGCTCTGTGGCCCATTATTGTTGTCACAGATTCAATCAATCTGATTCCACTGTACTATCTCCTCATGCTCCTGCAATTTTGTATTTTCTTCAAATTATTTATCCATCTCTGCTTTTCAAGTCATTATTGAACTCCCTATCCCTTCACAATTAGGGACATCTCTTGTTAAATTTCGCCAGAATCTTTTCTGTTCTTAAATTAGGACAGTTCAAGTTTCAGTGGCCTCTGCAACAAAGAGAGACCCAGGGTGCAGATACATCGTTTCTTGAAAGTGCCATCACAGGTAGACAGGGTGGTGGAGAAGTGTTTGGCATGCTTGTCTTCATCGGTCATAGCCATGAATACAGGAATTGGGACATCATATTACAGCTGTATAAGATATTGGTAAGACCACACTTGGTACACTTTGTACAATTCTGATCACCCTGCTATGGAAAATGAGACTACTTTAATTTAGGAAACGTGATTGGCATGCAAGAGTTGAACCGAAGGGCCTGTTTCTGTGTTGTATGACTCAATAACTCTAAGTGAAGTAATTTGTCTGCAATACTACTATAGCAAATGTTTAATTCTGACAAGGACAGCTGTCACTAGAGAAAGAGGTGAGGTTGAAAAACTGCCAAAGAATTTGAAGGACTTGAGAAAATATGGTCCCACCTTGTTTCCAGGAGTCCTTCAGCTTCAAATCACTTTTCTTCCTCTTGGCTTTGCCACCAGCTACAGCAGCACTTGCCCTGAACACATTTCTTTCCCACCTAACAATGCTGATATTAATGGCAGCAGTTTCAAGGAGCAGATTATTTAATTGTGTTTCAGAAGTTAAAATGCTCCCAGGCCTGATAGAAAGATCCCTGACTCAGAACAAAAGTTCCCAGCTTGTTGTGAAAGTGTGAAGTTATGCACTATGGCAGGAAGAACAGAAGCCTAAAAAAACTGAAGCACGAAAGGATTTAGGAATCCTAATTCAGGGTGCTTGTAAGGTTAACACGTAAGGAAGTTAGGAAGATAAATATAATATTAGCAGTTATTCCAAGAAGGCCAGAATACAAGATCAAGGATGTACTGCTGAGACTGCATAAGACCCTGATCAAACCACACATGGGCAATTTTGGGCCCCATATCTCAGGAGGCATATGCTGGGCCAGGAGAAGGTTTACAACAACAATCCCAGGAACAAACAGCATGTCATACGAGGAGCAGTTAGGGACGCTGGGTGAGTACTCGATGGATTTTCCAGGATGACGGGGAATTTCATTGAAACTTACGGAATACTGAGAAGCCTGCATAGTGTGGACGTGGAGAAGATGCTTCCACTAGCAGGAGAGACAAACAGCTGCAGGCGCAGCTTCAGGATAAAGGGGACTATCCTTTAGAACTGAGATAAGGAAGAACTTCTTCAGCCAGATGGCAGTTAATCTGTGGAATTTGTTGCCACAGGGGAATGTGGAGGCCAAGTCATGAGTCTATTTAAGGCTGATTTATCAAGTTCTAGATTAGTAAGGGGATCAAAGGTTATCAGAAGAAAGCAGGAGAATGGGTTTGAGAAAAATACCAGCCATGATAGAGCTGACTCGATGGGCCGCATGGTCTCAATCTGCTCCAGTATCTTATGGTCTTACAAAATATCAAGGGCACTCTTTCTGCTGTAGAATTCTTAGACATGTACAGATGACACAAATATTTGAACTATGAAATAATCTGAACTGCTTTTAAGATCTTTTCCAGAAAAATTATCAGTAATTCAGTCACTGAGTCAAACAATTCTTTCCTAGCACATTTCTCTTGGCAGTAGCTCAAGTTCAATTTTCAAAAAAACCACAAGACATCAAGTGGTGGGCAAATGGCAACATCACACTTGTAATGCATTAGTGCTTTAAGTTTTTTTTTCCTCATTCACCTGCAGGATGTGAGCATTGTTGGCTAACCCAGCAGGTGTTGTCTGTCCTGAGTGCCGCTGAGAAGGTGATAGTGAGCTGCCTTCTTGAACTGTTGCAGAGCAGGTGGTGTAGTATTTGAAGGCTGAGCAGATACATGCATTTTCTCAAATTGAAAACAATGCAAAAACAAAGGAAGAGAAAGCAGTCGTCATCCTTCCATATATAATATGGGAAGAGTTAGCTCCAGACCATTTGGGAGAACTGTTCACTCCTTTATCAGTGGATTTGCTTTTAAAGATGTTTTGTCATGGAAGATATGGAGAGGAGATTTAAGGTACAGAAAATGGAAGATAAATAAAACATCAAGAGCAAACGTCTTGTGAACTATGCACGGTTGACAAGAACTAATGTCCTGGGGAAAAACTCATTGCAAGTGCAAGCTTGATTTCACAAGTCCTGCAACATGCTACAAGTAAAAGTCTTAGAGTTACACAGAGATTTTGACTGCACAGTTCTCCATTATTTCACCTTACTACTGAATGGTCGTTGGATCATTTAAAGCAATCTTCTCTGCTTCTAATCTCAACATGACTTCTCCTGGAGGGTTACAAGTGACAAATACAAAAAAATCTGATTCTGATCGTAACAGGGCGTAGCAAGAATCAACAAAGTAGCTCAGGGCACTTAAAATGGCAACAGAAATCAACGAACACAAACATTTATCAAAAGCAGGCCCAAATTTGCATTAACTGGCAACAACTACAGCTTAGTTGAGAGGCCTGTTTCCTGCTACACTTATTCAGGCTCGTCTAGAAATGTCAACCTACTTAGAGGTCTGTCAGCTTTATTAGTTTTGTGCATCAGAATGTGCCGATTTATGCTTCAACCACGATTAAGTTACAGAATTCTCAAGGTGCTTGGGGGTATATGCGATATTCATAGCTATTGTTACTATTTTGTCGCTTTGCTTCCTCTACAGCTTTTGGAGCCTTAAAATTCTAAAAATTGACAGGAAGCTATTACTTACTGTATAGTCCAAAATTCTTAGAAAAAGACTGTGCACAGAACAGCTCGAACCCCTGGCTCACAAAGTAACGAACAGCCCAGGCATCTTTATCCAAGTCACCAGATGCAAAGCCCTGATAGGCTGCATCAAAGAATGGGAAAAGGGACCTCTTCTGCAAACGGACATGAAGTATAATCATGAGAATGCACAGAACACAGAAAATTAAAGGAAAAAAAAGTGAAAGGTTACTTATAGCTCACAGTTAAATTCAGTCTTCCATGTTTTGAGTAGTTTCAGCAAGTTTATCAACAGATTTAATTTGTTCTTTGTTCCTACACAGTTCTAAATAGACAACAAATGCAGACAGAGTCTGCAATAGACATCTCACCCAGAACATCACAATCACAAATGGTGATTAAACAATGCCCAGGTGAAAGCAGTCAAAAAACACATCAATTCGCTAGTTTACCAGGTGGTGGAAGACATCATCCAAGATGTGCAGCTGTT
Source organism: Stegostoma tigrinum (assembly GCF_030684315.1). Taxonomy (NCBI): domain Eukaryota; kingdom Metazoa; phylum Chordata; class Chondrichthyes; order Orectolobiformes; family Stegostomatidae; genus Stegostoma; species Stegostoma tigrinum. Next base: position 9,017,029 of record NC_081373.1, read on the forward strand.
ACTAAGGGATATTGTCCACTTTCTGCCAAGAGTTATTGAATTTAGAACATCTGGCATATTATGCCAGTATTTTGAAATTGATACAGATAGTGCAGGATTCCCAAAGGTACCCAGATTTACACATCTGCTCCTGACAGAGAAAAATATAACAGAAACTGGAATGTGAGAGTTTTCAAACAGCAAACAACCAGCATGTGTTATCATCACTCATCTGTATCTAACCATATGAGTGAAGCAATCTTGCAGTAACAGTTCCTCATTCATTGCTACACCATAGGCTATGCTACCCTCTCAGCCACACACCAACCCTTTTCACCAAGATAACAATCTGCAAAATCAATTGATCTGACAAAAATTTCTCTATTCCCACTCAAATCTTTGCTAGAAACCCCACTAAAAGGTTTGATTTTGATAAAATTGTTTGATTAGATTTGAGTGAATTTCTAAACAATGAGAAGAGTAACAACTACTGAATAACCAATTCAAGTCTACCTTATATTGGCGGGTTAGCACTTAAAATCTAGCTAATTACAATGGAGACTTTTTGTGAAATCTGTTTGATATATTTCAGCTTCTACCTGAAGTCCATGTATGTGCCCCAAACTCTATGTTTCTCTGAGAAAAAAAAGATTAAAAATGATTGGAAGAACTTAGCAGGTAAGATGCCATCCATGGACACAGAAACTGATGTTTTGAGTCCACGTGACACTTCTTCAGAATGTTCGTTAGGAGAGTCACATCAGATATGGAAGTTAACCTCTATTCCTTACTTCACGGATGCTACCAGACTCCATGGCAGTTACTGATGATTAAAGGATGCCACATAATTGAAGGCTCTTTCTTTAATGTACAAAGTTTTCTCCATGTAACAGTGAAGATAATTTCGAACATGTCAGGCAAGGAGCATACAATGACAATGCATTTTGCGCTCCCCCGAAACAAGAACTTCAGATCCTATTCAGTTAAGAAGATAGGTCAAAAGCATTATTAAACATGCTGAAAATCTTTACTATACACCTTTGATACCAGACCAGTAACTGATATAATCCTACTGAGATTCTGAACACTGCATGATAACTCCATAAGAAATCGTGTTTAAGTTGAGTCCAATTCGAATGAAAGATTTCAGACTGGGTGCAAATTATTTGTAAAATAACTACTTGTGAATCAAAGCTCATTTTTATGTAACGGTAATTGTGTAAAATTTACAAAATCCTCAAAAATGCAAATCAAAGCTAATGCAACACAAAACTCACAGGTATTAAGTTTTTACAAGTATGGGACTATTTTTGACAACCTTTCATTTCTTACATTCTAATTTTACAAAAAAAGAGCTTCATCAGGGCATGACGTGTTGAAGATAAAACGCTTTTCGAGTTAGTTTAGACATTATTAAAATCAAATGAGTAAAGCCAGTGAATTCAATATTTCCTCACGTTAACTTCAAATGCACAGACACAAAGATACCTAGTGAGTGGTAAAGCGTCCAGTTGATTTTATGACTAATAGACTTTAAAGACAACTCTTACTGCACCTTCATGACCTCAGCAATCTTCTTCCATTCCTCTGGCGTTGGGTCCGTACCAGTCGGATTGTGCGCACATGCATGCAGTACAAAAATGGAAAATTCTGGAGCATTCTAGTGGTGAAAAGAAAAAGTAACCATTAAATATTAGTAACAAAAACAGAAATTACCAAAAAAGTTCAGCAGGTCTGACACGATCTGTGGAGAGAAACCAGCGCTAACCCTTCAGGTCATGTGACCCTTCTTCAAATATTAGTGTAATGCATATATAAACAGGAAGATAGGCAGCTAATTCGGGTTTTAAAAAAAACTTGTCAGGTTACTAACTTGTGTACCAACTAAGTTACTCAATTCCCCACATATCTTCACACCCACTCTCCACACAATCAACAGCATTCTAAATAAAAACCAAAAGAACTGCAGATGATGTAAATCAGGAACGAAAAAAAAGGAGACCATATTGTGAGCAGCAAATGCAGTAGACTGGATTCTTGGAAGTGCAGGTAAAGTGTTGCTTCACCTGGAAGGTATTTTTGGACCCTTGGATAGTGGGGACGGAGGAGGTAAATGAGTAGGTGTTGCACCTTTGCCGGTTACAGGGTAAGGTGCCAAAGGGCTGTGGGGAGGTGTTGAAGGTGAAGGGAGTGTGGACCAGGGTGTCCCGGAGGGAACGGTCCCTGTGGAAGGTGGGCAAGGGAGGGGAGGGGAATATGTCTCTCCTCTACACTGGGGAAACGATGCATAGACTTGGTGACTGCTTCGCAGACCACCTATGTTCTCCTTGCAAAAAAGACCCTGTACTACCTGTTGCCTGCCACTTCAATGGGTCACCCTGCCCTCTGGCCAACATCTCTGTCTCTGACTTGCTACAGTGTTCCAGTGAAGCCCAATGCAAGCTGGAGGAACAACACCTCATTTTCCGCTTGGGGACCCTACAGCCCTCTGGGCTCAATATGGAGTTCAATAATTTTAAGGCCTAAACTCTCCCATGTCTCAGCCCCCCACCCCACGCACCAAGCCTTGTTACCACATAGCCTGTCACTACATACCCCATGTTGTTAGTCACTAACAGTCCCCATTCACCCTCCCAGTCTGATCATTAGCAACTCCCTTGTCTGTCCAACTGTCTTTCTCTCTCTTTGGACTCTATCTTATACGTTTACTCCCTACCCCATCCACCTACCTATTTTCTGCCTATAAACTGAGGTTTTCCCAGGCACCATCAGTTCTGAGGAAGGGTCACCGGACCTGAAACGTTAACTCTGTTTTCTCCTCCACAGATGCGCCAGACCGGCTGAGCCTTTCCAGCAACCTTTTAGAATGCTGGTGCAAAAACACTTTCCTCAGTCAATTCTCTTGACTCTAGGCACTAAGTCTACAATCTAGAGCCATATGATCCCCAAGCTCAGTAATAGCATTAGAAACATCTGCAGTCTTTGCACAATATTTGAACCCACTCTCCCTCTGCTTTCACAAATGAGTGTAAAGGATGCCACGGAACTTTCTGAAAAGCAGGCTGTTCTCCAAGCCAGTATTTACTTTGTGGTAGTAGTAAATATCAAGTTATCAGTTATTTCATACCTGCTTGTGGGAACTTGATCTCTGCAAACCAGCTACTTAGTTTCCTACATTGAAAAGTAAGTACACTTCAAAACTACTTGACAAGCCATTCTGCAAAATTCAGAGGTCATTAAATGTGCTGAATAAAGGAAGGTTCTTTTTATTTCTCATTTGAAATTCAGTGATCTCAAGGTTAGAATGAAACAGTTTTTATCATTGCTGTTTCATTGATGGATCAATAATTTGAATGCTAAGATTTAAATCACATTCTGTTTCTTTCAATCTACACACCTATGCAGTTCACCAGGATAAAAGGTTTGTTCAACTCCACTTGAGACTATTTTCCTAGAAATGGATGTAGATCAGGTTATCATCATTGGTACAGCAGTTGCCAACTGCTCATTGTGGGAAAATCCACAACGCTTTTGTGTGATGTGTCATGACAGTATTTTTTAAGGAAACTGTAGCAAAGATTAGTTCATGATATAATGCCAATCCTCAGCTTTCACGGTTTGTTGACAAAACAGTCCTTTGAAATTACACCATTCCAAGCAGATTAGAGTGTGCAATTCCTATTAAGGGCCAGACACTTTCCTATTGCCTGCTATGTAGAAATTGAATGTTTTTTTGATTTGCTGCTACCATCTCCTGGTGGGGAGCGGTATTGGACTACAATGCCACAAGTACCAGATACTATCCAGAATTTTATTCAAGTGCCCAAACTTCACACAAGAGTTTTGATGTTGTACAATCAGCTTAATAATTGCAAAGTGGCACCACTCCTCAGCTTAATCCTCTCAATGATTCAGTTCCTGTTCCTTATGTTCTTTTTTATAATAGAACATCCAAATTTATGCACGTGGTCAACTGTTATCTGACCTAAAATACGAACAGCATATTTGTGGTTCAGGCTATATTCCCCCAACCCAACCTTTTCAGGATATTTCTCAGTTTGCATTTTGACATGTGCCTGACCATTTGCCACGGTTCATTTTATATCACCAGCAAACTTTGCTGGTGATCTCTAGTATTTCAGCAGCAGTCATTAAAACATTTATTGCACATTATTTCTGACCTGCCTTCAACTTCCAACAATTCTTCCTACCTCCAGTTCATCCTACCTATTCTTTCAATTGACTATTTTGGCAGTCCTCTTAAAACGTACAATTCATTTTATGCGATTTGCTAGTTCCTTTTATAACATCTCTGAATGTAGGGTATTCAGGGTAGATTGATCTTAGTAGAATAATAGGTTAGCACAACATTGTTGGCTCTAGGGCCTGTACTATGCTTTACTGTTCTACATTCTTCTTTCAACTCCCCATTGTTTTTTATATATTTCTAATTTCCTTGAATGGCTCCTTTTAAGCTTTAGCTTTTGTTTGGCTACTCATAACAGAATAAGAAGGGATCCAACTTAGAGGGTTTATCATAGGAACAAGTTACCAAGAAGGCACTGCCACCCATAATGGTGAGCATGCCTCAAGCAAATCACAAGCAAGGCCGTCATAATAGATTTTGTCACATATCTGGCACTTGAAAGAGCAAAACAGTCAAGTGTTCCACTAAGCATATTTTTGATAATGGCCAGAACTAAAAACACATTCTACAAAATATACCTCCATGTCCTCCAGAAGCCCTTGTAGATGGAGGCCACGCTTGGCTGGGTCCCAGTAACGATAGTTGCGAACGTCAGTGAATCCTGCAGCACCGAACACTCCATTATGATTTGCTGTACCAAAATATTCACAATGTAATTAAACACTGGCTTTTAGACTTTAAAGCTAATGCATGTGATGGTAATGAAGAGCAATGCCTCTGCAAAGGAAAATAGTGGTGTTGACGTTATTTGCTTTGGCTTTCCCAGCTCTTGACTCATATGCTTCAATAGTTTTTCACCTCAAGCGATAAGATGATTACATCTGTAATGAGGCAGAGTTAATTGTTATAGAAACTCAACTGGTTCACTAATTCAGACTTTAAAGCTGATGGATGTGACAATAATGAAGAGCAATGCCTCTGCAAAGGAGAATAATGGTGTTGACAAGTTATTTGCTTTGGCTTTCCCGGCTCTTGACTCATATGCTTCAATAGTTTTTCACCTCAAGCGAGAAGATGATTACATCTGTAATGAGGCAGAGTTTAACACATACTACTTAGTAAAAGTGAAACTGTTCCATGAGTACAGTGACAAATGGATATTCTCTGACAATAGTTTGTCAAAGGAAATTTCATCTCCGTCACTGTAACAAAAAGGAACTCCTCAGTCAGCAACAACTCTGGGAGTTCTGAATCTTCTAGTCAGACGTGCTTTGAAATATTTTCAACAAGCTGAATGCCAATCTTGAACTCCTTGCTGAATGAGATATGCTAGCAGTTATGGTACTCAGAGGTTGTGGTCTCAAAGTCCACTGCAAGCTGATCATATGTGGTCTGTTAATTATTGTAGAAACTCAACTGGTTCACCAATTAGAAACCTTCCATACAACCACAAATGACTCGCTAGTGGCTGCCATCCCTCAAGACCTGGTTACTCCTTAATGCCCTTTTTGAGTAGAAAACAGCAAATCATTGCACACCAGACTTGCAGGGTAAATAGAAAGACAAAAACCAAGCCTTGCTAATTTTCCAAGAATTGAGAGTGAAATAACAGTTACTGAAAGGGAGTCCCTGCCATTTTGGGAGAAGCATTACAACATTTGTCTTGAGGAGGCAGAATTAAAAGAAGAATTGCAGAAATACCGGACAGTAAATTAAAGTGTTTAATTCAAAGTTTGATTTGCTAATGGATAGAAAGATAAAAACTATCTACTGCATTTCAAACATAATCATTATTATTGGAGAAAGCTTTACTTTTAGTGTCTCTTGCTGCCATGTTATACTTTGAAACAGATTGAACGAAGCAGGAGAGGAACTATTATTTGCTTAGAATTCTTACCATAGTAACAGGAATCTTTCATAATACTTGGTATCCAGAGGCAACTCAAAAGATTACACGTAACCCTCACTGATAAAAACCTTTCAATGAGATTATTGTGTGGTCTCAAGAATTCAAAGGATTGGGAGCTCAGAATTCTTGAGACCATTCATTTATCATAACCTATATAATGTGACAGACACTCACTGCGTCAATTCAGTATCTACAGAATTTCCCAAGATTTATGTCAGCACCATAATCAAGGACAAAGCAAATGGCAACTCAACTCAGAATACAAGTGTCAGCAAAACTGAGTGAATGTGTTTCAATTCCAATCCTTCCACTCCCTTCTTACTCTGCTACTGACTCTTTGTTGGGGTTTAGTTCCACATCATTCAGGTGTTCATTAATCGTAGCAAGTGCCAATAGGGAACAGGCATGGAGGGTGTCTCACAATCAATCTCAACTATATTCGCATTGTATGTCTATACTGTGGGATTCATAAATGATCAAAAGAAGGAATCAAAGCTGAGTTTTCCATCTAACCTTGAGCCAATCAAATGCAGTGCTCCCACAAACGAATGTGTTAACCAATTCAAAAAAGAGCAAAAATCAAAAATGGTCTGTTGTTTCAAGAACAATTATCAACGTAATTTCCAGGCCATGATTTATGCCACACTTACACCACCCCTTTGGAGTCATATACAAGTGCAGTAGATATTTCCCCATTGTGGGAAGCCATGTACACCAATTAGCATCTTAATGAAAGCATGATTGAAATTGAGGAAAGCAGGGTAAGAAATCAAAATTACTGATCACACCTGGACTCTCCAGTGTCCAGTACTCCAAGGTCTCCCATTCAACCTTGGCTTTCTGATGAATCAATTTCTATTATTTCACTGCCATGAACACAAATTCAGGCTGCAACAGAAAGGATAACAGCCTATAACCTGAACTGTCAATAAGAAAAAAATGAAAACTCACTCAGCATCTCACAATAAGTTTGTATAAATACAATGTACTGTCAAAACCATCTTCTTAACATTCAGCTATTCAAATCTTAACATTAGTCTCTGATTTTGTCAAACGATAGCAAAGTAGGTCAGAACATTGATCTTTCATTTTTTGAATCATAATTAACATTTTAGAATTTTAATATCTTCTCACGTCTCTGAAAAGTGTTTTGGCCAAATCATACAGTTTCTGACGGGTACAGGCTCTTAACACAAAACTGCGCATAACCAAGCAACATCCATGTTAGCAAAAGAATAACTTGGATAGAGAAAAGTCACAAGGCAGCATTTTGTGATGCATATTTCTAGGTCAGAATTAAGATAATCTTTTTCTGTGCTGTATCTGACACCTGACTACCTGATATTGTGTAAAGAGGAAGTAACAGGGAGTACTTGCACAACATATGCACAACAACTCAAAACAGCAAAATTTTTGGTTCCTTCAGATAAAATTTTCTTATTCCACCACTTTAAAGTGTTTCTGAATCACAAATTGTTGTGCTGCATTTACAGAGTACTATTCACAGCAGCTGTAAGCTTTGGCTCAGAATTCAATGTAATGATAACAAAACTGTCAGCATCAGCAACCATTACTGAAGAAAAACCTGACAACAAAATTTAACATCCTCGGTTAACAGCTGAAATTCAAACACTGTTGTCAATGTTACCCAGGTCCTCCATAGACCATACTACTGTCTATTTCACAGATGTAACTCAATGTACAGGGGTACATTTCAGTTTCTCTTGCTGTACATTTGCTACTAAAGCTACTGAAAATGTTATGCCTTGTTGAATGAGGTGTAATTAAGATTTTCATGGCACTGTAACTCATAATTACCGGGGAACAATACCTCTGGACTGAAAAAAACTGAATTCAAAATGATGCAGTGTCATTCCAAGAAAAACAATTAACTAACCAATGATTTCAAATATTGAGTTTTTGATATTTCAGTTTATACCTTAATCTTTCATTTCTTTTCCTAGAGTGAATTTTACTTCCTACTTTGTTGTCAGATGATCTGTCTGACTGCACCACTGCCAGGCGACACCAAATTCAAAGTTGTCCCGGAATAGGGTGAAGTAATAATCTATAGCCAACTATATTTTTGTGGGCACCTTTGCAGGTGTAGTAAGGGGAGGCAATGGCCCAGTGGTATTATCACTGGACTACTGATCCAGAGAACCAGGTAATGTTCATCTTCAAATTCTGCCACAGCAGATGATGGAATTTGAATTCAATAAAAATCTGGAACTGAGAGTCTAGTGATGACCACGAACCCATTGTCAATTGTCAGAAAAGCCCATCTGGTCCACTGATGTCCCTTAGGGAAGGAAACTGCCATCCTTACCCGGTCTAGCCTACAAGTGACTCCAGACCCACAGCAATGTGGGTGACTCTTAACTGCCCTCTGGGCAATTAGGGGTGGGGAAATAAATGCTGGCCTAGCCAGTGATGCCCTCATCCCATGAATAAATAAATAAAAAGTGAAGAACTCCAATCCTTCACCACTGATGTTAAAAATCTAGTCTAATGCTATGTCATTACATTTGCCTTTTATTTCAACTCTCCAAGACAAATGATGTTCAGCGGAAAGTACTTGATAGGAATGAATTCCTACATTTATTTTCAAAAAGATGAAGCTTCAAAAGGAAAACACATACCCCATGTAGGTGAAGAAACATATAAAGGTGTGGATGCGTTGTTAGGTCCATTGTACCAAAGGCGCAGAAAGTCAGCACCCATTCGAAGAGCACCAGTCCCTCCCAAACACTGCACGCCACCCACCTGTTATAGAAAGATCACAGGTCAACCACCAGACACAAGTGCAACAATGAAAAGAAAATGTACGTGAAAATACTTCATCATGCTGCTGCTTGAAGCAAGAAAAAAGATTTCTTTAGTTTTATGATTGAAAACAAACAAATGAGTCCTTCCCCACTATCAATGCCAGTGTCTATCTGTATTTTCCTCCTGCAAAGTATTAAGCTGAGCACAAAGAAACTTATACTCAGCTCAACCACAGAATCTTACACTGGTGAAACAGCAGTTTTATGTGCTTCAAATGGGTACAGTAGAACAGGAATTATATTACAGATTAGTAATCCTCAAGATGTCGACTAATGAACTGGAGACAAGTTTAAATCTTACCATAGAAACTAAGAAATTCTTCTTATTGTAAATTAAGGTAATAATGGTAATCATGAAACTACTGGATTGTTGTAAAAAGCCAATGATGATTCACTGATGTCCTTTAGGGAAGGCAATTGACCCATATGTGATATCAGACCTACAAAAACAGCTTTAGTATGATGCTCAGATATATTCAAAACAGCACATTCTCAAGAGCAATTAATGTAGACAACAAAAATTGAGTTAGACAGCAACATGAAATCTCATAAATAGATAAACAACGACTATCTTAGCTTGGTGGGACATACAAAACAAAGATGTAAAGGTCTATCAATTAAACATACTTTAAACTGGGTCAGGTTTAAATGGAACTGCAGGATTGAAATTATTTAATTTACACCCTTCTGCAACAGGTTATAAAAGTAATGGGTGTTGTTTGACTTTTGGTTTAGTAGCACTCTGCATACTATCAAATACATCAAATGTTAACTTTCTATGCATTTCTATGCTTTTTTTTAAAAACATCTTTATCTGAATGGGTATGCACTTTTTTTATTCAAAGAAGTTCAATTTATGTCAAAGTAGTACTGGAGTATGTTTTCATACTTTTGCAAATATTAGCAAATTATGGCCATTACTACAAAACACTTGTTGTTTTAGACAAAGCTTAAAGCACTTAAATGCCAATATGGTCTCAGCTACCTGCTGGTGCTAAAAGATGCTGATCATCAGAATAGAAGTTAGGTCTTATTCAATGTTATCCTGCTATGGAACTACTCTTTAATCAGTGCAAATCTATTATCAATGGCATAATAAGTCAGCACCTACAAAACAAGCAGCAGTCTAACCTAAATAAGGTTCAAGAGGATAGTCAGGAGGAGGACAGGTAGAAAAGAAAGTAAATGAATTAATTTAAACCCTATATTTCCATTTGAATATTCAATCAATTACTGTTGTAATTTTACTAATCGTTTTATACAGCTCCTTACACTACTTCTGAAATATTTCCATGCATACGCCAATACCCCATTTGTGCATCTAAACTTTCATATTTTAACAAACTGGTAGACTCACCCTATCTTCCGCAATGGCAGGGCTGTCCTTTCCAAGAATTAGTTCACAAGCAAGTTTAGTGAATTCTGGAAAGCCCAGTATGGGCACATATTCATGATTAAGACTGTTATCATTAGCAATTTCCTGTTCCACCTTCTTCACTACAGGTAAGACCCAGGGTTGACCTTCATCAGTACGATAAGCTGCAAGGGGAGGAAACGCGAGAATAAACATACAACTTTATTAGATAGCACAGCTAAAGCATAAATATACAATAACTGTCTTGTGGTTCATGCCCAGAAATTCAAGGCAGTTTTAAAATGGAACCTGATTAAAAGGAATGTTTGAAGGTGCAACATAATTACACAAATACCTCAAGAACAATTTCATGCTTTTCATCTGAGCTTTGGAAAATTTGAACTTAGCATTTCAGAAGAACTCCACTGCTAACAAAAACTCAAGGTAACACTTGTACAGCAGTATATGGTTATTCTGAACAAGCACTAGAATTTATTCACAGATCTGTAATTCTCACAAGATTGCATATCACACCTTTTTCTTGCATGGAATGCGACTGTAGATAAATAAATTATTTGCAAGTGATTTAAACACCAGTTGCCTAAATAATTTGATTGATATCATCTAAGTTATTAGTAAACACAGTACAGTAGCATGCAGGTAACTGCATAAGATCATGTATTCTAGAGCGAACCAGTCAGTCCTGCCAGAATTAGATTGACTGCAACTCTCTCATTTCCATTGGATTACAGTTTTAAGAATGGTCATTTGGATGATGCAGGTTTGCATTGTGAAAATAAGGAATAATAATCCCCTACCCTCATTAAAAGTGTAGAATAAGTAATAAATTTTTAACTGTAATATGAATATGATTGCAGATGAAGTATCTATATTCAAACAGATTTTAGTACTTATAAAGCAAACGGCCCAGTTAATTATTATAAAAAAGGATGGAATATAAGAGATGTCAGAAACTCAGTGCACAGTGACTGCGAAGTAAGCCAATGACATTTTATCAGCAAAACCATCTGCAGATAAGCAAATAATAATATAAGAACCAGAAACAAGAGTATGTCATCTGGCACTTCAAACTCACTCTGCCACTCAATAATATCATGGCTAATTTTTTCATGACCTCAGTTCCACTTACCCAGCCTCTCACCATAACCACGAATTCCCTTATTATTCATTCAAAAAATAATCTACCTTCGCTTTAGAAGCATTCAGTGAAGAAGCCTCAACTACTTCACTGGGCAGAGAATTCCACAGATTCACAACCCTCTGGGTAAAGAAGTTCCTCCTCAATTCATACCTAAATCTAGTCCCCTTAATTTTGAGTTTATAGTCTCTTGTTCTAGTTTCACCAGCCAGTAGAAACAAGCTCCCTGCTTCTATCTTATCAATTCCTTTCGTAATTTTATGTTTCTAGAAGATCCCCTCCTCATTCTTCTAAATTCCAGTTAATATAATCCTGGTCTATTCAGCCTTTCCTCAAAAGCCAATCCTCTCAACTCTGGAATCAACCTAGTGACTGTCCTCTGCACCCCTTCCAGTGCCACTGCATCCTTTCTCAAGTAAATAGACCAAAACTGCATGCAGTACTCCTGGTGTGGCTCACCAACACCCTATACAGTTGCAACATAACCTACTTGCTTTTAAACTCAATGCCTCCAGCAATGAAGGACAAAATTCCATTTGCCTTCTTAATTACTTGTTGTACCTGCAAACCAACCTTCTACGACTCATGCACAAGGACACTCAGGTCCCTCTGCACAGCTGCATGCTGCAATATTTTACCGTTCAAGAAATAGTCCCTTTTCCTGTTATTCCTACCAAAACGGATCACTTCACATTTATCAACATTGAATTCCATCTACCAGATCTTTGCCCACTCACTTAAAAGTATCTATATCCCTCTGCAAACTTCCAGAGTCCTCTGCACACTTTGTTCTACCACTCATCTTAGTGTCATCTGAAAACCTTGACACACTACACATGGTCCCAACTCCAAATCATCAATGTCATTACAAACAACTGGGGTCCTGGCACTGATCCCTGAGGCACACCAATGCTGGCGAATCAGAAAAGTACACATTTATACCCACTCTTTCCTTCCTGTTAGATGACCAATCCATGTTCCATGCTAGCACACTGCCTGTAATGCTTTGCAGCTTTATCTTATGCAGCAACCCTTCGTGCAGTGCCTTGTCAAATGCCTTTTAGAAACCCAGATACACATCTACTGGGTCCCCATTCACTGTACTCATAATGTCTTCATAGAATTCCAGCAATTTAGTCAAATGACCTACCTTTCATGAACCAATGCTGTGTCTGCCCAATGGGCAATTTTTATCTAGGTATCTTGCAATTTTCCCATTACAAAAGTTAAGCTAACCAGCCTATAATTCCCCACCTTTTGTTTACAATTCTTTTTCAAACATTGGCTGTTTTCCAATCTGCTGGAACTGCCCTAGAGAACAACAAATTTTAGAAAATTAACACAAGTGCATTTGCTACTACTCCCACCATCTCTTTTAGTACCTGTGGATACATTCCATCAGGGAAGAAGACTTGTCTACCTTCTGGTCCATTAGCTTGCCCAACGCTACCTCTTTCGTGATAATGATTATGTCTAGGTCATCACCTACCTTCGTCACTTCGTCATCAATTACTGGCAAGTTATTTGTGTCCTCCACTATGAAGACTTATTAAATCGCTGCTCTGATCCTCTAAAGGACCAATGTTTACTGTAGCCACTCTTTTTTGTTTTATATATTTATAGAAAATTTTGCTATCTGTATTTATAATTTGAGCTAATTTAGTCTCATCATCTATCTTACTTTTCTTTATAGCCTTTTATTGCGGCTTTCTGTTAACCTTTAAAGTTTTTCCAATTTTCTAGTTTCCCACTGGTCTTTGCCTCTTTGTACACCTTATCTTTCAATTTGACTGCCTTCCTTATTTACTTAAATGTTGATGGCTGATTACCTCTTTTCCTACAGTCCTTCCTTTTCGCTAGTATATACTTTTGCTGAGTACTTTGAAAAAATTGATTTGAAAGTCCTCCACTGTTCCTCAACAGTCCCACAGTAGAGTCTTTGCTTCCAGTCTACTTTAGCCAACTCCTATTGGCTAAATCCTATTATAGTGTCCTTTGTTTTAGCACAGGACCCTGGTAGTAGATTTTATCTTATCATTCTCCAACTGCATTCTAATCTCAACCATACAGTGATCGCTCCTTCCAAGAGGATCCCTAACTATGAGATCATTAATTATTCCTGTCTCATTACACAGGATCAGATATAGGATAGCTTCCTCCCTTATCAGTTCCATTACATATTGTTCAAGAAAGCTGTCATGGATACATTCTATGAACACCTCCTCAAGGCTGCCTCAACTGACACAGTTCGGCCAATCCACACGTAGACTAAAACCCTCCACGATAATTAATTACTGTACGATTTTTACAGACAGTAGTTCCTTCTTAGTTTATTGCCCATCCCAATATGTTGTTATTATTTGGTGGCCGATAGAATTTTTAATTTCCACCCAAATTGATTCAATCTAATTCTCCTCAGAACTTTTATCATCTCTCACTACCACCCTGATGTCATCCTTAAACATCATCTCCCTTACCTTCCTGTCTGTCCTTCCAAATAGTCTGATATCCCTGGACATTTAATTCCCAGTCGTGACCATCCTGCAACCATGTATCCGTAATGGCTACTAAATCATACTCATTCATGTTATTTTGTGCTGTTAACTCATCCACTTGTTTCGAATGCTACGAGCATTTAGGCAAAGAGACTTTATGCTAGTTTTTATACATTCTTTTGAATTCTCACATTCTACATTAATAATATCTCCCCCATTTTCCTTCCTCTTAACTTCCTTCACAGTCCTCGATGTGGTTAAACCCTCCTGCATAAATGTTAAACCGCTGTTTCCTTTTCTATTTACCATTTATATGTCCCGTCACTTTCCTGTTCCCTTCCCCCCATTTCATTAGTTTAAAGTCCTAATGACCATCTTACTTATCCTTTTCACTAGAATACTGTTTCCAGATCGGTTCAGGGAGAGACCATCCCCACAGTACAGATTTCTCCTATTCTAAAACTGATGTTAATGTCCCATGAAATGGAACCCCTTTCTCACACCTTTCCTTTAGCCACGTGTTTACTTCCCTAATTTTCTTATCCCTATGCTAATTTGCATGCGGCTCAGGTAGTAAACTAAAGATTATTATCCCTTGAGAACCTGTTCCTTAATTTCCTCCCTAGTGCATGATAATCCCCAACAGGTCCTCCTTCCCAAACTTGCCTATGCTGTTTCTCCCAACATGGACCAAAACAACTGGATCCTCGCCCTCCTGTTCCAATATCCTTTCAAGCCGGTTAAAGACGTCCCTCACCCTGGCACCAGGCAGGCATCACACCATGCAAAGGATGCTATCGATGCCCTAATTATAGAAGCGCAGTTGTGTTTTACTGCCTGGTATTAAATACCAGGCAGTAAAACACAACAGCGCTTCATGGGAGGCTGCACTGATGATGTTACCCAACAGGGTAATGAAAAGTCTATGGAACAAACCAGCTTGATGAATTTGAAATACTAAATCTATCAGGTGTAACCATCTCCTGTAACAAAACGTCCAGGTACTTCTCCTCCTCCCGGATGTGCTGCAGTGTTTGAAGCTCAGATTCCAGCTCATCAAATCTGAGCTGAAGATTGTCCAGCAACCAACAGTTGCTGCAGATTTGGTCACTGCAGTTCGCAATGGGATCAACCAGCTCTCACATCATACAGCTACAGCACATCATCTGTCTAACCATCTCTACCTTTAATTAAGTTATTAGTTACTTAATCCCAGTTAGTTAATTTATTTATTAGTTCTGGAGTATCCTTTCTAAATTTAGGGCAGATTTCCCATCAGCCAATCAGGTCACAGCTCTCCTATGATGTCACCTTTCCAGTTAGAGTTCAGTTACTCCAGGAAAGAACACCATGAATGCCTGAGGTAAGTTAGATTTATACTTACTGTGCTCCAGGTGGTCCTCTCCCTGCCCAATGCTAACTATGAATGAAAAAATATGAGCAACAAATTGTACTGTCACTACATCAGAAGGTATTATTTTATTTATGAATTATACATAGGCTTGAAATTTCAGACAGGAGTCTTCCTGTGTATTTTTGTCATTGGTATGTTTTTCAGCTGCCTGCCATTTTTGTTTGGGAGTGAGAATGCTGAATGTGTGGTAATATTGCCTCATAATCTGCCCCCACTACCGATTTAAGTTTGTGTTACTGCACCAGTAACCAACAATATTAAACTCAATTCTTACCTGTTCTACATCTGATTTTCCTCACTCCACGACTGGCAACTATGCCTTCTGCAACATATAATCCCGACTCTCAGAAGCAGTAATATTAAACCCCTTTGCCTCTCTAACCAAAATTCTGATCATCTGTCCTAATACCACCTATGTGTCATAATTTATTGATTAAAATTCCAGAAATTTTACTGAAGTAATAGAAATGTAAGCAGTTGCAGTATACAGGAATAAGTTGTTTGACATTAGGTTTGAAGCTTTAAATGTCAAAACACAAATAACGAAAGCAACTGTTCACTGCAATTGGCAATAAATGTACTTGGTGTTTCAGAAGATGGGCAGTGAACTGGTGTTCATATCAACAACAATATGAATGTGAATATACTGTGTAAATGCTATACTGCAAGAAAACAGGAAAGAGAGAAAACAGAACTACGAGTCTGACAAACATCAGGTCATAATTTTTAGAACTCATTATCAAGTCAGTGCTAACACAGCACTTACAAAATCATACATCTAAATGATGCCAGATGTTTGTTGTCTTATGGTATGCATTGAAATTAAACTGGATGTTTATTATCTTCAAAAACCAGACTAACTGGTCAACATGACTATACATGCAAGCTAAAAGCTGGTTAGAAACAGAGATACGATACTGTCACAAACTCTATCCATAAATGCAAAGACACCAAAGATACTTCAGTGACAAGAGAAATTTCTGAGTTTCAAATTTTGATTGCTCTTTTGGTTAAAAAAACAAATATTGACAACAGCTAAAAATAAGGTTCTCTTCCCAATCTCAAACTGCAATAAACAGTACAAAAGCAAACCTTTACCAACAGGTTACAGTCCATGCTTTGAGTATGTGGTCCAGCCTATGAAACTATATCTTAAGAAGAAATCTATGGTTGAGGGAGGACGCAGAGAAATTTAGTAGCAGAGAAATAATTTCAAAAGATTACTGTAGTAATTTATAGTAATCTAGAGTCCTGGACTAATAGTCCAAAAAAAACAAGTTCAAATCCCTGAGTGGCATTTTTAGATTTCAAAATTAATGCTTTTCTTTTATAGAACCAAAAACAGAATAAGCTTGATACCATCAGCCAAGCATTGAAGCCACCGGATTGGCTTAAACATGTATCGAAACTGCCTTGTAGTATTCTCCAATCTCAGGCTGAAATGGTAGACTCTTAGCAAGCCATTCAGTGGCTTTAGTTCATGTAATTGACTATAACCAGTTAACCTTTAACTACATTTCCTCCTCGTTCTAATTTGTACCTATGCAGCACAGGCCCTGACCCTGACCTAGAACGTCAACAATGACCCAGCTGACGTCAATGGCTGTAAGTTTCTGGCTTAAGAAGTCTATAACCTGAAACAGCAAGCATGTTGGCAGTAGGCTTCTTTTAAAACGGCACTAGTATGACCAAGTGTTATCAAAATGGTCAGGCTACTGGCACAGCGTTGAGCTGCTATCATCCGGGAAACAAAAGTCAAAGTAACTTAACTTTCTTCTATAGAACTTAGTACCATATTTCTTGCACGTTGTGATATGCTCTGGTTAGAAATGATATGGTGAGAAACCATGGCCCTCAATGCCCTAGAGCTTTAAATGGACCAAATTACAACTCCAACTAGCATTGTGTGGAAAGACAGCTTGTGTATGAGAGGGCCAAAAGATAGCATCTTGGTAGAATACCAGAGACCCAGACAAAGAGCCATAAAAATTCTTTGAATTTCATATAAGGTAGGGGATTACTAAACTCACCTTGTTTTTCTTACTTTATCCAGGGACCAGCGCTGAAATGTCAATATGCAAGATAAGGGTCAGAAAGTAGAAAACAACACATGACACCAGAAATTGCCCAAGCTGCAGCAATATTTGGTCAAGGATTTGAGGATATCCTGACGAACAACACTTGTGAAAGGAAAAACTGAAGAGATCATGTATCACACTTTCTATAAATCTATTCTTTCATGGGATGTGGGTGTAATTGGCAAGGTCTGTCTGTCCATTTCTATCACCCTCAAATTCAGTGCCTTGCAAGGCGATTTCAGACAGCACCACATTGCTGCGAGTCTGGGTCACAAATAGACCGGAGAAGGTGAGGACAGCAGATTTCCTTCATCTGCCTGAAAGTATATTCATAAGTAGGAAGGACTGTTATTATAATAGTTACCATTGCTGAGAATAGATTCCAAATCCAGATTTCAGTAATTTATTTAAACTCCACCACTTGTAAGAGTTGCATCCACCTTTGGCAAGAAAATTAGGTGCAGTCACACACACATGCTTCACAACCTGGCTCAGGCTCCTGCACTTTTCACACAGATGCTTAGTCCTGAGTTAAACACTGCACAAAACAAAATCCAAAGAACTAATGAGATTGGAAAGTAGAAACGTTGCTGGGAAAACTCAGGCGGTATGGCAGCCTCCGTGGAGAGAGAAACACAGTTAATGTTTCGGGGTCCAGTTCTTCAGATCTCCGAAAGGGTCAGTGGATTTTCCTAGCAAGTTCTGATTTTTGTTTCGAAGTACTGAGTCTGTTTTCGTTGATGGTGGGACGGCTCCCCGCTGCCGGGATCAGTGTCCTTCCCGTCCAGGATTGCTGCACTGCTGAGCTCCTGGCATTGTGTGATTTCCCCCAAACCGACCCGCTGGGTCTCAAGACTCATCCCCATCCCTTCGCCGCTGGATCCCAGAGCCGTCCAGATCGCTTCGCCGCTGGATCCCAGAGCCGTCCAAATCCCTTCGCCGCTGGATCCCAGCGCCACTCGATCCCCGCGCCTCTGGAATCCCAGGGCCACCCCGATCCCCGCGCGGCGGAACCCCAGGGCCATCTCGACACCTGCACCGTTGGATCCCAGGGCCAACCCGATCCTTGTACCACTGGATCCGAGGTCCATCCCGACCCCCACAGCACCAGATTCACGCACCTTTCCCGATCCCCGTACCGCACTCACCCCCTACTCCCAGGTTGACCTTCTTAGGGTGCGTGTCTGCTTTGAAGTCAGCCGTTAACTTGAAGACGACAACAGGCGCCGCGAGCGGTACCGCAGCGAAGAGCGATGAAGAGCACGCCATGATGCACAGGCTGTGCGAGGCGGATGGGGGGATGTAGAGTGAAGAAGCACAATTCCACAAGCAACCGCCGCCGCTCGCGCTGCCAATGACCTTCAGCGCACGCAACCAAACCTGCTGGCAATCTCTGTGATGTCACTGGTGACTGACAGTTCGTTCACACAATCAGCGCCAGGAATTTAGAAGCTCCCCTCGTGTGATTAGCTAACTGTAACGAAATGAGGCGGGGCTTCCAAGCTGGGTTGCATTGCCCCGCGTTGTATTCTGGGTTTTGCCAGGTTTCTGCCCTCTACGTTATGATTTCTCTGGTGTTCTAACGGAAACTTGATTTCTCTGCTGAAAGACTAACTACGAAGAAAACGTAAGATGCTGGAAGTCTGAACCAAAACGGAAATTGTTGTAGAAATTTAGCAGGTCTGATAACATCTTTGAAAAGAAAACAGTGCCAGTGTTTCAGGCCCAGTGACCAAGGGTTCAAACTTCATTTCTCTGTTGGCTCAACAGATTTGGATAAACAAGGTCTGATTAAGAATAGTCAGCATTGATTTGGAAAGTTAAACCAAGGTAGGACTTAGGTAGTGAATGGTAAGGCCCTGAGGAGTGTTGTGGAGCAGAGGGACCTAGGAGTACCAGTTCATAGTTCATTGAAAACCGTGTCACAGGTGGACAGGTTGGTGAAGAAGGCATTTAGCATGCTGGGGCCTTCATTATTTGAGGTATTGAGTATAGGAGTTGGGACGTTATGTTACAGTTGCATAAGTTTTTGGTGAGGCTGCACTGTGAGTATTGTGTACAGTTTTGGTCATTCACTTGTAGGAAAGACATAGTTAAAGTGGAAAGTGTGCAAAGAAGATTTATGAGGATGTTGCCAGGACTAAGAGGCCTGAGTTATAGGGAGAGGTTGGCCGGGAAAGGACTTTATTTCTTGGAATGTAGGAGAATGAGGGGTGACCTTTTTGAGGTAAGTAAAATCATAAGGGGCATAGATATACTTTTTTTTCCCCCAGGGATGGGAAATTGAAAACTAGATGGCATAGGTTTAAGGTGAGAAGGGAAAGATTTAAGAAGGACCTGAGGAGCAACTTCTTCACACAGAGAGTGGTGCATATATGGAATGAGCTGCCAGAGAAAGTGGTTGAGGCAGATGTAATAGCAACATTTAAAAAGCATTTGAATAGTACATGGATGGGAAGGGTTTAGAGCGTTATGGACCAAATGCGAGCATTTGGCGCTAGTTGGGTAGGCACCATGGTCAGCATGGACCAGTTTGGACCAAAAGGCCTATTTCCATATTGTATGACTTTGTAACAACTTGATTCTTCTGGTATATCATAAACAATAACGACTAGATTTACCTCCTATCCCTTCAGCAAAAAATTGATTTATCTAGTGTCTCATCAAAAATAACAACTTGACTTCTCTGGTGACTCAACAACAAACTTGTCTTCCCTGTAGGCTCTACAACAAGCTACTTTGAAGATGCTGAGCTGAAAAGGCTATATTTGCTGAAGTTGTTTTTCTTAGAGCAGAGGAGGATGATGGAATCTTTAAGAGTTTTTTTTAATTCATTTGTGCGAAATGGGTGTCGCTGGCTGGCCAACATTTCTTGCCCATCTCTAGTTGCCCTTCAGAAGGTGGTGAGCTACCTTTTTGAACCACTGCAGTCTTCCTTCTGTGCGTTGACCCACAATGCTATTAGAAAGGTAATTCCAGGATTTTGACCCTGCGACGGTGAAGTAACGGCAATATATTTCCAAGTCAGAATGGTGAGTGACTTGGAGATGATGATGTTTCCAAGGTGTACAAAATTATGACAGGCACACGTAGAGTAGAAAGGGAGAAACTTTTCTCCTTTGTAGAATGATCAATAAAGTGTGGTGTACAGTTTTAAAGGATGGAGCAAGAGGTTTAGAGGTGAATGGAAGATATTCTTTCATCAAGAGGGTGATTGAAACTCACTGCCTAACAGGATGATAGAGACACGTAATCTCAAGACATTGAAGAACTATTTAGGTGAGTGTCTGAAACAGTGCAGCACAAAAGGCTGCAGGCTAGAACATGAGATTAGAGAAAGTGGATGTTTGATGTCTGGTGCAGAAATGATAGGCCAAAGGACCTCACTCTGCATTGTAAGATGTACTCTATGACACTTTGAATTTTTAACTGTGTTTCTATCTCTATGGATTTGGCCAGATCTGCTGTCTTTGTACAGAACTTTCTGGACGTTTTTCTTTCTGGTAGTTACAACAATGGCAACTTACTAGCTTAGTGTTTAGAATGAAATGCAACTATGCACAAATCCCTGTTCTAGTCTGCCCTAGGAATATAACCTCTACGATGAGGCACAAACCCTGTTGGCACACATCTTAAGCTTCGTTTCAATAAAGGCCTCACGTTGAACAGACTGCTGTGTTGTACACTCTAAACATATTTGCAAGAAGTGGTTAGTGTCTGGAGACAAAATAAAAAGCGCAGCTGCAGAGCTGTAAGCTACCACTGAAAAATAAAAAAAAAGACAAAAGATTGCGATGCAAAAACTGTTAGAGAAATTTGCTGCAGCCTTAATCCATCAGCTCTTGCTCAAATCATTGGAGCTATAAGGCAAAATTGGAAACAATGGCAGAACTATGCAATAGTTATGGGTTTGTGAGCAATTCAGAATTATGCAATAGTCATGGGTTTGTTGAGCAATCCAGAACTATGCAATAGTAATGGGTTTGTTGAGCAATCCAAAAGAAATACAAGTCACAATACATTTAATACTAATGGAAGAGACTGTTTCAAAGTTTTTCTAAATTCACTTGTGGAGCATGGGCATCACTTGCTGGACCAGCATTTATTGTCTCCTAGTTGTCCCTGAGAAGGTGGTGGTGAGCTGCCTTCTTGCACCGCTGCAGTGCCACGATACCATAAGACATAAGAGCAGAAATTAGGCCATTTAGTCCATCAATTCTGCTCCACTACTCAATCGTGGCTGATAAGTTTCTCAACCCCATTCTCCTGCCTTCTCCCTGTAACCCTTTATATGTTTGACAATCAAGAACCTAGCTATCTCTGTCTTGAATGTACTCAATGCCGTGGCCTCCACAGTCTTCTGTGGTAATGAATTCCATAGATTCACCACTCTCTGGCTGAAGAAGTTATCTCTGTTCTAAAGGGTCTTCCCTTTACTCTAATGCTGTACCCTTGGGTCCTAGTCTCTCCTGCCAATGGAAACATCTTCCCAATGCTCACTCTGTCCAGGCCATTTAGTATTCTGTAAGTTTCAATTAGATCCCCCCCCCCCACCTCCTTATCCTTCTAAACTGTTAAGTATAGACCCAGAATGCTGAAACATTCTTCATTCCTGGGATTGTTCTCGTGAACATCCTCTGGACCCACTCCAGGGTCAGTATATCCTTCCTGAGGTGTGGGGCCCAAAATTGCTCACAATACTCCAAATGTGGTCTGACCAGAGCTTAGTAATGTCTCAGAACTATATCCCTGCTTAATATCCTAGACCTTTGAAATAAATGCCAACATTGTATTTGCCTTCCTAACTACCAATTCAACCTGCAAGTTTACCTTAAGAGAATCCTGGACTAGAACTCCCAAGTCCCTTTGCACTCAGATTTCTGAATTTTCTTTTCATTTAGAAAATAGTCTATGCCTCGATTCTTCCTACCAAAGTGCTTGACTTCACACTTTCCCACGTTGTATTCCATCTGCCGCTTTACCTACTCTCCTAATCTATCTGAATCCTTCTGCAACCTCCGTGCCTCCTCGATATATTACCTGTGCCTCCACCTATCTTTGTATTCTCTGCAAATTTAGCCTGAATGCCCTCAGTTCCTTCTTCTAGATCATTATTGTATAAAGTGAAAAGTTGTCGTTCCAACACTGACCCTTCTGGAACACTAGTCGTTGGCTGTCATGACAAGGACCCTCTTATCCCCACTCTCTGCTTCCTGCCAGACAGCCAATCTTCTATCAATGGTAGTACCTTGCCTCTAACATCATGGACTCCTATCTTACTGAGCTGCCTCCTGCGCAGCATCTTGTCATAGGCCTTCTGGAAGTCTAAGTAGATGACATCCATTGGCTCTTCTTGGTCTAACCTGCTCATTACTTCCTCAAAGAATTCTAATGGATATGTCACACATGACCTCCCCTTGATGAAACCATCTGACTTTGCCCTATTTTACCATGCACTTTCAAGTATTAAGAAATCTCATCCTTCACAATGGACTCCAAAATGGTACCAACGACTGAGGTCATGCTAAATGGCCTGTAATTTTCCATCTTTTGCCTTACTCCCTTCTTAAACATGCGGGCTACATTAGCGATTTTCCAGTCCTCTAGGACCATCCCTGACTCCAGTGATTCCTGAAAGATCACCACTAAAGCCTCTATTATCACTTCAGCTATCTACTTCAGAACTCTGGGGTGTAGTCCCTCTGTCCAGGTGATTTATCCACCTTCAGACCTTTCAGTTTTTCTAGCACCCTCTCCTTGGTGTTGGCCACCATACTGACCTCTGCTCCTACTCACTTGAAGTTTTGGAATATGACTGGTGTCTTCCACTGTGAAGACAGACAGAAAGTACTTATTCAGTTCTTCAGCCATCTCTTTGTTCCCCGTTACTACTTCTCCAGCAGCATTTTCCAGTGGCCCAATGTGCACAATGTCAAATGAGCTTGTAGAAACATGTGTAGTTGCACAATTAAAGGATGAGCTATTTAGAGATAGCATTGATTTAGTGATAATACTAAAATAATAATTGTATTAGGAATGAGGAATCCAAAAGTGAAAGCATTCCTGCTGAGAGAAGACAAACATAGGCTCAGGAGAGCAACTGACCTCTGCAGAAGCCCCAAGGTTGGAAATTGACAGCTGCAGCATACTCAACAGAACCAACCAGGTCTTGTATCAAGCTGCAAGATAGTCAAGGCACACAGGAGAGAACGATGACAGAGAAATGACATAAAGCAAATACTGCAGAAAACATCATGCAAAAGAGAAGAAGGCATGTCCATAGTGGAGAGAGCAGTGTACTCGCTGCAAGAAGCTGAATTCTTTTTTACACAGGTATATGATTAAAAGGAAGTATAACAAGCAAGTGCAGTTCATCACCTATGCTGCGTGACATTTTCACTGCTCCATAAAAAGTATATCAACACAGCCACAGTGTCTTGTTACAGTAGATGATGATTCTGGTGATGGAAGGTGGACCAGCTGACATCAGTGACTACTGCTGAGATTGCTGAATGTACAGCAGCACACTTCAGTCATCATGACATTCTTGACATTGAAATTTGTGAAAAAGTCTCTCAGTTCACAAGTGAAGAATTCAGTTGAGTTTGGAAATACCAGGAAATTCAACACCACATGAATATCCACATTATCGCCAATCAAATTGCAGGGCTGAGAAAGGACTGAAAATTGCCAACTGATGCCATACTATGCACAAACTACTCTTCCAGTAGCAAAAAGCCACTGAAGTCAGAAGTCTTAACGAGTATAACAACTCCACACTTGAGATGAATAAGTCAGAAACAGATCCTTCAGTCCAACTCATCCAAGCCGAGCAGATGTCTTAGAGAAATCTAGTCCCATTTGCCAGTATTCGGCCCATATCCCTTGAAAACCTTCCTATTCATATATCCATCTAGATGCCTTTTAAGTGTTGTAATTGTACCAGCCTCCACCACTTCTTCTGGCAGCTCATTCCATGCACGCACCACCCTCTCTGTGGAGAAACATTGCCCTTAGAACCTTTTTTAAATCTCTCCTCTCTCAGTTTAACCTATGCCCTCTAGTTTTTGACTGCCCCACCCCAGGGAAAGACCTTGTCTATTTACCCTATCCATGCCCCTCATTTTTCTGAACACTTTCAAGTTTCACAACATTCTTCCGATAGCAGGGAGACCAGAATTGCACACAGTATTCCAAAAACGGCCTAACCAATGCCCTGTACAGCCTCAACATGACATCCCAACTCCAAAGCTCAATGCACTGATCAATAAAGGCAGACGTACCAAACACCTTCTTCACTATCCTAACTACTGCAACTGCACTTTCAAGGAGCTGTGAACCTGCACTCCAAGGTCACTGTTCAGTAACACTCCCCAGAACCTTACCATTAAGTACATAAGCCTGACCCTGATTTGGCTTTCCAAAATGCAGCACCTCACATTCATTACATTAAACTCCATCTGCCACTCCTCGGCCCATGGCCTATCTGATCAAGATCCCATTATACTCTGAAGTAACTTTCGCTGTCCACTACACCTCCAAATTTGGTGTCATCAGCAAACTTACTAACCATATCTCCTATGTTCACATCCAAATCATTTATATAAGTGACAAAAAAAGGGACCCAGCACCAATCTTGTGGCATACCATGGTCACATGGCCTCCCGTCTGGGAAACAACCCTCTACTTCCAGCCTCCTCCTCCTACCTTCGAGCCAATTCTGTATCCAAATAGGTAGTTCTCCCTGTATTCCATGTGGCCTAACCTTGCTGACCAGGCAACAAAAGCAAGACAACAAGGTGTAGAGCTGGATGAACACAGCAGGCCAAGCAGCATCAGAGGAGCAGGAAGGCTGACGTTTTAGAACGTGCAAGGCTAAATGTAGCATAAAGACTCTAACTTTTTACTTTTGTGTACTTTTGATTATAGACTGAAATGGGAAAAGAATTGCTTAGGCAAGGTAAATTAACTTCATTTTTTGAAAGCAAGTTACTTGGCGCTCCCTGTAAGTGCTGATTACACAGTTATTTGTACAGCCAGTGTGGGAAGATCAAAATGCAAACTAGCTGCAGCCAGTGGCTGTGTGTAAATGATTCAGCCAGCAACATTGATCTTTGGACTAGTGACTGGTTTCATTGACAAAGGTCTTCTGCATGCTAACAACACTGAAATTGGCTGTCAAGTAGCTGAACAGCTTGTGGCTGTGAATGCATGGGGGGAAGAAGCTATCCAGCTTCCAGAAGAGAAAGAGCTATTTTTGGTCTGCAGTAAAAAGCATCTCAAGTCTGTAGATAGCCAATTTACCGCTCCTTATCAATTACTGTAAAATGTGACAATAAATAAGTTAAAGATCTTTATCGGTGTGAACCAGTTACTCTTGTCTCCTACAAACAATTCCCCAGAGGTGGAAGGTTGAGAAGTAGTGCTCTGGTCAGCGAAAGGACCATCTCAGCAAACCCTGAGGCAGAGACCACTGGACTGCTTTCACAGACTTTCCCTCCAC
This sequence comes from Stegostoma tigrinum, assembly GCF_030684315.1. Classification (NCBI taxonomy): domain Eukaryota; kingdom Metazoa; phylum Chordata; class Chondrichthyes; order Orectolobiformes; family Stegostomatidae; genus Stegostoma; species Stegostoma tigrinum. Next base: position 9,042,895 of record NC_081373.1, read on the forward strand.
CCACAACACGTATTTTCGTGTCTACGTGTGTGTCGAGGGGGCATTTTATAAGTGGGTTTGAGTTTTAACAATGATGCCACCCGAAGGTTGCAGGAACAGCAACTCATATTCCGCTTGGGAACCCTGCAGCCCAATGGTATCAATGTGGACTTCACCAGCTTCAAAACCTCCCCTTGCCCCACCACATCCCAAAATCAGCCCAGTTCGTCCTCTCCCCCCACTGCACCACACAACCAGCCCAGCTCTTCCCCTCCACCCACTGCATCCCAAAACCAGTCCAACCTGTCTCTGCTTCCCTAACCTGTTCTTCCTCTCACCCATCCCTTCCTCCCACCCCAAGTCGCACCTCCATCTCCTACCCACTAACCTCATCCCACCTCCTTGACCTGTCCATCTTCCCTGGACTGAACTATCCCCTCCCTACCTCCCCACCTATACTCTACTCTCCACCTATCTTCTCTCCATCTTCAGTCCGCCTCCCCCTCTCTCCCTATTTATTCCAGAACCCTCACCCCATCCCCCTCTCTGATGAAGGGTCTAGGCCCGAAACGTCAGTTTTTGTGCTCGTGAGATGCTGCTGGGCCTGCTGTGTTCATCCAGCCTCACATTTTATTATATTGGATTCTCCAGCATCTGCAGTTCCCATTATCATTGAGTTTTAACTAGTATAGTTATGTGTTGTAAGTAATTGTTTCTCTGTAGTTAGAACTTGTTTGTGATAAAACAGTAATTCTTATTAAGTACAGAAACTCAGAAAGTACAGAAATATGCTTTCTGTAAACCTGGGAGTAAAAGACAGGTAAATTGGGGAATTCTATGTACTTTTTAAAATATTTAACTTTTGTGATGCTGACAGGGATAGTGGGGCTTGATTTTCAGCATGCTACCTAATGAGGCAAATAAGCTGAAAGCCAAATTTCATTTCAGCAATATTGCTAAATCATTGCCAGAGTTGATTATTAGAGAGTGAGTCAGGGTACAAGCATTGAATAATCTCAACAAAATCCAGTCCAAATGGCAACTTGGGATGTACCTGGAGCAGTTGTCACTTCAATTGAATTGCGTCTTGTAGATGGTACACACTGCTACTACTGAACATCAGTCGTAGAGCGAGTGAGTTTTAGTGAATGTGATACCAGTGAAGTGACCTGCTTTGTCCTGGATAATGTCAAGCTTCTTGAGTGCTTTTGGAGCTGCATTCCTTCAGGCAAGTGGGGGAGGCAATGGCCTAGTAGTATGATCGCTGGACTGTTAATCCAGATAACATTCTGGAGAGCTGGGTTTGAATCCCACCACAGCAGATGATAGAATTTGAATTCAATAAAAATATCTGGAATCAAGAATCTGATGGTGACCATGAATCCATCTTTGATTGTCAGGAAAAACCCATCTGGTTCACTATTGCCCTTCAGGGAAGGAAACTGCCAACCTTACCTGGTCTGGCCGACATGTGACTGCTGACCCACAGCAATGTTGTTGATTCTGAACTGCCCTCTTGGCAATTAGGGATGAGCAATAAATGCTGCCAAGCCAGCAATGCCCTCATCCCCATAATGAATAAAGGAGAGACAAAAGGTAAGTATTCCATTACACTTCTACCTTGTATATGGTGGATGTGCTTTGGGGAGTCAGGAGGTTTGTTACTTGCTGCAGCATTCTTTGTACCTGGCCTTGGTTTCCACTGTTCCCTTAGACAATAGCTGCTGGCTGCTACTTAATTTGCTTTGGCCAATTTTCTGTCAGCCCCAATTTCTCTGGTTGTGGGTCAAATTTGAATTTTGGGCCCGTGGTCACTTGGTTCCAAACCAAAATAATTTATCTAGTCAAACGTTTCAGAAATAGTAGGAACTATAGATAATGGAGAAGCTGAGATAACAAGGTGTAGAGCTGGATGAACACAGCAAGCCAAGCAGCATCAGAGGAGCAGGAAAACTGACATTTCGGACCGAGACCCTTACTCAGAAAATTTTTCTGAAGAACGGTCTAGGCCCGAAACATCAGCTTTCATGCTCCAATGATGCTGCTTGGCCTGCTGTGTTCATCCAGCTCTACACCTTGTTATCTAGTCAAATGCTGCCTTTACATATTTTAAACAAATTGTGAAAGAAAATTCACGAAACTGGAACCAAATCCCTTATAATATACAATAACCAGCCAAAGGAAATATCAGTTCCTTTCATGTCACATTCCCTAAAAACACTAATTTTCTGATGTGTATTAGATCACACAGGATATATGTATACCCATACTATAATGTAACTCAGAAGGAGCCCACTCAACCCAAGTTGCCTGTGGCAGTTCTTTGATAGAGCTATTCATTATTTCCCTTCACCCACATTGCATTTTTTTCCACCATCAATATGTATATATTAATTTCCATTTCAACATTAATATTGGAATTGCTTCCTTGACCTTTTCTGATAGCCTAATCGCAGATCATAACTGGAGCTGCATTAAAACATTTTCTTCATCTCACCTTTGGTTCTTTTGCCAATAAACTCAAATCTTTGTGCGGAGCTCAATTATCCCTTCTGTCACTGGAAACAGTTTCTCCTTCTTTACCTTATCAAAACCATACATGATTTTAGATATTTTTACCATAACCTTTTGTGTAAGTTTTATGCCACACAAATACCAGGCTATGACCATCACCAATAAGAGACAATCTAACTTGCACCCCTTGATATTCAAAGATGTTACCATCATTGAATCCCCCAATATCAACATCTTGAGGGTTGCTATTAACCAGAAACTCAACTGGACTTGCCACAAAAATATACGGCTACACGAGCATGTCAGAGGCTAGGAATACTGTAATGAGTAACTGACCTTCTGACTCCCCAAAGACTGCCCATCATCTACGAGACACAAAAGCATAGAACATAGTACAGTATAGCACAATACAGATCCTTCACCCCATGATGTTGTGCCACCCTATTATCATACTCTCTGATCAAACCACCCTGTACACCATACATTTTACTCTCATCCATATGCCTATCCAAAAGTCGCTGGAATGCCCCTAATGTATCTGACTCCACTATCACTGCCGGCAGTGCATTCCACGCACCCACCACTTGGATTTGGGTTTGATTCCAGCCTTGGGTGGAGTTTGTACGTTCTGCATGGGTCTCCTCTGGCTCTGATTTCCTCCCACAGTCCAAAAATTTGCATATTTGGTGGATTGGCCATGTTAAACTGCCTCATAGTGTCCAGGGATGGTGGGTCTGCGTGGGATGCTTCTCAGAGGGTCGGTGTAGACTCAATAGGCTGAATGGCTTCTTTCTGCCCTGTAGGGACTCTAAGATTCTATAAGTTAGAAGTGTGATGGAATACTCTCACTTGCCTGGATGGGTTCTGTTCCAACAGCACTCAAGAAGCATGACACGTTCAGAACAAATCAGCCCCCTTGGTTGGCACCACATCCATAAGCATCCATTCCCTCCATCACAGATGCTCAGTAGCAGCAATGTATACCATCTACAAGATGCACTGCAGAAATTCACCGAAGATCCTCAGATGGCATTTTCCCAACCCATGATCACTTCCATCTAGAAGGACAAGGGCAGCAAATACATTGGAACACTTGCACCTGTAAGTCCCCCTCTAAGCCACTCACAATCCTGACTGGGAAACGTATCACAGTCCCTTCATTGTCACTGGCTCAAAATCATGGAGTTCCCTCCCTAATGGTATTGTGAGCCAATCCATAGCTAGTGACTGCAGTGAAGACAGCTCGCGACCACCTACTCAAGGGCAACTAGAGACAGACAATAAATGTTAGCCAGCCAGTGACCTCCACTTCCTATGAATGAATAAAGTAACATGCCATGTGTAACTGTACTGGAAGAGCTTGTGTAGGGGAGCAGCAAGTCCTGGAGTTCCAGTTTTCAGTGCTATTGTCAGAATGTTATCAGAGCCTGTAGCCTTTGCACTATCCAGTGCCTTCAACCATTTCTTGTTATCATGTGGAGTGAATTGAATTGGCTGAGAATTGGTATCTGTAGCACTGGGGACCACTGGAGTAGGATTATCTATTCAGGACTTCTGGCTGAAGATTGTTGCGAATGCTTCAGCCTTATCTTTTGCACTGATATGTTGGGCTGTTGCATCATTGAGGTTGGGGATATTTGTGGACTCTCCTCCTCCAGTGAGTTGTCCACCATCATTTCCAACTGGATGTGGCAGGACTGGAGTGTTTCGATCTGATTCGTTGGTTGTGAGATTGCTTAACCCTGTCTATCACTTGCTGCTTATGCTTTTTGGCATGCAAGCAGTCCTGTTTGGTAGCCTCACTGGGTTCACACCTCATTTTTAGGTACAACTGGTGCTGCTCCTGGCTTGCCCTTGTGCACTCTCCATTGAACCAGTGCTGATCCCCTGGCATGAAGGTATTGGTTGTGTAGGGGATATGCCTGCCCATGAGGTTCGAGATTGCAAGATGCTGGAGTATAATTCTGCTGCTGTTGATGTACCACAGCACCTCGTGGATGTCCAGTCTTGAGTTGCTAGATCTGTTTGAAGTCTGTCCCATTTAGCATGGTGATAGTGCCACACAATACCATGGGGATTGTCTGTGCGGTGGTCACTCTTATGAATACTGTCATGGACAGCTGCATCTGCAACTGGCAGATTACTAAGGATGGGGTCAAGTATGTTTTTCCTTCTTAGATAATAAAATGTGAGGCTGGATGAACACAGCAGGCCAAGCAGCATCTCAGGAGCACAAAAGCTGACGTTTCGGGCCTAGACCCTTCATCAGAGAGGGGGATGGGGTGAGGGTTCTGGAATAAATAGGGAGAGAGGGGGAGGCGGACCGAAGATGGAGAGAAAAGAAGAGCAGTTTCAAGGCCGAAGAGATTACAAGAGAGTTGCAATGGGAGAGTTCCTTCTTGTTGGTTCCCTCACCACCTGTTGCAAACCATGTTTAACAGATATGTCCTTTTGGACCTGAGGAGCTCAATCTTACTGAATGGCCTACTCCTGTGCTTAATTTGTAAGTTCATTTGTTTTTATGCTCTCCTTGCCTTCTTTGCTCTAAGGAGGGCAATCAGCAATCAAAGTCTTCAATCTGAAAGGATTACATGGTTTTGTGGAAAGATAACCATTGCTCAAAAACATTAAATAGATTGCAAGTTTGTAGATGTTAAGCCGATACTGCTTAATTTTGCAATCGTGGTTCAAATTAAGTAAACCTCCAGCTATTTCATAAGCAGCTTGAACATTTACAATTCTTCTCCTTTAAATCTGTTTTGCTCAAAGATACAGTTCTGTCCAGCCAGTCTATCTTTGTGACAGTCAGTCTGAAATTTCAACTTTACCTAATTTTGTTCAACCTTTTCTAATCTATTAACCTCCTTTTCAAGGTTGTCTGAAAAACATTGTACTCAATGCTTGAAATGTGGCCTCAGTAATGATTTACAAAGCAGCAAGTAGCTCACTACAGATTATGCACCTTGCATCTCACAGTGCACCTCAATGGTTTATTACTCACATTCACCCAGCTGTTGTGAAACTAACACACAAAAAGCAATTAATTCCTTGCTTTTTTTGCTTTTTGTAACTTTACTGAGAGCTTCTTATTCCAAGACAGAGCTACAAATAGAAAGATCACATTCTAAAATAGAAGCAAAGTACTGTCAACAATGAAATCTGAAATACAAACAGCAAGTGCTGAAGGAATTCAGCAAGTCTGGCAGCAGCATCTCTTTCTGTCTTCATAGATGCTGCCAGACCTGCAGAGTTTCTCTAGGACTTTCTGTTTTTATTATATATTCTAACATCTCAAATTGTCTTGGAAGGGTGGAGTTATGAGCTGAATTTACCCATATTTTAGTTGTGCCACTTTCAGAGAGTTTCATGGAAGGTTTCCCTCTGTGACCCCTCAAGGCTTTTCTCAGCAACTCTCCACTGCTCGCCTCACTAAGTGTTCATGAAACGACAGCTTTCCTGCTCCTCTGATGCTGCCTGGCCTGCTGTCGTCATCCAGCTCTACACTTTGTTATTCACAGAAAAGTCTATCTCTGTCCTAAATAGTGTCATTGCTTCCTTTAATGGCTTTCATACACCCCATTTCCCAAACTATTAACCCTTTCTGACGGTGTTAAATGGCAATACAAGACAGAACTACTTTGTGCCTAAGTCCTGAATGAAGCAGCAAAGCACTAAAAGGAAGGCAAAGAAAGGCAGACGGATTATTAAAAATTCATTCACGGGAAGTTGACAGCATATCATTTAGAAGAACAAGGTAACAGATACATGAGAATAGATTGAAGAAGTTGAGACTGTTCTCCTTGGAGAGAAGAAGGCTGAGATTTGATAAAGGTTGACAAAGTCATGACCAGGCTGAACAGGGTAGAGTGGGAGAAATTGTTCCTGCATGTGAAAAAAAGGAGGGCACAGATTTAAAGTGAACTGCAAACAAAGCAAGGATGATGTGAGGAAAACCTGTGAGTGATTAGGATGTGGCATGGCTGTGCCAGGAAATGTGGTGGAAGCAGGTGCAATTTGAGGCATTCAAGAAGGCATTGGATAATTACCTAGATGGACATGGTGTGCAGAGATATGGGGCAAAGGTAGAAGATTGGTGGTCGATAATAGAACTATCCCTATTTGGCACTGAGTGGAGTGACTTGCTCAGCTATTCCAGAGGGTAGTTAAGAGTCAACCACATTGCTGTGGGGCTGGAGTCACACGTTGGCCAGACCAGATAATGATGGCAGATTTCTTTGCATGGACGGCATTAATGAACCAGAAAAAAATATAGAAGGGTCACCGGACCTGAAATGTTAACTGATTTTGTCTCCATAAATACTGCCAGACCTGCTGAGTTTCGCCAGCAACTTCTGTTTTTGTTCCTGATTTACAGCATCTTTTGGTTTTTATTTATTAATGAACTAGATATAGTCTTACAACGATTAATGATGGTTGTCATGGTCACCATCACTGACCCCGCTTTACATTCCAGATTTATGAATTGAATTTTAATTCCACAATTTGCTGAGGTGGGATTTGATTCCCAGATCATTCACCTGGGCCTCTGGATTACTAGTCCAGTGAGAATTTCAGTGAAGTGACACAACATTGCGCCAAATGTATACACATGCATCATATCATAATGAATTTTCCCCTTCTAATTCAAATAGAATTGCTTAATTAATATTGAATCCCAGGTTTTTGCAGCCCAATATTGTCTTTGTGTTTAGGGTCTGAGAGGGTTAATATTGATGAATGCTTTCAATACCACCTTATATGATGATGTCACATGGGACCAGGTGGCAGAACAGCATTAGGTTCCAAAGGATTAAGACCTGTCTATCAGACCAATGTAACTCGTACTTAGTTGCTATTAAGCAATAAACTACATATTATTTTCGACAAGTGTCCCTTCTTGATAAATTACCAAGAAGTTTTCTTCTGCCACACGAGCAAGCAGGCCTTCTAGGTGTCTACTAAATATGGTGGTGGCAAATCTACAAGATGAGTCCTACACCATGATGACCTGTAGTGTAGATCCATCTTATGACATGCAGGAGGGATCCAAAACATTGTTATGCCTCTAGTTGGTCTGCCTTAGAGCTTGGCCAAGGGGTCCTTTGATCAGTCCATGTCGGGAGCGGACAATGGGATGCTAGCTCTAGCTGCCTACTTCTCCTCTGTGGCTATGTCCACATCTGCAGATTTCCTGGAGTGGGTGTACACAGTATCATCTTTTGCACTTGAGACCTTTCGTAACTGGAAGCACCAGATTATATTGCAGGTACAGGGAACAGGGCATACTTTGTGTTATCATAGTTTGAAACGTATTGTTTTTATCCCTTGAAAAAAGGAGGGACTTAATTGTTTAAAGGTTCTAAATGTTCCAATTGATGACCTAGTCATCTTGGTATCCTGATCAGTACTTACCCCTAATGACATCAGTGAAACAAAAATGATTTGGTCATTATCACATTGCTGTCTGGGGGAATGTGCTGTATATGACATTATAACAGAGACTACACTTTAAAAAGTGTATTTGACTGCTTGTAAAATGCTTTGGAATGTCCATAAGATACCACTTAAATGCAACTCTTTCTTTACAAATTAATTAGTGTGGTCAGCTTAACGTGGACACCAAAAGAAAACTTAACCCCAATTAATTTAGCCTGCAGGCCAATAATAACCTGCGAGTTATCACATATCCTATTATATAAGTGTGTGTTTTCACTTCTTCCAGTTAGTGCAAAGTAGACAAAAGTTAGAGCATAAAAATTATGCATTTAAAACTATATTTGAGGGAGGCAGGCTGTTTGTGATATAGATTGCTGCTTCATCATTACAGTTGTGCACAGCTATATTCTGAGCAGCTCTGAAAGATAGCAAATTCCCTTTTTACCATGAGACTGTCTGGTAAGAGAATATCTATTGAACTCCTTCCTTCTTAGATGTGAACTGAAACTCTCAAATTCTCTCTGCAATTATCTAAAGTAAAATCAGACCATTCACAAGCTCAGAGTTATACTTGAACCAGAGGGGATATTTTGACTGCATATCCATTCCATTATCAAGACTATCTACGTCCACCGGCATAACAATTCCTTACTCCATCTCTGCTTTAGTTCATCTGTTTCTGAAATCCACATCCATATCACTGTCAACTCTAGGTTTGACTATTTAAGTACCTTCCTGACTGGCTTCCCTTTTTACACTCTCATAAATTTGAGTTTGTTGAAAACATTACTGTCTGTATCATCACTCTCACGAAACTGCTTTTTATCTATCACCCCTGTGCTTTCTGACCTGTATCAGGTTGTATTCTGTCAAGGCCTTGTTTTTATAGCTCTTTCACTTGTTTTCAAATCGCTTGCTGCTTCATATCTCTGTAACTCTTGCAACCTTCAGGACCTCTGTATTCTTCTAATTCTGGTCCATCGGACATTCTTGATTGCAATCTCTTCAGTTAGTTATTCAATAAATGCTGGAATTTCCTCTCTAACCCTCTCCACCTCACTACTGCCAATTCTTTTCCATTAAAACTTAGTTCTTTGCCCATCATAGTTAAAAGCACTATATAAATGCACTTGCTGTTGTTGCTCACATATAGTCACTGCTGAAACTCTGGATTCCGTGGTTCTGAAAATTCCTTTTGCGCCATTGCACAAGAAAACTGCAGGAGGTCCTGAGGATAAATCTGTACTGATACTTGCCTACCTTGGTGCCACTGCTCTGCTCAAAACAGTGTACGCAAGAGGTTTCATCAATCCAAGGCTTCACCATAGTAGGGCAGGAGTCTGGGTCCAAGCTGTGGCATGTGGTCAATTGCTGACCCTAGCTGTAGAGTGAGGAACATGAGGTCCCACAAGGAACACATGCAAGATCCTGTGGCATGCCTTAGAATACCCCCTAATATCTGGCTTCAGAACAACCTTAGCAGAAACAGGTATCAGAGATAATGGGAACTGCAGATGCTGGAGATTCCAAGATAATAAAATGTGAGGCTGGATGAACACAGCAGGCCAAGCAGCATCAGGATGAAGGGTCTAGGCCCGAAACGTCAGCTTTTGTGCTCCTGAGATGCTGCTTGGCCTGCTGTGTTCATCCAGCCTCACATTTTATTATCTTAGCAGAAACAGGTGTCACTTGAACCATCTTAACTGGCATACCTGAAGGAGAAAAGAAATCGTAGGAAATATGGCTCTTGCATTGTGTTTTATGTAAAGAGACCTGGATGCTACAATTCATAACTTGAGAGTCACAGTTTCCCCAAAATTATCCTAGGGCTTGGGGGGTTAAGTAAAGAGGACAGGTTGCATAAACATGGTTTACGTTTTTTGGTAGTTCAGATTAAATGGTGATCTGATTGAGATATTTAAAATGTCTCATAAAAGGATTCAATAATGTAAAAAAAAATCCTTTTTCTTGTTCTGGGGAATTTCCAGAACAAGGTGGCATAAACTTAGAGTGAAGGCATGATTCATGAATGATGCGAGGAAGCATTACTTTGCACAGAGTCATGGAAATCTGGAATTCTGCTGTTGTACTTTATTCCAGAATGCCAGTTGATAAGGATGCAACAATATAGATTTGACCCATGTATCTGTTCATTAAAGCTCAAACTCAGGATCATATCCTTTGCAAATTTGTCTTTTTGACTCAACAGATGGTATAAATCCCATGCAAACCAATTTGACAACGTCCCCTGAAAGTAATATCTAATGTGACCATAAGATGGCAGTGCAGTCCACCAAACAGACAGAAGCCACTTCTCTGACACTCAGCAGTGTGTAATTCTTATTTCAGGTAGATCTTTGAAGTTCAAAGTGAGATGCAAAAGCCTTGCACTGCAGATAGAAGGAAAACACACCTTAAATTTCTGACTCCCCCAACAGAGAAAATAATCTTTTCTTATCAAGCCCATCAAAAAATGTCAATTCTCTAACGACCTTAAACCTCATCTGAACAATACATCTGTAACAAGCTGTTTTCTATTGGAAGCAGGATTTGCTACAAGCACATCTTGACTGTGGCTCAATTTGCAACGTTGTTACCTCTGGGTCAAAGTGATCTGGGTCAGAAACCTCCAATTTGGTTAAGTTTATTATCCAGGCTGACAGTTTTGATCACTGGCCCATCAAAAGCAGTGGTCCCAACATAACGTTCTTGAGTCCCCCTGGGGAAAGAAAGCTGGGAGATGGTATTGGCTGGTTCCCTGAGCAGACTGCCAAAGTCATTTGGCAGAATGTTTCATTGGCAGAACATTCAATCCAGCTCTGAGACAAAGCACTTCTCGACAGGTGCTTCCTATGCGCCTAGAGTCTCACATCCTCCGCACCTTGTCCTCTAGATGCTCTGGTGGAGAGGATACTGTTGTTCATTTCCTTGCAGAACGTGTGTCTTTGTAATGACAGTTTGGAGAGAGTTGCACTGCTTTTTGTCATGGTCCCTTCAAGCAGTTCTGTAATACAAGACTCAATGAGCTGTTCCCAGGTGATACACACCATGACAAGTATTAACGGTGACTGAAGGACCATCCACTTGATGAAAGACCCTCTTTGGTTCTGAAAAATCTCTGGTTTTCCCCGAGTGATGTAGATTGGCACATTTCTTTTGTTATTCAGTCTTGGGACGTGGGCATTGCTGGCCAGGCCAGTATTTATTACCCATTCCTAATTGGCCAGCGGGCAGTTAAGTGGCAACCACATTGGGGTGGGTCTGGAGTCACATGAAGGCCATACTAGGTAAGGATGGCCGTTTCCTTCAGTAAAGGACATTAGTGAACGAGATGAGTTTTTCCTGATAATTGACAATGGATCCATAACCATTATCAGACTCTTAATTTCAGACTTTTTTAAAAATCATAATGAAATTCCACTGGCTGCCATGGCAGGATTTGAACCCAAGTCCCCAGAATGTTATCTAGGTCTCTGGATTTACAGTGCAGCAGGAAACACAAGACTATCACCTCCCCATGATCCAAAGTTACATGCCGAGGGACAAAATTAAAGCTTAGAATAAAGTGGATCTTAAGGGGTTAGTTGCAGCAAAAGGTCATTGATCTGAAAAGCTTACTTTATGCTTCTCCAGTGATGCTGCCAGATCTGCTTTCTATTTACAGCAATTTCTGTTTCTATGTCAGATTCCTAGCAGCTACAGTATGTTTTGGTTTAACATTAGGAAGAGGCTTTACTGTGTTGACCTCCTGGGTTAAGAGAAGATGATAGGACAGTGAGTCTTGTACCCAATACAGAAAGATGAGAGGAAGAGAAAGCGGCTTGTGTTAGAATGGAAGTACAGCAAAACACATGCAATGAATAAAGAATACATGTATCATACTTAGCAAGGAAGTTTTGTGATGGAATAGATAGTGCCCCAACCTCTGAGGTTGAAGTTCTGGGTTCAAGACCTATTCTAGGACTTGATGGTCAAGAAAGGTGTCTTCATAACACAACCATACAGGTTGACTATCAACTTTGTAAATCCTTCCAATGATACAGGTAAGTGTGGGAGAGATTCCTGGTCAGTTATTTAATGGAAAGAAAGATAGAGCTTCCACCATGTGCACGTAAAGGCCAAATTTCATCTGAAAACCATCTACAAGTTCACTAATGACACCACTGTTGTAGGCCAGATATCAAACAATGATGAGACAGAATATAGGAAGGAGATAGAATGCTTGGTGTTGTGGTGCAAAGATAACAAGCTCTCCCTCAATGTCACCAAAACTAAAGAGCTGAGAATTGACTTCAGGAAGAAAGGAGGAGGACATCTACATCAGTGGAGCTGAGGTGGAGAGGGTCGAGAACATCAAGTTCCTAGGAGTGACAATAACCAACAATCAGCCTGGACCATTCACGTAGATGCAATGGTCAAGAAGGCACAACAATGCCTTTTCTGCATCAGAAGACTGAGGAAATTTTGCATGTCCTGAAGAACCCTCACCAACTTTTACAGATGCACCATATAAATTCTGTCTGGGTGCATCACAGCCTAGTACGATAAATGCTCTGCCCAGGACCGTAAGAAACTACATAAAGTTGTGAACACAGCCCAGATCACCATGCAAGTCAACCTCCCATTCATTGACTCCATCTACACTTCGCATTACCATGGAAAGCAGGCAGTATCGTCAAAGATCCGCCCCACCCCAGTTAGAATCTCTTCCAAACTATTCTGTCAGGCAGAAGATACAAAAGCTTAAACATACATACCAACTTCTTCCCCACTGTTATTAGACTGCTGAATGGACCTCTCAAATTTCAAAAATAATGTTGATATTGCTTCTGTGCACCTCCTGTGCAGCCATATTTTTGTACACCTTGCTCTGTTCAATTACCCTATAATCTGTATGTCCTTGTATGTTAATGATCTGCCTACACTGCACACAAAACAAAACTTTTCACGGTCCTTATGTACCTGTGACAACAATAAATCAAATCAAAATCTCCGTAGGTGAACTGTTATTACACACCACTAACTGTCATATATAACTTAATCAACAGAACGTCAGAAAAGTGAAATTCACTATTTGAAAAATCTGAGACAAAGGAGATTTTAGAATCTGTGACTAAATAGTTGGCCAATGACCTGAGGTTTTAAGGTATGCTTTAAAAGTTGAGAAGGGGAAGCTTTGGGGTGGAGTTCCAGAGCTGTACTCCTGAAACCATAATGCCAGTGAGGGAGCGAAGGCAGTGAGGGGAGCCAGTGGAGGTTAGGGTTGATAGAATACGGGGTCAGGGCAAAGCTGCAGGGACAGAATTGATTATGGAGATGCAGTTGGGCAAGGCTGTGGAGAATTGAAACCTGAAGCTTTTCCAGACCGGGAGTGCAAGGTAAATAGGTGAATAGAGATTTTGTGCAGGAGAGGGCATGGATGACAGATGAACTGAAATTCAAGATGGTGGGGGTTTTGGGAAGAGAGTAGAAGATGGAGAACAAGGAGGCAATCCATTTCTGAAGAAGGGTCTAGGCCAAAAATGTCAGCTCTCCTACTCCTCTGGTGCTGCATGGCCTGCTGTATTCATCTAGCTCAACTCTATAAAGCCATAAATTAGGGTTTCAGAAGCAAGACACACCAAAATAGGGCAGCGGTACAGAGAAAAGGGAGCCGTTTCTGGGAAGGCTTGGTCACATGTTTTCCATCAAGCCTCCAAAAGGTCAAAATGTTTTTTCCTGAAATTTGAGCCACTTCCCAAAGACTTCCAGATAGTTTGCTGGGAGGGGGAGGGTATCTAATTTGACCAGAATATTTTCCTCAGTTCCCCAATATCCCCATACACTAATCATTCTATACTCCAATGCCGTCCACCCCTCTTCTAGAGTCTAAATACATTTTGGAAAAAGGGAAAAAAAGATGGAAAATTCTAATCTCGCAACATTTTTGGATGTGAGGCAAAAATGCTGATGAGTTTCCCAAAGAACTGGGGTCAAGGGTTAAATCCTGAAGTATCGCAGATGTTAAAGAATACTGTGCGTGTAGCAGACAGCCACAACACACACACTTTGTAAAAATGTATTATATACAGAATGTGACACAGTTTTACACAAAGCTTTGCTTGTGCTTGCCAACAGTGGATCAGCCAAGATACGTCTCATGCAAAGGCCCCCCTCCACCTCCATCACTCTGACCGGAATCTTCACATGATTCAGGAACACAGTGATGAACATCAGCAGAACAATTGCAGATGTTGATGAAATGAAATCTTCCCCCTTTATACAAGAAGTTAATTCATTATTATGTAGATTGAAGGACACAATGTGCCATCTGGTAGCTTTCGTACAGAACTGTAATATTGCTTAAAAAAAGAGACAGGAAGCTTTTCGCCTTGCGCTCATCAGAATTTAAATGCAAGAAAAGCGGATTTCAAAAGGAAACACCTAAGACGCCGGTTGGCCTGCTGTGTTCATCCAGCTCCACACTTTGTTACCTATTTACACTGCATGAGAAGATGGTTCAGGTTGGTTGGGCTGTGGTTGACATGGAACTGTTAGCTGTAGGAACTGTTAGCCTGTAACCTTAGTGACTGATTAAATTCAAACCAGGCAAGACAATTCTGTTTATTCAGGTTGATTCTGTGGGGATTGGTTGTTCCACTACTGAAAAGGTCATTGAAAATATGCCATATATGGACATGTTTCTTTTCCTATAAACAGGGTCTGATGTGTGAGAATAAATGTAGGTCCTACTGTAACTGATAATCCTGAATTAGTTTCCAATGTAACTCTTAGCAGAGTCAGGATTATTTACTAAATGTTGGCCAATAACATATTCACATCTGATGCTGGACAAGAAGTTTTGCGTTTTGCAAGCATCGATTGGTAGACAATGGTCAACCCATTGGTCACTACAGTAGCCTAAGAGAATTTCTGTTTGATACAGAGTGTCACTTGTTAATTTGTATGGCCTACATAAGCAGCATTACACAAGTACTGAAACTCATATATCACATTACTTATTTGCCTATTAAGATGAATGTCTTTTGGAAGGGCATCAATATTCTGTTAGCAGCAAAAAACACTTTTGGGTCTACAGAAAAGCAGCAGCACATGACAGTTAGCTTCAGCTAGTGCTTAGATTTTTGTGACACTGTTGAGTTCCAGAGTAACCTGAGATAGGCTGGGCTCTGGCCAGAGCCAACAGTTACAGGTTTAAGCTATTCCATGAGTTTGCACAATATATAGACAGCAAGGATTCAATCAATCAGTGTCATAATTATCACACATTATAACATTGATAAACACTACCTAAGCATCATGGCTATACAGTGTGCAGGGCTCTATTCATGAGGTTGGTTGTTGGGTTTATCTTGTAGAATGTGGGAAGTGTAGGAATCCCAGTGCATCGTTTAAAAAAGGTGAAGTTGCTATCATTCCATCAAACCATTGGGCTATTCTCGAGAGAGAGGGAGAGAGAGAAAACTGGTGGTTGTTTAACCTGCAGGTCAACATACCTCACATGAGAGGAGAGGTAGCGAAGGCAGGACCTTCATAGTAACTTCAGCTTGCTGTGGAAATTGAACCCCTGTCATTTTGCATTGCAAGCCAGCCATCCAGGCTAACCCACCCCCATCACGTAACTATAATGACAAATGAATGTAGGTTTGCATTCGATCATTGCAGTTTTGTTTTCTATTCACAATACACCTTCCAAGTGGCTGATCTAACTGAACAAGGAAAGAGGAACAGGATACTGAATACAGAAGATACATGCAAAACATCATTTTACATTCTATTTTACTGTTCACTACATTAGATGTTAAAGCTTACAAATTCTAAGTTTGAAAACCAACCCCCTCCCTCAGCCCATGCTTGGCCACAAACCCCTCATTCAAAAGCCAGAAGCTAAAGCATTTGACAGTGACAGCACTGTTGCAATCTCTATACGTTTTCTACATTCACTAGCTACGACAGTATTCTATATAT
Organism: Stegostoma tigrinum; assembly: GCF_030684315.1. Taxonomy (NCBI): domain Eukaryota; kingdom Metazoa; phylum Chordata; class Chondrichthyes; order Orectolobiformes; family Stegostomatidae; genus Stegostoma; species Stegostoma tigrinum. Next base: position 9,058,792 of record NC_081373.1, read on the forward strand.
AGGGTCAAAAATGCTACAGCCCTCCCCTTGAGGTTATCACTGCTGTGTGAATGATATATCACCTATGCCAGTGTTGGTTTCCCAGCTTCTTGTGTTGCTCAACTTGTCAGCACTGTTTAACAGATCGGCCCTCGAGAAAGAAAGCCCATCTACATACATGGTCTGTGAAATATCAGGGCCAGGAAAAGTTGATAGTGGTCGCTCTGCAAAGGCAGATCCAGCCTTGCGTTTCTTATCTCCCAACTGAGTTACCAAGGATTCTGAGTTCTTTGGGGCAGGGCTGTAAACAGTCCTGTTCAATGACTGGGACCTTGATAGTCAGGGTGGTGGGTAAACAGGTCATTGACTGAATCTGTGGCTTCTACCTCGTGACAGCAGTGCATGATGCGTTCAAGATAACATGAGAGCAGTTTTTTTTACAATGACGTAGGAACCATAATACTGCAAACATGTCCAAGAACATCAGACAGGAATATACCAGGAGGTGCATAGGAACATGGGAAGAGGCCATTCAGCCCTTCGAACCTGTTCTACCATTTTAGATCATGACTGATTATCTACCTCTACTAAACATTCCAACACTATCTTCATTATTTTCTTCATCTTGAAGTTAATGACCTAGATTTCACATCCCTCTTGGGTAGAGAATTCTAAACGATCACCGCCCTCTGAGTTCCTCCTCATCTCAGTCCTAAATGATTTTCGCTTCAGTCTGAGAGTGCATCTCCTTTCTGTACCACATGACCGGGAGAAGCACCCATTCTGCATTTACTCTACCCAAACCTTTAGGAAATTTCGAAGTTACTACAAAATTATTATTCTTCTGAACACCAGAGAATATAATTCCACATTCCCAGAACCCATTTTCCCTTTGGGTATGTTTATTATAAAGAAATGAATGCTCTGAGGGGCAACTTTTTTCATGCAGAGGATGGTGCATATATATGAGTTGCTCCAACACCCCACGACATGGGATGGGCGTTCCACACAACTGAGCTGTCCTGCAATACCTTCAGTCCACTTTTAGACTATTTACTTTAAATTGGATATGAGAAAGCAGAAAGTAAAATTACTTACCATTCAGCTGTAATGAATCCAGCTCTGGATTTGACAGCCTGACTCGGGGTCCATTTCTCACCTGTTCCTCCAGGTGCTACTGACTGCTTGTCTGAGCAACTCCTCTTGGTGCTCCTCTCATTATAGTCAAGGAAGTCAGGTCATAGAGTCATAGAGTCACACAGCATGGAAACAGACACCTTTGGTCCAACCAATCCATGCCAAACATAATCCCAAACAGTGATAATGGGAATTGCAGATGCTGGAGAATCCAAGATAATAAAGTGTGAAGCTGGATGAACACAACAGGCCAAGCAGCATCTCAGGTGCTCCTGAGATGCTGCTTGGCCTGCTGTGTTCATCCAGCTTCACACTTTATAATCCCAAACAGAACTAGTCCCACCTGCCTGATCCTGGCCCATATACCTCCAAACCTTTCCTACAATAATAAGAGTTCAATATGCACTTAACCTACATTTATTTATGCTATGAAGCTTTGCAAGCATACTCTTCCTAACTCAACTCCACCATAATTTCAGAGTTTTTTTATATATCTGTTCAAGTGAAATTCCAATTAATGACCTCACCTCTATACAATTTAACATGAATGATTTACAATTGAACAGGTTCATCAAGTTCTTAATATCAGAGAAGGCACAGCAACTGTGATGGACCTTAGCAACGTACACACACATGCTATGGACAGAATTTTCCCAACCCTTGAACAATGTGAATCATGCCAGGAAAGTTGGAAAAATTGTGTGAGGTGGCCAATGAGGTGCTTCTCAACATTAGCAGCAAAAATTCCATTTTTCCGAACCAAGTATTGAATGGTAAGACAAAATTCTTGCAATTAGAGGTCACCTGGTCACTCCAGCTCACCACTTGTACCTCCAAATATCCACCTTGGACACTAGGCACTAACATCTCATAGACATCAACCACACACCACCACAGCACCACCACACTGCCCCCCCCCCCCACCCCCACTCCATCCAAGGATCTTGACATTTGATAATTATCAACCTCACCGCACCCTCATAGCCCGTCTCCAATTCACTTACAATACATTTATGGTCTTCAATTCGGAGTGCTGCTAACAGGACATTTTGCACCCAAGGACAGGCACTCAGCTCTTGGATTGACCATGCTGAATTTCAGGGCTCCTCACCTACTTTCTTACTGCTCACTCACTTTGTGTCTACTTGTTTGTGCAGATATGCATTGCTGTCTTGCCTTACCTTGCCTTTTAGTGCTTTGTAGCCTCAGCCTTAGGGGTCTCAGCAATTTTGTCTTGCCTTGCTGTTACGAGCAGACATAAAGTAAGGCAACTTGACTCGGTAGTTTCAGGCCATGTTACAGTATAGCACTGTGCTACATCAATCTCTCACCTAAATGTACTTGCCAGCAGCGTATACAACAAATATATTGTAGGAGTTCTTTTCTATTCATTCACAGAACGAGGGTGTCACTGACTAGGCCAACATTTTATCCCCCATCCTTAACTGCTGGGTCCCTGGAATGTTACCTGGATCTCAGAATTTACAGACCAGTGATAATACCATTAAGCCATTGCCTCCCCTGTGCATCAACCAAATGACTGTATCTCAAAGTTTAATCAAGACAAAGGAGGCTGCTTTTAATCAGGGGTTCTGGTACAATAAAATACAGATCCGAATCCAGGGCCTTTGACGTGGTCCTTTATCCTCTTGGGTCGGGCATGGTTTGTGAGTGGGTGTCACTACAGTCTGGGTAGTGGGCCACAGTTAATTTTGTAGGTTCAGTGCAAACACACTTAGGGGAGTCACAGTAAGTCAATCACGGAGTTGCACACAGATTATTCTGGGGTTTAATAAGTTGAGGCTGATCCAAATTGGTCAGAGGTGTGGGCAACAGTTAATCCTAGAATGAAAGTCAACTGGGAGTTATTAGTGGATACTTTTGAGATAGGAAGGTGGGAAAATGAATACTGGAGTTTGGAGACAGCAAGCTGGGATGCACAAGAGCCAAGAATAGTGAAGGGCGGACGTTTGGCATGTAATGGGAAGATGATAGTGCAAGGGAAGACATAGGACATTGCCGCAGTGGGGGTTTGGGGCAATCTCACTAATCACTTCTGTTGTGGGCTCAGTGAGGGAGGGATGGAATGATTGTGCTGCATAATGATAGGCAAGACTAAATTGTAGGGCCAGGGCTCAAGGGGCAATGATGAGAGCTGCAAACATAATTCCAGACGGTGTACAGGAACAGGTAGAGTATGAGTACTGCTGGTACCTGGCCAGGGATTGCCAGAGGGTGGAGTATTGAGATTTTTGTCAGGGGGAGCTTGATTTCCAAACTGAGCCTGTGACTGACTGTGGCAACTCTCACCTGCTTTGCCTTCAGTATTCAATCGAATCAACAATGAGCACTGCAACAGAAAAGTGGCTGCGATCACACCCAGAGTGAATGCATTCCACCTGGACATGCAAGCTCCATTTGTAAGCGACCATTGCATCAATCATGCACTTGCAGAATACAGGGTGAAGTCATCTGTAACCTCAGCCTGCTGCATGTGAAATGCATGTAGTGTAACTGTGTGAAGCGCAAATGTAGTCAAAGCAATCTTGACCGCGTCATAAGTCATTGTAGATTGAAAATAGTCATCTCTGAAGCAGAGGTGATCAGAGGCAATATTAAAACTGCCACAAAATGAAAGACAATGCACAATATCAAAGATTGCACAGGGACACAGAACCGATTTCTTTTCACTTTGAACTCTCAGTATAAAGGCACAATTGGAGGTCAATTAACTCAGTTGGCTAGATGGCTTGTTTGTGATGGAGACTGATGCCAATGGTGTGGGTTTAATTCCTGCAATGGCTGAGGTTACCATTGAAGGACTCTCCTTCTCAACCGCTTCCCTCACCTTAGGTATGGTGATCCTCAGGTTAAATAACCAGGTGAAATAGTTCTGAGGAAGGGTCACCGGACCCGGAAAGTTAACTCTGTTTTCTCGTCCACAGATGCTGCCAGACCTGCTGAGCTTTTCCAGCAACTTTGTTTTTGTTCCTGATTTACAGCATCTGCAGTTCTTTTGTTTCTTAAATAACCATCAGTTGTCTTTCTCTCATGAGGCAGCAGCACTATGATTGGATGGGATTATGGCAACTTTGTCTTTACATGCTCTTGTATTAAATGATGCCTTTCATGGGTAATATGGGCCTGGACAACAAGGTCTTAGTCCTTATGCAGCACTTACAATCTCCACTGCCCCTTAGTTACTTGACTGCTGATGCATTAATCAAATCAAGATCCAAAATCAGAGTTCCACATAGAGGTGTCACGTGGTCCTACATGTCTGAGAGATCCATGTCCTACTATGTGGAGCAGTAAGCTAAATGGTTAATTGTAAGTTATGTCATTACTGACTGCACACACTATTAATGACAGGTTCTTTTTTTCTGTCCCCTACACAGGTTCATCTGGCCACACCAGGGGTTGTTGTCGCTGTTGCTACGGTACGATGAAAATCCAGAAAGATGGAGGAAGATCAGATGCAGCAGGAAGCCCAGGACCAGAAGCAACCTCCAGCAGATGCTGAAAAACCTCCACATGAAGAGGTGATAGCTGAAGTTCCCTTCAGTATGAGCAGGAGGTCCAGAGTTTATTGTCCTCATTGCCATTTCCTCCAGATGGGTGAGGTGCAATGTCTCCACAGATTGAGGAATTCTGACACAGAACTATGCTTGCTGCTGGAGTGGGTCTCCTGACCTGAAGTAGTGGGTGATCATCCTACCCCAGTGGACATCAAGGTTACAACAGCGGCAAACTTTTGTGTGATTGGGTCCTTTGAAGGAGGTGTTTGGGACTTCTGTGGGATATCTCAATCCTCAACCCAGTCCAAGCTGTTACTGGTGTAATTTATGTCAGATCACACAGTGCTTCATCTCATTTCCCTGTTATTTAACCTGAGGATCACCATGCCTAAGGTGAGGACTTTGGCAGTATTGTTGGAATCACCCAGGTACAAGGTGTGATAGACTGTACACACATTGCACTAAGTGTACCAGCTCATAATACAGCTGAGTTCATTAGTCAAAACCTGTTTTATTTCATCAATGTACATGTCATCTGTTATCAGTGGTACCACATCCTAGAAGGTTGACCAGGAAGTTGTCGTGAATTCTACCTTCTCAAGAATTCTGATGTTCCTGTTTCATTTCAAGAGCAGAATACCTTAAAAGGATAGTTACTAGGGGATAAGGGATACCTTTTGCATGAATCCACAATACAATCCCTTGATTGCTTTAGCCCATTCTTTAACCAGGGCATGGTAGAACAGACGATAGACCTCCTGAAGATAAGGAGGATCTTGGATCTGTCTGGGGTGGGGAGTGGTCTTGCAGTACACTCCAAACAGAGTGTTCTGTATAACTCACCAATGACTCAATGGTTAGCACAGCTGCCTCACAGCACCAAGGATCGGGTTCATTTCCACCCGCAGGCAACTGTCTGTGTGGAGTTTTCACATTCTCCCCATGACTGCATGGATGTCCTCTGAGTTCTCTGGTTATCTCCCTCAGTTCAAAGACGTGCAGGTTAGGTGGATTGGCCATGCTAAATTGCCCACAGTGTCCAGGAGTTTGCAATCCAGGTGTATTATCCATGGGACATGCAAAGTTACAGGATTAGGATGGGAGGGTGGGTGTGGGTGTGATGTTCTTCGGAGGTTCAGTGTGGACTTGATAGACCAAATGGCCTATTTCCATACTGTAGGATTTCCATGAACTCTAGCACGCTGTACATTTCACAAAAGAAGCAGGTAAAGAGGAGATGTGATAGAGTCTGAAGAGCTGACAGAATGGGAGCACTGTTCTGAGGAGGAAGAAGAGAACATTGATCAGGAGGAACATCACCTTCCACAGAATAGAGCACTGCTGCATCAGGCACAACCACCTAGACAGGACGAATCGACACCCAGTTTCAGGAAATGAGAGCTGGCTGCAGTGATCGTTCAATGACTGGAAACTTATTGCTGCACAAAAGGCAAGCAGTATGTTTCTGTTCCAAGAGGCAAATGCAGCTTCAATTTCCTTGGGATTTCCATTAGCTTTCGCTGTTGCTTATTAAAATCCCAATGTTGAACTATTTGAAGGCTTCCCAATAATTGATGATCCTACATTGAGCAATGATAAGAATGTGGGCTACTCTTGATTAGGGAAAGAGTGGCACTGACTTTGACAAGGTTTTAAAGATGGCATGGGGCTAACATTGGGTAAGTTGCTTGGCTTGGATCCTAAATAGTGATAGGTCACACTTGTATGTGTGATGAATTGTAAGCCATGACACCTACAGGCCCTGAGAAGTGTTGGTTTGGGTTTGTCCTCCCATTATGAGTAAGGTGAAGGCTAACTCTGGACTGTCAATACTTGACTGGACACATGACTGAGCGTCGAACATAGTGCCAGTGTTATGTCCCAGCAATATTTCCACCTATTGTGAGTGGGAGAATAGGACTGGTAGAATGCTACAGGGGTATGGTGCAGCAGTAACGAAGCAGATTTGGGTCACTAGCATGAAAAAAACTCATGAAGCCTCATGGAGAGAGAAACTTTCCATGAAACTTGCCAAAAATAAGACATAGCCAACTTCTGGTAAGAGTCAGCCCATTTTAACCACATAGAATTGCAACTAGAAGCATGACTAAGTTGGTAAGAACCCTTACCAATGATTTCAGCTATGTAAGCATAAAATAAATCATCACAAAATCACACCAAATATAAGCAAGGCATTCTTTGATACTTTGAAGTAAACAAAGTCAGCACACAGTCTTAAACAAGCTATTTTTATTTGAAAGATATATGAGGACAATTTCATATATCAATTAAGTGCTGATGTGGCCATCTATACTCTCATCTTAATGTCAGCCCCTTCATTAAACATTTTCACATCTGGGTCTACTGAAATATGGCAATCTGAATGTCGATGCAAAGAGACATTTAGCTCTGTATATACTTAGCAACTCAAATAAAATACAGTCTGTGGAATCGATGTAAATACTTATTGCGTGTTATGAAAAAACCAAAGTCCATACAACTTGCAGAACATTTTCAACATGTGGTATGACTCTTGACCTCTTCTTCATATTGTCAAAGCCACATGTTCAACGTCAACAGAAAGAACTGAATGAGGAACACTAAAGAATTGTGGATGTACATACATTAATACCTATGGGCACAGTACATACATACAGACACATAAACGTACAGACACGCACTTCCAGGGTGCGGCCAGTGTGCAGTGACACCAGTGTGACAGTATGACATGTGACAAATGGTTGAAGACTGGCCCCCTTGGAATACATTAGAATTGAGGGAATAAACTGGATGAAAAGCCAAACGAACTTATTGTACATTGAAACATACGAGGACAGTTCTAAGAAAAATGAGGTGGATATGGTGTGAATGGAAATCTTTCTTCCCGTAGGCATTTTATGGATTTTTGTTTGCAAAAAAGCAGCAGCATTTTCCCTTTTAGCTCCTTCACATGCTCATTCAGAGTGAACAGAATGCATCGTTAGTGCAATGAAAGTAAAGGCAACGCTTGAAGAATTTGATTGCTCAACTTTAATTCCGTCAAGATCCAGGTCAGACCGACAAAAGATTCTCAAACACTCGAGGGAGGAGAAAAGTCTGCGCAGCTGTGAATTCCGCAAAGATGACCTCAGTGCTTACCTTAATTGAATCGAGTGCCTGATGCAAGGGTTGGTGCTAATTTTTTTGTGAGGATTATGCACTTAATCTTGTTTGAAAACTCCAGTGCCAAGATACACAATGCACACAACATTCAATAACGTCAGCACAATTGTAATGCTTCTGACATATCAAAGCTTTAAACACTAACACTGCCACAAATATTCAGAGATGTTCATTGCCAAGCTTCCAGATCTTGTCGTCAACTAGTCCAATTTTAACGAGACCGTTTTGCTGTCTAAGATGTGTGGAACAGGATGGGATTCATATCAAACACCTGTTGCTTCCTGGATTTGTTGGTTTAAAACTGCTTTGCTATGGAAGAAAGGGCTTCGAGCAGAAAATTCCAGATGTAGGAATTTTTTTAAAAACCGAAAGAAGTGTGATTGCTATAGCTCAGAAATAAAAATGGACATTGCAGGAAAAGCTTAGCAGGTCTGGCAGCTTCTGTGGAGAGAAATCAAGGACTTGAGGGGTAATGTCTTCATGTAGAGGGTTGTGTGTGTATGCAATAAGCTGCCAGTGGAAGTGGTGGAGGCTGACACAATTACATTTAAAAGGCATCTGGATGGGTATATATATAAATATATACACACTTTGCAGAACACCCACGCTTGGTTCACAATAAACAGCTGCACCTCCCAGTCGCGAACCATTCCAACTCCCCCTTCCATTCCTCAGAGGACATATCCATCCTGGGCCTCCTGCAGTGCCAAAACAATGCCACCCGAAGGTTGCAGGAACAGCAACTCATATTCCGCTTGGGACCTCTGCAGCCCAATGGTATCAATGTGGATTTCACAAGCTTCAAGACCTCCCCTCCCCAACCGCATCCCAAAACCAGCCCAGCTTGTCCCCGCCTCCCTAACCTATACTCCCTCTCACCTATCCCCTCTTCCAACCTCAAGCTTCACCCCCATCTCCTAGCTACTAACCTCATCCCGCCCCCTTGACCTGTCTGTCCTCCCTGGACTGTCCTATCTCCTCCCTACCTCCCCACCTACACTCACCTTTACTGGTTCCATTCCCACCTCTTTAACTTGTCTGTCTCCGCTCAGCTCGCAACAAACAACTGCACCTCCCAGTCGCAAACCATTTCCACTCCCCCTCCCATTCTCTAGATGACATGTCCATCATGGGCCTCCTGCACTGCCACAATGATGCCACCCGAAGGTTGCAGGAACAGCAACTCATATTCCGCCTGGGAACCCTGCAGCCATATGGTATCAATGTGGACTTCACCAGTTTCAAAATCTCCTCTTCCCCTACTGCATCCCTAAACCAGCCCAGTTCGTCCCCTCCCCCCACTGCACCACACAACCAGCCCAGCTCTTCCCCCCTACCCACTGCGTCCCAAAACCAGTCCAACCTGTCTCTGCCTCCCTAACCGGTTCTTCCTCTCACCCATCCCTTCCTCCCACCCCAAGCCGCACCCCCAGCTACCTACTAACCTCATCCCACCTCCTTGACCTGTCCGTCTTCCCTGAACTGACCTATCCCCTCCCTACCTCCCCACCTATACTCTCCTCTCCACCTATCTTCTTTACTCTCCATCTTCGGTCCGCCTCCCCCTCTCTCCCTATTTATTCCAGTTCCCTCTCCGATGAAGGGTCTAGGCCCGAAACGTCAGCTTTTGTGCTCCTGAGATGCTGCTTGGCCTGCTGTGTTCATCCAGCCTCACATTTTATTATCTTGTCTCCTCTCCACTTATCTTCTCCTCTAACCACCTTCGATCCGCCTCCCCCTCTCTCCCTACTTATTTCAGAAGCCCCCTTCCCCTCCACCATTTCTGATGAAGGGTCTAAGCCGGAAACGTCAGCTTTCTTGCTCCTAAGATGCTGCTTTGCCTGTTGTGTTCATCCAGCTCCACACCTTGTTATCTTAGATTCTCCCGCATCTGCAGTTCCTATCATCTCTGATACAACATCCTAGTAAACTTTTTTTACACCTCCACATCCTGCCTATCATGTGGTGACCAGAATTGCATACATCAAAGCCAGAAACAAATTGCAAGTTTGATTTTGTGGGTGTTAATGACACTGCAAAGCCCAGCAAGGCATTCCAGGGATTTCTTGACTATCACTGAAGAGCTTTTTTGTTCTAAGATTTTCTTCAGTGTCCACTAGATGGCAATGTTGACAGTCTAAGAATGTTAGTCCGAGCAGAATTGGCTGACCCTGCAACGGGCCGCAAGACAGCAAAAGGTCAGAAGGGACGGAAAGAGTGGAGACCAGAGAATAGTTCTTTCTTGTTGACTGTATTTCCAGGGAATCCATGTTGATGTGGCAATGACGTATATGCCACATCATTGATTCTGATGTAAATTCAGCTAGGAATGGAAGACCTGCATTTAATGGCATCTTTTGCCGCCACAGGAAATTCTGAAGTGCTTTACAGCCAATGAATTATTATTGAAGCGTAGTAACCCTTGTATTGTAGTCAAGTTAGTAGCCAATCTGCGCTCAGAAAGCTCCTACTAACAAGAATGCAGTCATGGCCCAACAGTGTGTTGGTTGAGACTGAAAATATTTTTCATAGAATCTGATAATTTATCAATTGTCCTTCCTCCAATTGTCCTACATCTGGATTTTTCCTGGATTGTAACAGATTTAAAGCTACCTTTAGGAAGGTGCTTCAAAATAAGCCACAAGTGATACCATTCCACAGTGGACTAGGATTCTGGTTGTACGTTATCTCCAGTGATTCACACATACTCAATCTCAGCTTCTCTGGAAGTAATGAACTGAATCAGATATGACTGCAACACCCATTACCACACACAGCCCACCATCCCCAACCACTCCAACAACCACTGAGAAAGGTTCACTGTCAAAACTCACACATGACAAATGGTTATTGGCTGAAGTACAATGGGGCTGTGGGAGCCTGGGTGAGTTACTACCTCCAGCAGAGAACAGAAGAAAATTGAAACAAACAAAAACTGAACAACCAAGGTTACAGGGACATTGACCTTTAATCATGCATATTCTGATCTTTATGTAATCATTAAGAAGTAAAGAGAATGCAAATGATACTCATATTGTAAACTCTTCACCAATGGAATACTGAGACAACAAAAAAAGTTATTTGTTGACTCTTCTACCATTACCGTGCAATGTTTTCTTAAAATATATGATGTTGGCAATGATTAAATTATAGAAACTGAAGTTTATTAGTGATTTGTAAGAAGACTGTCCTTGAAATGACAAAGAACATCTGGTTATTTTATTGGAAAAACAAATGATGTCAGAGTTTAATTTGATTGGTGGCCAGGCTTACTAGTATCTTGTTTAGCCTGTTGCTTAGAAACTGGACTGCTTGCTCATTCCATCCTCAAATTGACTCATTTTGAGATTGGCAATGATCTGAATCTCATGAGTCTTTGTGGTCTGGATACCAATAATCAATTTACTGCATCCTCGTCTTTGAGTTAGAAAGATGCAGTTTCAATTTTCATTTGGGTAACATGAATTACACAAACAAAGCTGACACTCAGTACAGTGCCGTAGGGAGTGCTACACTGTTGGAGGGGCATTTTTCACAGGTGCTAATAAATCAAGACCCAACTGTGTCTTCAGATGCACTTAAGAGGTACAGGAGCACTATTTTGAAGAAAAGCACAGTATTTGGTTACTATCGTACCGCTGCTTGTGGGAGCTTGCAATGTGGAAGTTGACAACTATGGTACTTACAGAAGAACAACTGACTACACTTCAAATGTATTTGACTGGCTGTTGCTGCTTTGGGATGTCCAGAGTTTGTAAAAGGTTCTGTATTAAGTAAGTCTTTCTTTCTCTAAGCATTCACTGATACCTCATCCATTTTGCAGCACAGATCTGTACTTAAACACCAGCAAATGCGGTAGCTACTTCATCCTACTTTCTTTGACGCATTGAATCTAGAACAAATAACAATACAGCACAGGAACAGACCCTTTGGCCTTCCAAGCCTGCGCCAAAACATTTTGCCCTTCCATGTTGAAACTTTCTTCACTTACAGGAACTGTGTCTCTCTATTCCATTGTATTCATGCACTCATCCAGATGCTTTCTGAGTGCTGCTATTGTGCCTGCTTCCACCCCCTCCTCTGGCAGCTTGGTCCAGGCACTCACCACCCTTTGTGTGAAAAATGTACCTTTCACATCTCTTTTAAACTTCTCCTTCCGCACCTTGAACCTGTGTCCCACAGTAATTGATCCTTCCACCTTGGGAAAATGCCTCATGCTTTCCATTCTAGCCATGTCATTCAGAACCTCAGAAATGTCGATCATGTCCCCCTCAACCTCCTGCATTCCAGTGAAAACAAATTCAGTCTATCCAACCTTTCTTCATAGCTAAAATCCCCCCATGCCAGGCAACATCCTGGTAAAACTTTACAGTACCCTCTTCAAATCATCCACATCTTTCCACCAATGTGGTGACCAGAGCTGTGGACAATATTCCTAACTAAAATTCTACACAGCTGCAGCATAACTTGTCTATCCTTATACTCAATGCCCCTTCCAATGAAGACAAGCATGCCATAGGCCGTTTTTACTACTTTATTTATAACACCATTACCTTCAATGATCTGTGGACCTGAACACCCAGATCTTTCTGAATATCAAAGCTCCTAAGGATTCTGCCATTCACTGTATAGTTCCTGCCTGTACTTGTCCTTCTAAAATGCATCATTTCACATTTGTCCAGGTTAAATTCATCTGCCATTTTTCTGCCCATGATCTATATCCTGCTGATCTATGTCCTGCTGTATCCTTTGACAATCCTTCTCACTATCTGCAACTCCACCAATCTTCATATTGTCCACAAACTTACTAATCAGACTCATTATCTTTTCCTCCAAATCATTTATGTACATCCAGCAGGTGAAGGAGCACGAGACTGAACAGTTTCTGGAAACAGTTGTTGGTGAGCGATAGGTAAGTTTTGAGAAATTGTCAGAGCAGAGAGCACCAGAAGCGAAAACACAGTATTTGACATTGTAAGGATTAATTAAGTTAAAGGGATGAGACATGGCAGGAGAGCTCCAAATCATAGTCTGCTCCTCTTGCTCAATGTAGGAAACCAGACACATTTCCAGTATAACAAAGTGTGAAGCTGGATGAACACAGCAGGCCAAGCAGCATCTCAGGAGCACAAAAGCTGACGTTTCAGGCCTAAACCCTTCATCAGAGAGGGGGATGGGGAGAGGGAACTGGAATGAATAGGGAGAGAGGGCGAGACAGACCGAAGACGGAGAGAAAAGAAGATAGGTAGAGAGGAGAGTGTAAGTGAGGAGGTGAGGAGGGGATAGGTCAATCCAGGAAAGACAGACAGGTCAAGGAGGTGGGATGAGGTTAGTAGGTAGGAAATGGAGGTGCAGCTTGAGGTGGGAGGAAGGGATGGGTGAGAGGAAGAACAGGTTAGGGAAGCGGAGACAGGCTGGGCTGGTTTTGGGATGCAGTGGGTGGAGGGGAGATTTTGAAGCTGGTGAAGTCCACATTGATACCATTGGGCTGCAGGGTTCCCAAACGGAATATGAGTTGCTGTTCTTGCAACCTTCGGGGGTGGCATCATTGTGGCACTGCAGGAGGCCTGGGACCTGCATGCGTGTGATAAGTGTCTGTAACTGCAGCTCCTGGAAGCACAAGCTTCAGAGTTGGAGTGGCATCTGGGGATACCGTGGAACTTATGCGAAGTGGAAATGTCATAGATAGCATGTTTAGAAAGGTGGTCACACCACAAATTCAGACTTCACAGGCAGGAAGGGAATGGGTGACACCAGGAAGAGCAGGACGGCTAAGCAGGCAGCGCAGCAATCTTCTGTGGCTGCCCCCGTGCAAAACCATTTTGGACACTGTTGAGGGGAATGGCCTCTCATGTGATAACAGTAGCAGCCAAATTCATGGCACCATTGTTAGTTCTGCTGCAGTGGAAGGGAGAAATAGGCATAGTAGTGCTATAGTTATAGGGGATTCAATCATACAGGAATAGTTAGGCATTTCCGTGGCTGCAAACAAGAGTCTGGGATGGTGTGTTGCCCTCCCTGGTAATAGGGCCCTGGATGTCTCGGAGCAATTGCAGGACATTCTGGAGTGGGAGGGTGAACCGCCAGTGGCCGTGGTACATGTTGGTACAACCGACATAGGTAAAACAAGTGATGGGGTCCTAAAAGCAGAATATAGAGAAGTAGGAAGAAAGTTGAAACGTAGGACCTCAAAAGGTAGTTATTTCAGGAACACTACCAGCACCACCAGCTAGTCAGAGGGGAAAGAGCAGGGTATACAGGATGAACACATGGCTGTAAAGATGATGCGAAGGGGAGGGTTTCAGATTTGTGCAGAATTGAGACCAGTTCTGGTGGAGGTGGGACATATACAAACTGACAGGTTATACGTGGGCAGGGCTGATTGATGTCCTTGGGAGAGTACTTGGCAGAGTGGTTAGAGAGGGTTTAAGCTAGTGTGGCAAGGTGATGGGAACCAGAGGGGTACAGAAATTGAGGGAGAGGTAGAAACCAAGCCAAACACGAGCAGGCTGGGAAATGCTGTTGAAAAGAGCAGAGGAGATGGTCTGATTTGCATGTGTTTCAATGTAAAATATATAATAGGGAAGGAAGGTGAAATCAGAGTATTGGTTAGTACTAGGAACTATATCATTATTGCAATTATAGAGACTTGGCTTAAAGGAGGACAGGACTGGCAGCTGAATGTCCCAGGATTTAGAAACGTCAGATGTGATAGACAGGGTGGTGAAAGAGGTGGGGGAGTTGCATTACTGGTAAAGGAGTATCTCACAGCTGGACAGAAGGACAATACATAAGAGGAACTGTGCAGCAAGGCAATATGGGGAGAACTCAGGAACAGGAAAGGTGAAACCATAATGCTGGGTATAGACTACAGACCTCCCAACAGCCAGTGGGAGATGAATGAGGGAATATGTAGACAGATTTTGGAAAGATGTAAAAACAGGAAGGTTGTTGTGGTGGGTGATTGTAACTTCCCCTGTATTGACTGGGACTCACTTCATGCTAGGGGCTTGGATGGAACAGAATTTGTAAGAAACATTCAGGAGAGTTTCTTGACACAATATGTAAACAGTCCAACTAAGGGAAGAAGTTATACGGGACCTGATCTTGGGAAATGAGCCCGGACAAGTGAGTGAAGTTAAATTGGGGAGCATTTTGGGAGTAGTGACCACAATATTGTAAGTTTTAGAACATAGAACATAGAACAGCGCAGAACAGGCCCTTTGGCCCTCGACGTTGCACCGACCTGTGAACTAATCTAAGCCCCTTCCCCTACACTATCCCATTATTATCCATATGCCTATCCAAGGACTGTTTAAATGCCCCTAATGTGGCTGAGTTAACTACATTGGCAGGCAGGACGTTCCACACCCTTACCATTCTCTGAGTAAAGAACCTGCCTCTGACATCTGTCTTAAATCTATCACTCCTCAATTTGTAGCTATGCCCCCTTGTACAAGCTGAAGTCATCATCCTCGGAAAAAGACTCTCACTGTCCACCCTATCTAATCCTCTGATCATCTTGTATGTCTCTATTAAATCCCCTCTTAGCCTCCTTCTCTCCAATGAGAACCGACCCAAGTCCCTCAGCCTTTCTTCATAGGGCCTACGCTCCAGACCAGGCAACATCTTGGTAAATCTCCTCTGCACCTTTTCCAATGCTTCCACATCCTTCCTGTAATGGGGCGACCAGAACTGCACGGAATATTCCAAATGAGGTCGCACTAGCGTTTGTACAGTTGCAACATGACATCATGGCTCCGGAACTCAATCCCTCTACCAACGAAACCTAAAACACCGTAAGCCTTCTTAACAGCACTATCAACCTGGGTAGCAACTTTCAGGGTTCTATGCACATGAACACCAAGATCCCTCTGCACATCTGCACTACCAAGAATCTTTCTATTGACCCAGTATTCTGCCTTCCTATTACTCCTCCCAAAGTGAATCACCTCACATTTATCCGTATTAAACTCCAATTGCCACCTTTCGGCCCAATTCTGCAGCTTATCCAAGTCTCCCTGCAACCTGCAACATTCTTCCACACTGTCCACCACTCCACCGACTTTTTAAGGTACTCCGGTGTTAAATTGGGGAAAGGTGAACTAAAACAATATTAGGCAGGAAATGGAGAGTGTTGATTGAAGGCAGCTGTTCAAGGGTAAATCCACATTGGATGTGTGGGTGTATTCTAAATGGCAGTTGATAAGAGTTCAGAAGCAGCAAATTCCTGCGAGAATGAAAGATAGATATGGCAAGTTTCATGAACCTTGGATGACCAGGGATGTTACAACCTTGATCAAAAAGATAAAGGAAGCATACATGAGGTCTAGGAGGATGGGAACTAACAAAGTCCTTGAAGTATATAAGGATAGTAGGAAAGAACTTAGGAAACGAATTAGAAGGGCTAAAAGGGGTCAAGAAAAGTCATTAGTAAACAGGATTAAGGAAAATCCCAAAGCTTTTTGTGTATATATAAAAAGCAAGAGTGTAGCTGGGGAAAGGGTTGGCCCACTCAAAGACAAAGGAGGGAATGTATGTGTGGAGAGAGAGAGAGATAATGGGAACTGCAGATGCTGGAGAATCGAAGATAATAAAATGTGAGGCTGGATGAACACAGCAGGCCGAGCAGCATGATGAAGGGTCTAGGCCCGAAACGTCAGCTTTTGTGCTCCTGAGATGCTGCTCGGCCTGCTGTGTTCATCCAGCCTCACATTTTATTATCTAGAATGTATGTGTGGAGCCAGAAGAGGTAGGTGAGGTCTTAAACAAATACTTTGCATTAGTATTCACCAAAGAGAAGGGATTGGTGGGGGATGATGTCAGGGAAGGGAGTGTCAAATTTCTAAGCTAAGTTGCTATTAGAAAGGAAAAGGTATTCTGCATCTTAAAAAGTATTAAGATGGATAAATCCTTCTGATGGGATCTATCCCAGAATACTGAGGGAGGCAAGAGAACAAATTGCTGGAGCATTGACAGACATCATTGTATCCCCTTTGGCCACAGGTGAGATCATTTGCTTCAAAATGCATATAGAATCTTTTCCAATAATTTCCCTACCACCAAAGTGAAACTCACAGGCCTGTAATGTCCAGGATTATCCCTATTACCCTTTTTAAACAATGAGACAACTTTGGCTACTCTCCAGTCCTCCAGGACCTCATGTGTAGCCAAAGAGGATACAATGATGTCTGTCAATGTTCCAGCAATTTGTTCTTTTGCCTCCTTCAATATTCTGGGATAGATCCCATCAGGATCTGGGGACTTATCTAACTTAATGCTTTTAAGATATACAACACCTCTTCCTTTTTAAAAGCAATTTGGCTTAGAAACTCGACTCTCCTTTCCCTGAGAACATCCTCCACTATTTCCTTCACTTTGGTGAATACCAACACAAAGTATTTGTTTAGGACCTCAGCTACCTCTTCTGGCTCTACACAATTCTTTCCTTTGTCCTTGTGTGGGCCAACCCTCTGTCTGGCTACCCTCTTGCTTATAAAATATAAAAAGCTTTGAGATTCTCCCTCATCCTGTTTGCTAACAACTTTTCATGATCTCTTTTAGCCCTTCTAACTCCTTGTTTAAGTTCTTTCCTACACACTTCATATACTTCAAGGTCTTCATCAGTTCTCATCCTCCTAGATCTTGCATATGCTTCCTTCTTGTTTTTGACTAAGGTCACAAGGTCATAACATCCCTGATCATCCAAGGTTCATGTAACTTGCCATACCTATCCTTCATTGTCGCAGGAATGTGCTGCTCTTGAACTCTTATCAATTGACATCTGAAATACACCCACACATCCAACCTGGATTTACCCTCAAACAGCCGCCTCCATTCAAAATTTTCCAGTTCCTGCTTAATATTGTTGTAGTTCGCCTTTCTCTAACTTAACTCCATCACTACTGTTATCCTTACCCATCAGTATCTTAAAACTCATGGCATTATGGTCACTACTCCTGAAATGCTCCCCCACTGAAACTTCACTCACCTACGCAGGCTCATTTCCCAAAACAAGGTCCAGTATGACCATTCCCTGGTTGGACTGTTTACATAAGTATTACGAAAGCCTCCTAAAGGGTCCCTACAAATTCTGCTCCTTCCAAGCCCCTAGCACAAAGTGAATCGCAGTCAACACAGGGGAAATTATAATCACCCTCTACAATAACACTGCTGTTTTTACATCTTTCCAAAATCTGTCTACATATTTTCACCTCCATCTCTCACCAGCTGTTGGAAAGTCTATAGTCTATACTCAGCATTGTGATTTTGCCTTTCCTGTTCTTGAGTTCTACTCATATTGCTTTGCTGCATGGGTCCTCTGATGTATCTTTCTTCAGTACAGCAGTGTGATACTCCTTTACTGGTAATGCAACTTCCAAACCTCTTTTATGCCCCTGTCTATCACACCTGAAACTCCTAAATCCTGGGACATTCAGCTGCCAGTTCTGTCCTTCTTTAAGCCAAGTCTCCATAATTGCAATAATGTCATAGTTCCAAGTACTAACCAATATTCGATTTCATCTAACTTCCCTATTATATTTCTTACATTGAAACATATGCAACTCAGACCATCTCCTCTGCTCTTTTCAACAGTGTTTCCCTGCCTGTTCTTATTCTATGCCATATCTACCTTGTTTTCTGCCTCTCCCTCAATTTCCGCATCTGCTGCCCCACCCCTCAGGTTCCCATTCCCTGCCACATTAGTCTAAACCCTCTGAAAAAATATATCCAATAGCAATGTTTTGTTCAAATAAATTGAAGATACTATTAATCTTGAGCTATTTAGAAGCACATTGTTCTACTGTCATGGTAACAGCCCTGCCCTCATTCACAATGTGCCAACGAGATGAACCAGAGCCTACCAGAGTTACTGAGGGATATGTTTGCTGTGGTTATTGGGTTTGGTGCAGGGGAAGGGAGGGGGAGTTGTTGGGATGTTGACTTCCGTCGATTCACACAGCTGTTCACACAGTTTATCAGGAAATGTCATATACACTTTTATCAAGTGTTAATCTAGAAACTGGACATTCCAGCACACTGACCCCTTGTGTCGTTAGGAAGTTCTTCATGCAGCAGCACTATGTCCTTTCGTGTCATTATCAAATTGAGTTTTTGCATGACATTCCCAACAGCAAAATTGTAGGTTAGTTTGTAGTCTTTTTCACACCTGCTTCTAGTTTATGCAAGACCCAGTTCCATATACAACTCATGCATGTAAGCCTGGATGCTATTCAATTGTGGCATACAATGAAGCTAGTGGTTACTCAGATAGCCACTCTCTTTAGAGACTGGGCCCTGTTGAATGTGCCTGCTTTTGGATGACACATTAAACTGAGACCCTAGGAGACAGCAAAAGAGATCTGGCACTATTCACAGTGTAGGACAGTTCCTCTTGTGTCTTATCTATCTATATCCTGATAATAAAAACAAATTATCTGATCACTATCATATTTCTGATTGTTGGAGCTTGCTGTGTATATACTAGCTGCCACATTTCTTGCATTAATAGTGACCGCACTCCATAGATATAAAGTCAGGAGTTCCTCAGGGTAGATGTTTTCAAGATCAACCTGGACAGAGTTGTTAGTACACACTTCTGGAATAGGTGAAACCTGAATCGAAGTCACTTGACTCAAAGAAAGGATACTGCAACACAACAGTCCTGACTTCTTAGGGGAGAGTCTTTGGCCTAACCATCTTCAGGTGCTTCAACGACTTCCCCTCTATCATAAGGTCAGAAGTGGGAAGGTTCACACATGATTGCACAACATTCAGCACCAATCATGATTTCTCAGATACTGAACCACCCAATGCCAAAATGCAGTAAGGTCAGGACAATGTCTATGCTTGGGCTGACAAGTGTCAAGTAACAATTGCACATTCAAATCCTCAGTGATGACTATCACCAACAAGTGAGAAGCTCACCATCACCCCTTGATGTTCAATGGTATTGTCATCACATAATCTCCCACTATCAATATCCCAGGGGCTTATTGTTGACCAGAAACCCAAATGGGTCATTCATAGAAGTACTGTGGTTGCAAGAGCAGGTCAGAAGCTAGGAATATCGCAGCAAGTAATTGTCTCCTAAATCACAAAGCCTGTTCTTCATCTACAAGGTACAGGAGTCTGATGGAATATTCCCCCCTTGGATGGATGGGTGTAGCTCCAACAGCATTCGAGGAGCTTGTCACCATCCAGGACAAAGTACCCACTTAATTTGCACCAGGAGAGATGGTGCCACTGGCATTGTTGATGATGAGCTGGCTCAGGATTGATGGACTCTCTCTAAGCTATATATACTGTTTTTCTCACAGTAAAATATGTGTAACAATAAAATTACTCATTCCTTCAAAAACCACTCATTCATTCCCACCTATAAACATGCACTTCCTCTAGCAGCTGATGCTCAGTTGCCACAATGTATACCGTCTACAAGATGCACTGCAATGACTCACAAAGGCTTCTTGAACACCACCTTCCAAATCCAGGACCACGACTGTTTAGAAGAAGGGCAGCAGATATATGGAAATTCTGCAAGTTCCTCTCCAAGCCATTCACCATCCTGACTTGGAAAAATATCACTGTTCTTTCGCTGTTACACGGTCAAAATTCTGGAATTCCCTCCCTAGTGGCATATTTGGTGTCCTTACACCGAACGGGCCGCAGTGATTCAGAAACGTAGCTCACCACCACCTTTTCAAGGGCAACTGGAAAGAGCAATAAAGAACTGGCCCAGCTATCAACGCCCACATCCCACAAGCGAATGCATTTTTAAAAATGCTTTGGGACACCATGTCATTGTGTAATAAACATGTAAATACAAAGTGATTTCTTTTTTATTACTGCCATACCTGATCCCTTATCTATTTTCATGCAGAAAGGCCAAAGAAGTTGGACCAATGCCTACTGGAGTTTAGAACAATGAGACTTAGTTTTATTGAAACATGTAAAATCCAGAAGAGTTTGAATAGGTTGATACCAAACAGATGCTTCACCTGGTGGGAGTCTAGTACAAGGACATACAGTTTACAAATACAAGGTCTCCCTTTTAAGACAGAGATAAGAAAAATATTCTTCTCTCAGACCACCATTAGTCTTTGGATTTTTCACCCCCAGAGTGTGGGGGAAGCTGGGTCACTAGATTTATTCACGACTGAGTTAAATTTTTGATAGACAAGGCCAGCAGACAGGAAAATGGAGTAAAACTGCTCTGTTATTGCATGGATTCTAAATCAGGCAAGCAGTGTGCCATTAAAACACTTACAGGACATAACACATGATGTTCTGGTATAAAGATCCTCACTTTTGATCACTCCCCACTCACTGCAATAGAGTCAGTGTAATGTGTTGTCCATCAAACAGTTGTGCATATATAATATAACAGTAATAGTCAGCAAGCACAGAACCCAGATTATATGAAAGTCTGAGATATCATAATACTGTAAATAGTTAGTGTTGTTAATAAACTTTAAGGGATATGTCTCAACAAGAACCCAATCTTTGTTGTATATATTATGTGGGCTAATATATAGGGAAGCACTCAGATCATATTATTTGCTGGCTGTGATGTTTGACTAACAAAATGACATCAGAGACCACAATCAGATCAGCCATGATCTTATCAAATGGGGGAGCAGGTTCAAACATTCAGATGATCCATTCCGAAGTCCTGTTTTCTCGTTTTCTATCATCCACATGTACAGTTTGCTAAGGAAACCTTAGAGTCATAGAGATATACAGCACCAAAACAAACCCTTCAGTCCAACATGTCCATGCTGACCAGATAGCCTAGATAAATCTAGTCCCAATTAGCCAGCATTTGGCCCATATCCCTCTAAACCCTTTCTATTCATGCACCCATCCAGATGCCTTTTAAATGTTGTAATTGCACCAGCCTCCACCACTTCCTTTGGCAGTTCACTCCATGCACACACCAGTCTCTGCGTGAAAATGTTGCCCCTTAGGTCCCTTCTAAATCTTTCCTCTCTCACCTTAAACGTATGCCCTCTACTTTTGGACTCCCCCACCCCCGGGAAAAGATCTATTTACCCTTCCACGCTTCTCATGATTTTATAAACCTCTATGAAGGTTCCCCTCAGCACCCAATGCTCCAAACAACAGAAGAATCCTGGTGTGTCTTTTTCTTCCTTTTCAACCCATGGATAGCCTTTAACGTTGATTTCTTTTTGCTCTACGTGATGTGAGTCCACATTGGACAGTCAAAAAAGAGAAATGTTAACCTTTGAATTTCAATAACACCATTCATCACTATGGGACACCGAAGTGTTTTACACTCAATAGCCATTTAAGTGTTATTGTTGTAATAATCACTGCGTCACCGGGCATGTCCAATTCTTTTAGCTTTGTGACAAGTAGAATTAGACTGATGAAACCCACCAGAATCTTAGATGATGTGCTTGTCCTCTGAAATTACACATATCATGGAAAGTGAAGGCTGAGAAGGGACTATAATGGGAACTTCTAGATCAGTAATATTAGCAACAAGTTGTACCTGAAAATATCGATGTTAGTGCCCACAAGTATGTCAATGAGACAACACAAAACAGTCAGTACAAGTGAGAAAAGTCACAGTGAATCATTTTACACAGAGCATCTTAAACAATTGGATTGGACAATTGGGTCAATGGGCTGAAGAATGCCAAATGGGATTTAATTTGTATAAATATGATCTATTGGAAAAAGAAACAAAAACAAGAGTTATAAAATTAAAAGTAGGACCTAGGGTAGCGTTGTAGAACAGAGACCTAGGTGTTCAGGTACACAATTAAGTGAAATTTGCAATACATATAGATAAAGGGGATTAAGAAGGCATTTCACATCCTTACCTTCATTGATTAGACCTTTCAACATAGGATTTGGGATATCATGTTGAGGTTGTACAGGATATTGGTGAGGCCCATTCTGTAGTACTGTGTCCAGTGTTCTGCACCCTATTAAAGGAAGCATATTGTTAAGCTGGAAAGGGTTCAGAAAAGATTTACTAAGATGTTGCCAGGAATGGAAGCTTTGAGTTAGAAAGAGAGGCTGGATAGGCTGGGACTCTCTTCCACTGGAGTGTAGAAGATTGAGAGGTGACCTGACAGAGGTTTGCAAAATAATGAGGAGTGCAGATTAGGTGAATAGCAGGCATCTTTTCCCCAGTGTGGGGGATTTCAAAGCTGGGGAAATATTTTTAAGGTGAGAGGGGAAAGAGTCCCAGGGGAAAGAGTTAAAAAGACATGAGGGGCAATGTTTTACACAGGGAGTGGTTCCTGTGTGGAACGAGTTTCCAGAGAAAGAGGTGGGTGCAGGTACTGTTACAACATTTAAAAAAACATTTAGATAAGCAGATGGATAAGAATGTTTGTAGGGATATAGGCCAAGCGCAGGTAGATGGGGCTAATTGATTTTGTGTTTATGGTTGACGTAGTCTGGTTGTACTGAAGGGTCTGTTTCCATGTTGTATGACTCTATGACTGCTTGAGATGGTGGCACAATGGCCACAGATAATTTTAAGAAATAGATGGACAGGAATTTGGTGAAGATCAATGAGGGATGTGGAAAGTAATCTGAGCAGCCAGAAAAAATGACCAATAGTGATTTATTTTAGTTCTGTACATTCCTGTGAATGACCCTGACCATATACACACAACAGTACAGGCTCGTGTCGGGGTTATCCAGCCACAGGATGCCTCTCAAGTCGATGGGTTTCCATGTATCTTCTTGTGGTTCCAAAACAGACGTGTGGTTTCCTGAAAAGACACTTCCTCCGTGACACTGCCTACACACTGGTACTCACTTTCCACAAGAGTATACTGTTTTATGAATTGCTAACTTTCCCTCTCCTCCTGATACTGTTCTATGGCTTCATGGACACTGGACCCTCTTCAGGAACTTACTCAGACAAACATTATTCACGTGAACTGTGGCAATGAATCATAGCTGCTGAAGCATGGTTACATCCACTGTGCCTTATTCCCACCAAATACAATCATACACATGCCTATATAGGCATAGATTTTGTCATTGGCCAGCAGTCAGGAGCCCTTGCGCAACCGCTCCTCAGATATCAAGCCCTTCATCCCCATGATCATTCTGAAAATCTCCTCTGGACTGCTCCCAGGTCTGCACATCCTTCCTTAGATATGGGGCCTAAAACCACTCACAATATTCTGGTCTGAACAGAGGATTCTACAGTCTCAGCAGTACATCTCTGCTCTTGTATTTCCGTCCTCACAAAATGAATGCTAATGTAGCATTTGTCCTCCTAACTGCCAGCTGAACCTGCATGTTAGCCTTATGAGAATCCTAAATTAGGATTCCTAAATCCATTCATGCTTTGGGCAGCACAGTGGCTCAGTGTGGTATTGCTGCTTCACATTGCCAGGGATCCAGGTTTGACTCCAGTTTCAAGTGACTGTCTGTGTGGGTTTTGCATGTTCTTCCTGAGACTGCAGAGGTTTCCTCCAAGTGCTCAGATTTCCTTCCACAGTCCAAAATTGTGCAAGTTAGGTGGATTAGCCATGGTAAACGCGGGATTACAGGGAGAGGGTAGGTAGCTGTGTTCAATTTAGTCTACTGCATTCTCTGCTCACAATGTGACCTCTTCTGCATTGGGGAAACAAAGTATAGACTGGGTAGAGTGACATTCTGGCCTCAAGAAAGACCCTGAGCTTCTGGCAATCCGCCACTTCAGCACACCACCATGTACCTTGGCCACATTTCTGTCTCAGGCTTGCTGCAGTGTTCCAGCGAAGATCAGTGCAAACTGGAAGAACAGCACCTCATTTTCCACTTGTGAACTCTACAGCCTTCTGGACTCAATATTGAGTCCAACAACTTTCAAGCTTAAGCTATCCTCTGTTCTTACACTAACCCCCAAACACTAGGCCTTGTTATCACATGGTTTACTATTACATACATCCGTGAGCCACTAACAGTCCCCATTAATAGATATTCACACTTCTGGGCTGATCATTATCCACTCCTTTGTCTATCTAACTGCTCTTCTCTCTCTTTGCTCTTCTCTCTCTTTTAGAGTTTACTCCTTACCCCTTCTCACCACCCTATCTTCTGCATAAAAAAACAACATTTTTCAAGCTGCCATCAGTTCAGGGAAGGGTCACTGGACCCAAAAGGTTAACTCTGATTTCTCTCCACAGATGCTGCCAGACTTGCTGAGCTTTTCCAGCAACTTCTGTTTTTGACGCTTTTAGGACACTTGGTGCAGAATCGATGGGCTGAGTGGCCTCTATCTGCACTGCAGAGATTCCTTGATCCTTTAAATTTCCAAAGCCTTTTCCCACTTAGATGACAGCCTATTCTTCCCATTTAAGTGCATGATCTCACACATAATTTCAGAGTCCTGTTACAAAAGAAATGTCAGCTCACATTCTAGATCGCCTGTGCTTAAATGAATAGACCAGAAAGATGATTAGCAAATGTCACTACAGATTCCACCATAGAATTAACTCCTGGAAAAAGGATATGGGCAATGCATAAAGTTTCCTGTTTAGAATGGCAGCATGACACCTTTCCCACTCTCACGCGAATAAACAATACAAATGGACTTTGGGGACATACCTTGACCTGGAGATCTACATTCACACTCCCACATATATGATCTATATCCCTGCCTTGCATGCCTGGGTTTCGTTAGCTCCCGGAAACAGATTCTTCCTTTTTATAAACAGCTCAGGCGGTCAGTGACCAACAGGGCCTACAGTTTATGGCCAGTTTCTCATCTATTCATCATTCTCTGACACTTTATCCTGCCTGCCTCGCATTCTATACGGCGTATCCTTGCCTGAGACAATGTGAAGCCCAAAACAAATAACCTGTTTTTTTTTCCTCTCTAGGTTCGGACTTGAGTTCCAGAATGCCCCTGACAAAAAATATCGGTTGATCAGATTCAAGGAGGCAATAAGAAAAGGCATCAAAACTGATTCACAGTCAGGTAGTTTGTTAGAACTATGATTCTTGAAAAAAAACAGTTTTTGTTCCTTAATTCCATTCTATTTGCTTAATTGAAAAATGGCCGTCTTTTTTTCCTCTTACTTTTCAAAACAACAGCTGTTTTTACATTTGCCTCTCTAACGAAGTGTCTTTAAAAGTTGACATTTCATTTCTAGTTTCTGTCCCATTTGCCGGTGCTGTTGCCTTGGGGAAAACAAACGCTTCACTTTTCCACCTAAAAGCAAGACTGAATTACCTTGCCTCGTCCCTCTGTTAAATCAATCCGAATTTGATGTTAAAGGCAAGTTTCAGGAGCACTGAGAGTTTTGCATTGACTGACCTTACATGATGTGACCGTTTAGGAATGAGCCAATTATGCGGTTTCTTGACCTGCCCTCAGCTCCCAAGAATAAAAAGCCAGCCGTTTCTGATCTCTCGACAGTTGTATTCAATACTCAAGTAGCTTCCACCAGTGCAGCGGACCGTCGCTTTATCCTTGCACGTTTGAGTGAGTCACGGTTAATCGTCTATCGACCGATATGGTACCTCTAGGATGTCCAATTCGAGAATATTTCTCACGCGGTTAATGCATTTCTCGAACGTGTCACTGGGTTTCTGGAAACCATCATTCCAGGGGCCTGGTCTGCTTTGCTAAAACGCTGGTGACTGTTTCTACAGCTGAACCCAAACAGCCGAGACCTTTTAACTATTTCAAGACATTTTTTAAAAACTCCAAAGGCATGAGGGTGACTGTTAGGGGCCATGTTTGTTACTTGTCCTTAATCAAGTTTAATGGTTTCTTCTTGAGGTCATGTGGTGTGGGATGGAGGGGAGTTCCAGAAATTTCAGCCAGGGACTGAAGGAGCAGTGGTTTTTAAGATGTGGACATCACTGACAAGTTCAACTTCTATTGCCCCCTAATTGCCCTTGAATGAGTGTCATTTCAGAGGACATTTAAGTGTCAATCACCTTGCTGTAGGTCTGGAATCAGATGTAGGTCATCAGATGGCCTTCCCCCAAATGAAAGCCTTTGTCTAGAAAAACAAAAGGCCTGTGGGGTTCCTGTTCCCGACGGCCATAAATTTGACCTGAAAATTCTGAGTGAATTCACTGATGATATCAAGATAAATTGGAAAATATGTTATCAAGAGGAAGTAGGGATCTTGGAAATTGGTATTCAAAGGTTAATAAGTGGTTAAGAATTTGGTGGATAGAATGTAATGTAGGAAAATGTGAACTTGAATTTGGCAGGGTTAAATAGAAAGGCAGTGTGTTATTTCAGTGGCCAAAAAGTGCAAAACTCTGAGAACAATGGGATCAATCTCAAGATGGGGAAGTTGTCCTGCCCTCACACAGTGCCTGAGTGAGAGCGCACAAAAAGGGATATAATTTCATTAGAAACAATTCAGGGAGGGTTTACACAATTCATTCCTGGGATGATGCAGGATGAGTAATGTTTGGACACACTGACACAGTACTCGAGATATTAAGATTTGGAGGTGATCTTACAAAAATGGATTGCATCCCGAGAAGGGCTTTATAGACTGGATACTGAGGAGACATTTATCCATTTGGGAGAGAGTAGACCTAGAGGACACAGGTTAAGAAGAGATTTATTTAAGATGAAGATGCGGAGCTTTTTTTCTCTTGTGGACATTCATTTGTATAATTATCTTACTCAGAAAGTAATCAAAGCCGTGTCTTTGAATCCATTCACGGCCGAGTTAGATGGATTTTGATGATGTTATGACTAAGACAAGAGAAGTGAGCTGACTTTTCCTATTCCATGGTTCACAAATCAATTTAATTGTTTTCTTCTGTTCTCAATATGGCCAACTGTATGCTTTTTCTACATTACACTTAAACTAAAAAGATCCATCTATCCAACACAGATTGCTCAGAAAACAGGATATTGAGAATTCTTCTGGATGCTTTTCTGGAGGACGATGGTACTAGACCAAGGCTCCACACTGAATCAATTTTTTCATAAAAAGGAGAACTAAGCTGGGAACCTTTTCTCTTTCCCTGCTTTAGCCACTGCTGAAAATACCAAACAACCGAGGCTTGTGAAATGGGAGTGATTGTGGAGAAATGAATTGTACTCATGCTTCCCGAAAGACTGATGACAGGAATTACATGCCAGAGGAGCTCCACTCTGATGGAGAAAAGAGAAAAATTCAGCCATGCAGTTGTGCAACACTTTTCCTGGTCCAGGGCATCCCAGTTCTTTAAAACCAATGATTTTGAAGTACAATCTTGGTTGTAATATAAGGAATGCCACAACTAACTTTTTATTCATTCACAGAATGTGGGCAGCACTGGCCAGGCCAGCATTTATTTCCCATTTAAGAGCTAAGAGTCAACCCCACATCACTGTGGATCTAGACTAACATGTAGGCCAGACCAGGTAAGGATGGCAGATTTCCATCCCTAAAGGCATTAGTGATACGGGTGAGTTTTTCAAACAATCAGCAACAGTTTCATGTTCACCTTAGACTCTTAAGTCCAGATTTTTGAACTGAATTCACATTAAAGCATCTGCAGTTGTAAGGTTTGAACTGAGGTCCCCAGAACATTACTTGGGTCATTGGATTAATAGACTAACTATAATATCACTGGGTCATTGCCTTTATGCTCAGCAAGGTCCTGAAAATAGCATTACGGTTAAGATCAGAACATCTCAATTAGTTATGCCAATTGAATGATAGATAGTGGATGGGATAATGGAGAATTTACCAGCTCTTCTTCATTATATTGGTCATCTTACAACCACCTGAGACAGTAGAGTCACAGAGATGTACAGCAAGGAGATAAACCCTTCAGTCCATCTCATTCATGCCAACCAGATAGCCTAGATAAATCTAGTTCCATTTACCAGCATTTGGCCCATATTCCCTCTAACCCTTCTGTTTCATATACCCATCCACGTGCTTTTTAAATGTTGCAAATGTTCCAGCCTCCATCATGTCTTCTGGCAGCAAATTCCATGTACATATCACCCTCTTGTGTGAAAAAGTTGCTCCTTAGGTCCCTTTTAAATCTTGCCCCTCTCAGCTTAAACCTATACCCTCTAGTCCTGGACTCCCATATCCCAGGGAAAAGACGTTGCCTATTTAACCTATCCATGCCCCTCATGATTTTCTAAACCTCTATAAGGTCACGCCTCAGCTTCCGATGCTTCAGGGAAAATAGCCTCAGGCAATATGGACCATAAATGAATAAAGAGAAAAAACACCCTCTCCCGATAGATCAAACCCTCTAACCCTGGCAACAGCCTTGTAAATCTTTTCTGAACCCTTTCTAGTTTCACAATATCCTTACTTTAGCGGCGAGACCAGAATTGCACACAACATTCCAAAAGTGGCTGAACCAACGTTCTGCAGAGTCACAACATGACCTCTCAATTCCTATGATCAAAGCACCAACCAATAAAAGCAAGCATACCAAATGCCTTCTTCACTATCCTAACTATCTCCAACTGCACTTTCAAGAAAATATGTGCCTGTAGTCTAAGGTCTCTTTGTTCAACAACACTCCCAAGAACCTTACTATTAAGTGTATAAATCCTGCCCTGATTTGCCTTTCCAAAGTGCAGCACTTCACATTAACCTCACTCTTCAGCCCATTGGCTCATCTGATCAAGATCCCATTATATTCTGAGGTAACCTTTTTTGCTGTCCACTACAGCTCTAATTTTCGTGTCACCTGCAAACATACTAACCATACCTCCCATGTTCACATCCAAATATTTATATAAATGACAGAAAGCTGTGGATCCAGCACCGATCCTTATGGCACACCTTTGGTCACAGGCCTCCAGTCTGAAAATCAGCCATCTAGCACCACCTGCTGTCTTCTGAGTCAGTTCTGTATCCAAATGGCTAGTTCTCGCTGTATTCCATGGGATCTACGCTTGTTAATCGGTCTATCATGAGGAACCTTGTCGATCACCCTACTGAAGTCCATATGGATCACATCCACTACTCTGTCCCCTTCAATCTCTTTCTTACTTCTTCAAATAACTCAGTCAAGTTAATGAGGCATGATTTTCCATGCACTAAACCAGGTTGATTATCAGACAAGGCTGATAATCTTAATATCAGCTTATTATTAACTTATTTTCAACTTATTATTTCATCCAAAAGGTAGAACCTACAACAGTGCAGCACTTCCTCAATTCTCACACTCCGGCTGCCAGCCTCAATGAAATGCTCATGTCCCCTGAGCAAGATTTGAACTCACAACTACTCAAGACTGTAAGAACTATGAGCAGGAGTAATCAATTCAGCCCGACGAACCTGCTCTACAATTCAATGTGATGAAAGCTGATTGCATCTCAGCTTCGGCTCCACTTTCCTGTCCACTGCCCATAATCCTTCAAGCCATTTCTCATTCAAAATCTGTCTATCTCCTACTTAATTTATTCAGTGTCCCAGCATCCACCTCACTCTGGGGTAGTGAACTCCAAACATTCACAACCCTTTGATAAAAATTCCTCCTCATATCTACATTAAAGCTACCATCCTTAACCTAAAGCAATGACCTCCTATTCTAGATTGCTGTACAAAATGTCTCCTTTTTAGTATCTCATGTACCTCAATTAGATTGCCTCTCATTCTTCTAAGCACTAGTGGGAAGAGATGAAAGTGCTACATACACTCTGAACCAGAGCTAACAGAGTGTAGGTTTAGACATGGCCCATTCAAGTTGGCAGATTTTCTTTCCTGAAGGCATTAGTGAACCAAATGTATTTTTCTAACAATCAGCAACAGCTTCACGATTATCATTAGACTCTTAATTCCAGGTTTTCGGATTGAATTCACGTTCCACTATCTGCTGTGGTGGGATTTAAACCCAGAATATTACTTTTTTCATGTTTTCTGTGATGCTAGTGGAGTCCCAGTGCAGATTCTAACATCCTCTGCTTTTTTCACTTATCTTGAACCATTGGATGATCAGTGTTAGCCCTACAGAAAGCAGAAATCATGCATTTCCTGAGCAGATAACCCACAATCACCACAAAAGGCTACGGAAATAATGGAAGAAAACTCACTGATTGCAAAGGTTGCCACAAGGAGAAAGCAGAATAAAATAATAATTCTTCATTGGCAGTGAGAATATAATTGAAGTTAAAACCTAAAGAAAATGCAAGCAAAGAACATAAAAGAAACCAAACAGCATTACGACTTGTTGCTTAATGATATGTAACTTGATCTGGTCGAAGGACTGAGAATAAGCGGACACAAATTGAAGAGAAAAGAAGCAATGGTGACATGAGAAAAAGCTTTTTCACACAGTAAGCAGTGACTAGTGTAGGTTTAGTGTATTTTTGATGGGACAGACTTGTCAGACTTAAGTACCTCTTCTGTACTGTATGAATCTAAGGAATAGAATGTAGTATGCACTGCCTGAGAGTGTGATGGAGGCAGGTCTTATCTGGGCCTTCAAGAGGTAACTGGTTTCTTATCCACTGTGGAAAATTATGCAGATTTAGAGAGGAAGCAAGAGAGGATCACAAGATAAATTGCTTTGTCAAAGGGGCAGCATGGTGGCTCACTGGTTAGCACTGCAGCCTCACAGCACCAAGGACAAAAGTTCGATTCCACCCTCGGGTAACTGTCAGTGTGGAGTTTGCACATTCTCCCCGTGTCTGTGTGGGTTTTCTCAAGGTACTCCGGTTTCCTCCCACAGGCCAAAGATGTGCAGGCTTGGTGGATTGGCCATGCTAAATTGCCCGTAGTGTTCAGGGGTGTGTGGGTTATAGGGGGATGGGTCTGGGTGGGATACTTCAAGGGGCAGTGTGGACTTGTTGGGCTGAAGGGCCTGTTTCCACACTGTAGGGAATCCAAAGAGCTAGCATGGACAAGAACAGCTGAATGGTCTTCTGTGCTGCAACGTGGAATGTAAGGAGCTGAATTAGGCCTGTCAGTCCATTGAGCCCATTCTGTCATTCAAAATGATCATTCCTGATCCTGTATCTCAATATGATATTCCTGTGCACTTACTGTACATTTTGACACTTTGACTTCTAACAATCTATTTATTTCTTTCTTAAAGATATTTTCCGGTTTTGTCACCACAGCTTTCTGTTGTAGACCATTCCATAGGTTTACCACCCTCTGAGGGAAGACATTCCTCATCATCTCAGTCTGAAATAGCTTACTTTTATCCTGAGACCATGACGTCTTGTTCTGACATCCCCCATCCTGACCATAAGGAACATCATCTCTTCATCCAGTCTGTCCAACCCTGTCTTAATTTCAGCATTTCAATGAGATCCCGTCTCATTCCTCTAAACTCCGGTGAATAAAGGCCTACTTGACCCTGAAATAACTTTACAGAGGCTGGTATCCCATCGCTAACTTACCCTTTATTTACATGTGGAAAGTCCTTGATGCTGGTACAAGCGCATCAGAGCATGTCAGGATGTGTGACTCTGCTGCCAGCCCGGGCTCCCTGATTGGACCAGATTAACAGCCCCAGTCAAGGAACTCATATTCTATGAGGTCCATCTGGCTGACCTTTTTACAAACACAACAGACCCAATGTCTCCTGATATGACAAACCTGTCATCCTAGGAATCAGCCTGGTGAACCTTCAATGCACATCTTCTGTGGTAAGTATATCTCTTCTTAGGTTTTCTTTATTCATTCACAAAATGAGGGCATCACTGTTTGGGGCAGCATTTATTGCCCTTCCCTAATTGCCCAGAGGTCAGTTAAGAGTCAATCACATTGCTGTGGACCTGGAGTCCCATGTAGCCAGACCGGGTACAGGTGACAATTTCCTTCCCTAAAGGGCATTAGTGAACCAGATGGGTTTTCCCAACAATTGGCAATGGATTCATGGTCATCAGTTGACTCTAATTCCAGACTTCCTTTGTTTTCAATTCAATTTCCTCCATCTGCCTTGATAGGATTCAAACCCAGGTCCTCAGAACATTAGCTGGTGCCTCTATTAACAGTCCAGCGATGATACCACTAGGCCATTGCCTCCCCGCAATGTTAAGGAAACCAAAACTTCACACAATACTCCAGATTTGGTCTGAAAACCAGACCCTGTGCAGCTGCGATTAGACTTCAGTGCTCCTGTATCAAGACTTGCAAGGAAGGCCCAACATGTTTGCTTCCAGTAAGCAGATTCCTTAAGACATCAACTTTTCCCAAAGTATCGTCATTTAATTAATTAATTATCTGCCAATCTGTTTCTCCTACCAAAATGGACATCTTCATATTTATCCATGTTATGTTGCAGCTGGCATTTATCTGCCGTCACTCAACTTGTCAAAATCACCTTGAGACCTTTTCATAGACTCTTCAATACTCACACTCCTACCTAGTTTGGTGTCATCAGCCAACGTGGAAACATTGCATTTGATTCCCTCAGTGAAATTATTGACTTACCTAATATTGCACTTCCACTCTAAAAATGAACTATTTATTCCTATTCTCTGCATCATGCTGTTGACTGATTTTCAATCCAGACCAGCATTTTACTGCTAGTCCCACATGCTTTGATTTTGTATAACCCTTTGTGGGATTTTATTACACGCTTTCTGAAAATTCAAATACAAAACATCTGATGGTTCACCTTCATTTGTTCTATGAGTTATGTCCTCCAAAAACTCTAGTAGTTTTATTAAACGTGATTTCTCTTTCCTAAATCCATGCCGACTTTGTGTAATACCTTTGGAATTTTTTTAGTGTCCTGTTATCACATCATTTCTAGTCAACTCCAGCATTTTCCCTACAATTGATGTTAACCGAACTCGTCTGTTCTCCCTCCCTCCTTTTTTTAAACAGTGGAGCTACATTTGACACCCTCCAATCTGCCAGAACTGTTCCAGATTCTACAGAATTTTGGAAGATGAGAAACAATGCAACAGAATCCTTCTCTGATTCTGTGAATGAGACTTTAATCTTCAGTTCATTCTAATCTATACTCTACTTCACAATGCAAGCATAAGCCCAGATATAATGTAGACAGCCTCCATGGCAGCATGTCATTCAATCTCCTCAAACAGATGATAGTGTGAATTGGCTATTTCTGAGTAGATTGCAGTCAATAACAAGGCAGTGAACAATATTGTTTGCAAGGCACTACGGCAGTCAAAATGCCAGAAAAACAGAGAAAATACTTGTGATTTTAATAGTGATATCAAAAGAGGACTTCATGCCTTAAAGTACAGAAATGCATTATGAATAAAAAGATCTGGCATAAGTTGAAATATGTGATTAGGTGCTGCCAGGCTTGGATTTGAGATCTGGGAGATTTCAGGAAATAAAGAAGAATGAAGGAGAAAAGCGAATTCCAAAGTTTTCAACAAACACAGAAATGGCTGGAGAAATTTAGCAGGTTTGGCAGCAACTGTGGAGTGAGAGAAACAGAGTTAAGCTTCTAGTTCCAGTGATACTTCTTCAGAACCTTTCTCCAGAATTTTTAAGTTCTAAAGCAGGAATGCATTCGAATATGTTGCAACGAGCTTTGATTTCAATACAGTGATAATGAAGAAGACTGAAGGTTAGAAGTTTTCAAAATATTAAAGAGAATTAAGATTTTCTGTTTCTATGACCCTAATAAGTAGAAAGGAGAGTTCATAGAGCATTCAAATTTGTTACATTAATGAAAGAGAGAATGAGAAAGGTTGTGAGAGGAAACAAAGCTTAAGGCGGAAGGAAAAGTGGTACCTATCAGATAAAAATGTTTTCTTGCCTCAGCTTCTGGACAGATGGAGAAATCACCTCAGATATGGGATTAATGATTGCTTATTTGTATCATTTGTTCTTTTCATAGCTTCAACAGTAGCAAAAATGAAAGAAAGTAGGCACAAATAAGGTAACTAAAATGCTTAG
The DNA here is from genome assembly GCF_030684315.1 of Stegostoma tigrinum. Classification (NCBI taxonomy): domain Eukaryota; kingdom Metazoa; phylum Chordata; class Chondrichthyes; order Orectolobiformes; family Stegostomatidae; genus Stegostoma; species Stegostoma tigrinum. The sequence goes on from NC_081373.1 coordinate 9,093,401, forward strand.
AGAAGACATGAGAGAGGGTAATTTAAGATTTTCATCAAATGAAAAAGGACTAAATCCGTGACTACTAAAGTTAAGAGCTAGTGTCAATTATTTAGACAAAAGACACGAAGAACCATTTATTTGAAAAAATAAGGTCAAATAGTGTAAAGTAGAGTAATATATAGTGGTACTTAACCGCTATCATTAAACTACCCAGTGCATTAATGGAGGTGAAAATCTACACAAGTTCAACTGGTCCCCTATCATTTATTCTGCAGAACTTTCAGGAAAAATATTATTTCTTTCATTTCATTTCATTCCTCCCAGTCTTCTGCTGGAGTTTTAAAAGAATAAAATACAATGTCAGCCTCTATATCTACATGCAGAGATTAACAACTACTTGAATTTCCTCAGTGACTGTACCATAGTAAAAGGCCCAAAGACGCCCACAGTGTCAGAAAATAGGAAGATTATGAAGCAAAATTTGATATTGTACTACATATGAAGACAACAGGGAAGTGGCCAAGAGCCTTGTCGAAGATGTAAATTTTGAGAAGCACCTTAAGTGAAGAGAGAGAAGTAGAGAGGCATGGAGATTTAAAGAGGGGATTCTAGAATGTAAGGTCTAGGTAGCTCAAAGACAGCAAGAATATGATTGCCAGGTTAATAGGATGAAGTGAAATATTTCCAAAACTTCCACAACTGCACCTAATGAAATTGACTGCCAAAATTAGATCCTCAAAAAAATCCTATGGACCAACTTAGATGCAGAAGTATATGCTGGAGACAACTTGCAACAAAAATACAGTTTACTTCAATGTTTAGAACAATACATATTTATATGTTCATTTTTACTACTCATGTAAATGTAATTACTTTCACTAAAGTTAATGTATTATTTGGAAAGAAACTGGAAAATACAATTAAAACATTAATCATTGATGACACCTTGTTTAATTGTTCACTATTTTCTGAGATGCTAATTACTTCAGAAATACCTTTGCACTAGAAACGGGGAGACTACTGCAGCTGCAGGGGAGGTACATAATACTGTGCAGTTGGTTGTGTTAAAGTAAAATAGGAAGGAATTGTTTCCTCTGGCAGGAGGGTTGGCAACCAGATCTTTAAGAGAATTGGCAAAAAAAAGAGAGCAAATATGAGAAAGATTTTTACATAGCATGTCATTATCAAGAAAGGGCCATCTGACACAATGGAGGAGGTAAATTCAATAACGAATTGAATATATACATGGGGAGGAAATTGTTGCAGGGCTATGGTGTAGGAGTAGTGGAGAGAAAATATGAATTAGGTAGCTTCATTCTTTCTTCGTGCTATGCAATGCTAAGAACTTATGAGGTTTACGTATGATGGAAAAACATGTCGGTTAGGACTTTTTCTTGTGGATTCCACCTGATATTAAGAAACACATTTGGAAGGATGTTATGAATAGTGTTTTCACTAATCCCTCCCTAAAAACTACTTTAAAGATTTATTTTACTCATTCTTATTTCGCTTAATCCCTCACCCATTTCATGGAGGAGGCAATGGTCCAATGATATTATCGCTGGACTGTTAATCTAGAGACTCAGATAATGTTCTGGGGCCCTGGGTTCAAATCCCACCACAGCAAATGATGGAATTTGAATTCAAGGGGAAAAAATTCTAATATTGACATTGAGTTGATTATTGGGAAAGACTAATCTGGTTCACTAATGCCCATTAAGGAAGGAAACTGCCATCCTCACCTGGTCTGGCCTACATATGACTCCAGACCCACAGCAATGCGGTTGAATTTCAACTGCTCTCTGGGCAATAAATGCTGGCCTAGCTAGCAATGCCCCCAAAAATGAATTTTTAAAAATTCTAAATCACTTCAGAGCTAATAAATTGTTCTTGAAGTCATGAGAGATGCTATTTAAATGCAAGCTTAACTTTCTATAAGACTCATTTTTAATATCAGTGAGAAAATATGTGGGAAACTTGGGTTTTTCAAGTTTGATGTGAACTGACTGAAAAAAGACTTAATATATACCTATGGAAGACAGCAGTAGTGGAGAAAAGCTAAAAAGAACATTACTTCAAATTAAAGCATATCTTATTGTCGGTAGAAACCCTTAAAGCGGTATGCTAATTTGATCACATTTATATTAAACACTGTATGGGCAGTTCTATCCTAACTCATTAGTTGTAAGTTAATGAGATTGGGGCAACACTAATTTTCCACCCTCTCAATTTCATTCCTCTTTGAAGTCAGTGGGGTGTGCTCCTGAGATGCTGCTGGGCCTGCTGTGTTCATCCAGCATCACATTTTATTATCTTGGATTCTCCAGCATCTGCAGTTCCCATTATCACTCCACTATTGAACAGTTTGTTAAACTAGCACTGGAACCAATCCCATTGGTTTCCCGTCAGGCAAGTTAGACTAAAATTATTTCCATTATGCGTTGCTTTCTGACTTACATCTATGCTTGGAACTTGCAAGCTAAAGATGGTTTTCCGTGCCTGCTTGAAAGCAAAAGATATAACTTGAAGATTTGACACTGTTGTGATTTCCACAGAGCTAGGCTAACTATATGTCTCCCATGCACTCTGAGCTGAGTGAAGGTACTACTGGGTATTGTAAAAGGTCTGAATGTATCAGTGTAAAATAAATTTCTCACTGCCTTCCTCTCCTGTCAGTGTTGCTAGGACTTGGGGGCGACAGAAGGGTTATTAATGGTCTTTAACTCTAAGCAAAAGAGAAAAGAAAATGAACAGTGTGCCCTCTGTTCAACAGGAAAGGAACATTTGTTTATGTGATTAAAAGCTGATAAATTCTTACAGTACCAATGCTGTCAGGCTGATTACACTTTGGATAAAATAGCAAGAGAGTGGGATTATACATAAGGCTTACACACTGCAAGCAACAATAATATTTGGCTGAAAAATATATTTTAAGTACTGCAACTTGAAAATAATATTATTATAATTTGCTTTAACTTTTCTGAACACTGAGAAATAAATTTGCAGCAATAAACGATTGTTGCTTGTTATAACATAGGGTGAGGAGCTCGTAATTTGCAAAGATTTGTGTTAACATTGCAAATGCATGCTAATATGCTATAAGAGAGCAAGCCATAAAATATTTCACATATCTGTCTGTAACATAATAAAAATAAACATTTCTTGCCCTTAATGTTTCAAGTTTAATGACGAAATGATTATATCATGCTTTTGGACAAGCTAAAGATATATAACAATTGAATCTTTTGACCATTCAGGGAAATTTCTGGGAACAGAAATAATCAGTCAGAATATGTCAAGGTTCTTAATTTGATTTCATAGGAACCTATTTAAATGCTTATTTAGCAGTAGTAATATGACTTTGTAATGTTAATATTCTTTGACATGTGAATGTGTTACCACAATCAACATTCTAGGAGTTTTAATTGATCAGGAACTGAACTAGATTAACCATTTCAATACTGTGGTTTAAAGGCTAGGAACTGTGTGGCACATAACTCAGCTCTTGTTTCCCCAGAGTTTGTCCACTACTTTGGATGAGTGAAGTTTCAACAATGCTCAGGAACTTTGGCACCAACCAGGGCAAAGCAACTCATTTGATTAACAATCCACTCGCAATCTTCAACATTTATTCACTCCACCACTGACATACAGCTGTGGCAGGGTGTACCATCTACAAAATGCAATGTAGCAACTCACCAAGGACTTTTCAACAACACCTTCTAAACCTGTGACTTCGATCACCCAAAAGGTCAACGACAGTAGAGGCAAGCCACACACCATCCTGACTTGGAACTATATCACTGTTCCTTCACTGTTATTAAACCAATGTCTTGGAAGTGCTTTCCAAGCAGCTCTCTGGGCGTAATGACAGAATCTGGACTGCAGCAGTACAAAACATCAGCTTGCCACCACATCCTCAAGGCCAAGAGGGGTAAATGCTGAAAAGAACTGCAAACAAATTCAAATGATACATTCAACAACATGAATCTATTTACAGTACTGAAAGTTACCAGACATACCAAACTGTTTCACAGCAGTTTGCTCCAACAAGAATTCACATTGCTCTAAGGAAGGATGCATCAGGAGGTGTAATCGAAACTTTCTTAAGAAATACTTTGAGGAGTGTCTTAGAGGAGCATTATACGGCCTATTATTGTTCAATTGTATTAATTTTGGAATGCTTCGCACCAGGAATTGAAAGAATGTATTGATACAAGAACTGCAATTGCTGTAATCTCATAAAAACAGTGGAGAGCCAATCATGTAATCCACATTCTGATCTGCAATGTGAATAGCAGTAATGTTCCCCTTTATCTGTCCTTATGATTCTCATAGAGTCATAGAATCATACAGCATGGAAACAGACCCTTTGGTCAAGCCCATCCGAGCCGACCAAACATCTCAATCTGACCTCGTCCCATTTGCCAGCATTTGGCCAATATTCCTCTAAACCTTTACTATTCAAATACCCATCCAGATACCTTTTAAATGTTATAATTGTACCCAACTCCACCGCTTCCTTTGGCAGCTCATTCCACACATGCTTCACCCTCTGCGTGAAAAGGTTATCCCTTGGGCTCCTTCTAATCTTTCCCCTCTCACCTTAAACCTGTGCCCTCTGGTTTTGGACTCTCTCACCCTAGATAAAAGCCCTCGGCTATTCACCCTATCCATGCCCCTCATGATTTTACAAACCCCTTTAAGGTCACGCCTCAGCCTCCAAAGGTCCAGGCGAAAATGTCTCCCCAGTTCAGCCTCTCCCTATATCTCTATGAGTAATTTAGATTTTATTGCAATGAAAGTTTGATGTTAATGGCATAATAATTAAATAAATAAAACTCTGCTAATGTTGACTGTTATATCGTAAATATAGATTTCATTTTGAAAGGCATGAAGTTCAAAAGAACTGTAAAGCATTACACAGACATATCTACAAAAAATTGACCCTTGATTATATCATTGAATAAATTCTTAAAATATGTTTACATCTCCTATTTTAATGGACATGTTAACTATTTTGTAATTAATTCACAATATGTGAGTGTTGCTGACTATGTTGGCATTTATTGACCATCCCTAATTGCTCTTAAGTAGATGTTTATGGGCTGACTCCTTGAACTGGTGAGTCCATGGAAATATAGGAGGAGGTGAGATTCAAGCCCCACAAACTGTTCCACTGTTTAATCATGGTTAGTGTGCAGCACATCACTGATAATCTTACTCAATAAAAATCTATGGATTTCACTCACAAAAAACTCAATAAACCCATATATTGTGCAGCCTTTTGGATCAAGAAAATGGTTTTGCATTTCAATCAATAAACAGAGGAATTCATCTGTGAATAGTGGCACTGGTGATTTTTAGGCAATAATATTTAAAATATTAAGCTGGGTGTTGGAGAAATAATTAGAATAAATCACTGGCTGTGAGGGTTGGAAGGCAAAGTGATTTTTTTGCTGTTTTATTGCTATTTTTAAAAGAAAGGAAATGTCACATTGTTAATGGATGGCAGGATAGCAATTGTAGAATAACAGTGTTTATATTAGCATCATTTGTTTTAATGACGAGCCACTCTGTAGCATCCAAATGAGTGTCTGCGGCCAGTTGAAGATATACATTATAAGTTGAGCAAACCTGGTGCCTCTTTTCCCAAGCGTTACATAGCCAACTTTATAAACCTACTTACTAAGATAAGTAACCAGAATTATATTAATAAATATTTTCCACTTTATCCATCACTATCCATAATAACAGTTAATAGAGCTGCCAACTGGGGTGAATTGGTTTGACATTATCATTCACACTTAGTTTTACAATTGTATTTTGTATGAAGTTGTTTCATATTCAACTTGTTATACACATTTTTGAGTATTAAGTGTTAGGTGAAACAATAAATGATTTACTACCTCCTGCATGCAGAATAATTCAAAAATTTATTTTTGATTGTGATTATTTTTCATTCAATTTCAACGTTTTGGTGTTTTAAAATATCCATTTTTCATGCAAAAAGGATAAACTGTGATAACTAGCTTGGAGATTGCGATGGAACTAAAGGGAAGCATTGCAAATGCTGAAATCTGAGGTATAGCAGACAGAAATTACTAGAAATACTCATCATATTGTCTGTGAAAAAAAGACACATTAACATTTACGCCATTCTTCATTCGAACCAGAGATTGAATGATGATCGAGATGCTTTTTATCAGAGAGTTTTATATCTCATTAATAGACTTGGTGAAAGTAATATCAAAATTCTCTTCCCATGTGTCAAGTAGATGACAAGATTTCTATCATCAGACGGCTTTGAGTTAGCTTACAATATTATTATTAACATGGTGATGTACAAATAAACAAAAAAAAATTCTTTAGCTAGCTGACACTACATTTTTGAAAATTAGGAGGAGAATTTATGGGAGTATGCCACTGCCCACAGAGAGTATCAGGAGTGTGTGAAATATTTAGAGGAGTCTGAGGAGAGATAATATTTGCAGAATCTTGTCAGTATATTTATATTTACAGGGATTCCCAGAGTAAGTATTAGTTGCAGGCATCCCCAGAACTGTTTCAAAATTTGCATGAGTCCCTTTGATTGTTTCAACATTGCATAGAGTTCCTAGGAGTATGTCAATATCTATGGTGCATGTGTGAGAGTATGTTAAGATTTACAGGGTTTCCCTGAAGTTGTGTCAATATTCACAGGGGTCCTAGGGTGTGTGTCAGCATTCACTGGGGTTCCTCGAATATTGTCTTTTTTCCCAGGGAGTTTCTGAGAATACTTCAATATTTAACTCTCTTTAAGAGTGAATCAACAGTCACAGAGATACCCCAAGAGTACGGTAACACTGGAAAGGAGTCTCTGGGATTATGTCAATTTATGCAGTGAGTCCCTGAGAGTGCATCATTATTTACACAGGATCCCAAGAGTGTGTCAGTATTTGCAGAGCAACCCTGAAGCTGAAACAAATTGAAAATTGTTGCTTTATGGGAGTAAACACAAGAAGAGATAAGGGATGGAAGAGAGCAAAAGTCAAAGACTTAGGACTAGCGACTGCTGTCACAGAGGCTGGAATCTTATTGGAGCCTGAGCGATGTGGGCTTTGGTGAAAAATCTGAGAAAATGACATAAGTTCAGCAAGGCCTTTCTCAATGTCAGGAGTCACATTTTCCTGGACACTTCCAGGTGTTGTGGTAAGATTTTCGCAAGGGAGCAACACAAGATGCCTATGAATGGGGATTATTGCTCATTATCATTCTCATTAAAATCGAATCTCAACTCAGTCATATGTAGGTTCCAGACTGCAAGCTTGGATCTGGGCATCAACATCCCAGGGTACACACCATAGGCAGTGGAATGGGCCTGACACCTCCCTTAGTGGGGAGGTAATGGCCTAGTGGTGTAATTGCTGAACTGTTAATCCAGACACCTAAGTAATGTTCTGGGGACCCAGGTTCAAACCCTGCCAAAGCAGATGGTGGGATTTGAATTAAATAAAAACCTGGAATCAAGAGTCTGATGATGACAGTCGATTGTCAGGGGAAACCCATCTGGTTCACTAATGTCCTCCAGGGAATGAAAATGCCATCCTCACCTGGTCTGACTTACATGTGACTCCAGACGTACAGCAATGTGGTTGACTCTTAAGAGCCCCCGGGTTGGGCAATAAAAGCTGGCCGAGCCAGCAATGCCCTCATTCCATGAATGAATGAAAAAGCATTGCTTGCTTCCCAACTCCCTACCATCATGGCACATTGCTGACCCACTTACATTCTGCTTCTACTCAGCAAAGCATCAGTTTGGGGCACACCAGCAATTAGCTTAGGACACTTGCCTTTCCTTCTCACTCACTTTTCACTCACCTGGTTTCTCACAGCATCTTTGCCTTTCCTTGCCTTGCATTTCAGCACCCTACCCCCTCAGATGAAGCTTAAAGGCTCACAGGACAGCTGGAGGAAAAGCCAGGCAGCTTGTCATTTTGGTTAGCAGTTGTCAGTTATGGGGGTAGACATCTTGCTGTACAGTTCATTGCTACATCAATCTCTCACTTGCACTATGGGTGCCAGCAGCCTACATGGCAAACACACTGGACATGCAGGAAGCAAATGGTGATATCTCAGAGTCGAAGGGGACTGGTCCACATTAAAGTTCCAGTAGGCACACATCAGTCAAGGATTCTGGCACAGTGAGGCTAAAGTAGCATCGAATATCATTCCAGGGAATAATGATAGCCAGGATGAAGTTGGGCAATCATTGTCAGGAGGTCCTTACCTTGACAGTCTAGGTAGTGGGCCACAGTTAGAACTGTTGGTCAACCAGTCCTTGGAGTTACAAGAACACAGTCAAACACAACTGTACAGATAACATACAGGGACCTGGTCACTCACTGTTCAAGGCTATCCAGCTATGTTGCTCATATGGGTGAGCCACAGTTAATTCAGAGGGTCTGTCCCTTAAATATCAAGTGGAGTGAGGTTATTAGGGATCACTTCTGTGGGTGGGAGGCTGGAGAATATAATTGTGGGAATTCAAATCACAAAGCTAGGATGCAGGGGGAATGACGATGCTGAAGGAAGGTCAACTTAATATGTCAGGGGGACATATGGTACAACATTAGAGTGAAAGGGGTTATGCAGGAGGAGGAGCCATTGATTATCAACATACCCCAGCTTCAAGGGGTTGGGGAGGGAGAAGCTCTGCTCCACTAAACCAACACTTTCACCTGATATAGCTGGGGCTGCTAGGAAAGAGGGTCATATATGTACGCATGTAGATGGACTGGATGGGACTTGTGGAGGTGTGGAGCCTATTGTGATGTCAGGAAGGCCTAATGGGCATTTCTGCTTAGGCATTCACGTATGTGGAGAGACCAGAGCTTGGAACCCATTGTGTGAGGAGCACCCACTGTTATCTTCCATTGTACTGTAACTCAGAAGTTCACAATGGAGATGAAGATGGTTGCAACCACAACATTGGTTGGATAAGTTGTTTGTTGTGGGGAATGGGATGCGCCAAAGTGCAATGTGAGGCCCTTCAAAGGGCAGTGTCACCCATACACTGAACATCAGTCATTCTTGTGAGCACTGCATTCTATGTGACCTTGAGCATCGCCATCCCGGCACGCACAAACAAAGGTCCGTGTGAACACTATTTAAAAGGGCAAGAACCCGCTGCAGCAACACGGAACTATGCCAAGAGGAAGAAGAATGCCACTTCCAGGTTTTCATGGATAATGGATATCCAAAAATCTGGGTCAGAAGATGCCTACATGAACAGCATCAGAAAGATGCTGCACACCCCGACACACTCATCGCATTAGCCTACATCAGGAACACGTCAGAACTCACCACAAGACTTCTACGATTGCTGGGCATCAGAGTGGCACACAACCCTACAACAAATGCTCACCCAAACTAAAGGCCCACTCTCCACCATGGACAGGACCAAGGTCATCTACAATATCCCCTGTAGTGACTGTGAGAAACACTACATCAGACAAACAGGAAGGAAACTAACAAGAGTACATGAACACTAACTGGCTACAAAACGACACACCCAGTACTCGCTCACCTCAATCCACGTGGACAAGGAGAATGACTATTTCAACTGAGACAGCACCAAAAACCTGGGACAAGCTAGGCAGAGACAGACATGAGAATTCCCAGGAGCCTGGCGCTCCACAAAGCATGCTATTAATAAACATATTGAACTCAACCCCATATACATTCCACTACAAAGGGAAATCAGAAGTGAGGCAATCCGTCCAGAGTTTAAAAACCAGGCGGGAAAACCCACCAATGCTGCATCAGAGGCTGCACTGAGGATGTTACCAAGCACGGTTACAAAACATCTGCGAAACAAGAAGCCAGCTCGGCGAGCCAACCAACCTCAACACCCACAACGGGAGCTACAGATCCACTCCAAAACCTTAGACATTGGCACACTGTGTGCATTGCTTCTCCTTGCACCAAATAGCCCTGACAATTTAGCGCAGGATGAGCAAACCCCACTAACAACCGAATAGCAGTATTTGTGCAGCTGGAAAGTTGCAGCATTGTTGCCAAGTTTGCAGATAACTACGATTTTCCCATTAGCTGCATTTGGTGCAACAGTGGCTCACTTCATACTTTGGGCCATGGATTACTTTGAAGATGTACAGCTGAGTGCTTGCAATGTTTAATTTTCAGTGAGACAGAGACACACAGATACAGATGATTGAGAAAACTGAACACACATTTGCAAATGTGGAAAGCTATTTATAATATTTAGACAACCATGCCACATATGTGCCCTTAGAAGAGCTTCTTCTTTATTGCCCTCCCATTGTGTCTAGTTACAGTGCAGGTACCCGTGGCTGGAGTAAGGTGGTCTGCCCACAGTAAAAGCCACTTGACTTGGAAGCCTGGTCAAACAAGTTTAGAGGGCCCAGGCATGATGAGTTTGCCCTTGTCAGATGCAAGTGTACTGTCCTCATCTTACCCTTCCACAGGGAAGAGGGTATGCAGGGTGGAGGCGTAAGGCCCACCACCTCTGGAGTGCCCTGGGAGAAGATTCCTGGGGAAGTTTTCTCTGGCTCCTCCTCAAGTCATTGGTGCTGAGGCCCAATGGTTAGGGCATAGGATGGAGGCAGCCAGGCACTTGCAATTCATAGGCATCATGGTACAAACAACATCATTACAGCTGCGGTGGCAGAAAGAACCACAGATGCTGGAGTCAGAGATACCACCATGTGGAACTGGAGGAACACAGCAAGCCAGGCAGCATCAGGGGAGCAGGAAGTTTGACGTTTTGGGTCAGAGTTTCTGGAGAGGGGTCTGAACTTTCCTGCTCCTCTGATGCTGCCTGGCCTGCTGTGTTCCTCCAGCTCCACACTGTGTTATCACATTACAGTCATGCATCTTTTGCATCGGTTTGGCCAGTGATCCCAGCAAACCTGCCTGCCGCTCCTACATTTGTTTATGCGGGCTGTTGAAGTCCCTGACTGCGACACCATGGGGTTTTCTCCTGCCTGCGAATGAGCAGGTGCCTGGTTTTCAGCAGCCCTCTGAGTGCCAGCAACCGAGGCCACTTCTCCCTCGACTATCTGGAGAGACAAGGCAGTGAGGTGCTCACCGGAAGATCCTACCGACACTAATCAAGGGAAAGAACCCACCAAGGTGGCGGTATCTGAGCAAATGGAAGTGGAGGAGGCAGTCTTGCAAGTGCTTTCTCTGAGGCATCTGTGCTCTCTTTTTCAGTTAATTGATAATAATCTCCTTTAGTTTCGACTTCTTTTTCTCAGCCATCATGGAAGCTTTGCCAGTAACTACAACACGTATTATTACTCTCGAGAGGGTTCAGAAGAAATTTACCAGGACGTTGCTGGGTGTGGAAAGTTTGAGTTATAAAGAAAGGCTGGATAGGCTGGGCCTTCTTTCACTGGAGTGTAGGAGGTTGAGAGGCAGCATCATAGAAATGTATAAAATAATGAGGGGTATGGATACAATTAATGGTCTTTATCCCTAGGATGGGGGAATTCAAGGCTAGGGGCACATTTTTAAGGTGAGAGAGAGAGATTTACAAAAGACATGAGGGGTAAATTTTTAACACAGAGGATAGTTCGCGTGTAGAATGAACTTCCTGAGGAAGTGGTCGATGTGGGTACAATTACAATGTTGAAAAGACATTTGAATTGTTACATGAATAGGAAAGGTTTGGAGGAATATGGGCCAGGAGCAGGCAGGTTGGGCAAGTTTGGTTTGGAATTATGTTTGGCATGGATTGGTTGGAACGAATAGTCTATATCCATGGTGTATGACTCGATGACATAAAAGAGAGGGCTCCACAATCCAGGGGCAGAAGTTATGGTATATTAAGAATAACTGCACACAATGGGTAATGAACATTAATTTGGCCACAGGAATGGATGTTTCAGCATCTCCACAGCAAGGACCAAGGTTCTCTCCTTGCAGAGGGTGAGCAGCTGCATACAAAGCAAACTCACCAACCTTCCAGCCCTGGTGTGGGCTATTTTCTCCTGGAAGGACAGAAGAGAGGCATGAAGTGAAATGGAAGTGGACAATTTAGTTGTTAGTGCTGGTGCAGGTGTAGGAGAGGTCAAAAGATGAGTGAGTGAGTGAGTGACTGAGTAGGCAGTGCAGAGGACATTCAGGGTTAGTGGTGTGGGGGTTGGACTGGTTGAGATTGAGTGAATGAGGCAAAATGTTGTATATGTCAACAAGAGTATTACAGCATGACACTTGCTGGAAGATTGGTGCTGTAGCAGAGTTAGAGTGAGTGTGAAGGTTCAGAAAGAAGATGGTGGCACTTACCTTAGCAGACCAGGGAAGACCATTGACCTTCCTGCAGCACTGCAGGCTATTTCTCTGAACTGCCCATACTGTATTTACCTGGGTGGTAACCTCCATCTAGTAGCAGGATCTGGTATTATGACCTCCTATGCTGACGGAAGGAGAAGTAGTCTCGACCCTCCTTTACACCAGTCCATTGAACAGAGCTTTCAGATCCCTATCCATGAAACAAGGCACTAATTTTCCCTTAGAGATAGTAGGAACTGCCGATGCTGGAGCCTGAGATAACAAGGTATAGGCAGCATCAGAGGAGCAGGAAAGCTGATGTTTCAGGTCTGGACCCTTCTTCAGAAATGGGATTTAATTTTCCCTTATCTGGTTTGTCCAGGACAAATAAATTAAATCACATAGGAAAGCTTCAGACTGCCACTGCTTGACTGAGTACACACTGCAATTTAAACAGGTAAAATTGTTTCACTAAAATGAACCTTATGTAGCAATAAATGAGACCCTGAAGCTCTGAGAATGTTTGTGTTTTCAGAACTACACCACAAGAAAAGTGACTACAGTTTTTTTTAAGATACTAAAAATCTACTGGCAAAAAACTCAATCCTAATTTAACCACATGGCTACAGCTGCTTCCGTGTGGGTGATCTGCTATGCTAGTGTATGTCACATTCCAATGAAGAAATGTACTGGAAATCAAGACCCACTATTTCCGGAGTTGTCACACATATGAAAATCTGGTTTAACCACCAAATTGTCTAATTTTACCGAACTGGCTACTTCATAAACCTCTCCTTTTCAAAATCAGAAAAACAAGAAGATAACTACTTATTGTAATCAAACTGTTTTTAACCAACAGCAAGAAAAATTGCTTTGTTAGCTTATATCTTGATCATTTATACCTCTATAACTTAAACTCTACCCTTCCCTTAAAATTCCTAAACACATACATGCAGCCACCCAAATAGACAAGAGACAAATATTACAGGTAGAAAGGAAAAAATTCAGAGATGCACAGTTTATGCACCAATTCATAACACAGATGCAGAGGTAATAGGGACTGCAGATGCTGGAGAATCCAAGATAATAAAATGTGAGGCTGGATGAACACAGCAGGCCAAGCAGCATCTTAGGAGCACAAAAGCTGATGTTTCGGGCCTAGACCCCTCATCATATCACAGATGCAGATGAGTTGATTTATTTCAGTTCCTTTCAACTGCTTTTGACTTTTTGTAGACGATGCAATGTTTTGGGCACACAAATTCACAGTCCTGATTCACAATCTCTCATTCACTGATTAAGGAGTCACCAATTTAGTTCCTTTCTTTTCAGTAGGAGATTTGCAAAGAGAGCATTGTACAGGGGAATTCTGAATGAGAACGGCTACCAAGAGATTTTCTGTTTCTTCTCCACACAAGAGAGGAAGAGAGACAGATGGCTGCTTTTCCTTTATAGGCGACACACACACACACACAGACACACACACAGACACACACACACACACACAAACTCATGCTGTCTAGCATTCTTCCTACTGCTTTAATAAGGCAACGTTCTAGATACAACCCACAATGTGGTCCAGTGATAACAAGATGTGGAGCAGAATGATCACAGCAGGCCAGACAGTATCAGAGGAGCAGGAAAGCTAATGTTTTGGGTTTGGATTCTTCTTCAGAAATGCTCCAAAGAACAAAGAACAAAGAAAATTACAGCACAGGAACAGGCCCTTCGGCCCTCCAAGCCTGCGCCGATCAAGATCCACCGTCTAACCTGTCATCTATTTTCTAACGGTCTGTGTCCATTTGCTCCCTGCCCATCCATGTACCCGTCCAAATATATCTTAAAAAATGCTAACGTGTTTGCGTCTACCACCTCTAACGCGTTCCAGGCACCCACCACCCTCTGTGTAAAGAACTTTCCACACATATCTCCCTTAAAAACTTTCCTCCTCTCACTTTGAACTCATGACTCCTAGTAATTGAGTCCCCCACTCTGGGAAAAAGCTTTTTGCTATCCACCCTGTCTATACCCCTCATGATTTTGTAGACCTCAATCAGGTCCCCCCTCAATCTCTGTCTTTCTAATGAAAATAATCCTAATCTACTCAACCTCTCTTCATAGCTAGCACCCTCCATACCAGGCAACATCCTGGTGAACCTCCTCTGCACCCTCTCCAAAGCATCCACATCCTTTTGGTAATGTGGCGACCAGAACTGCACACAGTACTCCAAATGTGGCTGTACCAAAGTCCTATACAACTGCAACATGACCCTCCAACTCTTGTACTCAATACCCCGTCCAATGAAGGAAAGCACGCCATATGCCTTCTTGACCACCCTAGTGACCTGTGTTGTCACCTTCAGGGAACAATGGACCTGAACACCCAGATCTCTCTGTTCATCAATTTTCCCTGGGACTTTTCCATTTACTGTACAGTTCGCCCTTGAATTTGATCGTCCAAAATGCATCACCTCACATTTGCCTGGATTGAACTCCATCTGCCATTTATCTGCCCAACTCTCCAGTCTATCTATATTCTGCTGTAATCTCTGACAGTCCCCTTCACTATCTGCTACTCCACCAATCTTAGCTGGTTCCAGTGATTTGTTTTAAAAACTGCAAAATCTTTTTTCACAGTTTCTTGGCTTAGAGCAGTATACTTCCTCAATTTTTAAACCACAGTCTAAGAAGAAATAGTATTCTTTACATCTACCATTACATCATACAAAATCTAGGTTTAGTTCAAGTTAGGACAACTGTAGCAAGATTTTGAATGATGTCAAGTTTATGTAAAGTAGAAGGTGGAATGTCAGCTGAAATGTATTGGAATAGTGGAGTCTAGAAACAGTGAGGGCTAAAGCAGATCAGCTGAGGAGCAGAATGATATTATGGAGGTGAAAGCTGGTGGCCAAAATAATTAAAGATAATAAAGTGTGAAGCTGGATGAACACAGCAGGCCAAGCAGCATCTCAGGAGCACCAAAGCTGATGTTTCGGGCCTAGACCCTTCATCAGAGAGGGGGATGGGGTGAGGGTTCTGGAATAAATAGGGAGAGAGGGGGAGGCGGACCGAAGATGGAGAGAAAAGAAGATAGGTGGAGAGTAGAGTATAGGTGGGGAGCTAGGGAGGGGATAGGTCAGTCCAGTGAAGATGGACAGGTCAAGGAGGTGCGATGAGGTTAGTAGGTAGGAAATGGTGGTGCGGCTTGGGGTGGGAGGAAGGGATGTGTGAGAGGAAGAAAAGGTTAGGGAGGCAGAGACAGGCTGGGCTGGTTTTGGGACGCAGTGGGGGGAGGGGAAGAGCTGGGCTGGTTGTGTGGTGCAGTGGGGGGAGGGGATGAACTGGGCTGGTTTTGGGATGCGGTGGGGGAAGGGGAGATTTTGAAGCTGGTGAAATCCACATTGATACCATTGGGCTGCAGGGTTCCCAAGCGGAATATGAGTTGCTGTTCCTGCAACCTTCGGGTGGCATCATTGTGGCACTGCAGGAGGCCCATGATGGACATGTCATCAAGAGAATGGGAGGGGGAGTGGAAATGGTTCGCGACTGGGAGGTGCAGTTGTTTATTGCGAATCTAGCGGAGGTGTTCTGCAAAGCGGTCCCCAAGCCTCCGCTTGGTTTCCCCAATGTAGAGGAAGCCACACCAGGTACAATGGATACAGTATACCACATTGGCAGATGTGCAGGTGAACCAGAATAATCACATGGATTGATGATGGCTGAAGCTCACCACGGGTATCAAAATTAACAATATTTGTAAGCAACTTGGATCACCCTCAAACACTTGCCAGAGATGATGGAGTTGATATTTAGGGAAGAATTTACAGTAGGTTGCAAAGACAAAGCTTCAGGTTTCCCATTATTTAATTAGTGCAAATATCTGCTCATACAACATTGCAGGCATTTTGACAATTTGGAGAGTGACCTTTTTTTAAAAAATGTTTTTCCTTTTCATGAGATATACATTTTAAAATCTTAGAACAATTTTTTTCAGAGATACTATTGCACACTTCCAGAGCAGGTAAGACTTGAACCCATGCCTACCTAGCTCAGAGGTAGGGATGCTATCTCAATGCACCAGGGCCCCTTTTTGCATCAATTGCAACACAATGTCCATCACCCTCCTGCAGTAATTTCGAGAATAAAAGTCTGGCACAACTTGGAAAGGTCTTGACAAAATCCAGACATACTGGATGCAATTCCTTTAAAGCATCAGTAAAGCTTGGAGATAATGCAAAGTGGTATCAGATAGTTAATCTGTTTGTTTATTTTACCTGTAATTATCACGTGTCAGTTGCAGAGGCCACTGTTTGTTGTGGTGTCAAATGGAAGCCAGAACTCGGCGACCAAAGTAGCAACCCCTTCATTTGTTGAGCTCAGCTCCGAGGTCATAGATTCCCTTCTGTAAAATATTATTATTTTAAAATCAAGAAGGATGAGAAAGTAGAGATAGAGATAGATAGGTAGATAGATAAATAGATAGATAGATAGATAGATAGAGAGAGAGAAATTGGAACATTTTTTGTGTAAGCCCCAAGTAGGATTTCTGCATTTCTTGACACGTCTCACTTGCACTTTGTCTCTGTAATTATTCCCAGATCAACTGGATGATTTGATTAATCAGACAGGTTAGTGGTAGAATGTTGGTAACATTGCCCAGTTGATTGTTTCATCCAGTTTCCCCATAGAATTGTTTTCTAAAGATTGATTCCTTGTTTTTGATCATATGCTACTTGTGTGTCTGTGTAAAGGCAGGTAAGAGTGGAAGTGGGGAAGTGAAGAGAGAGAGTTAGGCACCATATTAAACCATTCTGGGGAATTACTGGGGAAATGACAGCATGTGTTTCCACTTGTTTTTTTTTGTGTAAAACTCTCTGGACGAGGTCAAGACTTTCCTTTAAAAAATGCAGGTGACATGCTGCACTACATGAGACTCTTAACAAGATCGGAAGAAAAATGATGATGCGAATAAATGGAGAAACAAGGAGCAATCTGTTTAGAAGAATAAAAATGGACAGCAAGAGTTTCTACAGGCATTTAAAAAGAATGGAGTGCAATAAAGCAAATGTTGGTCCCCTAGAAAGAAGAAATAGGGAGTTTATGGTACATAATAAGTTAATGGATGATGAAGATGAACAAATATTTTGCTTCTGAATTCACAACAGAAGATAAGAAAATACATTTCACTAAAAGCTGTAAACCAGAAGTGTGATTGGAGAAAGGAACTTGGTGAAAGTGCAATCACCAGGGAACCTGGTGGACATGTGGGACAGACAAGTCTCTAGATCCAGGTCTAGGGCTTGCCCTAGAGTCTTAACAGAGGTTGTTACTGAGGTAGTAGTTTGATGTTAATCTTCCAAATGTCCTCAAATTCAAGAAATGTCCCATTAGACAGGAAGGTTACAAATATAATCCCTCTATTAAAGACGAGAGGAAATAGAAACCAGGAAACTGTAGGTCAGTTATCTTGTGGCGATGGTTTGAGAACGGATAATTAAAGAGACAATAGTTGCATACTCAGAAAACTCAAGGTAATCAAGAGCAGCCAGTGTAGTTTTGTCAAAGCGAGGTCATGAAGGAGTAACATGCACCATGGGTAATGGGAATCCTGTGGACTTGCTGTACTTCGATCAGACATAATAAAGAAGCTATTCCTCAGTTATATATTACACTGGAGAAGCCACATCTTAAATTCTGTGTCCAGTATAAACATTGATCTCCATATTTAAAGATGTACATGCATTCATTGATTCAGAGGAGGTTTCCTAGATTGGGGTGTGGGGCAGTGTTTGTCTTATAAGAATTGATTGGACAGTCTGAGCTTGTATCTATCAGAATTTGGAAAAGAGAAAGACAATTTGATTGAAGTGTCTTAGACCCTGAATGCTCTTGATAAGGTTGAAATTGAAATGATGCTTCCTGTTGTGGGTCAGTCCATGTGCCTCTTGTGGAGCATGTTTTTAAAATTAATGACCAACATTTCATGACAAATATGACGACTTCTTTTTCTTTCAAAGTGTTGTGTAACTTTGAAATTCTCAGTTTCAAAAGACAGTGAATGTGGGGCGATTGAATATTTTTAAGACAGAGGTGGACAGTTTCTTCTTAGGCAGGGGAATCAAGGGTCAGGAGGATAGATGTGAATGTGGAATTTGAAAAAAACACGGTTCAGCCATGATCTTATTGTATGATGGAGTGGACGTGATGGGCTGAATGGTCTACTTCGATACCATATGTTTGTATGATTTGGATAATTGCTGAATCTTGAGTATTGTTTTAAATGTCAGTAGATGAATGAGGGATAGAAAGTGAAAGATAATAAGTCCTACAGCGTCGTAGCTTCAGAAGACATTATCGTGGGAAACAGTACAATGAATGTTGATTTCAACAACACGAGGAGGATGAAGAACAAAAGGTTATTTGAAATTTAAACATCAGAATTAATAGGAAACCGAAGCTATTGTGAAACAACAAAGATCGCGAAAGATAAAGAAAGAACTTCCATTACTAAGAGTTAACAAAGTTTGGAACTGGGTGAACACAGCAGCCAAGCAGCATCTTAGGAGCACAAAAGCTGACGTTTCGGGCCTCCACCCTTCCATTACTAAAGCGCCTTTCAGTCCTTCCGGAGGTCCCAAATCATGATGCTGTGGCTTGTGGTTGTAACGCAGAGAAATTCGGACACAGCAAGAGCCCATAGATAGCAAGGAGATAAATGATGAGATTATCTACTTCCGCCATGTCGGCTGAAGGATACATTTTGGGGGGACGCCCAGGAGAATTCTTCGCTCAGCTCCATTTTATTCCTCGTTGACCTCTGACCTTTTTAAAGAGGAAAATATAACTCGTACAAATGCCTCTAAAATGTAGAAGAATGTAGAACCCGGTCTGATAACTGCCTTTCCGGCGAATTCTCGCTGTGACTTGCTCCAGTGTTGAGCTTCGATCTCTGAGTGCTGCCCTTCAGCATCATCCTGACTTTATTTTTATTCTGAGAGATTACCCTATGAGCTTCCAAATTTATCCATGTTTCTTGTACGCACCCCCAGTCGAGCAGGGAAATTTTATGGGCTTTGCCAAACAAACTCCAGACGATGAACAATTTTACCTCTAAACAGCAGTGATCAAACCAAAAGTCCACAGGCGATAAGAATAATATGGCAGACGCAAGAGTTACTATCGCAATGTTTTCCGCCCGTTGTGAATTTGCCGTGTTTTAACGCAATCATCGACCTGAATGGCAGACCTCAGCTCCTCAGTTGTGAGTTCTGGGACTCGACTCCGAAAATCTGAGCTCGTGCCCCATTTTATATGCTGCCATACCTGTTGAGTTTTCCGAGCAATTTCTGCTTTTCTCTTCCATTTTATATGTGTTTAACTCGGCGTGATCTATGTAACACCGGATGGTGACTGCAGCCTGGAACCTGGTGACATTGATTTAAAAGGAGCATGATGCCTCCGCTCCCTATTCATAGTTGGCAGACACACGCATAGCCCACCAACGGACTGAGATACGTCTGTCCACTTCCACAGAGGCGCATTTACAGAGATATTCAGCCAGATGGGACCAGACGCACACACATTCGAGCATAAGTCCGTCGGCACAAAATAAAAAGTTCACATGTAGACATGGAGCCACAAATCATTGTTCACTCAGACCAAAAACAGGGGATATTCCCGCTCAGATATACAAAAGAATGTCCTCACACAATGTAAAGAAAGAAATGCGATCTCAAAGTTCCTGGCTACATATTGTAGATATTACCTAATCGCATAAGTAAAGAACTGCTGATGCTGGAGGTCTGAAACAGCAAGAGATTGCTGGAGAAGTTCAGCAGGCTTGGCAGCGTCTGTACTGAAGAAACAGGGTTAACATTTCGAGTCCAGTGACCTTTTAGATCATTTTCGAACCAACCTGCTCAGAGACATTACTATATTCTTTAGGAGATTTGTACCCGGGCGTCCTACTACAGGTAGGACGCATTACATCTACTGTGGACAGCAAGATCCCACAACGAGGCTCAGGAGCATCTGCCTTCGTTTATTGCGTTGTGTGGGTTGTGATGAAGCCTTGCTCTTGAACTCAGCAATGGCAACAACAGGCCACTTCAGAAGACAAGACTGAAGTCACATACAAACATGGCCTAGCAAGGACAATACGTTTATTTCCCTAAAGGATATGTCAGCGTAGCAGTTGTACTTGAATTCAATCTAACAGTTTATTGGTTAATTTAACTATTATCAGAGCTTTTGGTTGATTTTAAACCGATTGGAAGTGATTGTTCAGAGTCTGAATTCAGATCATTGGGATTATTAGTTGAGTACTGTAATAACAACATAAATTCGCCCTAGTCCCAGAGCGCCATAGGACTGTGCTTTCACTGGTGAGGGAGACGACTGGTGGCGAGTTTAACATCACCACGGGTCACAGTGCTTCAGGTGAGGGGAGAGGTTGAGAAAGAAAGTCGTTTATAGTAGCCTCGGCCCATATGGCAGTGATATAACCAACACACAGTTACGTCTTAAGGATCTTAGAGTGTCTGGGCAGAATTTCAATGATTAGCTGGAGGCGAATGCAATAAATACGGAATCGCGATTAAAACTCTTGGCCACGCACTTCATCAGTATCACCTACCCACTTCCAGGGTCCCCTATTGGGATTCCACAAGATGTCGCTGACAAACCCGAAGAGTTACGTCGGTATTCTAAAGACGCGTTGGAAACTATTCCTGATGCTTGCGGTTATTCGATCGCTAATATGAGGTTTAGGTCATGTCAGATTACCCGGTAGCGGTACAAGGCCCTTGTGGCCCAGTTGTAGTGTCCCCACCTCTCAGGTAGGATCCCCAGGTTCAAATCTCTGGAAGTTTGGAACAACATGTCAACAGCCTGGTTTGAAAATGATCTGAAGAAGGGTCAGTGGACTTCAACAAGGTACCTCACCAAATGTTAAGTCATAAGACCCCATGGTGTTGGAGGCAGTATAGTGGCATGGGTAGAAAATTGGCTCATGGACAGGAAACAGTAAATGGGATTAAGGGGTTCTTTTGGCGAACGGTGACCAATGGGGCTCCACAGTGATCAGTGCTGGGACCCACAACTGTTTACAGTATACATTAATGACTTTGAGGAAGGAAGTGAATATACTGCTGCCACATTTGCAGATGACACAAGAAGTAGATGGGAAGCCCGGTTGTGAGAGGGATTCAGACAGTTTTACTGAAAGATGTTGATGCGCTGGTAGCTGGGCAGAAAATCTCGCAATTGGAGTACAATGTGAGACAATGTGAAGGCCCTCATTTTGGGACAGAGAACAGTATTATTTAATTGGAGAAAACTGCAGAAAGCTCCAACACGACGGGCTTGGGCGAACTTGTGCATAAAGCACGGAAAGCTAATACACAGGTACAGCAGGTAATCGGGAAGGTTTAGGGGGTGTTGGCACTTATTTCAAGGGGTTTGGAATATAAGCATAGGGAAGTCTTACTGCAACTGTACAATGTGTTGGCGAGATCGTATCGGGAGTACGATGAGAAGTTTCGGTTCCCTTATTTCTGAAACGGGGGGTGCTTTCGTTGAAGCATATAAGATTCTTAAGAGGCTTGACAGGCGAAATGCTAAGAGAATGTTTCCTCTCATGGGAGAGTCTAGAACTAAAGGTTACAATCTCAGAATAAAGGGGCTCCAATTTAAGATTGAGATAGAGAGGAATTTCTTCTCTCAGAGGCTTACCACAGAGAGCTGTGGGGACAGCATCATTGTGTACATTTAACGCTGTGGTAGAAAGAATCTTGATCAATAGGACATCAAGAGTTACGGGGAAAGGCAGGAAAGTGGACATGAGGAACGTTGAATCAGCCATGATCCCACCGAATGGGGCAGCAGGCTTGAGGTACCGAACGGCCTGTGGTCTTAATTACTGCATTAAAAGTACAAGTTGTGAATAGCACTGAGTACATTATAACGGTTCTATGATCTATTTGTGCAACGGCTCAATCCTCACCTCGTGACACAATCAGTAAAATCTCGATTCAGATGGATACAAGTCAAGGAACTCATTTTTAAATTTGTAGCATGGCCGCAGATACATAAACTGCAGAAGAAATACAATTTAAAATATTAGAATTAAAATAACTTTGAGATGCATGACAGGTCTCCGCAATTCAAATGTTGTCAATCTGAATAAAGTCTTGGAAATCGTTTTTTGATTAAAAATGGAGGATCATAATAATCTGGATAGACGGGATACGTGGCTGACAGCTCTGCAAATGTAAAGAGATTAGTTCTGAAGAAGGGTCACTGGACCCAAAACATTAACTCTGATTTCTCTTCACAGATGCTGCCAAACCTGCTGAGTCTTTTTTTTCCCTTAGCAAATTCTGTTTTTGTTTCTGATTTCCAACATCCGCAGTTCTTTCGGCTTTTTTTTTTAAAAAGAGCTTGGAACCTGTTCATCTTGCATTTTGAAACGTAATGATGTATTTAAAATTTGTTTCCAATTACCTCTCACTTATCGGAATCCATTCATTTTCATTTGGAGCATCAGGTCATCCATTCGAACGCTGTTTTGTTATTAGGCGATCATTACTGCCTGTAGCATGCTGTCCTTAGTTATAAGGGATTTAAAAAACTCACAGCATAGTCTAGCAGCAGCTCATGCCGCGTTATTGTTTACAAAAACATACCATGTAGGTTACATTAACACACACAATAGCATGACATTCCGTGAAACAGATATAATGACAGGAGCTTCGAACTATTTAACACATTTCTGCTGAGAAGATGCAGCTGTTTTTAACATGGCCTTTCTGTTGACGGTGAATAATATTACACAGTCACAGTTATACAAGTCTCCAGCACAGAAGAAGGCTGTCTGGCCCATCGTGTCTGCGCCAGTCAAAAACACCTAACTATTCTAAAGCTATTTCCAGCACTTGGCCCATAGCCTTGTCTGCCTTGCTATCGCACGTACACATCTAAATACTTCTTAAATGTTATGAGGGCTTCTGCCTCTACCGCCCTTACCCAGATTCTCCCCACCCACTGCGTGTAAACATCTTTCCACATATCACCTCTAAATCTCCATCCCCTTACCATATAGCTATGCCCCTTGGTCGTTGTCTACACTGCCTACGCCCCTTTTCATTTTATAAGTCTGAGCCTATAAGAAGTTGGTCGAGATAAAGAAACAACTGGCATTGAACAACTGGGATTGAGTGAATCCCTAGAAGAGTATAAGGGCAGAAGAAGTATACTTGGGGGGAAATCAGGACGGCATAAAGGATAAAGAGAGTTAAGGACACCCCAAAGAGATTCAATAAATACACTGAGGGCAAAAGTGTAACTAGGGACAGAATAGGGCCCCTTAAATATCTGCTTGGCCGTCTATGGAACCAAAGTACATGGAAAAGACACTAAACGAATTATTTTGTGTCAGTATCTATTGTGGAAAAGGACTTGGAAGCAAGGAAACTTGGGGTAATAAATACTGATGTGTTGAAAAAAAAGTTCATTTACCGAAGAGGAGGTTCCCGAGGTTTTACAACGCATAGATAAATTCCGAGCACGTGGTAAGGACTTTCCTAGACTTTTGCGGGAAGCCGGGGATGAGATTGCTGGGGCCCCTTGAGGAAATATTTGTATCATTGATAGCCATGGGTGAGGTGCCACGAGACTGGAGTTTGGTTAACGCAGTGCTATTATTTACGAAAGACTGTAAGGAAAAGCCATGGAACTACAGACCGGTGAGCCTTATGTCAGCAGTGGGTAAGTTGTTGCAGGAGATTCTGTGGGACAAGATTTGCATGCATTTGGAAAGGCAAGGGCTGATTAGGGATAGTCAACATGGCGTTGTGTGTGGGAAGTCATGTCTCATTAACTTGATTGAGTGTTTTTGAGATGACAAAGAACATTGATGAAGGCAGTGCAATCAGCAAAGTGTTAGACAAGGTTCCACGTGGTAGACTGGTTAGTAAGGTTGAATCATATGGAATCCAGAGGAAGCTAGCCAACTGGATATAAAACTAGCTTGAAGTTGGGAGACAGAGGGTTGTTTTTTGGACCGGAGGCCTGCGATCAATGGTATGACACAAGGACCAGGCATGGGTCCATTGCTTTTTGTTATTTCTATAAATGATTTGGATGTGATCGATATGACAAGTCGGCACAACATCGAGGGCCGAAGGGCCTGTACAGTGCTGTAATGTTCTATGTGAATATGGAACGAATGGCTAGTGAGTTCACAAATGACACCAAAATAGATGTTGTTGTGGACAGTGAAGAAGATTATTTTGGACTGCAGTGGGACCTTGATCAGATGGGCCAATGGGCTGACGAGTGGCAAATGGAGTTTAATTTAGATAAACGTGAGGTGCTGCATTTGAGTAGGACAAACCAGGGCAGGACTTATACAGTTAATGGTGGGGCCCTGGGCAGTGATGCCAAACAAAGACACCTCAGGGATAACAAAGTGTGGAGCTGGATGAACACAGCAGTCCAAACAGCATCTTAGGGCACAAAAGCAGATGCACAAAAGCACAAAAAGGGGTGCAGGTGCATAGTTCTTTGAAAGTAGAGTCACAGGTATACAGTGTGGAGAAGAAGGCATTTGGCATATTTGCCTTTATTGGTCATAGCATCCAGTATGGAGTTAGGATGTCATGTTACAGCAGTACAGGACATTAATGAGGTTACTTTTGGAATAATGCATACAATTCTGGTCGCCCTTCTATAGTAAGGATGTTGTTAAACTTGAGAGTGTGCAGAAAAAATTTGCAAGGATGTTGCCAGTTCTGGAGGGTTTGAGTTATAAGGAGAGGTTGGGTAGGCTTGAGCTTTCTTCCCTGGAGAGTCAGACACTGAGGGGTGATCCTATAGAGGTTTATAAAATCACGAGGGGCATGAATAAGGTGAACAGCTATAGTCATTTTCCTAGATGGGAGAATTCAAACCCATAGGACATAGATGTAAGGTGAGAGGGGAAACATTTAAAAAGGGCCGGAGGGCTAGCTTGCTTCTGCAGAGCATGGTTTGTGTATGGAATGAGCTGCCAGACGAAGCGGCGGAGGCTGGTACAATTACAACATTTAAAAGGCACCTGAGTGGGCACGTGAATAGGAAGGGTTTAGGGGGATATGGGCCAAATTCTGGTAAATGGAACGAGGCCATATTGGGATGACTCCTCATCGCGGACATGATGGCCCATAGGGGTATATTTCTGTGCTGACTGTGATTCTAAAGTTAAGTTTAATTGACAACGAAAGTTTGCTGCTTGGCGATTGCTAAAAAAAATGTCTTCAGGTCAGTAAAATTCAACAAGAAGCCTATTTTTATATTCATTTTACGTTTAATCTGGGATATCATAAGGTTGAAACAAATTGCCAAAGAATATTTATTCGATCGCCTGGTAAATCTTGATCGCTACTTTGCAGTTACTGTACAGAACATTCAGCACAAAGGGAGAATCAGTGAGATCGTCAAACAATCTCCAGTTGCCAATCTGACCACATCCTGGCAGCGGTTTCAAATCTAAATGCCAGCTGCAAGTCATTAAGCCTTCGATCCATTTAGCGATGAAAGGAGGTCTCAAGAAAACCAGGGATAGAAACAAACAGTATTAACATGCTAATTATCAAAAAGTTTGCTTTAAGAAGTGCCAAATGTCAGGGGTGTACGTGTGAGTTTACAAATTATCACAGCGATAAGGATACGGATATTGATCGGCAGTTAAACCTGATGATAATTAAATCTGACGAATATCGGTATCATACAAGGGATGCGATGAAAATTACATTATGGTAGCAATTTAAAAGATATTTCCAGATTTTTTTGTTAAATAGGAATTACTTTCTCTCATAATAGCAGATAGTTTCTGACTTAGTCCCATGCTTTCATCCTTCCCAGTACACTTCTGAGCTTTCCTTTTTGCAAATAATTTAACTTGCAAATTCTGTTCTGGATTCTACTTCCGCTGTTGTTGCTACTGAGATATCCCATCACTTTGGAGCCTCATATCGAGAGAATATTCGCTCTCTTTCTTACATTGGTAATGATTTTAATTTTTTATCCTTTTGTTAGCTACTCGCAGACAAGTGCTAAAAATCGTCTCCTCGCTTTAAATATTCAGCTTCCCGTTGGTCTTTTCAAAAGGGACTGGGCAGGTACTAATCTCCTTACATTTCGGGAGCAGTCAGCTATGTGTCCCGTTTGTCCAGATTTACATTTCAACAAGACTACCATCTCTTCAAATGTGTAACAGTGACGCCACACGCAAACTGGAGAAAGGACACCTCATATTCCGCCTCGGGAACGTACAACCCGATGGCCTCAACATAGAATTCACTAGTTTCAAAATCTCCTCACCACCCCCCCCCCCCCCCCCGCCTCACCCCATGTCCAACCCTTCATCTCATCCCCGCCTCCTTGGCCTGACTCAGCCTGTACATCTTCTTTCTCATCTTTCCGCCCCATCCTTCCACTGGGTAATGTCCACCACCCCTACCTGCATTCACCTATCACCATCCCACCTGCCTTCCCCAAGCCCCACCTCCCCTCCCTCTATCTATTTCTGAGCTCCCTTCCCCTTCCCCAGTCCTGACGAAGTGTGTAAACCCGAAACGTCGACTTTCCTACTCCTCTGACGCTGCCCGACCTGCTGTGCTCCCCCAGCTCCATATTGTTTTGACTCTTTAATGTGTGTCTGTGGGTTTCACTGAGCTCTAGACACTGCCTTGTCTGCTCGCTGGCATGTGCTACTACTGTGTTACTTCAAAGCCTGAGGCACTTGAATTCTATTAAATTTAATTTATTCCAAGAGAGTTTTTTGGCTCTGGGTTATTGCAACAATGATATTAGGGAGGGAACTGAACATAAACAACCTTCCCATTTTAGATCCAAATCGGATTAAATATTAGTTTGATCCTCTTGAATTTAAGCTTTTAATTTAGCTCATTCCTTCATTGCGTCACTAAACACTTTAATTCGTTTATTTTCTACTTCCAGTCCTTCCTTTTTAATCCATTGCATCTACCCTTGTTCTTTACCCTCGACCTCCCCTTCCTAAAATGTCAAATTATTTGAACGTCAAACAATCAAGACACGTATTGTACACAGATCAGGACGGATCAGTAGAATTTATCCAAACCCAGCTTCCACAGTCTGCAGTTCTGGTCAGAGGTCATCAGGCTGCCATGTTAACTCTTGCTTCACTTTCCACTATTACTATCTGGCTCGTTCAGTTTTTATAACACTTTCTGTTCCACAAAATAGCCCTCAGCAACACATTCGGTCTGAAACAATATGCGCGATTTCTGATTTAAGACAAAAATCAATAAATGTCTGGGATTTATAGGAGTGTACAAGCTTCTAAATAAACTCATCGTCATTTCTTTCGCCAATTTCTGACCTCCGGAAATAAGCAAATGTCTGTCTCACCTCATTACTTTTAAGTTCTTCCAAATGACGTTGAAACTTTCTGATTAGATTTTTTTGTCCTCATTACAGAGTGGAAACAGTTACTGCCAAAGGTACAAATAACATATTATGAGACTTTGACAAAGTTACCATCCTTTGACAGCCTTCTCAACCCCGTCATCAACTCAAGCTTTTGTCATTGTTGGCCGCACCATCCTCCTCCAAGTCTTCACCTCTACAGTCCAGCTCAACGGAACTGCATTTGTCTGGTTCTCCTTCGTCCATTCAGTTGGAGCTGGACGGGCTCCTGCATTGAATCTCTTCCAAATGCATACCATGATAATTAGTGTGGTAGGGCTTTGGGGGTGCACTTGTCGTGTCTCCTCTACGCCGGATTTTCAGAGATACCAAGGTGTTGAGCTGGATGAACACAGCAGGCCAAGCAGCATCAGAGGAGCAGGAAGGCTGACGTTTGGGACCTGGACCCTTCAGAAAATTTTCTGAAGAAGCGTCAAGGCCCGAAACGTCAGTTTTCCTCCTCCTCTGATGCTGCTTGGCCTGCTGTGTTCATCCAGCTCTACACCT
Source organism: Stegostoma tigrinum (assembly GCF_030684315.1). Taxonomy (NCBI): domain Eukaryota; kingdom Metazoa; phylum Chordata; class Chondrichthyes; order Orectolobiformes; family Stegostomatidae; genus Stegostoma; species Stegostoma tigrinum. The sequence goes on from NC_081373.1 coordinate 9,121,673, forward strand.
TGTTATCTCAGATTCTCCAGCATCTGCAGTTCATCCTATCTCTGAAACAATTTTAACCCGGATCTTCAAGTCTCACCTGCTCCTGACGCGTGTAATAACGTCACCCAATAGCTTGATTAGAAAACATATCCCATAATGGTTAATGTGGTAGGCTCCTGTGTTGCAATGGTAGTCTCCCCACCACTGGGCTGGCAAACTTATGTTTAGGTCTCATTTTCTCCAGAGAAGTATTATGATCATGTTGATTAGAAAATATCTTCAGAGTAGCTCACGTCCTCAAGGCTGAATCCTCAGCCTACACACTGTTTCAAAGCGACCTCACCCCAAAGCAGCAGTTGTCGCATGTTTTCTGGAGTACCCACCTCGACTTCACCAAGGCCCCTTTCAACCCTCCGTTGTCTTAGAGTTGCTCGACTGCTTCTCCAACATTCGGTGCTGGATGAGCAGAAACTTCCTCCAATTAAATACTTGTACAAGCAACTGATCCCAGACCCTAAGACCCATTCCAGAGATTTCGCCTTGGCCTCTGTGGTGGAACCAAAATGTTCACAATCTTGGTGTTATGTTTATCCCTGGGATTGGCATCTGGAATATCACCTGATCCTCCCGCTGCCCAAGCCCTTTTGTTGCTGAAAACATTCATTTACGCCTTTGTTGCGTTCAAACTTCACCATTCCAATGCCTCCCTGGTCAGCCTTTCGCGTTCAACTCTCTAACAGCTTGAGACCGCCGCAGACGCATTGTCCATGGCTTGTGTCTGGAGTCCCACTGACCCGTCACCCCTAGGCTCACTGATATATTGGCTAATATCTAAGGGAACTCCGATTTTAAAAATCACATCCCCCACCACCTCTTTCCTCCCTATTTCTACAGTGTCTCCAGCGCTATAACTCTTGGAGATATATGCACTCCTGTAAGTCTGGCCTCTTGAGATATTTTCGTGTCAACCTGTTATTACATACTAAATAAAAATCGAAAGAACTGCGGATGCTGTAAATCAGAAACAAAAACAGAACTTGCTGGAAAAACTCGGTAGGTTTGTCAGACCTGCTGAGCTTTTCCAGCAACTTCTGCTTTTGTTCATGTTATTAAATAACTCTGGAACAGGTGGGACTTGAACCCCAGCCTCCTGGCTCAGAGTTAGGTACAATACCATTCCACAACCCTTAGCCCTCTCTTGAGCATGCCGGATGTAATAGCTGTGCAGCTGGTGACCATGCTTTCAGATGGCTGGGCGCTATGCTCTGGAATTCCTTCCGCAAATCTCTCCACTGCTCTACCCCGTGTTCTTCCATGAAGGCTCTCCTGCAAACTAATATTTTGACCATTTGCCCTCATATATTTTTGATTTAACTGGGCGTCAATTTTGTGCTTGCTATTGTTCTTGAGAGGTACCTTGAAACCTCTTTTTATTTCTTAAAAGTCACCTTGTAAATAAAAATTGGGTGGTGTTTTATATAGATCGTATCCAGGACCATGCAAACTTAAGTCCATGAGGTGCTTTATATAAATAATAAACACACTTAATACAGGGATTTATCACAGCGAAAATCCACCAAATCCTTCACACAATCAATGAGTGGTAACCGGTCTCCAAAACAGCTCAAAATGTGGCTCGTGCTGTCATCATATATTTAATTGTGGATGCCTTGCAAAGTTTGGAAGAAAGTAAGTTTATTTTTTTCTTTTTAAAAATGTAAGATGTAAACGATTCTGACAGGCTGGTTTGGAGCAGCTCCCAACTGCCCAATGAACATGCGGCAAAAATGTCATCTGCTCCCATTCTCCGAGGGTCTTCCAGAAGCAAACGGAGTACAGAATCCAGAAGCAAACGACTCTTTGCACCGATCTCTGGAAAATGTGTGTTACTCAGATTACTTCCTAGTTCCTGCCACCTTGCATTCCTTTATGTGTCCCAACCAGGTCGTTATAAAAACAAAGACTCAAAATCAGAAAGTACTGGGAAAACACAGCAGGTCTGGCAGCATCTGTGGTGAGAAATCAGTCCAGTGACCTTTCTCCAGAACCGCTAAAATCACAGCTACTTCGAAACAGACGAGAATTAACAGTGGAAGGAGCCAATAAGACTTTGTTCTTGGGGAACCTTAACGATCTCGTCCCCGAAGAGAGCGGCACGCTAATACCAACGAGATGACAGGCCTTTTCAATAAAAAAAGGTCTTTTTAAGATATCGCTGACAATGTCAACCCCACCCCCCAAAAAAATTGAAAACGTGCTGTTACTATTTGAAACGAGTGTCCACAGCAATTCGGGAAAGAAATGTGGATGAGAGTGTAACATAATGAACGAGCATTGGCTTCGACCGCAGTGGAGCTAGACTGAACCCGCGGGCTCCAGGAGTTTCTAGTTTCTCCCGGGCAAACTCGCAGGCGCAAGTCCCCTTTTGCATCATGCCTAGCTTTCCCGAAAACGTGTTTGAGGTTTGAGGGATCAAGAATCACCGACCACACCGTGGTTGCACCAGAGGAAGTAGCATTGGCCCTTCTACGAGTTGCTGTCTCCTTTCCGTTACGTTGCCTTGTCATCTTTCAAGCACAATTGGCTGGATATCCGCTCCGATTATTGACAGCACAGTCGCCCATTTTATGATGCTTTCAAACAAGACTATAAATGGCCCTTCAAAGAAACAGCCATACTAAAGTTACAGGTGGAAGTTAACGTAGGCCACATGTAGTAACCAAATATTTGACTATTTCAAAGTATTTTCTTTAAAATATACATCCATGTATATATTTCTGTTCTTAATGAAACTTTTAAAAAAAGTTTGATGAACGCTGTTACAAAGCTGTTGTCATGAGTTCACTTTGATAGAGGCGAAGTAAACCATGAGAGATCGGGTTAGTTCCTGACTGCCCATTTCTTCAGATCACTTTCTACCCGACCCATGCAATCATAGTCATTCCTCGTTTCGGCTCAAACAGAACACGCAACAGAAAATTAGCACACGTCGAAATTAGAACAAGGTTATTATATCAATTTGCTCATTTGTAATATTTCATGCACCAGAATACATGTCGCGATCTTTACCTTGGTCTATAAACATCGTTAACAAACTGGACATCCGTTTGCTCTCCGTTTTCATAGCATCGCTTTTTAAAAATCATTTGAGTTCCTTCGTGAGTTTTTTTTCCTACAATTTATTGGTCCGCTCTGATTGAAATAGAATAAAGAGATTTTTATTTCGAAAAAAAAGTGGAGTAACTCAGGGCATTTGATTTTAAAGAGAGTAGGATTGTGTAAAGAAACATCGTAAGATGTGCGCTGAAAATTGACAGTTCTGTCCCCACTCTGTCGCGTAAGTACGCCGCACAGGCAAATTCAAACGCTCTGTTTGTTAAGATTTCGAAATTGAAAATTCTATTTTGTCTCTGAGAGGCTAAATTTTAGCTGTTGGCTCCTTGAACTTTTAAACGCCCTCACTAGTTTCTAAATGACTCTAACCAAAGGCTTCGAAATCCAAGAATGTTCTTCAGGATAATAACGAAAAGAACCAGAATGCTGAGAAAAAAAAGAGAATTAAAATATTTAATTGAAAGATTAAAAAGTTAATAAAGGCACAAATGTAGAATGCGATTCCTCTGAATCGTAAACTGAACTTTAGTTAATTCTTTCTGACGGACTAAACACGCGAAGTCCCATCATAAATTTTCTGGACTAACTATTATATCAGCGCGAATACTCACAGTTCAAGATAATACGTTTGTTTTGTTTTCAAACGACATATTTATGTTAACCTTGTTCACGGCTCAACAGTACCTGAATGATACTGTTGCAACCTGATCTACAACACTATGCCGTATCGAAATAACAGTCACGGATGTTTATTAATATTCATTAGTGAGTTCCAAAGACACCTCCTCTCCGTTTGCACCCTTTCTAAATATGTATCTGAGTCCAGATGTGCTGATCCGGAATGACAGCAAGTAATTACCTCTTTTAAAAGCTCAATTTATTCGTTTTAAAACATTGCTTCTCTCGAAGTCCTGGAGCTGAACAGAGAAATTGTGGGCTGGTTCGGGAACATCCAAATGCTTGAATAAATTATTTCTCCTTTCTGCTAGCCTGCAGTGTGGTCTGTAGGGAGATTGCGTGAGACATGTTGTAGTCAGTGAAACATAATCAATTTTTTTTCTGTTTAACTTATTTTTAGAAAAGACATTTCCTTTGTTAGAAACTAGCTGTTTCTGAATGGCCTATTTGTTCAGTGTCATGAACATAACTTGCTCATGATGTCTCTGATTATGTAGCTCGTACAGATCCTCGTAGAGTTTGTTTGTAACTTTATATCCCACAGGGTTTTATTTTTGGTTCTCGGAATAGCGAGTGAATAAAATAAATGATTAATGGACGTGAGTCCATTGATAATAATCGTCCTGTGAACAAATAGTGTCTCTTCAGGCCATCCCTTCGGTGCGATGTATGGTGATCATACAAGTTCCATGCTATCGGGTACTTTTGGTACATATTTTAAAAACCATAGATTGAATCCCATATGTCTAATATTTAGTCCATCGCGACCTGCGCCTTCCAGGCGCTTTTTTTAAACAGCTAGTATCCGATGGTTTAAACCAATGCAGGCATTAAGCGCAGCGCTGCTGTCCTGCTACGCTCCACACATAAAAAGCGCAAATTGTTTATCGCAAGCAATCTGCTTCACCTTCTAGTAAACATTTTCATTCAAATACAAGACATTGTCGTAACTATGATCCCGTGGTACTGTTTGAACTTACGCAAGCTTCTTCAAATTCAATATGAGTCTTTTGTTATTGTTTTTAAAAAGGCATTATCTGTCAGAGACATATTGTGGAACGCTGTACTCATGCATTCGGAATAGGCACGGGATCCAGCGAAAATTCGGCGGTCAACCATTTTCATCCTCTTGTCATTTTACCTTGGTTTACGATCATAAGCTTTCGGGGAAAAAAGAACTTTGTTCTTGTGTGAAAGTAGAGAATCTGGTGAAGTGTTTTAAAAATAAGCACGACACCACAGCAGAGAGAGTTAACGTTCCGACACTCTTTCTTAATGAATAATAGATTATCCGTGTACTCGTCTTAACCGACAGACGTGTTAAATGTTTCCTTACCTGCTGATGCATTTATGTGTATCATTCTACTCCCCACCATTCTAAATCGGAACATGGTCTTATTGGTGGTAGCCGCTGTGGGGGTTGGGGGGGGGGGTGGTGTTGGTGTTGGTGGTGGGAGATTTCTTTTGTTTCCGAACCTTGTTTATTTTAGGATGTATTAAGTTGTGGTCTGCCAGCGAGGTATTGCATCATGGAAAAAAAAAATGGCTTGAGTCTCGATTTCTCCATTTAAAGACAAAAGCTGGGTGCCTGCACTAACAGTCTGGAGTGGGAGTGCTGGGAAGTGAGTGGAAGCTTTAATCTAAACAAGATATTGTTGATGGCGAGCGGATGGGGATTATCAAGCTGTCTTCTGCCGGAGTCTCAGTAGCATCCAAGCATTTCGCAGTGGCGCCGCGCTGTGTGACAGGTGTAGCGTTTCTCTTTGCTTCGTTGCTCCCCTCTCTGAGCCAGGTAAAACATGCATACATGTAAATGCCTCAGGGATGCCTGGAAACACAAGGAATCTGCGCTGTCCTGTTGAAGAAATGATCTGTCACAAGCCTCAGTATTGGGAGAGAAATCAAACTGAACCGCAATGAACGGTATCTTGAGTCAAATCGCTTTATTCACATTTTTTAAGCATGTTTATTGCTTAGCGACCGGATTGTATAACATAAAACAGTATAGTGTAAAGTTGGGAAGTAGCAATCGGAACGAACACTTTATGTAACAAGATTGAATGGCTGGAAATAGGTTAAGACAAAATGCAGTTAATTCATCTGAATACACTCGCCTTTACTATAAGGCTACTGTGTGCATAGCTCTGATACTGAGTGGGCATTAGGCAAAAAGGTTAAGGGTGCATATCAATCAGATTTGGGTTACTGAGCTAGTATTCCGACAGGTTGCTTCTGAAAGGCCTGTGTATTACTGGCCAAAACAAACAGACAGGATGCAGAAATAACCAGGACGTGAGTGAATTGCAGGAAAGCAATTTGGACTTATAAACCACTTACAATTGTATAGTTTTCTTTAGAAATGTTACACATTTGAAAGTGACTTTACTTGTGTAAGATCATCCTACAATGCAATTCTGACTACTTTTTAGTTTTAATCTGACCCGACGAAACGAGTGCCTTCCTTTAAGTACACACAATGAATATAATCTTAAAAACGGGATTCTTTCTCCATGTGTGTACCTAACGCCCTTAAGATGGGCTTATGGGGGTAGGCCCAGAGAAACAAAAAGATAGCGAAGGTTTCTTGGTGAGCTTGCCATTTTATAAACACGCAGAGATGATTGTTAATGATATTTTTTCTTCCAAAAAAAAAGAGACGGAGTGACAATCGTCACCTAGATTTGGGGAAGAGGTTGTGAGGGTTGGAGGTAGAGGCCGAGGCTGCAGGCGAACAGGGAGAGACCTAAATGCCTTGACTTGCTACAAATCCAAACAAAAGACCCAAGGGTTGAATTCGGAAGTTTATGAAAACGGAATAAGAGTCTTTCCCTCGCGGTTTAGACTTTGACAGCCAGCTATATTCGCGTGACAACGAGAAATGCAGTCATTTTCTCAGCGAAAGCCGCCCTGTGATTTATGATTCGCTGGCGATTACGAGGCAGGGCGAGCACTTGTTTATACAGCCTGAAAAAGGGTGGTGGGGGCGGGGGGGAGAGGAGGTTGGGGATGAGGAGAGTGAGTCAGGGAGAGAGAAGTAAAGTCTATTAAAGGCCCCGGATGCTCAAGTATCCGTAGTATAAACAACCAGTATTTTAAACATCTTCAGTCATGTTGTTTGGACAGATGAGTTTAAGGGGAATAGGGCTGGCAAGTTATTGAAAGGGATGGCCTTCCACGAGCTTTCAGAGAGAGAGAGAGAGAGACCCCTTTAACACCGCAAGCTTGGATCAGTCTATTTATTTACTGTCCCGCGGTTCCTAACGCACCTGGGTGCCGATTGCAGAGATGATATTTAGGACGTCCTGCCGGTTTTAGTCGACGTTTTACTTTACAAATGGTTGCATTTCCTACATCCTTCCTCGCTTAGCATCCTACCAGGGAGTCTGGCAATGGAAAGACAGGAAAAGAAGGAAACTATTTAGCGCTTAAATTTAATCGTGGTTGATCGGTGTGTAGGCTCCATACTCTTCTGATCCTTATTGCTTTGGTCAACACAAAGTATCAATCATACTTTCTTTTAATTAACAATGGATCCAGCGCTGTGTTGGGTTTTAAGCCTCAACGACACTGCGGTTAATAGGAACGTTTGTTAATTTTCCACCTCAAAAGCCAGGCACTAATTTCAGGCGATGCCCGTTAATCATGAGCTGCTAACAAACCCGAGGCGCTCAAATAGAAGTACAGAGTCTCTGTGCTTAAAGACTTGGAGTCAAACCCCAGTTGGAAAAGTTTCAGACTGAGCCCATCAGCTCATTCCCTGCTCTTGAATCTTCGCGTGGACAAATGTATACCTTGGTAGCATTTAAATCCACCAGAAACAGAGAGCGCAATATTATTGTCTGCCGGAAGCTGGAGAATTTGTGCAAGAGCGCAGGAGAATTAAATTAGGCCTCCGGAAGCTCCATTACCATGGTTCTAGTAAACACACCAAATTTGCCGTTTCTCTGAAGGCTATTTCTCCACTAGACTATTAAGAGGGAGTATAAATTTAGCAGGATGCCTGGGCGCATTTGACGATCGCTTTATCTGCAGCCCTCGCTATCTTTTATTTTGAAAGGGATGTCTAAAGGTCGCTTAACTGCTCCCTCTTTAACTCCCGTCCCTCTAAATTATCTGGAGGGTCTCGGTAATCTCCGACCATTCGACAGTTGCTGCAGAGCGGAAAGTCAGCGCCCCGATAGTGTCAGATCCTATCGGCCGACACCGCCGGCGCTGTTTGCTGTCGGAATTTTAATTGGGAGAGATGGGTGCCTTTCACTTGATAAGGTATTAATAAACCAGAGATGATAGACTTTGTACAGACAATAGAGATTGTACAATATTGATACGCTTCTTAGCAGTTTGCCCTCCAGTTTGGTGAACTAAGAAATGGTAATAATTTGTACCGAGGAAAGGTGTTTTTAATTATATAAATGGCACAGACAATAATCATAATTTTTAATAAACTCAAATTTCGAACTCATATATTGGATAATTTTTATTTCAGAATTTTTCTGCATTAGAATTTGACATCGCTATTGAGAGACACCCAATTAAGTGTTAATTTAAACGGAGAAACAGAGACAAAACGGTACAAGTTATCACGTAAAAATTGCTACACATGGATTGCTACTTACATTGGGCAGGTTTTATTTGCATCAGTGCGAACGAATAGATGAAAATATCAAGTGTGTTCAAACCTGAAATGCGTGGTTAAACATGTCAGCAAATTACCATATTATTTTCAAATAAATGCTGGAAATGCCCAACGCTTTACATTTAAAATGCTTCGGAAATGGAAGTAATCGTCAGGCGAGCTGGTACAACCAAAAACGCGGTGTTGTAAAAATATAGTTGGGCGTTGCAGTGGTAGCGTTTCCCTATTGTATAGATAAATGCGGATGAACTGAAGATTTCATTGAGGAAATAATAAAGGATCGTTGAAACAACACATAGCGATGGGCTGAATGGTCGCTGGCTTCTTCATATGTAAGGATGACTCTCCCTATTCCATTCTCTGTTTAAATCCTGAAGAAAATCTGATTTTTTTTCTTGTGGCTCGCGAGCAGCTTCCAACGGAATCAAAATGCGCATTTATTGCCAAAATAGTGGATGCTAGTCAGGCATCGAGCATCGGGACGTGAGTCCTGTATAAAATTACAAAAGTTACATTTTAAATGTGTTATAACTTGCAAGTCTGACAGCGAAAGTACCAACAATCATTTCAATGATTTAATTACCTGCCAATTTACAGGGAGATCTGAGAAAGGCATATGGGTTGGTGAAATGTAATTTTCCCCTGAAATTAATAGGAAACTGTGCAGCCATCCCTCGTCAGAAAGTCATGATTAAATCATATCTCTTGTTTGATATGAGAGTTGAACTAGGTTCAAGTACGTTCAAATGATTGCTTTCCATTCTCTCGTTTCCAAGTAAATAACCGAAGGGCCATGTAATAGCATAAATTCTGTTCTAATGTCTTGCCACATGCTTTGTTATGTGGCAAGACATTAGATGCAAAATTGTACGGCGAGTGAAATAAATTTTCATCACTTCTTAAAAATATATGCCTTAAAATGCAGCGATGATCACAGCCAGATATCCCATCTTCTTTAATTTCAAACTCATCAGTATAATATCACTTTGCTGCGTATTAACCAAAAGGCGGCAAAGCTTTAGGAGGTAAATTAAGTGAATAAATTTTCACTCATGCGTTATCGACATTCAATTAGGAGGAACCGCGAGGCCAGTTCGATCTTGTTTCGCTGGGAGTTTGCCCAAAATATGAGGCTGCAAGTTCTTGGTTCTGTTTAAGCGCTGGAGCTGAGGAGGCACGGATCCGACGTGACGGCAAGTCAGTTCACTCTCGCTTTTGAAACGTTAACTTTATTTCTCTCTCTCTCCGCAAATGCTGTCGGGCCTGCTGAGTTTATCCAGCAAACCCGGCTTTTTATTTCACTCCCCGCACCTGGCGAGTTTGCAGTCGGCGCGAAGCAGACGATACAGTTCGCATCTCAAGTTTAACAACAAATCACAAGTGAAAACAACTAAAGCAAAGCCGACAATGCGGAGATAAGAAATAACGGAGTTGTCCCAAAAAGAACTCATGATGTGGATATAATTATTGGTGAAATGGAACGTAATGGGTAAATTATTGATTCAATCATACCGTTATTCAAGTTTTCCGATTTTGTGTTCCTTAAAATGTTCACCTCTATAATATCACCTTCCTCCCGATGGCAAAAGATTGCAATTTTGCTGTCTGAGATCCGCAAGATTGTTAAGATTCGCTAGCAACACGAATGCATTCATTCTCATATTTTCCCAGCAGATTTAACACGGTATTGCCGGTTTCAACCGAGAAGTAAGTAGTTATGTTGTGTTAATTCGCCTGAAGAGAAACCCCTCGACTCGAATTAATTTCACTGAGCGCTAGTTTAATGAAATCACTTATCTCGGTCGTGACACCCAGCGCGTTCGTTTTCACATCGAAAAGGGTGCCGATCAGATTCCAGGGTAATGAGTACTCCACTCGCCAGCCAATATCTGCAGTGATCTACGTCTGATTTCAGCGCTCTTGAAAAGTAAAGTGAGATGCGGAAACCAAGAACGTAAACCAGGGAAAGAGAGAAAAATACAGATGAGTTGTTTCGGAGTTTAGGTGAGGTACGGCAATGCAACACTTGTAAATTGCTAAGTTCAATAGACCAGCGTGTTCCACCTCCCAGAATAAATTCAGCCTCTGTTTTGTTTTAGTTTAGATATTCATGCCGTTTATTGCGTCATTATAGATGGAAGTTAAATATAATAGGAGGGAGATCAAAGCAATTGTAACCAGGCCGTGGCAAAATTATTTGGTGATTGATATTTCTTATATTTAAGCTACGCCACTGTTCAAAACTAGCGGTTGCAGCTGAGATAACGCTAATCTCGAGATTTCAAGGGCAGTAGAATATAAACAGTTATACGAAGCTCGACGGTGGCTGTTATGAATGAAGTGGACAGAGCGTGTTATGTAATGGGTGCTTTAAGTGACACTTCCGTTGTCTTTGAAAAACGGGACTTTTATTGATCTGTGATTGCGCTGTAACTGTACTTAACCAATGACAAAGTTCCCCCCTTTTTTTGTTAATCTTTACCAATTTCAGTAAAACCACTTTTGTCAGTGTTAAAACCCCCGAGAACTGAAGATTGAAAGTGCCTATAACCCACAGGTGGGACAATGAAGGACATCTGGCCGCGATCCCCCGATTTCAGCAGCTCCTCCCCAAACCCGCAACCCCCAATATTATTGGCTTGAATGGAACCCCGTAACAGAGTTGCAATTTCCAACATGCGTGTCATGTTATAGCATGTAGAAAGTGTTATGTGTCCTGTACAGCTATATAGATTCGACCACTCTGTACATCCTACATTTCAGTAAATTAAACGGCAGAGCGAAATCCTTATCTCTGGTAAGGCGATCAGGTGGAAGTACCGAGAGGCGGAAAAATAAATTGGAAAGGGGCTAATTTTCCCAAGTTAATTTAGCAAATTCTTTTGTTATTATATTTGCACATGTCTCTTTTTAATTTTGTGAAGCATTTTGCTAATTCCCTTATTTTTGAGGGACGATTTAACTGCGCATAAAATTTTATGTACAGGTTCCTTGTGTTAATGTCCCTTGTATCAATGTCCAATGTATCGCCATCCATTGTATCACTATCGATCATATCTCTGTTCCTTGAGTCGCTGTCCACTCGTATACCATAAAGTTATGAACTATTTAACTCACTCCAGGCCTAAGGATCAAAACAAGGCGTATAGGCATAAGTGTGGTTACAGAAATGATCAATTCATATACTTCTTATTTCTCGATTCGAATACGGATTGTTAAATGTACAAAAAAAAGTAGACTGACAGACAATAGGGAAAATAACATTCCCTCTGTCACTTTCTATTGCATAGTTTCTGATACAGTACAATGTTAGTATGGGCAGATTCGGAGCAAAATGGGGGTTTATATACTGTTATATTATAATCTGTAAGCACTTACTTTATGGAATTGATTATTATGTTTCATAATGATAGTTTTTATTATAATACATTCTGAAGATGTATTATCATTAAAGAAACCGTAATCTCTTAATTGGCGGAATGAAGAAATATGTGTCTTTGCGGTTCCAGTTATCTCCAGATATGCACATATTTACATAATATAACAAAGATAGTTTCTTCACTGTTAAATTCACTTCAAGAGAATAAATGTTAGAAAAACCAAACTGATTGACTGTTTACATCTTCGATCTTTTCTATATAAATAATAATCACATGCACGATTATGTGATTATCTTACTTTATTTATCGACAATAATTATTTTGCGGTATACTCAAATACTGGTTTGTAATATTTAGCTGGTGTGTATGCAATTAGTACACTTTAGGTAACTGTCGGAATGAAAATAAGTTAAAGGATTTTAAAAATGCTACTGTGACCATCGCCGAATGTGAGAACACATGCATGTTGAAACTGGATGTGCGAAAGTATATGGGTTGGTTTTGTTTAAAATTTTATATTCCCTTTCCTTAAAAAAGAATCCCCATCTGCCATCACATAACGTCAATCATATTCGAAGACTAAAAAATATACAATTTTGAATTTCATTCTGCATTTCTTTACCCCTTGAGTAAACCATAACGCAGTTTCTGCATTACGAAGAAGAGTCACTGGACCGCCAAAAGTTAACTGTGTCTCTCTGTCCACAGATGCTGCCAGGCCTGCAGAGTTCCTCCAGCAATTGTTGATGTTATGTGAAAGCTAGATGTGCTCAAGATTGTTTAATGATTTATATTTCCTTTTCTTTAAAAAGAAATGCAGTAAACACCGATCAAATCAATGTAAGAGCTAAAAACAAAACTCCAGCAGGAACATAGGAACAAGAGTAGGCCATTCAGCCCCTCGATCCTGTTCTGCTCTTCAATGAGATCATGGCTGATCTGTGGCCTAACTCGAGATACCGGCTTTTAACACGTATCCGGTTAACAAAAATTGCCTATCTCGGATCTATCTACATCACATCGATCATATCAAAGCAAAGACTAAAACAAACTGCAATTCGTTTTGCTTGAATTCACCCCTCACGCTAATCGCATCAAAGCAAAGACTAAAAGTTCTGAAGGGCCACTGGACTCAAAATGTTAACTCTGCTTTCTCGTCACAGATGCAGCCAGACATGCTAATTTTGCCCAGCAATTTATATTTATTAGTTCGGATCTTTAGCATCTACAGTTCTTTATGTTAGTACAATTTGGAATTGCCTTCTAGATTAATGCACCACTTACACCAATGGCATCAAAGCAAATACTTTTAAAAATTTGGAATGCTTTCTGCAATCGTACTGAAACAAAGATTGAAAAACAATATCATTTGGAGTTCTCTTATGCATTAATTCACCTATCCCATCAATCGTAACGACTCAAAACCTAAAAAAGAGAATTTCTTTCTGCATTAATTTAGCCTTTGTTTCAATCATACCATCGCAAGGTTTAAAAAATACATAATTTGGAATTGCTTTCTGCATTAAATCACCTTTCGCCGAATCGTATCAAAGCAAAGACTAAAAATTTCATTATGAATTGCTTTATGCATTAGTTCACCTCTCAAATCAATCGTATGAAAGCAAAGAGTATAAAAATACTTAATTTGGAATTGATTTCTGCCCTAATTTTCTGCATAGCGCCCGAACAAGAAAGACATCAGTCAGCTTCAGCTTCTGGCGGGAACGCGCTCTTCTCCCCCGGCCTGGGGCTCGTGTCCGCGCCCCGGCGGCCGCACGTGACACACGGCCAACCAATGGGAGATTGCTCCTTACCTGTCCCGCCCACCCAACCGGCCTCCATGGAATCTCCGGCTCCTGGGAGCCAATGACGCGTGTTGGGCACGCCCCCCGGGCACTGCTGTGACGTCACCCGCATCCCCCAGGGGTGGCCGAACAGCAACAAAACTGCACTCGAAGTCTCTGCAGTTTGGAAGCTATTGGCTGCAGCAAAAAGAAATCCCACCTAATCCACTTTAGTTGCATGTCAGTTTTACAAGAGAGGGAGGGAAAAAATTGTGCAATTAAAGGGAGCTTGAAATCTTTTTATTTTCGGTTGCAATTTAGGTGGGCGAAGAAAAGGCTGCTGGATTTTCCTTTTTTCTTGGCAAAAGAGAGATTAAACTGGCGGGTTTATAATTAATCCCCCACGCTTCTTGCCCGATGATGCTTCCAAGCCCGGTCACGTCGACGCCATTCTCGGTCAAAGATATTCTGAATCTGGAGCAGCAAACGCGCCAGCAAGTGGCCCACCATTTACAACAGGATTTATCGTCTCAGTTCCAGCCGCCGCCGCCGCCTTCGTGCATGCACGCCGCGGGGGAAGCCTCCAGTTTTTCGGACGGGGAAGAGAAAATTCCCTTTTTGAACTCTCTGTCAGTACAAGACAGTCAGGGGGATCCGAGCCTTTCCCCCGAGCTTTACGTTCACGCAGGACTGAGGAGCCCGTGTGAAACCAAATTGGACGAGGAGATCCTACGAGACGAGAGCACGAGTAAGTAACTAATCGTCTAAATTCTAGAAAGAGATGAACCGGAGGTCAAATATTGCAAAATCTGCAGCATTGAAATGTATTTATGTTAACTTCTAAAAATGTTTTGCGAAGGCGTATATAAATATGTATATATGTAAACAAACACAAAAATGCTGGACAATCTTTCATACTGATTTCACGAATCAGGTGCTCAACATTATACCCGGGCGTAATTTATATTATGTGAAAGGGACACTACAGCATTGAAAAATACCTTTAAAATTAATTTTCGAGTGACCCGGAGATAAAATGAGTTTTCCAGGTGGCCGGAAGAATGGATTTTATTTAATGCTCTACAATAATCGGTTCTGACACCAAGACCACGGGAACCACATTTCAATTCAGAAACCCAAATATACTTAGTCTATTTCTAGGAACTGTGCCGGGGTCTCTGAGTCATTTATCCTGCTGTAAATTGTTCACACTTCCTTTAATGTAATTCCCATGTTTCAGTTGTTTTGCAGTCTGCAGTGTCTTCTTAGTTTTGTTTTAGTACGTTTGAACAGTTCGAAAGAACTCCACAACTATGTATCCTATTTTAGGCCTGTGGACAGGGTGAGTACTGCCATCATTAGCAAAAGCGTTACTTATCAAAATGGATAGAGAAGTATTTAAATCATAGCGTACATTGGTCTGTGCTTCCGTATTTTCATACATTTCAAACAGGTTCAGTTGAAACAAACTTTGCCGAGATCATTCAAAAATCTGGAAGAATGAAGCACTTTAATCGGACACTTTTTTTTAAAAAAAGGTGACAAGTGGTGACCGTCATTTAGGCCAGATAGATCTTGAAAACAGATATTAACTGGCACAAACGATAAAAAAAATTACTGTGAATTCACACATACATAGTGCTTTTATTTAATTTTTCGGTAAATGAAGTTGGCGCCTCATGATTGTGGAATTAAACAGCTCGACAAAAGGCGTGATATTTTCGCCTTTAATTTAAATTCAATATAATTTAATCTAAGAATTGAGCTGCATGAGGCTGAATTCCCTCGCTCACAAAAATTGTTACAATTGCCTCTTCAATCTGCCCGGTTTAATATCGACTCGAAAGAAATATTCACACCAATGCCCCGGGATTCATTGAATTGGTCAGAGTCGTGTGCATCTGGTTATTGCTGGAAATTGCATTTCTTGTTGCAAACCGTGTCATTAATGGCTCGGTCTTATTTCTGCAGAAAACTACTCCATTAAGAAGTGCCCAGAGAGCGAGGACAATAAGACAGAGGATGGTGAACGGCCGAAACAGAAGCAGAGAAGGAAACCCCGTGTGCTTTTCTCCCAGGCCCAGGTGTTTGAACTGGAGAGAAGGTTCAAGCAGCAGAGATACCTGTCTGCCCCCGAGAGGGAGCACCTGGCCAGCACTCTCAAACTGACCTCCACTCAGGTCAAGATCTGGTTCCAGAACAGGCGCTACAAGTGCAAGCGGCAACGTCAAGACAAATCATTGGAGATCGCGGGCCACCATCACCCGCCGCCTCCCAGACGAGTGGCGGTCCCCGTGTTGGTCCGGGACGGCAAACCGTGCATAGCAGGATCCCAGAGTTACAGCAGCCCTTACAGCGTCGGCGCCAACGCTTACGCCTACAACGGCTACCCCAGCTCGTACGGCAGCTACGGCGGCGCCCCGGCCTACAACGCCAACTATAGCTGCACCTACACCAGCATCCCGTCGCTGCCGCCTTCCACGGCGTCCAATGCCTTCATGAACGTGGACCTCAGTAACGTGAACGGCACGGTACAGACGCAGTCTCACCAAGGATCCTCTGTGCCCGCATGCCAAGGGACTCTGCAGGGCATCCGAGCCTGGTAAGGTGCCATGTGAGACCAGAACTGTTGGCTGTTTTCACTGGCCCTGAATTTTTTTTTACCTTAGGTCAATTCAGAAATCAAAGAAAGGTTATTTTGAAGGAACAAAAAGATTACTATTATGGTTCCCTTTCAGGAATCCCGCTTGGACAATCCCAATTCATTTCAGATTCCTTTGGAATGTCTCTGCCAAATATTACACTCTGTTTTGTATATTCTCTCCTAACCCTTGTGATTTCACCCTTTCTCGTTCGATTTACCTTCAAGACCGACAGGGATGGAGCACAGACCATCCTCCGGACTCTACTGTTCACAATTGCGTTGTTCGGCAGCACAAAAGTAAATACCCCAAAAGGGGTATTAGGAAGAGCAGCAGAGAGAGATAAAGGAGAAAAGAGACACCTTCACATCTCGTCTGTAGGTTTGGGAGTTATTTTTGAAAAAACAAAATACGAAAACAGTGTTGGATATGCTTCAGGAATCCTCATAATTCTAAAAGAGGAGATATTTGGAGAAAAGACTACGAATAATATAACATAAACTCCGAAAAGCACCAGAGATACTAGCGGGTCAGGCAGCGCCTGGTAAAACTCATTTTCTCTCTCTCTCTCTCTTTCTTCCTCTCTCTCCCACCAGGCCTGTTGCTTAACTTAATCTGTATTCCATAGCCGATTGACAGCATCCGCAGTATTTTGCATTTTCGGCCTGCTACAAACGTTGTGTTGACTCATTCTGGGAGACGGGGCTCGTGTTTAAAAGGCCAGCAATTTCTGCCCCTCCCGAGCTCCTCTTTATGAACTGAAGCAGTTTGATTGAAATAGACCACCTCAGTCGGCAGCTAAGAGATGCTGCTATGCCAGTTAAGTCAATTTGTAAAGCAGGTAAAGTACAACAGAAAACAGAGTATTTTTTTAAATGAACCTTCATGGGTCACGTTTGCTGAAACCAGTCTTTTTTTTTAAAGAAAAGCCTATAATTTGTACATGTTGTACACTAGGTTTAAATTTTCAAACTGCAGTGGGTTGGGGTAGCGGTATTATTGACATAACTGCCAAACTACCCTTCCCCAATATTAGTATTAGTTCGAACCGACCCTTTCACAGCGGAATTCCGTTTTTGAAGTCACACTTGAAGAATCAGGGATTCGCCTCAAACACCTTCCTTATGAAGTCTGCGCATAATTTAAACATTTAGCAGCATTGCTAAAGCAAAGGATCCACGAGCTGTGAGTTAGAACTCCTTTTCAGGTGGATCAGAAAATAAATAAACATAAACAGAACTTTGGCCAAAAAATGTCTCATGTACATACCGAGCAATTCTCAGAAAACCTTTCACTTTAATTTGTACCATAGCTGCGAGTGTTAACATTTCAGTGGCGTGTATAAAGTTATGTATATAGCAAAGCTTATTGTTCGTGAAGGATTCCCTCTACCCCGTCCCCAGCTTGTATAATACTCTGCTATTCGAAAAAGAAACGCTGGAATACACTAAGCGGAGTTATCACAAAAAATGAATAAATGTTGAGGTGCAATATGTACATATCTGAGTCCCTGGTGTACTTGTTTTGAAGCTATTATTTTCGATGGACGCCTGTGTTAGCGTAATTCCACTTAAGTGATTGTTTAGATATTAGCAAAATGCTGTCAGTCCTTAAAGAAAATACGTTTTGATTAAAGCGTAACTCTACTTGAACCATTTGTATCTACGATGCTGGGGAGTGGAGAAAAAAAGTAACCGATAACTAATTCCGACTCACAGTATGGCCTTGCGAGTTATTAAGAGGCCATGCTGTTCGGATATGTTGAATTTTATTCGTTTTGGAGCGCTCGTGTAATGAGACGCCAGGTTGGGAATAAAACGCGTTTAACCAGGCCAAAAGCCGTTGCCTGAAATTTCTGAACAAAGTAGCGATAGCATCAAACATATCGCAGCCGTGTTAAGTGACAGTTTTGACTTGAAGGTGAGAAGCAACTTCTGGAGTAATAAAAAGAATAGTTTTGTTTCAGAAAGAGAGAGAGAAATCAGCGCACGAAGCTTAATTCTATCAGGATATGAAACACAGTAATGAAATGTTTATTCAAACGCTGTGTTAAACCGCCCAAAAAGCTGCCTTTGTGAGACCGTGTCCTTTGCTCAATTGCCTCGTACAGAGAGGTGGAAAGGCCAGCGCCTGCCACGCTCGACGTGAATTGTTCATGTGCCAAGCGCCGTGAAAGAGAAAGTTATTATATAGAAAAAACCTTTTGAGAGGTGTGATTAGAAGCACTAAGTACATTGAAAGAATGTCCGAGTTAGGCTCCGAGGTACCTACAATGGCTTTCATAAGTTTCGGGAACAAAAGGTGGGGTGTCGGAGGTTTCGCACGTAGAGACAAAACCCTAAAGTTCCGAGATTGACATTTGTAAATATGCCCCCATTTAATAGGCTGATTAATAGAACGATGCCCAAATTCTGTTTGCTTTTTCTCGCCCCAATCCCGCCTCTCCATCTTAACGTTTTTTTTGTTCGCGGTGAAAGGCGCTTGATTATGGAGGGGTGTGGGGTGGTGGGGGGGGGGGGGGGGGAGAACTTGCAGTCTGAAGGGCCAGTGAACATAAGATTCAGCAGGAGGCAGCCTGGCCGAAAGAGGCTTATTATTCTTGCAAGTTTAGCAACCTGTGCTGGCATATTTCACATGGCTGTAAGTTTTTTTTTAAGCGCAGTTACATTACAGAGAAGCAAAGAAATAGGAGGGACCCAACCACTTCAATAGGTGCGTAATGTTTACAGAGTATGATAAATTGACACTGTGCATAAATATAGCACAGTCTTTACTTTTATTCAAACCATTATACAATGCCTGCTTTACTGAATCCAACCCCTGAGGGAGGGGAGAGAATCCCTGTTGTCTCAGGATCTATCGCGTGCTGTTCATGAAATAAAATTGAAGGCGATAGTGAGAAAGTGGGGAATGTCATATCCTCGTAAACCGCTTGTAATGCCCCACAGACACGGCTCTTAAATCACAATTATCCAGGGCTTTCCAACGCCGTAAAGTTGCTGGCACTTGCAAATCTCGTCAAGATAAACTTTTTTTAGACTGAAGATAGCATTCGCAAAATTATGTCAGGAAATGACCTCGGTTTTATATATTTGATTTAAAAGCTCATTTTCCTAATAAAATTAGTCTTTAAAAGAACACAATAAGTTTAAATGCGCAGAGACGATTTATTTTCCCCTGGGGTTATAAAATGGGCAGAATTCGTGTATGTCAGTCCCCTGCTTAGCGGAATCCTCGTTCACAGTGCCGTATACAATCGGCGATCGTACACAACCAGCAATATTGTATACACTGTAATACACAGATGCCGAAATACAATAATGTTCTCCATTACTGTCACGCATTCACTTCAAGATGGGAGTTTACAAGGCCACCCATTCGTATACCCGTGATCATTATAGGCACACGTACACACACAAAAGTAATGCATATTCACACGCAAACAAACATTCACATATACACAGAAGCTTCGAAATATGTGAAGGAACAGGCCATTCAGCCCGTCGACCATTCAATGCGATGATGGCTGACCCTGCAGTTCAATGCTTTTTTTCCTGCTCCCTCCCTATCCCCTTGACTCCTCTGCCCTCTAGAAAGCTATCTAGCTCTTGCTTGAACATATTCAGTGATGTGGTCTCCAGGGCTTTCTGTGGTACAGAGTTCCACAGGTACATGGCCCTCAGACTGAATAAATTATTCCACATCCCGGTCCAAAAATGGCCTACCCCGTATCCTGAGACAGTCCCACAAGTGAGTTCTGTCAGCTTTGTCAGACTGTTATATGTTTCTGTGCGATCTCTTGTTCTTCCAAGCTCCAGCGAATACATGCCCAGTCGGCCCAAACTCTCTTCCATGGACAAATCTGCAACCCCAGGAATTAATCAGGTGAATCTTCACTGCACCCCCCCCCCACGATGACAAATATATCTTATGGCAAGTGAAATTATATAGTTCGTACACGCAACAAATACCGTTGATACGTAGTGTCCATCAAAAACCAGGGTAATCTGACAGCCCAGCGCTGATATTGGCGATTGGAATAAGATGAGAATTTAAACACTTTAGTCTCCCTAAAACATCATGTTTCTTATCATGGACCTACCTACGGCATATGGACTGCAGCGGTTCAAGAACGCACCTTCTCCAGGGGCAAGGAGGGGCGGACAATGAGTGCTGGCCAGCCAGCGGCGGCCACATCACACGAGTGATTAAAAAAAGGGGAAAATAGGGACGAGATCGAAATTGGGTCGGACTATTTTCTTTACTCCAAACTCGGTTGCATTTGCCCCGGATCAGTGAGTGAGCGTACGATTAGTTATCAACACTGCGGAAATGTGCAATGAGACGCAGAGTCAGTGACGCTGCTTCAACAGCGCACTTTGCTTTCTCTGTAACATGGGACGTAAAATGAATTTCTGTAGCGTGCAGTGGTGAAGAAAGAACCGTGTGGAGTGATAACGGGAACTGCAGATGCTGGAGAATCCGAGATAACAAGGTGTGAAGCTGGATGAACACAGCAGGCCAAGCAGCATCTCAGGAGCACAAAAGCTGTTTCGGGCCTAGACCCTTCATCAGAGAGGGGGATGGGGAGAGGGAACTGGAATAAATAGGGAGAGAGGGGGAGGCGGACCGAAGATGGAGAGAAAAGAAGAACCTTGTGGCGTAGTTTGGTCGTGCCTATTGCAGGTTAAGTAGGACGGACTGGTAATGGGGGTGGGGGTGCTGGTGATGGAGCACAATGCGGGCGAATAGAGTTTGGGGTCTGGGTCTGTGGGGAGGAACTGATGACGTTTAATATATTCCAGACTCTGCGGAGAAAGCCCCCTCGCAGTCAAAATTCTCGCTCCTACTCCCCTGTCGGGGATACGCTTGAAGTGAAATGGGGGACATTTCCAATGGAAGCGCTGAATGTATTCCGCGGACAGTAAAAATGATGATTTTTGTGGGTGCCGCGTCCACATTCTGGATCCTTGATCTACTTGTCACGGACATTTCAACATTGCTCCTCGCTTTAAACTGTGTTTTATGACTAGGTCGAAAGGCACCTTCAGCTGCTGGCAGAGCCGTTGAGCTAAATCCTTGCAAGATATTCCAAGTTTATTTATTCCTCTGGGAAGCAATATCTTAACAATCCCATTTCTAGTGGAATCTGGGAATATGTCTCTGAGGAATTACCTTTTATGACTTACCTGGGTTTGTTCGTGTTGTGGCTACAGATAACGACTAAGGAACTGTGTCCTCTTCAAACAGTCAGCGATTGTCATCGTCACACATGCTCAACATGAGCATAATAGCAACCCAGAGCGGCTTAGTTTGGTCTTGCGGCCCATTTTGAAAAGCCGTCCCGAATTTCTGTAATTCGGGCCCAGTCCTGTTGTTAATGTGTTTGCAGTCGGCTTTGTTTACAGGGGGCACTTCAACCGATAATCCTTCAGAGATAAGGCGGCTGTATTGCTGTGATTGTGGGCGAGCGAATCTAATGGACAGATAATTAGCAGTAAACAAAAAGAAGGGTTTTCAACGGTGTGTATGCAGCGGACAACGCCACTTTCCCGGCTGCTGCACTACCGGTGACCAGGATAAGTGGCACGAGGGGGGAGGGAGAAAGACTCGCCGATGAATCAAAGCAAATAGAAGCGGCGACAGAATGGCGATGTTCGCGGATCCACTTAAGCAATAGAGCTGGTGAGTGTTTGTAATAGGGGTTTCAGATTCATATCAGCTCAGGTTGAACTAACACCGTGTGCAATACAATCTTTCACCTCTTGTTGCAAAACAAGAAGCATCGACAGCTTGAATACCCAAGGCTAGCAAGATCTACGAGGCACATCCATTATTTTGTGAAGGGACCAGAATGGTGGTATTGTATTCTATGTAGTAAAATATTATTAAATGTAGGCAGATCAGTGTAATGCTACGGCGGAATGTCTACTGTGTCATATATTTCTGTGTCTGTATTTTTTTCTCTCTCTTTGAGATCTGCTTAATTAACTTATTAATTGCATGTTTAATTAGCCACACGCAGAGCGAGCCC
Organism: Stegostoma tigrinum; assembly: GCF_030684315.1. NCBI lineage: Eukaryota > Metazoa > Chordata > Chondrichthyes > Orectolobiformes > Stegostomatidae > Stegostoma > Stegostoma tigrinum. The sequence goes on from NC_081373.1 coordinate 9,143,920, forward strand.
TGCATTCCCACTGCTTCAAGGTATCGTCTGTGTAGCAATCCCACCTTCCCCCGCCCCGACAATTCCCCCACCCTCACCCCACCACGCCACACACACACTTAGTCTCCAACAGGGATCGGTGCAGGGCAATCATTGATCTCTGCGATAGGAATACTGTCTTGGGAGTTAGTTAAGGTGGGGGGGGGGGGAAGCAGAGCAACTCCAATTAAATGATGCCACAATTCATATTAAGACTGGAAAGCAAGTTTTGATCAAATTCTGTTGTGTATGTCAAAGTGGGAAAATTGTGGTTAACTGGAGCAACCGTACGCAAACATTACTGTTCATTATTGAGCTCGAATCTGCCTTATTGGTTAATGATTTCAGACTCTCACTTTGTGCTATGAGCAAAGCCCATAACCACTTAGACGAAAGGGTTAAGGAGTGAAGGAGTAGTTTAGAGGAGTGCTGAATACTAATAGGGTCGGATGTAGCAACCAATTCCGCTGGCAGGTTTGTCGACAACCAAAGCGCTTAGCTTGAGGATAATTGGCCAAAGAGTGAGAGGGAGAGATGGGCATTTTATTTTGCACAGTGGACTGTTGTGGTCTGGAATGCACTCTGGAGGGAGCCGATTCGATATTAACTTTCTAAAGAGAACTGGAGGAGCTCTTGTTGAAAAAAACATATTGCCTAAGCCATGGGGTAAAAGAAAATTGGCGGGACTAATTGGCTAGCTCAATCAAACAGACGGTACAGCCCCGATGGGCTGAATAGCCTCCTTGGGCCACTAGGCGACTCAGTGTTTATGTATAATTAGGGACAGAGAGCAAAAGGGGAAATACTTGTCGAGACGAGCGAGGGGGTGGACTAATGTGAAATATTGGCCAATTTCACAACCCAGTACCTGTGAGGGCGGCACAGAGACCCCTACACTGAAGCGGGAGAGGCAGAATGCACTGTCGCGTACAAACACCTCCTGAACCCCACTTCTCGCGGGGATGCACAGCACTGTTGGAATTCTTTGAGAGCCCATATCCCGGGCATTCGAACGAGAAGAGAATATGGCTGAACAGTGTCTTGTCAGTGATTTGATCGAACTCAAATATGGCATCGGTTCTAGCACTTAATGTTTCATAATGACATACAATTTGATCGCAATTTGAACGGATTGCTGGCCGTCGTAAAATAGTGCACTTTTATTAAAGCTAATTCATCGTGGGCTCAGAACAATGAGTCTCTCTTGAATATATATATATTTTAAAAGTAATGGAAGTTGCATGTAAATACTTCAGCAAATCACATATATTGATACAACCTTAACTAGCATTGCTGTTCCCATCTCCGTCTGCAATATTGTTCAGCATTTCTTTGCACATCACATCAGCCTCAATCGCTAACAACCAACAGAAAAGTGTCCCAGAGAGCAGACAAATGCAAATATCAGTTATATTGTGTCACTCAATCATTGCTTCCTGATTTTCTCTCTCCTTTTGTTCTTCGTTTTTCAACCTTGCTCTCGGCTTCACCATCTCGTCCGGGTGTCGCGATAAGAACAGAAATTTAAATAGAGTAGAGCAGCATCATTCATCATTGATGCCTAACCTTCACCGAGGACATTCCAACAGTGGCCAGCAGTGTGTCCGTGTGTAAGCAGCGCCAACAGGTAACATGTTACAAATATAGACAAAATGCTCCGTTCGTAAAACCTGAAAAACAATTAAATAGACAACTTACAGACACTTCCTCTACCCTGAGCCTAAAATATAAGAGCATATAGAGGAGGCGATGGCCTAGTGGACTGTTAATCCAGAGACTCAGATCATGTTCTGGTTCTAATCCCGGGTTCGAATCCCGCCACAGCAAGTGATGGAATTTAAATTCAAAAAATATCTGGAACTAAGAGTCTAATGATACCCATGAACAGGCAGAATGGCGAAACCCTATCTGGATCAGTGGTGTCCTTTAGGAAAGGAAAATGCCACCCTACATGTGACTCCAGTCCCACAGCAATGTGGGTGACTCTTAACTGCCCTCTGGGACATTAGGGATGGGCAATAAATGCTGCCTGGCCAGCGATGCCCTCATCTGGTGAATGAATAAAAGGAAAACAAAACCCAAATCTTACTTCATGTTGGCCAATTTTAAAAAGCAGAGATACCGAGACTTTTCTTGCCATACCTATCCTCTCTGTCTCTCGCGTACACGTGCAAAATACTGACCTAAGCGCATTGCTATTGATCTCCCCGTGTGTACGTGATTACGTATGCTGCTATGCATGCGCGTGGCTGTATCCATGAAAGAGATAATGGGAACTGCAGATGCTGGAGAATTCCAAGATAATAAAATGTGAGGCTGGATGAACGCAGCAGGCCAAGCAGCATCTCAGGAGCACAAAAGCTGACGTTTCGGGCCTAGACCCTTCATCTATGAATTTGTGTTTTGGCCGTGTGCAAATATACATGTGTATGGGCGAGTGCATGTTTGCGACGTGTGCACATGTTTTGTGTACATATATATGGACGAGTGAGTGTGTTCGTGTTTATATGTGTGTGCATATATGCATGTGTCTTAATGCGTGTGCGTGAGCATGCACAAATACGTGTACACGCACGTGCATGTATATTTTTCGATGTGTGCTCATAAGTATGTAAAACTTATGTATGTGTCTGTACATATACATGTATACATGGGGGTGAGAATGTATGTATGAATGTATGTGCATATGTCTAAAGGTGTGTCTATATGCATGTACATGTGAAAGTTTGTGTCTACCTGTGTGTATATTTGCGTGTTTGTTTATATGTATGTGTCTGTGGATGCTTGCATGTATAACCATGTGTACACATGAAGGCGTGTATGCTGAGAGTGGAAATTCAACAGGTTCAAGATTGGCTTTTCCCGCGTTACTAGGCTTCTGAACGAACCTCCCAAATTCGAATCTAATTTTCAAATTGCTTTTTGTACACCTTCTCTGCAGCTGTCCCTTTATATTCCTCGCCCTGCTCTATCATGCCGTGCACTTTGTATGGAATGATGTGCCTGTGTTGCGGGTAAACCATATGAAAAGGTTACGTCTTGCTCTGTGGCAGCCTCTCATGTCTGTGAAGGGATCACAGTAGGCCTTAACTCTGGGTCACATTTCAGAGTGTAGCCGCTCACCTTTTAATGCCATTGTATTGAAGACGATACAGTATACATTTTAACATCTCCCAAGGCTTGTACATCACCGTAGCAACACAGCTGCGCACAAAAATCACACCGTCAAATTATAGTTTTCATTTCTCTCTCGGTGAATTATCAAACACTTTCTAATCATTTCTTTGTTATCGAGATGGTACTGAACTGTAATCAGTAATTAGGCTGCACAGTCTGACTGCAAGCAATTATGGAGTGGAAGCGAGCTGCTGCCGATGACAGCGCAAGATGGAAATTTTCCAGCGTTAGAGGAGAGGCTGGAAAATGTCAGTTGCCATGGTAATAAAACTGACCCCGCTAGCACACCCACACACACGCAGAAAACAAAGCAGCTGTAAAACATACTGTCTCGGTGGCTCTCAGAAGCAGAGAAAAAAACTATCACAGACACAACGTGTCCCACACTCCGGATGAAACTATAACCCCCACCTCCCTTCCCTCCCTGTTCTCACACTCCGCTTAGTGTGGGGAGGGGGAGAGTTGTCGGGGGGGTGGGGTGGCGTTGGGGGAGGTGGGAGGGGGGAGAAGGTCATGTTACTTTCTCAGTACAGTACGTTTGATCAGATCGGCTCCGTTTCTGTTTCCCTATGTGCCGACACGTTGCGGGGCCATTGGCTCTCCCTGGTGAAACCTGCTTGTCCCATCGCTGTGCGGGGGACACCGGGTTAGCGAGCGATCCGGTTCCAACGCAGCCAACTGCGTTCCTGTGGTGAGGGAGCGAGCCATTGACCCTCAGTCACATTGCTAGGGTTGGCTGCTGTTTGTAATACAGTGGTTACATAGTCCCGCTGCTCCCGGCTGCAAACACGACACGCCTGTTCACCTGGGCCCAAAAGCTGCAGCGGCTGGTGAAAGGACCATCAGCGATCCCATCCGATCTGTTGTTCGGTTCTCTCTCGTTCTGTGATTAATCAGCCTCTGCATCGCCTCTATCCCGTCTCTCTTCGCCTGTTTCCCTCTCTCTTATTCTGTCGCCCGTCTTTGTCTACTCATTTCCAATCCCTTCTCTTTCTTAAACACAAACAGAAGTAGATGGAGAAACTCGGCAGGTCTGCCCGGGTCTGTGGAGAGAAAGCAGAGTCGACGTTTCATAAGTTATTCTGAAGAATGGTCACTAAACACAGAATGTTAGATAACAAAGTGTGGAGCTGGATGAACACAACAGGCCAAGCAGCATCTCAGAAGCACAAAAGCTGACGTTTCGGGCCTAGACCCTTCATCCCCCTTTTCTGATGAAGGGTCTAGGCCCGAAACGTCAGCTTTTGTGCTCCTGAGATGCTGCTTGGCCTGCTGTGTTCATCCAGCTCCACACTTTGTTATCTCGGATTCTCCAGCATCTGCAGTTCTCATTATCTCCGAAACCCGAAATGTTGACCCAGTTTCTCTCTCTCTCCGCAAAATTTCTGTTTTTGTTTCAGATTCCCAGAACCTACTGGGTTTATTTTTGGTTTTTATTTCTTTGTTTGACTTGGCGGCCTCTCTTGCCAAATCATTGAAGATGTACAGTTGTCACCCTCCCACATCCCTGCACAGCTCCGCCGCCTCGCTGGGCTGTTGTCTCTGACCCTTCATCTGGGTATCTGCATCTGTATGGAGCTTTGCATTTGTTTTCCTCCAGCTATCTGACCGTCTCCGTGCGCCTGTCTATTTCTGTGTGCATTGACTAAGTTTTCAAGTTTACAAGTCTGCCTCTCTCTCTTGCCTTTCAGTATTCGTCTTTCACTCCGTCTCTGTTGCTCTTTCTCCCAACATTTCTCAAATTTTGAATTTTAAGGCTATTACTTCATGTCGAATTTAGAACTTCAAAAAAAAATTTACCGTTTCTTTTTCATTTTAACCTGAAAATGGGAAGGTGTCTGTCGGTCTTTTCGGGATTTGGCTCCATCATCACCACCTTAGATAATACTTTTTATTTGTAGCTTTTGTTTAGTTGTGCAACACTAAATATGATCTCCAGTTATGCAAGCCTGGGCTAAAGGTGTAGGGCAGCTGAAAGTACGCTTAATCCAGCCTCCGTCAAAACTTGATCTATCTTTTAAAAAATGTACTCCACGCGCCTTTCCAACAAAGGAATTTTGTAAACTGAAAAGGTTTGGTTATGAATTTGTCACTTTGTAAACCTTCTCTGAACTTTCTGTCCTGCAAAATCACGAAAGAAGGCTCGATGTTTGGTTAACGTGCACTTCAAAGAAGCAGAGGGATGAATTCACTTGGAAGCCAATGAGGGGTAAACGCTTTACATCAAACTGAATCATCTGCAAATGTTCAAATGCACTGGTTTAATTTTGGAAATGTGATCCTCTTTTTTCCGGTCATACAAAAACATGAACTTTAATTTGTAATTATTTCATTTAGTTTTAATTTAAGAAAAACTGAAAATCTGATTGATAAATCTCGCCTTAAAACTGCAAGCAATTCACCAGATCACGATTACTTCACATGTACTCAATTGCTGTTCTTGATAAGGCCACTAGATGGCGGTCCTTCCTAACGTATGTTGTAAACAATAAACGCATCTGTGTGCTACCGGTGAATGTAATAAAGTACTCTATCTTAGTAAAGGATACCAAATTAAAACACACGTACTACAAATACACCTTCAACTAGTTTGCCTTTTAATAAAGCTTAATTGCAGCAATCGCAACGATGAGTCAAAAGATTGTGGGTTTGACTCCCATTTCAGAGACGGAAGAGCCTCAGGAGGTTGACACACCTTTTGTTGCTCTGTCTTTCAGAGGAGAAAGTAAAGTGGGGCCCGATCTCCTCAGGTGGACTTGAAAAGATCCCACAAGAATCTTCAAAGTACAGTAGGCTGACCAGCATTCACTCCACCTCCCACACCGCAGGCAAAACCATCAAAAGTAGCAACACAAAAGCGAAAACATCGCGGATTCTGGAAATCTGAAATTTAAGACAGGCAAATGGTGTAGAAAACTGCTCAGCAGAGCAGGCAGCTTCTGTTTGGTTAACGCTCCGATAGTGAGATGGAGGCAGACTCAATCGAGAAATATTGGAACTGAAATTAGACAGTTATCTGAAACGGACCATAAGCAAGCAATGCTGGAAAAGCTCAGCGGCCCTAATAGCATCTTGAGCAGCAGTTCAGAGAAAGGGCCTCTGGACCCGAAACGTTAACTCTGCTTTCTCTTCATAGATGCTGCCAGACCTGCTGAATTTCTCCAGCACCTTCTGATTTCCAGCATCCGCAGTCTTTGTTTGCTTAGTTATCTGAAATGTGCAGGGTTAGAGCGAAAAAGACAAGGCTCTAGATGAATTGTTCATTGGGACACTCAGGTAAAACGATGGGCCGAATGGTTTATTTCCACAGCATAACAGGTCTGCGACTCAATGATTTATCTGATGAGGTTGATGGGCAATTTAAAAAAAAACTCATATTTGTAAAATAGCTCCAATGTTGGCTAGCATTGCAATAACCTTTACACTTCAAAAGATGTCTCATTCATGTGGAGTTTTCTACATAAATGCCAATTCATTTTCTTAATCTGTCTAGAATTAAGAAAAGGTGTTCTGTCCAACGTGTTACCAACCTGGAAATGTTTCGCAATTGTCAAATATTCTTTTGTTAACTACAGTAACAATCCCTTAAACTATACCGTCCTAATACCAGCCTCTTGAGAAATACTTTACTCACTTTTTTTTCACATATCCTGCCAAGATGTCCCGTCCAGCTTTTATTTTGTTTAGCCAGACCTCAGTTGAAAAAAAGAAACAGGCGTAAATGACTCAAACATTCTAGAGAAGTGTACATGAGAGTTCCAAAATTGGATGTGCCAGGTTCAAATTGCCTCTCAGCCATTCTTAAAGCAGTGACAGCCTTCTCCGTGCCTCTGAAGTTTTTAAGGTCACAGGGAGCCGAGTTTCAAGCAATCAGACTCCCCGGCCAAAATACCCACAATCCAAGGGCTGCGGCAGTAACTGAGGCCGCCTTTCAAATTCCAGCCCAGTCTTGCATTCGCCTGTCACCTCCACCCCCACCCCCACAGCGTGTAAAGGGACCTGCCTGCGATCAGCACCTGGTCTGCATATTCACAGACGTGGGCCGACAGCTCAGAGAGAATCTACGGTCTATTTATCGCCTGCCACAAAGGTAGGACGTCCCGGGTGCTTTACGTGAAGCACGGTGTCCTAGAGTGGGAAGCAACCCTGCCAAATTTGCGCACCCCAAGATCCCAACGCGATAATGACCTGATATAGAGATAGTATGACCTGATATGGTTATTTCTGAGGGATAAAAACGATCGGATATTTGAGATGGGCAGGAGTAGACAATACATTTCCCTGTGTAGCTTCGATCCTGGGAAGGCAAGTTGAACTTCGGTTAGACGTTCACCAGGAAAAAAAGTCTGCTCCGACAGTGCAGCACCGCCTCAGTGCGAGTGGATGATCCATCTCAGTCTCCCCACGTGGTCCCCAGCATTACAGATACCAGTCTTCAGCCAATTCAATTCACTCCACGTGATATGAGGAAATGGTTAGTAGCACTTGATACTGAAAAAGCTATGGGCCCTGACAACATTCTGGCAATAGTACTGAAGACTTGCACTCCAGAACTTGTCACTCCCCTAGCCAAGCTGTTCCAGTACAGTTATAACATTGGCATCCACCCGACAATGTGGAAACTTGTCCAAGCATGTCCTGTACATAAAAAGCAGGACACATCCAACCCAACCAATTCCCGCCTACTGTTGATCATCAGTAAAGTGATGGAAGGTGTCAGTAACGGTGCTATCAAGCAGCACCTGATCGGTGTCGTTCAATTGGGTTCCACCAGGGCCACTCAGCCCCTGACCTCATTACAGCCTTGGTTCAAACATGGACAAAACAGCTGATTTCCAGAGGTGAGGGGAGAGTGACAGCCCTTGACATCAAGGCTGCATTCAATAGAGTGTAGCAGCAAGGAGCCCTAGCAAATTGGAGTCAACAGGTATCGCGGGCAAACTGTCCGGTGGTTAGAGTCAAACCTGACACAGAAGATGATGGTTGTGATTGTTGGAGGCCAGTCATTTCAGTCTCAAGACATCTCTGCAGAAGCTCCTTGGGGTATTGTCCCAGGCACAACCATCTTCAGCTGGTTAATCAATGATCTTCCCTCTACATAAGGTCAGAAGTGGGGCTGTTCACCGATGATTGCACAATGTCCAAAACCATTTGCAACTCCTCAGACATTGAAGCAGTCCGTGTCCAAATGCCACAAGGTTTGGGCTGACAAGTGGCACATAACAATTGTGCCACACAAATACCAGGCTACGACCATCACCAATAAGAGACAATCTAACCACCATCCCTTGACATGCATTGGTGTTATCATCACTGAATCCCCTGTTATCAACATCCTGAGGGTTATAACTGATCAGAAACTCAACTGGACTCACCACATTAATACAGTGGCTGTAAGAGCAGGTCAGATGGTAGGAATACTGCAGTGAATAACTCACCTCCTGACTCCCCAAAGCCTGCCCACCATCTACAAGGCACAAGTCAGGCATGTGATGGAATACTCCCCATGTGCTTGGATGAATGCAGCCCAACAACACTCAAGAAACTTGACACCATCCAGGACAAAGCAGCCCGCTTGTTTGACACGATATCCACAAACATCCAGTCCCTGCACTGTTGATGCTTAGTAGCAGCAGTGTGTACTATCTACAGCATGCACTGCAGAAATTTACCGAAAATCCTCAGACAGCCCCTTCCAAACCCATGACAACGTCCATTCAGCAGAACAAGGGCATCAAATATATAAGAACACGACCACCTTCAGGCTCCCCTCCAAGCCTCTCACCATCCTGACTTGGAAATATATCATTGTGCTTTCACTGTTGCTGGGTCAAAATCCTGAAATTCCCTCCCTAATGGCATTGCGAGTCAACCCACAGCACATGGACTGCAGCAGTTAAAGAAGGCAGCTCACCACCGTCTTCTCAAGGGCAACCAGCGATGGGCAATAAATGCTGAACACCCAGCAGAGCCAAGATCCCACAAAATAAGTATTTTTTTATTTTAACACATTCTTTCCTACTTTCTTTATATTCCTCACGGGCGATGTCAAATTTTAGCTTCCTAGACCTTACAGATGATTCCTTTCCCCCTTTGACTAAATTCACAACCTCCCTCTTCTCCAAGGGTCCCTTACCTTGCCGTCCTTGTCTTTCCACCTTAATGGAACATGCCTGTGCTGAACTCTCATCAGCAGGTCTTTAAATAATTCCCACATATCAAACGTGGACTTGCCTGAAAGAACTTCTCCCAGTTAACACTCCCTAGATCCTGCCTAAAAGTTTGCCCTCTCCCAATTTTTAGGGAGAAAATTGTAGAATTTTGACCTGCAGTAAGAATGATGATATATTTCCAAGATGGTGGCCTGCTCTTGAAGCCATTGCATTTATATGGCAAGTGCAGCTGAGTTTCTGATCAATGGCAACTGCCCGGATGTTAATAAGGAGGGATTCAGTGATGGTAACACTATTGAATGTCAAGGGACAGTGCTTAGATTGTCTCTTATTGATAAAGTCATAGTCTGGCATTTGTGTTGTGTGAATATTACTTGCCACTTGTCAGCCCAAGCCTAGATATTGACCAGATCTCATTGCTATTGGGACATGGACTGCTTCCGTTTCTGAGGAGTCGCGACTGGTGCTGAACATTGTGCAATCATTGGCGAACATCCCCACGTCTGACCTTATGCTGGAATATCATTGATGAAGCAGCTGAAGGTGGTTGGGAACACTATCCTGAGGCAACTAATGTTTTGTTGTTCATACACAACGACACTAAAATCCCTCTGTTCTGCGGCTTTCTGCAGTCTTTCCCATTGAAGTAATGTTCAACTCTTCTATCCTTCCTGCCAAAGTTCATAATCTTGCATTTTCCCATGTTCTATTCCGTTCACCCACTCACTTAACCTGTCTAAGTCCCTTTTCAGAATCTCTGCAACATCCTCATCTCTTGCCTTGCACCTCATTTTTATGTCATTGACAAACTTGGCTAAAGTACATTTAATTTCCCCATCCAGGTCATTAAAGTATATTTTAAATAATTGTGGACCCAGCTCTGATCCCTGTGGTACTCCATCTGCTCCAGGTTGCCATCCTGAAAATCCCACCTTTGGCTCAACACTCAGCATTCTGTCAGGTAGCCAATACCAGGAGATTAGAATCTACATTAGCATTTGCTAATATGCTGTCCCCAGCTCTTTGGCCTGTTATCCAATTGAATCACTGCTATCAGCAATCACATGTTATCAAGTCTGACTGCCCATCCTAGAAAATTCCAAGTCACTGGACCTGGGTTCCAAAGATCCTTGCGTGGCCAATACCCTCTGCATGGCACTTCAAATGCTTTTTGAGAATCTGCTCGTTCATCCTTGTTACTTCCTCAAAGAGCTCTGATAAATCTGCCAGCTAAGATTTCCCCTTCGTGAAATCACACTGTTCCTGCTTGATCATATTTTGTATTTCTAAAGGCTCTGTTTGTTGGGCAGCATGGTGGCACCGTGGTTCACACTGCTGCCTCACAGCAGCAGGGGCCCAGGTTCAATTCTGGCCTTGGGCATCGTCTGTGTGGGTTTCCTCTGGGCACTCTTGTTTCCTCCCAAAGATGTGCAGGTTAGGTGGGTTGGCTAAGCTAAATTGCCCACAGTGTTCAGGATGTGTAGATTAGGGGGATGGGCCTGGGTGGGATGCACTGAGGTTCAGTATGGACATGTTCAGCCAAAGGTCCTGTTTCTACACTGTAAGGATTCTATGCTATTACAATCCTTGTACCAGACTCTAACATCTTCTCAATGATAGATTTTAAATGAGCTGGCCTTTTATTTTTGAGATGACCCTTTGATGAAGAGTCTAGGCCCGTAACGTCAGCTTTTGTGCTTCTGAGATGCTGCTTGGCCTGCTGTGTTCATTCAGCTCCACACTTTGTTATCTCGGATTCTCCAGCATCTGCAGTTCCCATTATCTCTGGCCTTTTGTTTTCCTCTCTTTTTGAATAAGAGTCTTACATTTGTAGTTTTCCATTCCTTCAGGAAATTTCCAGAATCCAAGGATTTTTGGAAGATTACTATCAGTGTGTCCATTATCTCTGTAGCCACTTCCTTTAACATCCTATAATGCATCCCAACAAGTCCAGGGAAAATAAGAAGAAGAGTAGGCCATTCAGCCCCTCTAGCCTGCCCTGCCATTTAATAGCATCATGGCTGATCTGACATTCCTCACATCCACTTTCCTGCCCTTTCCCCACAACCCTTGACTCTCCCACTGATCAAGAATCTACCCATCTCAGCCTTAAATATGTGCAAACACCCTGCCCCCATAGCTCTCTGTGGCAAGGAGTTCCAAAGACTCTCAACCATCTGAGAAAAGAAATTCCTCCTTATTTCAGTCTTAAATCAATGCCCATTTATTCTAACATTATGCTGTCTGTTTCTAGACTCTCTGATGAGGAGAATAATCTTCGTAGCATTTACCCTGTCAAGCCTCTTAAGAATCCTATATGTTTCAATGAGATCACCTCTCATTCATCTAAAAATGGTGTATAGCATTAGGGGGTAGCAAAGCAAAAGGCATTGACATACTTGATTAGTCACGATTGTATTATACATCAGACCAGATCCAAAGGGCTGCTCCTATGTTCCTAGGAATGTATAACCTGGGAAGATTAGAAACTCCAGAATTTTCAAAGCTTGATGAAGATCAAGTTGAATAGGGAGACTGTGCCTTGATGTTTCATTCAATGTCAGTAAAAGTCCAGGGGGTTGGAAGAGTGGGAAAATGAAATGCAGTTTGATTACAGGGCTAATAGGTTTGCTTGAACCTTTGATCAGTTGACGAAAAGAAGGTCTGAATCAAAGATAAAAACAGGAGTCTTTTTCCTGCAATAGGCAATGTAGGGATGCATATTACTTTATTATCAATAAGAGAGTTTGTGCAGTCGTATTTTATCTTGCCAGTTCATTGTTAAGGTGGATATTGTGTACATTTACCCTGTAGCATTCTTAATAATGAAATACTTTACATACTTACTTTGTACCAATAATAGTTGACTAAATTGTCTATGTGAAGCCCTTTATAACTAAATCAGTAGCATTGTGATGCTAGGTATGCAGAACATGCATTCCAAAAACTGATGGATTGTATCAAATAGCTTATTTCTTTGGCTGTTCAAAAAAAAAGACAATCACTGCACCCAAGCAACATGTGCTTGCAAAGCTCACCACACAGTACTCAATATTAGGCATGTTTCCACAATTGCTGGACAATATTTGCTACATAGTCTTGAATGTATGAATAATTTCTTTGCAGACTGATTTAGTGTTGCCTGCCAGGCTTGTAATATAGTTCACTTGTGTATGCATGTATGTATGTGCAATAATGTATATATTAATGCACAGAGCCCAGTTCTTTTCCCGGAGAGAGAGAAAAAAACACATGTACAGACACCGCATCTGGTTCAACTCAACAAAACAATTGACTACAGTTTAGTTGTCAGGGCCGATACCTTGACCCATCAGAGTCACTCTTTCTTGTTTAAAATCTAAACAAAGTTTGACAGTTAACTGTCAACCATCATTAACTGGAACATTCTTTATAGAAACATTTCTACCAAATAGAGTCTACTTGCCAGTCAATCAGTACTCTCTCCTCTCAAGGTGTTTAACATTTCTTGTTAATTGTCCTAATGAGTGCAACGCAAAATTTAGCTTTTTTCAAGTTTATTTATCTAGTAGTTTTTGGTACTTAGATCAATTCGGACATATCCCAGGTTCAAGTCCGAAGTGTACCAGCAGCTATCCTACTGGACATCCTTAACTGTAGAGAATATCTAAAGCAAGTATCAGACTGAGGATTGCAAGTCAAATTTCTCCCTGTCCTAAAGAAGCAAGAACATACAATTGGATCAATGACAATGTCTATAATAATGCATAATGAAAGAGAAGAGTGAACAAGCTTCTGTGGATGGATAGATAGATAGATAGAAAGATAGATAGATAGATAGGTATAGATAGATAGATAGATAAATAGATAGATAGATAGATAGATAGATAGATAGATTTCGGATCGATGCTTCCACAACTGATTGAATATTAGGAGAATGTGACTTCATCTTGAGTTATCAATGCAATGTCAAATCTGATTATATTGATCCAACTTCCTGCATCAGAAAGGAACAGCAACATTATGATCATATATATGAACATATCTTGTTGCCAGGACAGAGGACAGTGACCCAATTTACTGTTCAGGATCAGATTTCTTTTCCCCTCTGCACTCCCTCTGGGGGTCTGCCACAGGAGAACAATGCTATCTCGAATTCCTGGACAGAAATATGTAAATATTCCAGCTTGTGGTGACCTTGATCCATGTGTTGAAATCCCTTTGGTTTGAAATTGGAATCGGGCTACATCACCCTGTGTGAATTGGGAAAAGCGATGAAGCTTATCTTGTAACTATAGCAGCCTCAGTTATTTGCTGTTCCCACTCTAAATTTTCATTATTAAATTGAAATGCTCCTTTTTTGATATCCTTCCTTCAAGTCCCTGCTTGTACCTTTGTCATTCTCAATTATAAATGTAGTGTCCCTACCTTCCACAAACACACACACACACACACACACACACACACACACACACACACACACACACACACACACACACACAAAACTCTCTCCTTCTACACAATACAGACTCACAAAAATATTCAAATAAAAAAAAACGCTAGTGCGGCCTCACTTGGAATATTGCGTACAGTTCTGGTCGGCCCATTACAGGAAGGATGTGGAACCATTGGAAAAGGTGCAGAGGAGATATAACAGGATGTTGCCTGATCTGGAGCGAAGGTCTTATGAGGAAAGGCTGAGGGACTTGGGTCTGTTCTCATTGGAGAGAAGAAGGCGAAGAGGGGATTTAATAGAGGCATACAAGATGATCAGAGGATTAGATAGGGTGGTCTGTGAGAATCTTTTTCCTAGGGTGATGACGTCAGCTTGTACGAGGGGGCATAGCTGCAAATTGAGGGGTGATAGATTTAAGACAGATGTCAGAGACAGGTTCTTTACTCAGTGAGTGGTAAGGGCGTGGAATGCCCTGCCTGCCAATGTAGTTAACGCAGCCACATTAGGGGCATTTAAACAGTCCTTGGATAAGCATATGGATAATGATGGGATAGTGTAGGGGGAAGGGCTTAGATTAGTTCACAGGTCAGCGCAACATTGAGGGCAGAAGGCTGTTCTGTGCTGTAATGTTCTATGTGCTAAAACACATGCACGACCATGTTTCCACACATATGCATTCAACATGCAAACAACTGACATGCACAATCACCCTCGCTTGAACATTCACACAAGTCAGCTATTTATTAAATTGAAACACCAATTGAATGAAAAAGTCTATAAATATCAACCTGTGTCTGAAACAGAAGCCCAGGCTATTGCTTCATATCAAGACTCATCATACAGTGTCCACATGTTACTCTCAACAATTAATGTCATGATATTATAACTCCCAGTACTTATGGCCAATTCAGTCCCTTTCTTCCGCAGATGCTGTCAGATCTGTTGAGATTCTCTAACAATTTCTGTTTTTGTCTCAGCCTACTGACTGATTATCTCACTGCCACCTTCCCGCACCATCTCCATAACCCTTAATGTCATTAGCTATATAGGTTTCTGTTGAAATTGTTCTCTCCACTGAAGATCCCTGTGGCAACCATTACAAGAAGCCTTGCTTTTTAATTAAGGTCACTGTTGTAACCTACTGAACCATGCAAGGTGGTTACAGCTTATGTTGAAATGAGGATAATGCAGACATCTGGTTCAAATGTCACTGAGGAATATAGGAAAAACATGTGCATATGCCACTAAGGTAGGTGATCAGCCATGATCTAAAATGGCAGAGCTGGCTTGAAGGGCTGAATGGCCTATTCCTGGCCCAGTGTTCCTATGTTCCTATTGTAAACTCCACATTTATTTTATTTGAAACGTATCTGGTAAATGGAATTTTAGATTGTTTTGTTGAAGAGCTATAGAATCATAAGGTCTTGGAGAGCTGCAGCAAAAAATTCCTTCTTTGAATAGAACCCTTCAGCCCATCATGTCCAAACAAGGATGAATTTTTTTATACTGCAACTCAAAGAAAACGTGCAACTCTGTAACCATTTGTTGGTTATGTGAGAGCATGTATTTGTTTTCAGATACTGAATTTGATACTGTTGTGACATAAGCAGGCACTGGGAATCATTGGGTTGAAAAAAAGAAATTGCTGAGCAATTGCGTTCAAATTGGTGTTAAGTGCCAAATTGCCACAGACCTGGCAGGACTAAGCAACATATCCCCCAGATGGCAAAATCTCTGTAAGCAAGGCAGGATTCTCTCTTTCTCTCTCTCTCTCTCTCTCTCTCTCTCTCTCTCTCTCTCCCTCTCTCTCTCTTCTATGCTTGGAAAAGATTTAACCATGAAATTTTCTGCAAAGGGGAAAACTTCTAAATCAAGCCAAGACCTAGGTCCAACTGACTAACTGCCAAATCAAAGATTGCTGTGTTCAACAACATCATGATATCATCACTAAAAATAAAAAAAATGAGAAGGTCATCTAATTTTCTGTTGTGGTTTGGATCTTGGTTCAAAGAATTTGTTCACTTTTTCCTATGTTTCCAGCTACAATACCCCTGCCAAACTGTTCATCTCATCTGTCCTATCCACCCTATTTGTGCCATTACTCTACAATAACTGTGTTCTTCCTTAAATATGAAGTGCGTATCGTGTAACCTTGCATTTTCATAATTAATTATCCATCTGCTGAATGTTAGTTTGTGATAATATTTTTTCTTGTTAATTGATGATACCTGCTGCAAATTTATTTTATCTTAGATAATGATCACAATAACCATCCTGGTGGCCAACCTGGTCATATTTCACATTTGTGATTACCCCTGAGCTAGTGGAGCATGATTCTCAGCACAGTCTTGCCACAGTCATGACAGAAGTTTGGCTGCTCAGTGCAGATTCTTTGAATATGGACAATGTTGAGATTAGATGTGGAGTAAGCTTAATTGGTAAAGAATAAAAAGACAGATAGCAGACTTCTCATGCAGTAAAATAAGATGCCATTGGAAGCAATGAAAACTGTCCAGCATTTTGAGGAGACATTGAGGGCAGCACAGTGGCTCAGTGGTTAGCACTGCAGCCTCACAGCGCCAGGGAGCCAGGTTCAATCCCAGCCTCGGGTGACCCTCTGTGTGGAGTTTCCACATTCTCCCCATGTCTGTATGGGGTTCCTCTGGGTGCTCTGGTTTCCTCCCACAGTCCAAAGGCTAGGTGGATTGGCCATGCTAAATTGCCCGTAATGTTCAGGGGTGTGTGGGTTATAGGGGGACGGGTCTGGGTGGGATGCTCCAAGGGGGCGTGTGGACTTGTTGGGCCAAAGGGCCTGTTTCCACACTGTAGGGAATCTAATCGATTCGCAAATGATTTACAAGTCCTGACAAAAGGCAGGAACATTGAATTGACAAAGGAGTTAAAGGTGGGATTTCCTGGAAAAGCTAAAAAGGCAGCAATAATTAAAATATCAGCATGCTATTTGGAATGGGTGGAAATACAAGCAGAACCAAGTACATTAAATGGTGTGTCAAACAAGTTAGCAAAAATTTATTTGGCGCCAAGCCAACTTGAACTTGTGAAAAAAATAAAGCAACTTGCGATGCCAAAGGAAATTGATAAGATTGAAAGGGAAATGGAACTTAAAAGACTGAAGATCAAGAAAAGAAAGAACAAGAGGAAAAGGACCAAGAAAGAGAATTAAGAAGCTGGGAGTTGAATCGCAAAATGAAAGAGACAGAGAAAGACAAAATAACAATGGTTTAGAAGGCTACAATTAAAAAAGATCCTCAGATGAAGGAAAATATTCTGATACAGAAAATCTTAGTCTGAAGTCATGCAAGAAAGTGTTTCAATTTGTAAAGGCCCTGTCAAATACAACAGAAGAGGACGTTGAGTCATTCTTTATGTTATTTCAAACAGTAGCAAGATAAATTAAATGGCTGAAGGAAAACTGGACACTGCCCATGCAAAGCGCATTGATAAGCAGCGCTCATGAGATTCATGGATCACTGTCGGAGGATGTTTCTTTGGATTATGATGCTCTACAAGCAGCTTGACTGGGTCCATGTGAGTTAGTTCCTGAAATATTTCAGCAAAAGTTTCAAACTCAACCAAATAGCATGGCCATACTTACACTGAATTTGTAACAGTGAAGCAAAGTTCAGTAGATAGTCCATGGGATGGCTCAGTGGTTAGCACTGCTGCCTCACAGTACCAGGGACCCAGGTTTGATTCAACCTTGGGTGACTGTCTGTGTAGAGTTTGCACGTTCTCCCTGTGTCTATTTGGATTCCCCCCAGGTGCACTGGTTTCCTCTGCACAGTCCAAAGATGTGGATTGGCTGTGTTAAATTGCCCATAGTGTCCAGGGAGGTACAGGTTATGTGGGTTAGGCATGGGAAATTCAGGATTACAGGGTGGAGTAATGGGTGTGGAAGTGCTGCTCTTCAGAAGATTGGTGTGGACTTGACGGGCCAAATGACCTGCTTTCATGCTGTAGGGGTTCTAAGGATAGAGGCAATGAATAACAATCACGTGTGAAGATCTCAGATGGATCATTCTCTTAGAAGAGTTTAAAAACCAAATATATTTAACAATTACAATGCACGCTAAAGACCAGAGAGTTGCAAAGGCAAGATAGGCAGCAGGAATGGCTAACAAGTATGAGCTGATCTGACTTTTGAGAAACTGAAGCGAGCCCTAATAAATGAACTAGTGTTGTCTGTCCCTGATTGTACTAAAACTATTAAAATGGCAACTGATACTAATGACCTGGAGATAGGTGAAGTATCATTGCAAGATAATTAAGCAGGAAACATGAAACCACTGAGGTGTCTTTCTAAGAATTTGAACCAGTATCAGAATAAAAAACTCTACTGCGGAATAGGTGACTTGGGGAATGTTACTGGCTTTGAAATTTTTGCAGTTCATGTCCTTCACAACCACGAAGAAACAGTTATATTAACTAGCCATCAACCCTTGGCTTTTGTTGAAAAACATAAAATACAAAATATGAGACTGTTTCAACAGTGAACTCAACCTTAAAATGTAAGAGTTGTTCATATTATTGGAAAGAATAATGTAATTGCGGAGACGTAATCAAGAATGTTATGATTCTGGGGTAGGTTGAAATAAGGAGAAATAATAGCAAGAAATTGCACAAAACCTGCATAAAGAATGAGTGAGGGTGAATGAATATAATTTTGTGCATGTTTTCTTGTAGATATGTTTACCTTCTGATGAAATGCATTTCAAATGGTGTTTCATCTCTTCAAGTGTGCAGGAATGTAAGGACGACATGTATTTTATTGAAATTTGAACTGGAAAATTCAAGTTTGAACTGTTCTGTTGCAGAGAATGAATTAGTCATTTTTTGTTAGATCTTTGGATTTAAGGGCAAAGGCAATATAGCTTTAGTTTGCATATTAGTAATTAATAAACTATTTTGCCACATGTTAGTGGATATGTTTCAAATAAAAAAAAGTTTCTGTTTTCTTAGGTAATGATGAAACCTGGTATGAGTTTCTTCTATCTGATATATTGGTCACAGTCAGACATTAAACACCCTAATAATTAAATTCAGTATTTCACACTTGTCATGAATAGTGGGCCCCACCCTTCCCTATGGGTCATGGTGTTATTTAAATGAGAGTTTCTTTCTTCCAGAAACGCCATAAAGGCCTGAAGGGGACAAGAAAGATATATCTATTCACTGAACATAGGCCAGCTTTCAATTCTTTAAAAACTGACCTGTTGAGTTTTCACGTTTTTTGTTCCTGCTTATGGTCACTTTTATTGACACTAGTTTTTTTTATTGCCAAAATGGAGAAGAAGGAATATTAAAAAATAAAACAGAAAGTGCTGAAGAAAATCAGCAGGTCCGACCGAATCTGTAGAGAGAAACAGTTAATGATTTAAGTTTAATTAATCATTTCAGTTCTGAGGAAGAGAGCTATTTGTCTCAAAGCATTAACTTTGTTCCTTTTGCTACAGATCCTGATCAACTCGTTGGATTTTTCCAGAACGTTCTGTTCTTATTTCAGAACTCCAGTGTCCATAATATTTGGCTTGATTTTAGTGACTTAAGCGTATGGGACCCAGGACTTTATAAATAGTGGTATAAAGTACAAGAGCCAGGAATCTTTGGTCAGTGTGTATAAAAAGCATACAGCCCCAGCTGGGATGTTGTCTCCAATGTTTGGCACAAAACTTTAAGGAAGAATGTGAATGGTTTGCAGACAGTATAGTAATTGTTTATCCAATTGGTTCCAAAGAAGAGGAATTACACTGTTGTGGAAAATCCTGGAGGTAGTTCTCTTTGGGATGGAGTATGATAAACCAATATTTGAAGCAGCTGTTTAAAATCATGACAGATGAAGTAAATAAACAGAAATTATTTCCAATGGCCAATGAGCCCATAACCAGACACCACAGAGTTTGGGTGATTAGTATGAGATCCAGAGACGAATAGAAGGCAACTTTTTTTTTACTCAATATGTAGTTAATCACATAGAAAGTAGGGTCAATGGTAGAATGTTGAATGAAATACAAAGCAGAAAAATGGAATGCATTTTGGTCGGATCTCTGAGGAGAAACAATAGTCCATTCTTCCCATTGATCCGGTTCTGCCATTCAATATAATCATGGCTGATTATCCAACTGAGCACTCTGCTCCTGCTTTCTCTCCATACCCTTTAATCCCTTTTAACCCTAAGAACTATATTTAACTCCTTCTTGGAAAAGTTCAATGTTTTTGTCTCAACCTCTTTAGTGCCAGAGAATTCCACATGCTCACCACTCTTTGAGTGAAGAAATTTCTCCCCATCTTAGTCTTAAATGGCATAGCCCACATCCTTATACTATGATCCTTTGTTTTGTACGTCCCAATCATGGGGAACACACTTCCTGCGTTTATCCTATCCAGTCCTATCAGAATTTTATTAGTTTTTAGGAGATAACCCTTCATCTTCTCAATGTCAATGAATATAGTCTTGACTGATCTAGTCACTCTACATTCGTTAATCTTGCCATCGCAACAACCAGCCTGGTAAATCATTATTCCACTAAAAGGCATGCACTGCTTGGTAGATAGAAATTCATTAACAATCAATGGCAAAATATGCTGGTATGGAGAAACAGCAGGAGAGTGGGACTAGATTTGTGGGCTCTTTGAAAGTCCCAGCTCAGACTGGCTGGGTCTACTGACCTCAACCTAGGCTGTATTCCTTCTGGGTGGTGATGGCCTAGTGCTATTATTGCTGGACTGTCAAACTAGAGACCCAGATAATGTTCTAGGGGCCTGAGTTCAAATCCTGCTATATCAGGTGGTGGGATTTGAAATCAATAGTAAGAAATCTAGAATTAAGAGTTTAATCTAAGACGTCTGGATATAAATTCTCCCATTGGGAACATCCGGCATGGGTTCATGAAGGGTAGGTCATGTTTAATTAATTTGGTGGAATTCTTTAAGGACATTAAGTGCATAGTGAACAATGGGGAACCTGTGGATGTAGTGTATCTGGATTTCCAGAAGGCATTTGACAAGGTGGCACACCAAAAGCTGCTGCATAAGATAAAGTTGCATGGCATTACAGGTAATGTATTGGCATGGATAGAGAATTAGCTGACCAGTAGAAAGCAAAGAGTAGGGGTAAAAGAGTATTCTTCTGGTTGGTGGACAGTGGCTAGTGGTGTGCCTCAGGGATCAGCATTGGGACCACAATTGTTTACAATTTACGTAGATGATTTGGAGCTGGGGACTAAGTGTGTTGTGGCAAAATTTGCAGATGACTCCAAGTTGAGTGGTAGAGCAAAATGTGCAGAAGACACTGAAAGTCTGCAGAGGGATACAGAAAGTCTAAGTGAGTGGGCAAAGGTCTGGCAGATGGAGTACAACGTTGATAAGTGTGAGGTGATCCATTTTGGTCGGAATAACAGCAAAATGGACTATGTTTTAAATGGTAAAAAATTGCAGCACGCTGCTGTGCAGAGGGACTTGGGTGTCCTTGTGCATGAATCGTTGAAGGTTGGATCGCAGGTGCAGCAGGTAATTAAAAAGGCAAATGGAATTTTGTCTGCCATTGCTCGAGGGATGGAGTTTAAAAACAGGGAGCTGTACAGGGTCCTGGTGAGGCCACACCTGGAGAACTGTGTGCAGTTTTGGTCTCCTTACTTAAGATGATACATACTAGCACTGGAGGGGGTGCAGTGGAGATTCACTCAGTTGATGCCAGAGTTGAGAGGTTTGAATTATGAGGGGAGGCTGAGTAGACTGGGATTATACTCATAGGAATTCAGAAGAATGAGGGGAGATCTTATAGAAACATATAAGATTATGAGGGGAATAGATAAGGTGGAGGCAGGGAGGTTGTTTCCGCCAGGTGAAACTAGGACTAGAGGGCATGGCCTCCAAATAAAGGGAAGCAGATGTAGGACTGAGGTCAGGAGGAATTTCTTCACCAAAAGGGCTGTGTACCTGTGGAATTCCCTGCCCAGTGAACTGGTTGAAGCTAACTCGCTGTATGTTTTTAAAGCAAGGCTGGATAAATATTTGAACAATAAAGGAATTAGGGGTTACGGTGTATGGGCGGGTAAGTGGAGCTGAGTCTCAAAAAGATCAGCCATGATCTTACTAAATGGTGGGGCAGGCTCGAGAGGCCAAATGGCCTACTCCTGTTCCTAGTTCTTTTGTTCTTATGTAAGATGCCTGTGAATCCATGGTCAATTGTTGGAAAAACACATCTGGTTCACTCATGTCCTTTAGGGAAGGAAACTGCCATGCTTACTGATCTGGCTTACAAGTGCCTCCACACAGTAATGTGGTTGACTCTCAACTGCCCTCTGTGCAGGGATGGGCAATAAATACCAGCTGAGCCAGTGATGCCCACCTCCCATGAATGAATTAATTACTTTGTGGTTCTGTGAGTTCATTGTCTCCTAAATTATTACCCCAAGTCTCTGTCTTATCAGCCCAGTAATGCAGCCAGTACTTCACTATACCCCAAGTAAATGTTCCTCTGATACAATTTTAACCTCACTGCGAAGCCTCTTCCAGGGATACCTAACCTGAAGAAGCTACCCTCCACCCTCCGGACAAACCTCAGGGGATCTCTCTCCCATTGCAACTCTCTTGTAATCTCTTCGGCCTTGAAACTGCTCGACCATGTCCTGAAGCAAACCAGGTACCACAGCCACATCACCTTCCTCAGCACCTGCCTACGGAACCAGATCATCCCCAGTGGACTCACCTTTGTCCCCCTTCACCCACACATCAACGAATACCAGTCACGTTTGGACATCCAGCAATTTTTCCGCTGCCTTCGCCTCCACGCTTCCATCCCCGCCTCTTTAACTTCTGTCTCCTCTCCACCTATCTTCTCCTCCATCCATCTTCAATCTGCCTCCCCCTCTCTCCCTATTTATTTCAGAACCCTCTCCCCCTCCCCTTTTTCTGATGAAGGGTCTAGGCCTGAAATGTCAGCTTTTGTGCTCCTGAGATGCTGCTTGGCCTGCTCCTCAACACTGATAATATTCACTGCAGAGAGCACAAAAATGAAAATATAAGTGGTGCACTTTCACTTTAAGAACAAATGTACATTTCAGTTGACTGATGGTTATGTAAAGGCAAGACGCACTGACTAACACAAATACTTTTTTTTTTAGCATGCCTCTTCATGCTGAATGCGCCTGTGGCAATTAGAAAGAATCTGATATGGAAGCACCTGCACTCTTGGAAGTGCCCATAACGTTACCAGCCAAGATTCTTGTGCATTTGTAACATGCTTGGTTTAGAAATATAATTGCAGATCCATACAAAGTGTGGAAGTGAATCCCCCTGGAGAATTCAAAGAGGATGGAAGTTAGAGCTGCACTTTCCAAGGAGATTTACAACCTGGTAGCGGTAGTCAATTCACTTCTGCCATGCAAAAAGCTACTGGGCTGAATTGAAGAATTGTCAAATCAGCCCAGCAGCCTAGATGGTACACATTTGTCCAAAATCAGATTCTCAGCTGTGTTCTTATTTTAGAACCCACACAGATCTTCATGTTAAAACTGTCTGCAGAATCTGACAGAAGTCAGGTCAGTTTTTGATCTGGTGTGGGAGAAGGGTTGTTTATTTTTTAAAAATCCAAGCCATTTGAATCAGAGAGTAAATATAAAAAAGAAGTCCAGGAGGAGGATGAGCTTTGCCCTGCAAGAGGTCAAAAACATGATCTCTCTCTCTCACCACCCCCAACCTATGAAAATTAGTACAGGAGGTAACCAACACTCTTCGGCTGTTTACAGTGAAACAATGGGAAACCCAGTGAGAAGGGGCAGAACAAAGCAGGCTCAAATCATGGAAACAAGTTATAAAATTACTGGAGGCCACCAAAACAATTAGCTAATCAGGATAAGGCTTACCATCTTGTACTGCTGTTCCAATTTCCGTTGATATGTTCCCTCAATGTCCCATCGATTTGAGACATGCACTGGTACTAGATTCACTGAAAATAATTTGAGGGTATCATCTGTCTGTAGAAAATAGTATATGCTCTGTGCCTGTTTTTATTTGGTCAGATTTTTAAATTAGGCTGACAGGTCCCATTTTGCATGATGCATTTTTAAAAATTCATTGACAGGATGTGAGGGTTGTCGGCTAGACCAACCCTAACTTTGTTTTTATTCATTCACAGGATGTGGGCATCACAAAGTGGGGCAGCATTTATTGTCCATCCCTAATTGCCCAGAGGGCAGTTAAGAGCATGCCACATTACTGTAGATCTGGAGTCCCATGTAGGCCAGACCAAGCAACAATGGCAGATTTCTTTCCCTAAAAGACATTAGTGAACCAGATGGGTTTTTCTGACAATGGATTTGTGGTCGTCATTAGATTCTTTAATTCCAGACAGTCATTGAATTCAAATTTCACCATCTGCCGTGGCAGAATTTGAACCCCGGTATTCAAAGCCAGAATTTTACCTGGGTCTCCAGATTAATAGTCTAGGCCATCACCTACCCTAAGTGCCCTGGAGAAAGTGGTGACGAGCTGCCTTCTTCAACCACTATCACCCATTTAAATGTACGTACACCCATGGTGCTGTCAGGAAGGGAGTTCCAGGATTTTGACCCAGCAGCAGAGAAGGAACAGCGATATATTTCGAAGTCAGGATGGTGGTTGGCTTGGAGGGGAAAATGCAGGTCGTGTTTTCATGAATCTGCTGCCCTTGTCCTTCTAGGTGGTAGAACCAGCGAATCTGGGAGGTACTGCGATAGGAGCCTTAGTAATTTCCTGCCGTGAATATCAGAGACGATACACACTGCTGACACCGTGTAGCTGGTGGTGGGAGTGAATGTTGAAGATTTTAAAATGGGTGCTAATCAGTGGGCCGCTTTGCATTGGATGGTGACAAATTTCTTGAGTGGATTCATCCAATCAAGTAAATAGTATTCCAGCCCACTCCTGACTTGTACTTAGTAGATGATGGACATACTTTAGGGAGTCAGGAGGTGAGTCACTCAATGCAAATTTTCTAGACTCTGACCTGCTCTTGTAGCCACAGTGTATATTTATACATATAGGTGAGACGATGGCTGAGTGTTATTATCACTGGATTGTTAATCCAGAATCCCAGATAACATTCTGGGGAGCCAGGTTTGAATCCTACCACGATAGATGGTGTAATTTGAATGCAATAAATATCTGGAATTAGGAAACTAATGATGACCATGACATTGCTGATTGTCAGAAAAACTCATCTGCTCACTAATTCCCTTTAGGGAAGGGAACCGCCATCCTTACTTGGTCTGGCCTACATGTGACTCCAGACCCACAGCAACATTGGTGATTGCATTTGATCATGAATTCATCATTCACTGCCTCGGAAACAAACAATCCTCAATAAAGAACACAGAATGGGTTAAATTGTTCAGGGCTGTAGAGTTTGCATTGACAGTCCCAACAAGATTTGCTTCACATGCGGGACCCCTGTCTTCCTATCTGTGGAGTAAGTGCTAATTTGGAGTCTGAAGAATTGTCTGGCATGATTTGAGATCATAGTAAGAGAAGTTACATCATTACACAGCACAGGTGAACTGTATTTGCTACTTTGAAATGATCAGGTTTGTTTTAAGCGCTATACCGGTTTTGAGCACCATGAGGCGCTGTTACCCACATTTCCTTGTTAATTTCTAATGTTAACAACGAAAATGTCCTATAGATAAAGCGAAATGCCATTCTTCTTGAGCAGTTTGCTTTCATATGATTTTTCTGTGTGATAAGAAATCAACTGCAAACTTTGCCAAGTGAAAAAGAAGGATAACAACCATCCGAATCACATATCGTTCCAGGAGCATTTCTGAGATGTGAGTATGGCAAAAAAAAAAGAGATTTTATCATTTGCAACGTATTAATGAGCGGTGAGTTAAATTTCAAAAGAAAAACGAAAGCTTCATTAATCGTTTCTTGCTTTGATGAAGAAATGTAAAAATCGCACAATTATCATAGAAACCTCTCGAATGAATCCTCGACAGTACTTTAAACTGATTTCACTTCCTTTGACTAATTTCGTTGTACCTGCGCAAAGCCTTCGTCCCTCTATATAATAGAGACAGGTAGCTGGAAGGTTTGAGAGACTGAGTGATAACGCTGACAGATGTAAAGGTATAGGCTGCTCCTCAGCTCATGAACGGTTGTAAACCTAGGACTTAGGCTACAGAGTGATCCCGCGCCGGCTTTTGTTTTGAAATAGTTTAGAGGGTTTTATTTCAGGACACACCCCCCCCCCACCCCCCCCACCCCCCCCCCCACCCCTAGCCCCCTCTCCACGCCCCGATGGTTGAAACATTTTCGTGGCCGGAGGTTTCGTTGCCAGTGAAGTGTATTCCATATGTCTGAATTCCCTTTTTATACGTATTTTAATACCCTTGACTCAGTGAATTGTGTGTGTTAATTGTGGTGCGCCCTGACGGTGCACAGTAGTAGTTTTCGAAATGCGGCCTTCCATTTTAGTTAAGGGGCATCTAAAAGTTTAATTAAAAGCCAAAAGAACTGCGGATGCTGTAAATCAGGAACAAAAACAAAGTTGCTGGAAAAGCTCAGCAGGTCTGGCAGCATCTGTGAAGGAGAAAACAGAGCTAACGTTTCGGGTCCGGTGACCCTTCCTCAGAAGGTTGTTGTTGTAAAAGTTTAATTGTTTCCATGACCACAATGTGATTACTGACGCTTCCAGTGTGGTGGCTAATACTAAGGTACGGAATACTCGCTCAAGCGTGGTGTCTGTGTGTGTGTGTGTGTGTGTGTGTGCCTGTAGGTATGGTCGTGTCTGTTTGTACGCAAGTGAGTCTCTGTGTGTATGTGTGCGCTTGTGGGTATGTCTGTGTCTACGTGTATGTATGTTTGAGTTTGTGTGTACATGTGCGTATGTGTGTGTATGTGGCGGGGGGCCGGGTTCTCTATCTGTATGTGTGTACAGATCTAGAGATACCCCAGTAACAATACCATACAACGCATAGTCAGGGAGAGACATATATTCTGTATTTAAAATGCAATATGCGTGAATATGCTCGCAGTGATGGGTACATCATTTACAAATGCAAGCAACTTGTGTGTGTATTCTTTCAGCTGTCTCTACTCATGCAAATGTACTCCATAATGGTTATGTATGTGTATATTTTAATGGTTCCTTCCATAGCCTACTTTTCTGCAATCTGCCTTCAGTAACTAACTTGTGGTCTTACGATGAGGTAAACATGTTAACTGGGGTTCTGCAGTACAGTCAGGACTGTTTATTACTAATGTGTTGATTTCGAGTGAAAACATTCTTTTAAAAAATTCTAGACACAATAATATTCAGAGCAAAGAACAAACCCAAGTTGGTTTCTATCTTCCAACTTGTCTGAGAGATCTTTTTTGAAGAACTGTTTCTATCCACATATACCCAGCAACAAATAATTCATGCACTGTACTCAACATTACCTTTCTAATTATTTTTAAATGTCAACATTTCCAGATATTAACAGTCACCTAACCTAACAGTGTAACAAGCCAGCTTCTAATGTAAATGGAGTGTCTGTTTTCAGGTGGGGATGCTTAAGTATATTCAGGTGATTCCTTTTTTTAAACCTTGTAACTAAATATGTTTATGAAAAAGCTTCTTCATAAAACTTTCAGCACAGTAGAGTTTCAAATTTGTCACATAGTGATTAGCCCGTTAAACCGGTAGGACTGCGGCTATAGTAAATAAACTTGTCTTAAATCAAGTTCTGGTAGAGGTGGTGGGTCTAGACTGGCGGGCAATAAATTGTTTGCAGGAGGTGAGAAGCATGTCAGAAAAGTTGTGAAATGGAGAGAGACCACCCAGCTTTCAAGAGGCAGTCCTGGGAGATACACTCACCACACACAAAAAATCATCTCTACTGGGCTTGGGCTAATTTCAAAAGGTATTCCTTCGTTAGGGCCCATATCTCAGTCCTAAATGTAAGATGTAAGGGCTTGAATAATGAGATGCATGAACTACAATTTATTTAAAAAGGCAAGTGAAAGGAATTCAGTTTCTAACACTATTAATGTGGGTCTATCCAATTAAAATCAGGGCAGGCAGAAGTGCACAGGGGTTAAATGCAGGTTCTGTGAAACTGCAATGAACGTAATCTGCACATTTTATTCACTGAAGAGACTATTGATTCTTCCCAACAGTTTCAAAATATGTGAACGCCTTCAAGATGTTTTTAAGATAATTATTTATTAGACATCGAAAATTACTATACATATATAAGAAACTTTGTACAAAACCTTAATGAGAGCCCCCTTGGAGTACTGTGAGCAGATCATCACCACACCATAGGAAGGATAGTTATAAGGGGTTAGTTATAAAGAGAGATTATACAATGTTTTCTCTAGAATTTAAGAGGTTAAGGGATGAACTAATTGAAATCTTCAAGATATTAACCGGAAAAGAGAGGGTAGATAAAGATAAATTATTTCCATTGGTTGGGAATTCTAGGACTAGAGCGTATAGTCTAAAAATTAGTGCCAGATGATTCAGAAGAGATATTAGGAAGCACTTCCACACACAAAGGGAGTAGAAGTTTGGAACTCTCTTCAAATAGCTGTGGGTGCTGGATCAGTTGCTAATTTTAGATCTAAGGTTGATAATTCTTTTGCTAAGCAAAGTTATTAAGAGATATGGGCCAAGGCAGGTATATGGAATTAGTCCACAGTTCAGCCATGATCTTATTTGAATGACAGAAGAGGCCTAAGGTCCTGAATGTCTGACTCCTACTCTTTTATGTTCTTATATGATGCTTGGTTCCTTATCTACTCCAGAACCTGCCTATCTGATTTCCAAGCATGCAGGAAAATAAAGCCTTGTATCTCAGGCCATTCCAAAGCCCTTCACAATATTTTGCCAATTGTGACATCGCTGTTCTAATGTGACTAACATACCAGCACTTGCACAGGGTGAAGTTAAACAAACAGCCATGATAGTGAGTAGATCATCTATTTTTTGTGACCCTGTTTGAAGGATTAATATTGTTCAGGGTACTGGCCAGAGCTCTCCTTTTGAAAAGTGCCATGGGATCTATTCTATCTACTTTTGCAACACCACATTTTTTATGCATGAGTGCCTCTGACAATGTAACCCTCTCCTTTTACTGCACTAAACTGCCATTGTGCTCAAGTATTTAGGATGGGACTGTAAGTCCATGACATTCTGAGCCAGGAGCAACTTTGTTCAGAGATTTAATCTGTAATGTACATTTTTTTTGTATTTGACGTTCTACTTCCACAGCAACAATTAGGGAATGTCCCACTCCAGACAGAGCTTGTTCCTGAGAGATTGCTACTGTATTGCAGCAATTGCCATTGTATTTAAATGCCGTTGTAAAACACCTGAGAACATTAAAGGTGCTGCATAATTTAAACATATGCTATTGCTGCAACTACACAGCAGGTCCATCTATAAGACAGAGAAGACTAATGTAAATATTGGAAGCTTTTGATGAGAAAAAAATTGATAAATGTGCCCCTAATAGAAATAGCACATTGTTTTCTCTCTTTTGACAATATGATTGACCTGGTGTCAACTGGATCAGTGGGTAACAGTTTTGCTTCTGCATTGGAATATAGTGAGTTCAGATCACAGAGACCTGAGTAAATATTCCATGCTAACTCCGCATTGGACCCAAGAACTATGGCATAAAATGTAGAAGCAGAAGTAGACCATTCGGCTCATTGATTCCGCACCATTATTCAGTGAGATCTTTGCTGATCTGCTAATTCTTAGCTCCGCTTTCCCACCTTTTCCCCATGATCCTTGATTCTCTGTCTCATCCTTGAGTATACTTAATGATCGATCTCAACAGCCCTCTGTGGTAAAGAATTCCACAGATTCATCACCTTCTGAGAGAAAAAAATCCTCCTCATTTCTGTGGTGATTGGACATAAGGGGAAACAGATTCTTTGCATTTTCCGTGTTAAGTGCCCTAAGAGTCATATCAATAAGGTTGCTTCTCATTCTTTTAAACTCCAGTAAGTACAGGCCCAATCTCCCCTCATAAGAAAATCTCTCCATGCCTAGAATCAATTTAGTGAATCTTTTCTACATCCAATAACAAGGTCTCTTTCCTTAGACAAGGATTCTAAAACTGTTCACTGTACTCCAGGTGTGGTCCTAATGGTTGCCCTGTACAATTTTAGCAACATTTTCCTATTTTTCCCTATTCCCTATATCCTTTGAAATAAAGGTCTTTACTATTACCCTCTGTACTTATATGCCAGCTTTTTGTGATTTATGCACAAGGATTCCAAATGCCCTCTGTGTGGTAGCTTTCTGCAGCCTTTCTCCATTTAAATAATATTCACCTCTTCTATTCTTCCTGCCAAAATACATAATCTCATATTTACCACATTATATTCGATCTGCCCAGTTTTTGCTCAATAAGTTAACCCACTGATATCCCTCTAAACACGCTGTGTCATTCTCGCCACTTACCTTCCCACTGCTTTCAAAAATGCTCCCTTACCCCAACCACTAATTTCTATTACTTAGCCAATCTATTAGTTAACCAAATCTTGATCCAAATCTATCCTAAAATACTATCTCTAATACCATGGCCTCTTATCTTACTAAGTTACCTAAAGTGTGGTACCTTATCAAATGCCTTCTGAGAATTCAACTACATTATATCCAGCGCTTCCCCTTTACCTATCCTGCCTGTTACCTTTTCATAAAATTATAGTAAATATTTCAAGCGTAATTTTCCCTTGCCCTGCTGATACTGCTTGATTATATTATGTATTTTTAAATGCTTTACCACTACATTTTTCATAACAGACTCTAATAATTTCCCAGACATTAAGCCATCTGGCTATGGTCACATATTTTTGTCTCCTTCCCTATTTGAATAAAG
This sequence comes from Stegostoma tigrinum, assembly GCF_030684315.1. Classification (NCBI taxonomy): domain Eukaryota; kingdom Metazoa; phylum Chordata; class Chondrichthyes; order Orectolobiformes; family Stegostomatidae; genus Stegostoma; species Stegostoma tigrinum. The sequence goes on from NC_081373.1 coordinate 9,174,597, forward strand.
GTGTCAGAGACTACGTTATCAGAGGTACTGTCATCTAGTTGAGGTATATAGCTGAAGACCTGTTTACCTTCTCAGCTCGATCTAAAAGAATCCTTGCTACTTTTTAAAAGGTCATTAAGGGAGTTATCCCCAAGTGCTGACCTCAAGGATAAAGATTCTCTGGCCATTTTTCTCATTATTGTTTCCAGACATTGCTGTCTACATGTTGGCTAGCACATTTCCTACCATGCAGAAGTGATCACATGCTTCAAATGAAATTTAAAGCATGTTGGTTCTGAAATGATGAAATTTGGTGCCACCTTACATCAAGTGAAATGATGGGTTGTGCCATGGTGGTAAACGCAGTCCTAAACACCACAGCAGTGGTTCAGGAGTCCCAGTGACTGCCTTCTGTTGTCATTTGGAGTGTCCACCATCTTTACATCCTGCATGTTGGAGCCCTTGTGGCGGAGGTGTAGCATTCAGGAGATCATGACCCATGGCCTATTTACCATGCAAACATTCCACGTTTATATCAAAAGAGTACACCTTCATCGTCCATCTGGTGAATGCAACTGAATCGACATCTTGTTGAAATTATCAAAGGCATCGAATAAAACTCTTGTGTTCATTGTAGATCAAGTATTTTCTGTGATTATTACTGATTAGTTGGCCGTGCTTTATTCTTGGAGTAGGCAGTCAGCAATCATCTAATTGATGAAAAACAACTTGTTTGTTCTGAGTCAGAAAGTTATGCATTCAAACGCCCCCTTACCGACTGCCTGCTTTGATTCTATGGTTATGTCTGTCCCTAGATGTCCATGGAGAGGAAGCACATGATTTCTCATATACTTGAGATGTTCCTCGGCTGGTGGTCACCTTGGGGTCTGGAATACACCATTTCCCCCACAAAACTAAATTTGCTCACATAAGTTTCCTTTGATGGCTTGAATTTTGTTACAGTGTCTCACTAAGTGGCTGCCAACTGATTAATTTTGCTTCATTAGTTAATTTGGTTCTGTTTTTCAAAGCAATATAATCTAGTTTGGCACTTCAATCCTGTACTGAGGTTATATTGTACAGTAGGAGTTTCCATCCTTCTGATGGACAGTTAAACAATCCCCCTTTTTGGATGGATGTAAAGAATCTCAAAGCACTCTTTGAGACAGGGTAGACAAGCTTTCTTTGTCATTATTTATGTCTCAATTGACATCTAAATTTATAGGACATAGTCATTTATTTAACTGCTGCCTGTGGGGCCATATTGTACACAAGTTAGCTGCCACATTTCCTACATTAAAACAGTGACTATACTATGTAAGTACTTATTAACTGTAAAGAGCTTTGAAAGATGTTGAGATCGCATCAGGCACAATATCAATGCAATTTCTTTCCTTTTGTGATAGTTCTTTTTTAGTGCTGCTAAAAATAATAATTGGTTTCTCACTGCTCCTAGATTGACACACTGCCAGCAAAATTTAAATCTGTTGCTATCAATAGGTTCCTCCTAGTTCATAGAATATGGATCCTGGGGTAGAGATCTGACGGGCTGAATATGCCAGAAGGTTTTTTTTTCCTGTTCGTGTATTTGTATAGATTACATACAGGAACAGAATGATGCTTAAAGGTCTTTGAATGCTAAATAAACTTGTAATGTTATTGATTCTTGTGGGAAGTCATGTTCCTTGGTTACACTCAATAAACGAAGAATGAAATTGTATAGCTTATAGTTACCAAATGAGTTTAAAGGTCTGATATTGCTGACAATTATTCTGTGGGCATAACTTTTGATATATTTGACAATTGCATCAAATATGTTGCAGCATTTTACTATCTCTGTCTATTCTGTTAAGGCCACAATACAATACCAACCATTTAGTGACTAAGTTTTGAATCTTCCTGACATGGCATCACATTGATCCGGTCACTTCACTGTACAGTTATACACTGTGTAGTATTTTTGATGTAAAGGTAACACCATCTCACATTGAGGCAAAAGTGTTTAGTGCAAGCCAGCATACAACACAAAGCCAAGTCACATATGTGCCAACACATTCATTTCACTTCTTTTTAACTGCAATGGCATTGTGCAATCAACTAAAGAAAATTCAACACCTTTTGTGAAGAAACCCAGGTAACGCGAATCAATTTGATACACACTTTATTATAGTTGAAATACAGAAAAGGAGTACACTTTAATTTATCATATACATTTCAAAAGCATATGATAGCATTCATTTCGCCTCATTGAAATAGTTGTTGATTGCAAATTCTTGTCAAACATATGTTTCATTTGGTAACGACAGTATATACTTAAGGAGTCAAGATGACATGCATCAGCAAGTGCTTTACAGTTTCTGTCAGGTATTTTAATCAAAGTTTGCAGACTCTCTTTACCAAATGAGACATGTTAAAAACCGCAACAGACAGCGCTGTAACTGTCAGGAAGAAAAATTGAAAATTAAAAATGTGGTGTGTTATTGTTGAAAAAACTTGTTAATAAAACCTAAATAAGCTAGCAGAATGTGAGGATTAGTTGAGTTTCCTATTTATTTGTTGGGCTTGAGACCAAATCTGATTCAGATGAAAAGGTCTCAGTGTATTTACATATTTTTAAAAAGTTGTTCATGGGATGTTTGCATCACTTACTAGGCCAACATTTATTGCCCGTATTTAACTGTCCTTGAGAAACTGATGGTAAGCAGTCTTCTTGAACCACAGATGGGCAAGATACTAAATAAATATTTTGTGTCAGCATTTGCTGTGCAGAAGGGCATGGAAGCTAGGGAACCTGGGGAAATAAATAGTCATGTCTTTAAAAAGTTCATGTTACAGAAGAGGAGGTGCTTAAAATGCATAAAAGTTGATAAATCCCGAGGCCTGATAAGGTGTTTCCCATAACTTTGTGGGTAGGGATTGCTGGGCCTCTTGCTGAGATATTTATTTCATCAACAGCCGTGTCTGAAGACTGGAGATTGGCTAATGTCCTGCCATTATTTAAGAAGGCTGTAAGCAAAAACCAGGAAGTATAGACCAGTGAGCCTTACATCAGTGGTGGGTAAGTTGCTGGAGGGGATTCTGAGGGAGAAAATTTACATGCATCTGGAAAGGCAAGGATTGATTAGGAATAGTCAACATGGTTTTGTCCGTGGGAAATCATGTTTCACTGACTTGATTGAGCTTTTTGAAGAGATGACGAAGGGGATTAATGAAGGCAGTGTGGCAAACATCTATATAGACTTCAGCAAAGTGTTCAACAAGTCTCCACGTGATGGATTGGTTGCTAAGGCTCAATTACATGGGATCCAGGTGGAACTAGCCAATTGGATACAAAATGGCTGGAAGAAAGGAGACAGAAGGTGATGGTTGAATATTGCTTTTCAGACTGGAGAGTCTGACCAATGGTGTGCCATAAGTATTGGTGCTGTGTCCACTGCTTTTCATCATTTATATAAATGATTTGGATGTGAATATAGGAGGTATGGCTAGTAAGTTTACAGATAACACCAAAACAGTTAGTGTAATGGACAGTGAAGAATATTTTCACAGAGTACAATGAGACTTTGATCAGATGGGCCAATGGGTTAAGGAGTGGCAGATGGACTTTAATTTAGATAAATATGAAGTGTTACACTTTGGCAAGGCAAACCAGGAGAGGACCTGTAAAATTAATGGTAGGGCCTCCAGGAAAATTGCTGATCAAGGAGACCTAGGATGCAGGTGCATAGTTCCTTGAAAGTGGAGTCGCAGGTAAACAGAGGGGTGAAGAAAGTAATTGGCACATTTACCTTCGCTGGTCGGAACACTGAGTATAGGATTTGGGACATCATGTTGTGGCTATACAGGACATAATTGCGGCCACTTTTGAAATACTGTGTGTAATTCTGGTCACCCTGCCTAGATGGATGTTATTAAATTTGAGAGGTAGCAGGAAGCATATACAAGATTGTTGCCAGGGTTGAAGGGTTTAAGTTATAGGGAGAAACTGAATGGGCTGGGACTTTCTTCCCTGGAGCATTGGAGACTGCGCGGTGACTTTATAGAGGTTTTTAAAATCATGAAGGGCATGGATAGGACAAATTGCCAAGGTCTTTTCTCCTAGAGTGGGTGTGTCTAAAACTAGACCACATTGGTTTAAGATGAGAGGGGAAAGATTTAAAAAGGATGTGAAGGGTAATCTTTTCACACAGAGGCTGGAGCTGGTGTGGAATGAGCTGCCAGAGGAAGTGGAGGCAAATATAATTTCAACATTTAAAAGCCATCTGGATGGGTATATGAACAGGAAGGGTTTAGAGGGATATGGACCAAATGCTGGCTTATGGGACTAGGTCAGAATAGGATGTCTGGTCGATGTGGGCAAGTTAGAGTGAAGGCTCTGTTTCCATGCTGTATGACTCTATGCCTAAGACACTGCAGTCCAGCAGGTACACCTGCACATGGTTAGGAAAGTGGTTCCAGGATTTTGATCCAGTGACAGTGAGGAAGCAACATATTTCCAAGTCAGGATGGTGTGTGATTTAGAGGGGAGCATGATGGTTTCGACGTTTCTGCTGCCTTTTGTTTTTTTAGGTGATATAGTTGAGTGTTTGGCTTTGTAGTTTTGCTTCACATTTTGTTTAATAGACATGTTCGCCAATTCATTTTAAAGATTTAATTCATGTGAAGAGAGTGATTTTCATATCCACAGAGTATGCCAAAATAATCAGAGTTGATTAATTTCTTTCGCTGCTGCTATGAAGGCAAGTACAGCAGCCAAGTTGTTTGCAGCATACCCCTGCTAATAGTAATGAGATAAAAGTCCCATTAATCATCTTTGTGGTTTGACTGGGATATAAATATTAACCAAAATACCTGAAGAGCTTTCCTAACTCTTGTTTTATGTTAATGAAAAAACATTTTCCTCAATAATCTCAACAGAAAGATTACACCTCCAAAGTACTGTATCAAAGTCTCTTTTTAATTTAAAGACCTGGGACTTTAAGGCACGAGCAGTGAGTCAAGCTGACATTTTAAGGGCAATTTTACCTTTATGATTATCTCGTCAATGCATTAAATGTTGGTCAGCAAACATTAAGTATTCATTTCAGCATTTTGAATTGTCATTATTTCCACTTGTTGTGAATGGTAGTCATTTTATGAAGGGAATTTGCAAAGTTTTGGCTCAGTTGCTTGTTTGTTTGTGGGAAACCTTAGGAGAAAGTGAATGAAAATTATCAATGTTGGAAACGATAAGGCATAGAGTCATAAACTTATACAGCACCTATCCATGCGCCTCATGATTTTGTAAACCTCTGTAAGGTCATCCCTCAGCCTCCAATGCTCCAGGGAGAAAAGCCCCAGATTATTCCGCCTGTCCCTTAAATTCCAACCCCCCAGCTTCAGAAATATCCTTGTAAATCTTTTCTACACAGTCTTAAATTTTCCTATAGAAGGGCGACTGGAATTGTATGCAGAATTCTAAATGTGGCCTCGTCAGTTAGCTGTACAGCCACAAAATGACATCCCAACTTGTATGCTCAGTGTTTTGGCCAATGAAGACAAGCATGCCAAATGCCGTCTTCATCACCCTGTGTACCTATGGCTCTACTTCCAACGAATTATGCACCTGCACTCCTAGGTCTCTGTTCAGCAAGAAAAGGAAAATGATCAAAAAATCTGCAACATACTGGAGGTCCTTCAACTTTGGACCAATTCTTCACCTGATTTTGTCTTCATTTCACCAGAGGCAAAGTTTACCAGCATGTGCACTTACTAGAATAGCCATCTCCATTCCGTTGTGTCCGAGATGGAATGGTCTGTTCCCTGCACTACATGTAGAAACTGGATAAATTGAATAAAAAGTCCTGGCACAATGGGGACCATCTCAGAATGTCAGATCTGTGACATTTATTGAATAGCACAGCCCTGCCTTGTCTTTCAGCTTTGTCCACACTATTTTTCTCTACTGAGTTCTCCCCTCCACTGTCCCATTAAGGTGCCACCAAATGCTTTGATACTCTCTTCCTCTGTCATCTTTGCTCTTTCTTGTGTACGTTTTCCAGTGTTGCATCTTGCATGACCTCTCTTCCTGATCGTATCCTCCAGTTACAATTGTGTGCCCAAAATATGGAAGTTACCTTGTCCACACTGCCTGAAGTGAGTTCCTCTTAAACAACAGATCTGACAAAACCCTGTTAATATGTACTTTGGCTATCTATGACATACTTTATGCATTTCTGTCCTTTTCTTCTAATGCTTTAACTTAAGCCTCATTATTCTTAAACAACCAAAGAATACCAAGGCTCCATTAAGAGCATTTGAAATGAAAAGATTCAAACAAACATTATTCATTCCCTTTCCTCCTTCATTCTTGTATGATGTTACTGTAAAGCCAGCATTTGTTGTTTATCCTTAATGACCTTTGAAATTAGTGGTTAAAATCACTGGTTAAGAGATAGCCACATTGCTGTCAGCCTGGAATCACATGTAGGCCAGACTCAGTAAGGATGGCAGATTTCCTTCTCCACAAGGCATTCATAGACTGGCTTTTAATTCAAGATTTCATTGAAATCAAAGTTTCACCATGTGCTCCAATGGGATTTGAACCCATTCATAGAATGTTAGCCTGAAGTTCTGGACACTGACCATTATATCACCACCTCACCTGCACATGGCCAAACTGACAAATGTATGGGTTTGGATAGATTGTAGAGGTTAATGGATTAATGAAAGGCAAATCATGCTTAACAGACCTACCAGAGTTTTTTGAAGACATAACTTGTAAAATAGATAAGGGAGAACCAGTAAATGTGATACATTTGGATTTTCAGGAGGCTTTTGATCAAGTCCATCAGAAGAGGTTAGTGGACAACATTAAAGAACAAAGGATAGTGGTAATATCTTAACATGAACTGAGAATTAGTTGACATACAGGAAACAGGATTGGGAATAGAGATGTACAGCATGGAAACAGACCCTTCAGTCCAAGTTGTCCATGCGACCAAGTATCCTAGATAAATCTAGTCACATTTGCCAGTATTTGGCTCATATGCTTCTAAACTCTTCCTTTTCATAGACCCATCCAGATGCTTTATAAATGTTGTAATTATACCAGCCTCCACCACCTTTTTTCTAAGTCACAGCGAGTAACTAGTGGAGTACTACAAGGATCAATGCTGTGGTCCTGCTATTCACGATATATTTAAATGACCTGGATGAGGGAACTAAATACGACATTTCCAAGTTGCTGATGGCACAAAACTGGGTGGAATTGTGAGCTGAGTGGAGGAGGTGTGACAATGTTATTTATAAGTTATTTATTGTCACATATATCTAGAAAGATACAGTGAAAAGTGTTTTGTTATCACAATCCAACACCATTTTGAGTTACGAAAAGAATGAAAAGCACATCTTCTGCATAAGGGGTCTTCAAACATAGCTCCAGGCCTTCTGCAGGGTCTCTGAAAGGTGTTCCAGGCCTAAAGGTATCTCTATGCTTCAGGCATACCACCGCCTGGTTCGAGGCTTTAAGAGGTGTATTTTGTCCTTTTTTTTAATGAAGGTTGAGACGAGGTATTGAGCAGTCTGCTCAAAGCTAATAAATTAAACAGCTTGTGAGGCCTTTCTTTAAAAGTTGGAACAATAGAAGCAGTCTGAATGCATGGGTCAAGCTCCCACAGAACCAGGACTTTTAGTTTTAGCTTACAGCAATTGCTGGGGTCTTGAAGTGGTATCTAGAAGCTCTTATTCCTGTCTCTGTTACAGCAAAAACCTGGGGTTCTCTTCCTGCTGCTAGAATTGCTTGTGAGACAATCTAATTTACTGAATTTGCCTTTACCAAGGGTATGTTGATGGCATGTTATTATATTGGAACAGTTAATTGGGAATAATTAATCTATATAATTTTGTTAAGCATTTTGATAGAGTTACAGTTAAGCCAATTATTTAATTTTTATTTTGTCTATATTTAACCATAGTGTAAAAACAAATTGAGTTTTGTTAAAAGTGACTGATTGAAATGCATCTGAAATGCAACACCTTACAGTTACCTTTAAAACAAGAAAAAGCTAGGGTCTAAGCTATTTTCTTACTATATTTTGAGGGGCTTGGTCAGGTCCATAACGGAGGCAAGGAGGTTTCAAGGTGATTAAGACAAGTTGAGTGAGTGGGCAAATACATAGTAGATGCAATGCAACCAAGCTAAATCTCAAGTTATGTATTTCAGTGTGAAAACAGAACAGGAGAGATATTGAAGTGGTGGGGGACCTGGGTGTACATCAGTCAATAAAAGTCGGCAGGTAGCCACAGCAAGCAATTGGAAGGCATATGTTACACTGGCCTTCATTGCAAGAAAATTTGAGTTTAGAAGTAGGGGTGTCTTACTGTAGTTAAATAGAGCCTTGGTGAGACCACACCTACAAGTTTGGTCTCCCTACCTAAGAATGGACATGCTTACCAGAGAACTAAGATGAGAAAAGATTTCTTAGCTCTAAGGGCTATGAACGTGTGGAATTCCCTACCTCAGAAGGCTGTGGGGGCTAAATCACTGGATACATTCAAGAGAGGTAGTTTTTAAAAAGATTTTTAAAGGCATCAAAGGGGAAAAACAGGAAAATGACATTGGGATGGGGTCAGCCATATCCCTATTGGATGCTTGAGCAGGATTGAAGGCCAAATAGCCTACTTCTGCTCCTGGTTCCTACATTACACAGTTTATAATTTGATACAGCATGTTTCATATACAAAGATTAGCGGAATTCCAAGTGTTTTAAATGAGAGTAGCTTCGCACTGATGTTCTGAAAGACCAGAAAACTGAAACATCCAGTTGAGGTTTAAGTCTTATGTAGCTTGCTGCCTTTCACTGAGATTGGATAGAATGCACAAAGGCAGGTTTCATCCCCCGCAAGGTTTGGATAGCGCAGACCCTATGGAGAATCTTGGAGATTTCTTGAGAAAAACATGGCCTTTCCTAATGGGAGCGAGTTAGGATCCATCCCCAAGATACCACATTTCATGCATTGCCTCATTGCAAGAACTTTTGGCCCAGCTAACTTATTCTTCCCCTAGTTGCTTTGACCTGTGACAGTGTTTGACCAAGACTCTGCGTTAGAGAAAGCATGCATTGATACACGTGCTACGTGATGCATTCCCTGGCCCTCAAAACCTCATCTTCACTATGGACGTGCAATCCCTGTACACTTGTATCCCACATGCAAAAGCCCTAAAAGCCCTCTGCTTCTTCATCTCCTGCAGGCCCAACCAGTCCCCCTTCACCAACACCCTCATCCGCTTAACAGACTTGTCCTTTCCCTGAATAACTTGTTGTTTAACTCCTCTCACTTCCTACAAACTAAGGGCGTGGCTATGGGAACCTGTATGGGTCCAAGCTATGCCTGCCTCTTTATAGGATACATGGAACAGTCCCCCTTCTGCTGCTACACAAGTACCATCCCCCACCTCTTCCGCTATTACAGTGATGACTGTTTCAGCTCTGCCTCATGGTCCCAAGAGGAGCTTGAACAGTTCATCAACTTTACCTTTCACCCCAACCTCAAATTCACCTGGAACATCTCCAATACCTCCCTTCCCTTCCTGGACCTCTTCGTCTCCACCTCTGGTAACTGCCTCAGCACCAACATCTATTTCAAGCCATCGACTCCCATAGCTACCTGAACTACACCTCCTCTCACCTACCCCTCCTGCAAGAATATGATCCCATTCTCCCAATTCTTCCACCTCTGCCGCATATCCTCCCAAGATGGAATGTTCTACTCCCAGACATCCCAGGTGTCTTCCTATTTCAAGCACTGCAGCATAGCCCTCCAGTGATCAAAAATGCCCTTAACTGCATCGCTTGCATTTCCCACATTTCAGCTGTCAAAACCCTTCCCCCAACAAAGGTAAAGACAGAGTCCTTTTCTGATGAAGGGTCTAGGCCCAAAACGTCAGCTTTTGTGCTCCTGAGATGCTGCCTGGCCTGCTGTGTTCATCCAGCCCCACACTTTGTTATCTTAAAGACAGAGTCCCTCTGGTTTGTAAGTTCTGATGAAGGGTCCTGACCAGAAATGTTGACTTTCCCGCTCCTCTGATACTGCCTGACTTGCTGTGTTCCTCCATCTCCGCACTGTGTAGATGATGTGTTGCAAACTCAGTTTGGTTAGTGGGTCTCATCCTGCCAAACCCTGGGTTGTCAGGCAGCTGAATAACTGTGGATAGGAGCCTTATGGACAGTGACCAGTTGTTTCCAAGAAAAACAGAAGTTGCTGGAAAAGCTCAGCAGGTCTGGCAGCAGCTGTGAAGAAAAAAAAATCAGAGTTCTGAGGAAGGATCTTCGGGCCCAAAGCATAAACTCTGATTTTTGTCTTCACAGATGCTGCCAGACCTGCTGAGTTTTATCAGCAACTTTTGTTTTTGTTCCTGATTTACAGCATCCACAGTTCATTTGTTTTTTTTATTTGACCAATTCTTACCCACAGCCTTACATTTAATTTAAAAATTTGGCAACATTAATTTTGTTTTAGAACAGAGACAACACTTTGAGCTTTACATTATCAAGAATAACCACTCAATAATGTGACAAAAACAAAGTTTTTTTCCGCCTGATTTACAGCATCCACAGTTCTTTTGGTTTTTACTCAATAACGTGAAGTCATTTGAGAAATAGTAACTCTATAAATACTGTTTTGCTGCTATATTCGTCTATAAAATCATAAGAGCATAAGATATAGAAGCAACATTAGGCCATTCGGCCCATTGAGTCTGTTCCACAATTTGATAATGGCCCATATGTTTGTCGCTTCCATTTTCCTGCCTTTTCCTTGTAACTCTTGCCCCCGTTACCAAACAAGAACCTCTCTCTATATTAAATGCATCCAGTAGCCTAAAGCCTTTTGTGGCAATGAGCTCACAGATTAACCACCCTCTGGCTGAAGAAATTCCTCCTCATCTCCGTTCTGAAAAGGCCATCCCTTCACTCCAGGCTGTGTTTTTGGGTCCTAGTCTCTCCCACTAATGGAAACATCTTCTCCAATGTTCACACTATCCAGGCCTCAGACTATCCTGTAAAGTTCGATCAGATGATGAGCTCATTGAACAGTCTGCTGAGCTCGCCATCTGAATTTACCTAGCGTAAGTAGCGGATTTTGGGAATGCAGGACCGAGGATGAGGCCATTAGATTGGATCGGGGCTAGCCTAGGCGTGGTCTCAGACTCACTTTCCTGTTTGCGGCTGGTTTCGGTGCTCAACGCTCAAGCCAAAAGAAACACTTAACAATCCCCGACGGTTTTCAACATTCTAGTGAAGCTGTGAAAAAAGGGTGAACATAAAAAGCCAAATTCTAGTCTTTATTGAAGCTGCAGTGAAATAAAGTCCAAAATACGTTTATTTTAATGCCGCTATATATATATAATCTATTTCCAACCTGTCGTTCCGAAGTAATTGCAAATATAAACAGAAATTGCTGGAGAAACTCAGCGGGCCTTGGCAGTGTTAGTGAAGCACTAATGTTTGGAGTCCAGCAACCTTTCTTCTGAAAGTTCACTCTACTTTCTGTCCGGAGGTTCTGTGGAAAGGACACCGGTCCCGAAAAATTAACTGTTTTCTCTGCACAGATGCTACCAGGTCTGCTGAGCTTTTCCAGCAATTTCTGTTTTTTGTTTCTGATTTACAGCATCCGCAGTTCTTTCGGTTTTTATTTAGTGTCTCCTGTCGATCCCTAATTACCATACTGATGTATTAGTCGGCGAGGATTGTGTTCATTGGAGTTCGGGAGAATGATGAGCGAATTTCATAGACACGTATAACATTCTGACAGTTCTAGCCAGGCTCGATGCAGGAGGACATTCCCGATGGTAGGGGAATCCAGAACCAGGGATTATAAGAACAAGGTGTGAACCTATTAAGACTGATGAGGAGAAATTTCTTCTCCCAGAGAGTGGTGAGAGTGGAAATTACTACCACAGAAAGTGGGACATTGTTCTCAAGAAGGGGGTAGATATGTCTCTGATGAAGGGTCTAGGCCCGAAACGTCAGCTTTTGTGCTCCTGAGATGCTGCTTGGCCTGCTGTGTTCATCCAGCCTCACATTTTATTATCTTGGAATCTCCAGCATCTGCAGTTCCCATTATCTCTCTCTCTTAGATATGTCTGTTCTGGCTAAAGGAATTTAAGGGATATGGGAAGAGGGTGGGATTTGGAGTACTAAGCTGGATAATCAGGCATGATGGTATTGAATGGCGAATAGGTCGAACGACCAACTGCTGCCTCTATAGTCTATGTTTCTATGTTACTCTTAATGTGAGCGGCTTGGTGGGCTCACTGCCGAGGACACTTAAGAGCCAACCACGTTGCTGTGTGCTTGGAGTCACATGTAGGGTAAGGATGGCAGATTTCCTTCCCTGAATAAATGAGGTGCAGAAATTCACAATGATAATCGGGCTTGCACTACACAGCATGGGGTCTCGACTTTCGGGTGAAAGGATGTGCGGATTGTGTTCAAACGGGACCGTGCTCCACCTCCTGTCAATCTATACCAATGGACCAATCGCAGCGGAGTTAGTGAGGTGGGGGGGCGGGGCGGTGTGCCACTAAGGGTCCAATCACGATCACCCAACCCCGTCTGTCAATAAACGATGTAAATAAAGTTGCAGAAAATGCAATCCCTCGCCTGGCAGAGCGAAGATTTCAGTGATTTCTAGCATTAAACCGCACCCCCCCCCCCCACGAACCCACCAACACCTCCATCTCCCCCTAAAGCACACCATACTCGGCCATTCCTGCCTTCCCTCTCTCGCATTGAGTGCCTGACACCAGGAGGTAGACTGAGGCGGTCGAGATATTTCTTTCAGAATCAGGAAAACAAAACTAGGCGGATGTGCGGAACTTCGCTGCTCGTGGTGAGCTGGGCAAAAGAAGCAGGACAACGAGGGCGCTGTAATCCTGGAAAGAGTTCTCACTAAAGTGGGGAGAAACGGGGCTTGAATTCGTCTGCATTCACACAACAACCACACACACACCCTGCAATAATAAATAAAAATGACAGTTCAAGGCGGCTCTTTGACTCCTTTTACCATCCACGACATTCTCACCCGGGGATCTGACGCTCGCCTGACTCAGAGCACGCTGAAAATCGAAGGCCACCCGCCCTGCGCCCCGAGTAAAGGCGAGGGGGAGAGACCGGCTCCCCTGATCGTTCTCAGAATCGACCAGGACCGGGGGAAAGAGACTTTAACCAGCGGCCCGGTGCAGGACCAGCACCGGCTGCAAACTACCGAAGGAGAGCCGGTGCCCAGGAGTAACGAACGGGGACATCTTGACACGGAGTCGCTGAATGAGGAGTCGGGAGAAGCGAACAGCTGGGAGAACGGAGCCGAGAAATTCGATAGAGGTAAACAGTGTCTCCTTAAGAGGGACAGTTCTAACACCCAGAAACGCCGCGTTTAGAATCAAATTCGGAAAAATGCGCGACAGAAATCACAGTATCAGAAATGACACTCGGCTGATCGAAATCAATTACTAAACTGTTCTTACAGTGAAATAGGCACAATTTCTTCGAGTCTGTCTCGGATGTGTTGGGTGTATTCTCTTTGCCGTTTCTTAATTGCACTTTTTTTCGCTTCTTTTTTAAAAAAAAGCTCGTTGTCGGTATTTTAAATTCCTCCTGGCGAGCGTTAATTCATGAAACGGACGACACAACACAAAACCCCTGGTTCCCTCGCTCGCGGGTAATTGTCAAGTCAATCTACACTTTTAAAAACTTGATTATTTTAAAATTGCAGCAATGACCATGAAATTCAATCTTGTGACCACTATCCTTAGAGACCCGCGCTTGACGAAGTAGATGCGACTATTGGAAAGATAATTTAGATGTGTTTTTGCACAAAGTGCCAGCAATCACCGAAAAATGACTGAGGTTTTAAAATACTGCTAATTTCCTCCCGAGATTTTACATCAAAATCAATGGTTTGCTCCTGCTTCTGAACCTTAAATCCCAACACTTCTCCTTTCTACACTTAAAACATGAAGCCAGGGACTGTCAGACGTAATTCAGTGAACTTTAAGTCATTTTAGTATTCCGTAAATAGGAGTCTAAATGTGTAAAAAAGGCATATTTTCCCAAAGTGATACTTGTCAATATTGCAGCACCGCGCATTTCTGCACCTTCCGAAAGCAGAAGTAGACAGAACTTGTACTAAAAAGTAAAACTAAAAATCAAACCCCAGACTTTTGTAGAGTTATAGGCGGGCTGGATCCCTATTTTTGCGGGATGAATGCGATATGAGTTAATCGCCGATTGTGAAAGAGGGTTCGGGGCGGTAAGGCTGAACTGAAATCCGGTAGTGGCGGCGCTGAGAGGCTGAGTACAGAACCGCTTTACCGTCCCGGAGAATTAGCCGGAGATTAAACTGTCTTTAAATCGTTCAACACTGTAGAATACAGCGAGCGGCCTCCACTTCAGGATTCCGCTCCCTCGGGGAGATACCTAACCCAGGGTGGAATTGCCTATCTCGATTCGAACTGTAGCTTGCAAAAGATAAACTCTCAGAATTCTGCTCATTGATTTACCATTCCTGAATGAATTTATATGAGGTGGAGTGGGACAGGTGTTGTTCTCGAAAAGTGTATTTATCCGTTTAAATGTGCGTTTTGTAGTTTTATAATTTGGGTTTTCTGTAGGACGGAGATGCAATTGGTCAAAATGTCGCCAGAAGAGAAATGCGAATCAAGTGGGCGCAGCCGGTCAAGACTGTATCAAAAACAGATATTGCTGGAAAAGCTCAGCAGGCCCGGCAGCGTCTGTGGAGAGAAATCAAGAGTCCGCGTTTCGAGTCCAGTGACCCTCCAGTGATTCCTCAGTACTTAAGGACGGGTCACAGAGAGCGACTTCTCTCCACAGGCGTTGCCAGACCTGCTGAGCTTTCCCAGCTATTCCTGTTTTTGTTTATGATTTCCAACATTCGCAGTTCTTTTGTTTGTTTTAAAAGTCCAGCCTAACTAGATCGGGTTCCTATGCCTCCCCCGATCAATGTTTTCACCACGCTCTTGTGCAATTTTGATTCCAGATGCAGACCGCCAAGCGGCTACTGATGATGAGGAGAAACACGACAAAGCGGACCAGCCGAGCAGGTCCGGTAAAAAACGCTCCCGCGCCGCCTTCTCCCACGCTCAGGTCTTTGAATTGGAGAGAAGATTTAACCATCAGCGGTATCTTTCAGGCCCGGAGAGGGCAGATCTGGCGGCCGCCCTCAAGCTCACAGAAACCCAGGTCAAAATCTGGTTCCAGAACAGAAGGTACAAGACCAAGAAGCGACAGATGGCGGCGGAGTTGGTCGTTAATTCGGCGCCCACGGCGGCTAAAAAAGTAGCCGTGAGGGTTTTGGTGAGGGATAATCAAAGGCAATACGTCCCGGACGAGTTAGCGAGTCCACATTTACTCTCGTTATACCAGGCTTATCAATACTATCCCTACATGTACTGCCTACCAACCTGGCCTCCGAACCTCATCCCACTGTGTGGAGGAACTCACTGAATAGTCAAGCAGCGGGTGCTCGGGATGGCCGGAGAACTGAAAACAACACAAAAAAATCTCTATCTCTGATCACAAGATTAATCCTTGCAGTTGGTCTGCAAACAGGTACCTACCAAGAGACACCGCTCTGACATAAGCCCAAAGGATACTCGATGTTTTCTTCAGTACTTGGGACAAAAAAAATAATGCCAAGGGTGCTTTTGTGCGAATAATTCGTACTTTTTTTGGAGGGGTGGGGCGGGGCGGTGTACGTTCTGACACCCGAGTGATATTTTACACTGGGATAACAACATAGCTCTTCTACGCCCGTTTATAATCGTTTCTTAGTGCGGTTGTTGGTTGATTGTAATCCATTGGTTCAGTAATCCACTTCCTGCTGGTTGTACAACAGCCCAGTGGCTCGTTTTCAAAAGTCAAAAATAAAACAATAAGAAGACCCTAACTTTCCTGGAGAGTTTTGAAGCGCTATTTCTGACGAACATTTGACTTTTGTTCTTTTTCTACATTAGAAAATAAATGGGAGGCGTGTGGCTTTTTTTTTTAAAAGAATGGTTTCGTTTTCAAAAACCAACCGTCCGGAAGGTGTATTTTTGTTTGCACTTCTTTCTGTAAGTAACAACTACGAACAGAATGTTAGAGTATATATAAGTATTTAACATTAGCATCCAAACTTCAATTGTTTGTGAGACTGAGTCTTTGAAAGGGCGTTCTGTCGCTGAATTAGCAACAACGTATGTCCGTTGCTATATTATGTTGTAATGCTTGATTTATTAATCGCTCACAGCTTTCTAGCTCTTTTTATAGACTTGTCAATTTTTAAAATAAAACAATTCTGAATATACCTGCTGTAGGTTTTTATATTTCCACAATTAAAATATATTCTGCGCCAGTTCTGGCAAAGATTTGATTTTTAAAAATCAATGTCAATGTAGAAAAAATTAACATAGCTTTGACATAACTTGATGTGACCCGAAGGTAAAAAGGTAGAAATCTGCGTTATTGTTTTCGCTAAAGTGGCTACGATTTTTCTATCAATCGTTCACGGAGAGTGACTGGCCTCATTGGCTGTACCACGATCTTACAAAGAACGATATGTTGATATCCAGCCACGAGCCGTTGTATTGGTCCCATCATAACCACGGGACGCCCTCACCTCGCTGTCTACAAGTGAGTCGGGCCAATTGCGCGCCAGTGAAGCAAATAACTAAGGTTAATCTTCTTGGAACTTTTAAAGACGGTTGAACAAGTTCTGGGAATCAGTAGTTCTTTATTTTAAAGAGAAACATAATTCTGTGCCTGGGGAAATCGAACAAGCGGTTATCCATGCCTTCCTAGGTAACAGAATTAATCACTAATAGGACATTAAATCACCGCATAATTTATAAAATTTACAGCAAGTCAAACGCTCTCTCGCTTATATATATATATCGGGTTTTAACGTCCTGTGAAGTTTTTTTTAACAATTTAATTTCAAGGAGCTGGAATTATTCTTTACTAAAAGAACTGTCAATTTTAAGAAAAACTCGCTGAAGTGAGAGAAACAAAATATTTCTGTTTTACTAAAAAAATTTATCCCGCTTGATTCAACTGCAACGTGTATGTGGAAATTAAAAATAAAACCCCGCGCTATTTAATTCCTGAATCATCCTGTCTCTTTCCCTATACTCTCCCACTGTGTGAGAAGGTCCAAGTTTATAAGGGTCACGGCTCTTCCATCTCAGTAACTTTACACAGCTTTACAGTCAGATCTTGCAAGGAGAGACGCGTTTTATGTTAAATAATTGGGGAAGCGCAGAGTTGACTAGTTCTTCGGAAATTACAGTAACGCCCCGGAGTGGCATATAATTGAGGTAGGTCATTGATCTGTAGGGGAGTCAAGGGAACAACCCGTAGTAGAGTGAACGCCAGGAATAAAAACCAAAAATCAGGAACAAAAACAGATGTTGCTGGAAAAGCTCAGCAGGTCTGGCAGCATCTGTGAAGAAAGAAAATCAGAGTCAACGTTTTGGGTCCGGTGACCCTTCCTCAGAAATGTTTTGTTTCTGATTTAGTTTTTTTTTTCGATTTTTACTTCTTTCTTATGGTATTGTCTCACCCCTGGGAGACTGGAAGGTGCAGGTCGGGTTTGTCAGCCAGACCACAATTATAACGGTTATCCGTCAGATGTGTTGTGCTCGGAAAGCAATAACGATTTCTAGAAGTAATTCCCGACCATTACTAGGGCAGTGGAGTGGTTCAGTGGTTAACACTGCCAACTTGTAGACCTCCGAACCTGAGTTTGAATCCACCCTCAGGCGACGCTCTGTGGGGAGTCTGCACGTTCTCCTCGCGTCTGTTCCGGGTGTCCCGGATTCCTCCCACAGCACAAAAGACGTGGATTGGCTTTTCGGAGGGTCGAGACTGACCCGACGGGGCGAAGAGACTGCTTTCACACTGTAGGGATTCAACTGCCCAACCCCACAAATAAAACAATGCGTTGGCGGGGAGACCAAGATGCAGATGCTGGAAGCCCGACTGCGTGAGGCTGGAAAAGCACAGCAGGTCGGACAGCATCGGGGAGGGCGGGGAAGTCAACATTTCGGGTCGAAACCAGGTAGCTTGAACGCTTTTAAGAGGGGAGAAACGAGGCATTAATTGCCGAGTACAGCAGAGCTAACAGAAAAGCTTAAGATAGTTTTTAACTCTCCTATATTTCTTCGATTTAAACAATATTACGAGAAATAAACACTCTCTTCAGTGAGAGATGTGTGTTTACCCAGCTCACTTCTTGAAGCACATGGGGTTTCAATGGGACATGAGAAACATCCAGTGACAATATTCTGAGTGGTTTCTACGTCTCTTTGAGACGGAATTATAACATAACGCAGCGGGTCATGTTCTCTCCCTTATCCTCAGACGCAAATGTTCGCTATAGAACTACACAGCAAGAGGCCATTCGGTATGTCAAGGCTGTGCCTGCCCTTTCGATCTTAAATCTCCCCTGTATCCCTGTATCTTCTTCTTTATCCCCATGAAATATTTGTCTAATTCCCGTTTAAAAGCTGTATTAAAAGCTTTACTCCTGTGCTACGGTGTCGTGGATATTAAGCGTCTCGAGGCAGAAAAGTAATTTGGCGGGATTTTTGGTTGGAGTTAGGAGGTAGAGTGGTTTTCAAACCTTGTAACATCAGTCTAGTCCAATACGTGACGAGAAAGGTATTCGTGAGAACCAGAGCTTTAAAATCCCAAAGAAACTAAAGCTCTGAGCCTTCATTTGTTTTGGTCAAATAACGGAAGACGTAAACAGCAAACTTTAAGGCGCCCAACAGGGCTTTTCAATATTGCGCCCTTCATTCATAGTGAGCGAAAATCAGATTTCAGGAGGGTCAGCGTTTCTGTCCAAAACGCGGCTACTTTCCTCCCGTTTCCGCACTCAATATCGGAGATTCTCGTCACTAACTTCAAGGAGTTTTAAGTTCTAATTGTGTCGAAGTGCCTCTGTATCTCGATGTTCCAGGAATAATTCCGCGTTACAACATCTCAGAGGTTCCTCAGTTTCCGACTGGACCCTTGGCCTCCAGGTTGAAATTACTTCCACATAACCGAGGACAAGTTTTACTAGTTACCGACTCTTTTTAGGCGTTATAAGCAGGTGCTCAATAAATGCATGCCCTTCTCTTCTGTCACATCACCCTCCTTCCCTCTCTCTGTCCACTTACATTATTTTCCTATTCCACTCTCTACCCCTACTCCCTCTCTCTTCCCTCTCCCCCTCTGTACTCTGGCCCCTTCCCTGTTTGCTATCCCCTCTCCTCTCCTTCACTAACCCTTTCGCCTTCTCCCAACTCCATTCTCCTCTCCCTATCATCTTTCTACCTTTTACTGACACTCTTCCTATTTCTCTCCTTCACCGCCCCATCTCTATTTCTATTTCTTACCCTCTTCCCTCTCTCTTTCTTTCCTTCATTGACCATATCTGCTCTTCTCTACTTCAGAGTTCTTCTCTCTTTATCCCCTTCACCGACTCTTTCGCTCTCTTCCTCTCCTTTCCCTCCTTCACTGAACCTGTCACCTTATTTTCAACCGCCCCTCCCCTCTACTTCTCTCTCTTTCTCTGTTGTTCACTAATCCTCTCGCTCTATTCGCACCCAGGCCATCATTGCATCGAATAGTGCAACAACCTCCTAATAGCTCGCTTCAGATCGTGATACAAACTGAAGTCGAAAAGTCGTAGTAAAACGGCCCTTTGTCGTCGCCTTGTACTGTTTTCTATTGGCTGCTTAGAAATTTATATATTTTAAAAATCCTTATGGCAAAATTAACAATACGGCCTGCAATAGAACTGAGCAAGATTCAGTGTTAATGAAGAAAATTATTTTGGCGCAGACCCTCAGACTCAACAGATTGTGTCGATCTTGATGAGGCGAGAGAATGACTTTCCAGTTAATTAAAATTACACGTTAAAGTTCCAACAGCTGAGATGATACTCAGTGACTAGGAGCGAGTCTGTGGTTCTATTTAATAATGATTTTGTACCAATCGTCACATTTGCAAAACCAGAAGACAATTCCTCGAAGGATGCGAAATTTTGCTGCAAATTTTGGATCTTGCTTTACATTTGTACATATTGTTTCTGTCTCCATAGATACTGCCTGGCCTGCTGACATTTGCTATTCATGCCTCAGCATCTTTGGGTCCCTCTGTGCCATTAATTCATCATGTACTGAAATAATTCCCCAAACGTTCACATGTAGTTTTGATAGGCCTCTCGGCTCAGGGATTCTGGTCTTTCGGAGAGTCGCTTGTGATAGGCTACTGAACAGTCGGGCTCCCTGGCTTTTCCATGCACAATTTAGGCTCCTATTCGGTCAGGGATTTGGGGCTATCCCACAGCTCCCCTCACTTTATTACTTCGAAAATTCGATGCAGTGTGTGAGTTTGGGACGAAACTTAATATGTACGAAGAATCAAGCCTTTCTTTCCTATGTTGCTTATGTTTGAAGCTTTTAAAAGTTCATTAACAAGATGTAGGCATTCATTGGCCATCCTGATGAATTAAGAGTCAACCTCATTGCTCTGGGCTGGATCACGTAGGCCAGATATTCGCTTCCCTCGGGGACCTAAACGAGCCTGACAGTATTTTTTTCCAGCTACTGCTTCATGATCATTAAACTCTTATTCCGGATTTTATTGAATTCAAATTTTAGCCATTTGCCATGGTGGGATTCGAACCCTTTGGTTCCCCTCAACATTACCTCGGTGTCGAGATTATTAGAGTAATGCCACTAAGCCATGGCAGGCTTTTTTAAAAAATTGCCCTAATCAGTCTGTTCAGAGATATTAATTCACTGGAAGAGGTGGGGCGTGAACCGGGGCCTCCAGGTCAAGGGTTAGGGACACTACCAGTACATCACAAGGCCCACTCCCCTCTTACATCAAAGCTCCTTGAGACCAAAGCGGTAAGACTCCTTCGAGGATCCAGGAAGTTTACTCTGTGTTATCACACGCAACCAAACCACCTCTCCATCACCACATCACCGTGACCTTTTTTTGTTATTTTTAACTATTACCCACCATCACAGTTTACCCTGTGCTACAATGTTGGATTTTTTTTTTCAGCCGCTTTCAGGCTGGACTCTCTTTGTGAGCCAGCGGTCGACGAGCCTCCCATTTTCCTGACTTAGGGAGTGCGCTTTGTGTTGAGAGATAATGGGAACTGTAGATGCTGGAGAATCCAAGATAACGAAGTGTGGAGCTGGATGAACACAGCAGGCCAAGCAGCATCTCAGGAGCACAAAAGCTTACGTTTCGGGCCTAGACCCTTCATCAGACATCTGATGGAGGGTCTAGGCCCGAGATGTCAACTTTTATGCTCCTGAGATGCTGCTTGGCCTGCTGTGTTCATCCAGCTCCACACTTTGTTATCTGCGCTTTGTGTAGGTGCCTTTTGGTGTTGGAGCTTGAAGTGTACAACTTCTGTGCACAAAGTGGCGCCAGCGGCTGGTTCTGTTGCTGGCAGCAGGCAAAGTGTGCCCCGGTTCTCACTCAGGATCAGCGGCTGGCTCCTCATTATGACGGCAAACTGCAGGTCCCAAACTGAACCCGGACAGTACACACGACAGGCTCCCGTCTCCGGAAGGATATGATAAAGAGAAACTCCAAATGAACTTTACATTATCCCATAGCTGATGACTGCAGGGTGTTCGTTAACGCGTTACCTTACCCAGATCCTATCCCGCATTCCGAAATAGACAGATCTTTGCGGATATCCCTCAATTACATGGGGAGATAGTGGTACAGCGGTAATGTCCCTAACTCTGGGTCAGAAGTTCGAGTTCGACCTACCACAGCGATATAGTATAACCTCGCTGAACATGTCGTTTCGGGAAAGTATCCCCTTCAACTACAATCGCTGGAATTAAAACAAAACTGAAGCATTATTATTCTCTGGGATATTATGGAAACAAAGCACCACGAGCCTATTAAGCATTAAGCAGGCCCTTCAGCCCAACAAGTCCACACCGTCCCTTGGAACATCCCATCTAGACCCATCACCTTATAACCCACACACCCCTAAACACTACCGGCAATTTAGCATGGCCCATCCACCTAGTCAGCACATCTTTGGGCTGTGGGAGGAAACCCACGCAGGCACGGGGAGGATGTGCAAACTCCACACAGTTATCCGAGCCCGGAATTGAACCCGGGTTCCTGGCGCTGTGAGGCTGCAGTGCTAACCACTGAGCCACCGTCCTGCCCAGAAGCGCTCTTTCTTGCAGTTGGATGCTCCTTTTTCCCATCATCAAATCACGCGTGTTTTTTTTTATTTTAATTTATCATCCACCACCAATAAATCAGCTGTGTCTTCTAAGTGATTAATTTACATGCGAAGCTCGTTAGGGGTAATATGGGCCACCAAAGGTGAGGGATTCATCCGCCCCAATTCCCTATTTTATTCTCTACCGCCAATTTTTAAGGATCAACCTTTGCTGTGGGTCTGAAATCACATGTGGGCAGATTCCCTTCCCTGGAGGGCGCACCTGAACCAATGGCATATGGCCATCATCAAACTAGCTTCTCAATTTAAAACCATCACAGTGAGATTTGAACCAACGTCACCAGAACATCAGCCTGGGCTCTTGGTTACTAGAACAGTGCCATTACCAGTCTGCTACCGCATGGGCACATGGAGATTAAAGGAGCACATGGAGAGCCCAACATCACCGCACGCTTTATAGCTATTTTCTAATCGACCTGTTCAGTCCTGGAACAAATAGGATTTAAACCCAGGTCTCTTGGCTGAAAGGTAAAGACACAACGGCATCATGCCATGGAGACAGTAAGAACTGCAGATGCTGGAGTCGAAGACAACAGTGTGGAGCTGGAAGAACACAGCAGGCCAAGCAGCATTAGAAGAGCAGGAAAGTTGACGTTTCAGTTCAGGACCCTTCTTTAGAATTTATTGAAGCAGAGTCCTGACCCGGAATGTCAGCTTTCCTGCTCCTCTGATGCTGCCTGGCCTGCTGTGTTCCTCCAGCTCCACATTGCCCATCATCCCATATTCTTGATATATTGGGCGAGGGATCTCGTAAGCATTGCATCTTGTACTCCAACAGCCCTGACATGGCTTTATGTAAAACGGTTGTGAATGAAGTGCCTCCAGTTTGTAAATAGAATTAAAACAAAAACAGGTTTCCTAATATTTGCAATTTATATCTGCCCTAGGCGTCTCCTTGCGGCTAAACTCTTGTACCATGAGTACTATGTTTGCTCGAATTACAGTCAACAATATTCCGCGCCACGTTTTGCGCGACTCGCACTTCAGAATCATTTGCTGGATTGCATACTGTCTGAGACAACCACATGAAACAATTTTAGATTGCAATCGCTATAAGGAAAAGAAAGCTCCCAGACGTGGAGCAACAGCTCAAACTAATAGTTCAACGTGATTTCTAGTAAGAGATGTCGCTAATTCGTTTTCCTTGTTGTTGTTGGGTGGTGTGCTAACAAAAGTAATATATCAATCTAGACACATTAATTTATTAATAGTCGACTGAAATTAATTTAACGCCTTGGCCAGTCCAGTTAAAAGGGGGAGGGTATTTGAGCATATTTTGTTAGACAGTGCCTCCATTTACTTCAGCCATGAAAAATGGGTACAATTTAGAGTTTATTGCACACGTCTAATTGTCGGAGAGAGATGATGGTAGACCCACTCCCTGAATCATTTTATAGCACGTTGAGAGGATTTCAGGGAGCATTTAAGAATCAGTCAGGTAGAGGTAAACGGATTGAACGCTAATTCTGTTTCTCTCGCCACAGATGCTGAGACCCCCCCCCCAGAAACTTCTGTTTTTGTTTCTGATTTCCAGCATCCACAGTTCTTTGGGGTTTTTTGAGTTGGCACTGGGGTCACCTCTAGTTCCAGACATTCTCTACAGAATTTCAGACAGCAAACTGGATTTTCTTTAAACCAAAACCCCCTAGCCATGTTATGGCCGATGCTTCATTGACAATAACCATCACGTAGGTCAGTCGAGCAATGGCTTAATTGCAATGAACGCATCCTTATTATGCTCAGTCACCACTTCACAATACCGAGTTGTAGATGGGCAAATCATTATCTTATTGACTGACCATAAAACTTTGGAGAAATATCCCCATAGATTGTTCCTGTTAATGTAATTTCCTGCTGCCCCTGTGTGTGTGAACACGCAGCGTCCAAAACTTGCTTTCTGCTGTTGAATGTCCGCCCACTCTTTCGAAATTAAATGAGCTGTTGAATAAACAAGGGCAGCTGGTTTTGTTCTTGGCGATTGAGAAAAACAGGGCTGGGTTCCCATTGTGAAACAGGACACACAATCGAAAAAAAACTTCGCGCAAAATCTATAAATAATTTTTAAAAAATCACGTCAGCAGCAATTCGTGGTGGTTTAAGGGACAACAAAGTATGCGCACTGTAGGATGTGCAAAGGAGAACTTGGTGGTTTGGAGAAAGGAGATGGGGTTAGAATCGGGGAAGGTGTGAAGTTAACAATTTTGCGTTTCTGTCAAATGGACAGATCAAACTTTTTCTTGTACAAAACAGGCAGGAGAGGCTGGAGTTTTAGGAAGGATCGGGTAAGATTGGGAAGCGACCATCCTTATCGACCCTTAGTTCGAAACTGACGGAGAGGAAGTTTTGTAGAAAATCGCTGCGCTTATTAACCAATGCTACTTCAATCGGTTAGTTTTTTTTTAAAGAAATCTTTACAAGGGTTTCATTCAAGGCGCAGTCACACTCCGGAGCCGAACCCCGACACAGGACTGATGTATCGTTTTATTTGTTAAATAAGGCAGGCTGTACCGAAGGGAACAGAAGGTTGAATTTAAGCTCGTGCTCATCTGATCTAAATAGCTGATACACTGACGGGTTGATTGCTGCACGTTGCCCGGACCAGCTCCAGCTGCCTTGGAGAAAACAGTGCTGTTTTCTTCCCGCGAATATCGAGCAGACTGTATTCCGTTGTCGTCCTGGCTCCGTTTTATTTTTTTAAAATAGTATTTTTGAAAAGAGAATGCGCATTCAATGTATATTTTCCGCGCAGCTCAAAAAGAACGTAGGCAGTTGCATAAGATTAAATAAAAATGATACCACTTCTGGTACTCTTTATCTGATATTCAGAGTTGGGAAGTGAAAAGGCTTGATTCAGAGCTGCCAATTCGGTGAAGACGATCACCGAATAAGTACACTGGTTTAACGTTTCGGGTCCGGTGACCCTTCCTCAGTTCTGAAGAAGAGTCACTGGACCCAAAGCGTTAGCTCTGTTTGCTCCTCCACAGATGCTGCCAGACCTGTTGAGCTTTTCCAGCAACTCTGTTTTTGTTCCTGATTTACAGCATCCACAGCTCTTTAGGTTTTTATTTAAGTTTCCTGGTTTGTTTAATCACGGCACTACATCAAAGAAATGGAATTCCTTATGGCTTCGTGTATCAATGATTAATACAAATTACCCCGCCCATCTGAACGAACCCCACAGTTTTGGGGCTCTAAAATCCACCAGTGGGTTATAAATAACTGGATATTTATACTGAAATAATCGGATCCACTCAGAAATTAGAGGGCTATAAGTTTAACAGAATCAGACGTTAGCCAATTTCTGGCGAGACGAGAAACGCCACATTTTCATTCTGAAAAAGAGTCGAAACATTAACTTTGTTTCTCTCTGTCTTTCTCTCTGCACAGATGATCCCAGATCACTTGAGTTTTCTTAAACTTTTCTGTGTTAGCTTCAGATTTTCAGCATTCGTAGTTTTTTTGTTTTTATTTGCCCCACTCTCAAGTCTTTTCTAATCACCAGAATTGATTTCCTAAAGCAAGTCCCTTTTTTTGTTAATCGCTATCTGTCCGTCTGTAGTTTTTTTGTCGACTTGTCTGTACTTATCCGTTCGTGGCCACCTGTTTATCCATCACCAGATCCATTTTACATTAGGATATTGTAGTTGATCCACATCCAATACTTAGAGGTAAAGTTACACACAGTCGAGTTTTAACACGGAAATCCTTTGAAAAACGTGGAATCTGTTTAGTTTTGATCATCGGGGTGTATGCTTACTGCGTAATTAATTACCAAACATTCATAGGCATTTGTTTTCATAAGATATGTTGTGTCTTTTCTTCCAGTTTCATTTAACATATGTCGAAAAATGGTAGAGGGAATCATTATTGGTGCAATAGCAGAAACTCTCAGCCGATCTTCCAGCTCTTTGAAGAGACAGGGAAATTGAGTGAACCTCAAAGCCTCGATGATCATTTATCAGAATATTAGAGTCACAGAGTAATAGAGCTGTACAGCTTGAAAACAGAACTTTGTGCCCAACTCATCCACGCTGACCAGATATCCTAACTTAATCTAGTCCTATTTGCCAGCATTTGGCCAATATCCCACTAAACACTTCCTATTCATATGCCCGTCGAGTTGCCTTTCAAATGTTATAATTGTACCAGCCCCTAGCACTTCCAGTGTGATCTTTGGTAATTATATCAGATTTACAATAACAGATCATTCATGATTTGAACCATACAGTAAGAGAGACTGTGCGGCTCATGTAATTATTAATAATCGCTTCCCAAGGTGGCTCAGAAAAGAGAACTGCCGACGAGATTAAAAGCATATCTTCCACAGGGGGAAAAATAGTTATAACATGATGTAGATAACAAAGTGTGAAGTTGGATGAACACAGCAGGCCAAGCAGCATCTCAGGAGCACAAAAGCTGACGTTTCAGGCCTAGACCCTTCATCAGAGAGCTCTTTGCTGGAGGGTCGAGGCCCGAAACGTCAGCTTTTGTGCTCCTAAGATGCTGCTTGGCCTGCTGTGTTCATCCAGCTTCACACTTTGTTATCTTGGATTCTCCAGCATCTGCAGTTCCCATTATCTCTGATAACATGATGTAGGTTTCTCTAAAGCTGTTATAATACCGTAGCCCCAAGAAAGTGTTAATCTCAATGTTGGACGTTAGATTGTCGGTATCTGCGTATCTGTAAAAGCTTTTCGCCCAGATGTTGGTGGGGGTCTGGAATGCACTGCCTGGGAGGGTAGTTGAGATGAGAGGACTCAAAACGTTTGAAAAAAGGACTCGGATGAGCACTTGAATTGTCATACTGTCATAACTATGGGCCCAGTGTGGGAAAGCGGGACAAGTACAGGCTGTAGTTCATTTTTGATAGTACAGACTCGGTGGTCCGAAGACACTCTTCTGTACACTTTCTATAAGACATACTTGGATATTAGTATGATATGGGGATGGGGTTGGGGGAAAGTATGCGTGAAGTAATGGTATCATGGGGTTCTGTCATTGGTCTAACAATCTGTTAGAGTTCAGGAGAAGGCGTTGGATGCACGAATTCAAGCATCACCATGATAGCTGGGCAATTTAAATTGGAACAAAAATAGTTAGTATGACAATGGTGACAGAGAAACTACTGGATTGTCATAAAACCCCGAGTTTCTCGAGGTTTGTTCTGCAATGAAGTCCCATCAAATTTCGCTGAAGTTCATACCTATGTGGCACCTATTCTCGTTTTGAAATGCTTCAAATCTATTCCCACATTTATTCCCCACTGGAATGCAGAAACTCGAATAATGTGCTTCAGGGAAGGAAATCTGCCGTTACCTGGTCTGGCCTGTAAGTGACTCCAGGCCCACAGCAACGTGGTTGATTCTTAGCTGCCCTCTGAAATGGGTCTAAGGAATTATGCAATTGTTTTAACGAAGCACACTAGCAGCTCGTCCATTTACGAATGTTTTCCGTGAATGAATGTTTTATTTGTGTGCAATATGTGTACGGTTGGACGTGTGAGAGAGCTCTGATTCTGAGTACGTGTGTATATGAGGAAATAAATTGCGGCGTGTTTGTGAGATATGTGGGTAAACCCGTGTGACATATGGGTGGATTCGATCTATGTTGCATTGCACACACACAATTCCAGACTCACTCAATCACCTCAACATCCAGTAGTGAATTGTACCGTCTTCTCGTGCGCTGTAACACGATCTGGAAATTATTTCAACCCAGAGAACCCATCTTTTCCCCCAGACATCCGAGTCTCGACGTCCCAGTGAAGAACGAATGTGCGAACCGTTTTGACTCATTAGCACATAAGAAAGGACGCTGCATAAATGCAGGCATTAGAGTCAGGGAACTTTGACGGGTCTTCATGACACAGTAATTCTTTAGAAACGAGTTATTGCATGCAAGTTTGCTGTCCTTAGCTTCTGTTTTAACATTTGTCAATTAAATCAATGCATATATAAACACGCAGGAATTTAGAATGCATCCTGGCTTCCATACGTTCTCAGATAATTCACTTTTACGTAAAACTACAGACTCGGGCACACATTTACTTTGTATTATAACTGGAAATCTTATGAAAATTATTTTTAACCAAGTACGTGCACGTGTACGAATATACAACACATTAAGTTCTGATATTAAACATAAATCGGCTAAATTGATCCATGGAATCGAATGGGAATATGTACAGCTTTGACCAGACTCGCGAGTCCAGATCAGTTTAGTTACCTGTTTCTACTTGTGCACAAGCTGGAACCCGCTAATCGATAACATTTATGACTGATCCCATTGTTCACTGAATCTGTTCATGTCTATAAACAAACAGGTTACATCTTCCCAGAAATAGAACGAGGAATGAGTGAAAGGAATCGGAAAAAAAAGAAACGCAGAAAATGAAAGCGTTTTAAGCAGCGTCCGCGGGATTGTGAGCTTTGGGTGGTGGGAGAAGAGTGTGTGGGTGAAAACGTGTGAGTATACTGTGTGAACTTTATTAGACTCTCATCCAAATCCCAGGAGAAAAATGGGGCCCACGGCAGATCTGTGAACATGGAGGATAAATGTAACGCGGATGAGCGCTCAATTAAAACTCAGGCTGACTCAGCGCGTTTATTCTCTCAGCAGTGAAGATAAAACCATTCGGCAGAGGTCAGGGTCAGGTTTATGTTAAAACCTACATTCAGCTATTGGTTACCTGAGAACAGCTGGTCGAAATGACCTGTGTCTGAGCCCCGGGAAGGCGAGAGACAAATCCATTCATTGACGAACGCGGCCAATAATTGGCCAATGACCAAGCTATCAATATACCAGGGATATCTAAGGAAGGTTCCGAGGAAGGGTCACTTAACCCGAAGCGTTAACTCTGCTTTCTCTCCACAGATGTTGCCAGACCTGCTGAGCTTTTCCAGCAATTTTCCTGATTTACAGCATCCGCAGTTCTTTCGGTTTTTATATCTATTTCGCTGTTCGGTTGACTGCTGTCCAAAGATAGTGTGTTTGGTGAAAAGTCAAGTTTGACCTGCATAAAAATATTTAAATGAATTGACATTTTAAAGTTCACTGATGCCATTACTGAACAGATATTGCTGCTGAAACTCAGCAGCTCTGCCAATATCGGAGGAGAGGAAGCGGCGTTAACATCCCGGGTCCTGTGACCTTTCTGGGCTCAAGACGCGGATTCTTTTTCTCTCTCCACAAATGCGGAGTTTCTCCAGCAATTTCTGTTTTGGTTTCAGATCTTCAGCATCCGCAGTTCTTTCTTTTGTCCCAATGATGAATGGCGTGGCGATATTCTTCCAATTTAATGGAAAGTAATCTGTCTTGAGGCTAAAACTCATCCCGCTCTAATACCCGGCTTCTAAAGATACGATTGATTATTTACGGGGTGTGGGCGCCACTGGGTCGCCCAGCATTTATCGCTCACATCCTGAACTGCCCTTCAGAAAGAGGAGTTGAGCTGCCTTGCTGAGGCGCCGCAGTTCTTCACAGGTAGCTGTACTCACAGTGTTGTAACGGGGAACCCCAGAATTGACTGCAGGTACAGAGAGTCACAGAGCTGCATAGGACGTAAACAGACCCTCTGTCCAACTTGTCCATGCCGACCAGATATCCCAAATTAATCTGGTCCCATTTGCCAGCATTTGGCCCACATCCCTCCAAACTCGTCCTATTTATATACCCATCCAGATGCCTTTTAAATGTTGTAATTGCACCAGCCTCCTCCGCTTCCTCTGGCAGCTCATGCCACACACGCACCACCTTCTGCCTGAAACAGTTGCCCCATAGGTCCCTTTTCAATCTTTTCCCTCGCACCTTAAACCTATGTCCTCTACCCTTGGACTGCCATACCCTGGGGGAAAAAAAATCCTTTACTATTCACTCTATCTACGCCCCTCATGCTTTTGTAAGCCTCTATAAGATTGCTCCTCAGCCTCCGACTCTCCAGGGAAAATAGCAACAATCTTAATTGTATTACAGTCTGTAATTCAATGCAAATCATGTTTCAAAGCGTTGGGTGTGAAAATGAAATTTGTCTGAATTTTTAGGGTTATTATTTTGGCATCTCGCACCTTCCTCAGAAATCTTCGTAAGGCGCATTTCTACCGCACAGCTTTAAGCTTCCAACCTCCTCCTGGCGTGTGGAAGTCTCAACAGGTGCTGCACAAGAACGACTTTGTGAACGGCAGCTCTTTGGGTTCAACGAGTCTCATTCTTCGAGCCTATGCTCTGCCCATCGCGGGACCCGAAAGCTTTCCCAACGGGCTCAGCGTCGAGAACGACCATGTTGCTTCGACATGTTCAGAGGCTAACTTCGGTTTGAATTTGAGCCTCGCTGTCGACTGCCAATGAAAAGATTCAGTTCAATTAGTTGACTCTCAAGTCACACCAAATTGTGGGGACAGTGAGAAAAGGCAACTGGGTACTATCCAAATGCAAGGCTGAGGATTCAGTCATACACTTCAAACCCATTCACTACTAGGGTCAGTAAGCTTTAAACGATGAGGGTGGCGACAAGTTCATCGAAGGCTTGGCACTGCTTGAGATGGCACAATCACTGGTGATTAAACCGTGTAATGCTCAATATGTATCTCGATATTTCGAGATCCTGTAAGCGCTCAGTTTGATAGAGACTGTAGAATTGAAACGCGATGTTTTAAAGGTACCACCTCCTGGTGCTCGAATTAATACTAATAAATAAAAACATATCAATTAATAACCTGTTAAAAAGATCCATCAATATCAGCTACCGACAGCTCAAGACCTCCCAATATCTCATTGAGGGAAACACGTTACAGATCGAGAAACCTAAACTTTCTCGATTGATTTGAGCATTTCCAGGTCGTTACGGTTTTGCATTAGTGAAACCCATGAAAGTTTAAAATAATTCTTTCAAGTTTTGTTGCAATGTTCGCCTTCGCTACTCTACTGAAACAGAAGAATAGTTTTGGATATATCTGCTGCTTAATGAAAATCAAATGTTTCAGGCACCCATTAAAATGTCGTTAAATGTTGCAAAATGAGTAAGTTGCGTCCCTAGGGCATGACCATCGAGAATGTGATATTCGTAAATGTATGCACGTGGGCCATACAAAACATATCCATGGTCTAGTTACATACAAACCTCACTGTGAAGGGTAACTTCTTCAGGGTAGGCATGCTTAGAAGAGGCTTCGCAGTGGGGTTAAAATTGTTTCAGAGATAGTAGAAGCTGCAAATGCCGGAGAATCTGAGATAACAAGGTGTGGAGCTGGATGAACACAGCAGGCCAAGCAGCATCAGAGGAGCAGGAAAGCTGATGTTTCGGGCCTAGACCCTTCATCAGAAATGGAAGAAGCAGAATCCTGAAGAAGGGTCTAGGCCCGAAACGTCAGTTTTCCCGCTCCTCTGATGCTGCTTGGCCTGCCGTGTTCATCCAGCTCCACACCTTGTTATCTCAGATTCTCCAGCATCTGCAGTTTCTATTATCTCTGCACAATATGAAGTATACTTGTTAGAGAGAGCACGGTTACAGATTACTCAAACTGAGTGCATACGTTAACTCTGGTTTTCACTCCGCAGATTCCGCCAGACCTACCGAGAATCTCTGCCACTTTTTTGTTGTTCGGATCTCATTCAGTTTGCTTTTATTATCGCTATGTTCAAATTGGCCGCTGTGTTTCCATTATTACAACAGTGGTTACGTCTCAAGTCCTTTTTTTTCAGTTGGAAAGCATTGCAGAGTGTACTAAGATAACACAAGGAGCTTTATAAATGCAATTGCTCCTTCCTGTGATGCACTGCCACAAATAATAATGTTTCGATTAAAGTCTATTGGCCCACAATTTATCAAAACATCAGAAAAATTGTCATTTGTAATAAAGCACCCTTCTTCAGGACTGGATGTGGGGCTAGGGGAAGTTGCAGTTAACAGGGGGAGGAAGAAGAGCAGGGAGGCGGAATGGCAGTCATAGGTGGACACCAGCAGTAGGTTCAACCTGGTTGGTCGGTGGGAGAGATGAATCCCAACTGGATTCCTCCGTCCCATTGACCAACCAGGTCGTATCTACCAACAGTGTCCACCTATCACCAGCATTCCGCTCCCCCCCCCCCCCCACTAAATCTGCATCTTCCCCTACCCCCACATTCAGTCCTGAGGAAGGGTAATACCCAAAATGTTGACTTCTCCTTTACTCCAGATGCTGCCTGGCCTGCTGTGTTCTTCCAGCCTCCTGTTTGACTGCCTTGGATTCCAGCTTCTGCTGTTTTTTCCTTCTTGTCGTTAAAGGAGAAGAGCTCCTCGCTGTACGATGGCGCAGGTTCCGCTAAATTTCACTATGTTGCAGGACACTCTGTCTCGTACGCCCAAAGATCTGTGTGAGTGGGAGAATCAGCCTCTTCCGTCATAGGAGGACCCCAACGGAAAACCGTCATTGTCAGTAGATGACAACTTCAAACTGAGTGACAGCCGACGGTGACATTGACGATGAATATGCTGGCATTCCCAGAGCGGTTTGTATGTAACTAGACAATGGACTGGGATTCCCAGAGCAGTTAGTATGTAACTAGCCCATTTACTGGCATTCACAGTGAGGTTTGTATGTAACTAGACCATGGACTGGCATTCCCAGAGCAGTTAGTATGTAACTAGTCGATTTACTGGCATTTCTAGTGAGGTTTATATATAACTAGACCATGGACTGGCATTCCCAGAGCAGTTCGTATTTAACTGGACAGACCACGGACTGGGCTACCCAGTGTAGTTTGTATGTAACTTTACCATATACGGGCATTCCCAGTAAGGTTTGTACATAACTAGACCATGCCAGTGCCGAAGATTTTTTTTTGCACGAGTTCACACAGGCGTTTCTGTTTGGAAGCTAGGCCCACCCACAAAACTGACCATAGGCACAAGTCAAATTAATCCCCATGACGAGTTTCCTTTAGTTGCAGCCTGGCTGCTGGCCTTGGGAGTGATCTTTTTTGTTAGGATGATATAAAGGTTTTTAAATGTCTACTTTTTGAACAACGGCTAAGAAACTGACGCTTACACCTGAGTAAACAGCAACTGTATTTGCAAATGAAAGCAAAATTCGCCGGATGCTAGAGATAGTAAATAACAGGATCAGGAGTAGGCCATTCAGCCCCTCAGACCTGTTCCGCCATTCAGTGAAATTGTGGCTGATCTGTGATCTAACTCAACGCACCTGCGATTGGCCGGTACTTAAACAAAAACAGCTTGCTCAGATTTAAAATTAACAACTGATCCAACATCTTTTTTCACCCCTGAATGAGAGTTCCAAACCTCGATCCTTTGTATGTAGAAGTGCTTCCTAACATCTCTCCTGAACGGCCTGGCTCGAAATTTTAGACTACGCCAGTCTGAAAAACAGAAAGTGCCGGAGAAACTAAACAAGTCTGACAGCACCAGTGAAGAGAGAAACCGAGTTAATATTTCGAGGGGGATATAATTCCCTGTTGGGAAGAAGAGTCATTTTGGACTCGAAACTTTAACTTTGCCATTCTACAGATGCTGTCAGACTTGTTGAGACTTTCCAACAACTTCTCTTTTTATCAGTTTCTTAAAACCAGTTCACTCACAACCAGTGAATTACATACTCCACTTAAAAATACTTACGTATTTTTATATAGTAGGAGCTGCAGATGCTGGAGAATCTGAGATAAGGTGTAGAGCTGGATGAACACAGCAGGCCAAGCAGCATCAGAGGAGCAGGAAGGCTTCAGAGATAGTTGGAATTGGAGATGCATGATAAACTCGTTTTCACCTGTATCAATGGAACTGCACCATATTAGCACGTTTAAGCGCATCAACTAATATTTGCTATTTGTTATTGACAAAGCAAAAAATAGTTCTAAAAGGCTGTCCCAATGGGTTGTGTCATGGGGAAGGTTTATACTCGGTGGTGTGGGAATAAGTGAGCGGAAATTTGAGCAGAACATTTACACTTCGCACTTCATATGAACTGGGGACACGGATTGCACTCAACAGAAACGCTTGTCTGTACCACAATTTGATTTGTCTAAGTTGGTTTGGAAATTTTCTTATGCACAACACAACTTTTATTTTCTAGAAATTGCATTAAATCAGCAAGGAAATTAGGATTGAAAAGTGTATTTGATTTGTTGTGTTCTCCAACGTGTTCTTCATGTTTTGACGAATCTAGCATAGCGGTAAGGAGTCTTTACCGAACACCTTATTTCTAGAGACAACAAGATGTAGAGCTGGATGAACACAGCAGACCAAGCAGCATCAGAGGAGCAGGAAAGCTGACGTTTCGGGTCTAGACCCTTATTTCTAGAGATTTGATTATCATTGGGTCTGCCCCTTGGGTCTAAAACATGCCCTCTCTTTCACGCGTAACAATTAAACAGCGGGAACCAGAACCTAATGAATCGACAGGTGGAAATATCTCCTCTGTGGATATACCCCTGCCTCATCGCAGCGCGATCTGAGCTTGGCCTCTTGACAGTGCTCTGGCTTCTTGGAATCTTGGGCTTCAAAGTTTCATTGTGGATTTGAGTAGACAATCCAGTCTAAGACTTCAGTACGGCACTGCATTGTTGGTACGTGGTTTTTCAGACGAAATGTTAAACTGAAGACTGGCTACCTTGAATAGTATTTCTTCTGGGTCTGGACCAACATTCCCTCGCTCAAGGGACATCACCCAGTGGCCGTCATATATTTCGACTACACAGTAGTGACCACACTTCAAAAGTAATTACGGGCAATATTAAGACACCCAAGGACAGGATAAAGAGCAATAGAAATGAACGTTTGTTTCTTAATAATTCCCTACACAGCCAGCATATTTTCCATATATATTTGACAATGTTCATTCCTGTTGACATTTTAGCAGCCCAGTCTTCTTTACGTTGTTGTAATCTACTTCACAGCTCCAGTTAGTCTTCGTTTTGAGCATTCTATTGCTATTCCTGGAATCTCTTAGACCTTCGAGTGGCTCGGGCAAATCTCTCTCACTAAACACAGGGTGCAAGACAATGTATGGGACCTGGCCGTTAAAAAGAAGAGATTTATTTCAATTTTTACGAATCTAGTAATCACTAAAAATGAAGGGCTCTTGTGGCACAAAGGTAGTGTCCCTATCTCTGAGCCTGGAGCTTTGGGACCATTTGCTCCAGAAGCGTGTGATAACATCTTTGAGCGGTTTGATTAGAAAATATCTATTCAGGAAAAATACGTATTTCCAATTTGCACAAATGAGTTTTGTAATGTTTACAATCAATGTCTTGTTGATTTGGCTTGAGAAGATGTTGCATTTATCACGATTGGCGGTTTTCAGTTACCGTTATATTCTTTGGAATTGCCCATTGCAAAAAGAATATTCGCAATTTCCTCATTGGCTGGTCGATTATGATAAAATTAGTCCCATCTGGTTAAGAAGAAAACAGAGTGAACTTAGTGCTTGATTTCGCTGTTTGTAATTGGTATATGATAAATCACCGTGAAACAAAGTAATTTATTTCCATTCACTCCATTGCATCATCACTTTCTCCATTCTCATTACTTTTAATATCTCATTCCACTGCAAGTTAAACTGAATCTTATAATTCATGAATATTTCTAAATATATCAAAATTAATCTGATATTAAAAAACTAAATCAACTCTTAAGACATTATCAAAAACTGCGAAATCATTTTGGCTGATATCGGCGATTGCATAGCATGATTATTATATTTATCCGTCTGCTGTTTTAGGAGAGGAACTATCACATGTATTGAAATGGAATAAAGCCTCTGCTGAAATATCGTATGCAAGTCTTTAAGCATTCACCAATATCGTTTGCCGTGACCGCTTCACTCAGGAGTAACATTCTGTGTGCCGACTACCAAGCCTCTGCGTGTCTCACTGATCTACGGTACGATCTAAGGTCAAATTTCAGGGCAGCACTGCGGAGTTGAAATGCACGAAAAAAAAGTATACAAGTTATGTCGATGTACGAGCTCCCCGGACTTCTTCGGAATAAAGTACCATGAGACCATGAAGTAACACCATAATAAATAGGAACAGGAGTAGGCCGTTCGGCCCTCAGATTGCTGTACTATTCAGTGGGATCATGGCTGATCTGATACTCCTCGCTTCCCTGTCCCCTTTCCCCATAGCCCTGATTCCCCTACTGGTCAATCATCTATCTCAGCCTTAAATGTGTACAAGGACCCTGCCCCACAGCTTTCTGTGGCAAGTTGTTCCAAAGACTCACAGCCCTCTGAGAGAAGAAATACCTTCTCATCTCAGTCTTAAATTGGCGTCCCTTTATTGTGAGGCTATGCCCTCTGGTTGTAGTCTCTCCCATGTGGGGAAACATTCTGTTAGCATTTGCCTCGTTAATAATCCTGTATATTTCAATGAAGGGTAAATAGGTCTGAAAGTGCATCTCAGAATGTTTTTTAAAAATCGATTTCCAGGCTACAGTATTACATTCCCCACACAATCTTCTGGGGAAATCACACTTCTGCTATCAGATGAAGATTTCTTGTTCCTATCAGTCCTTGTATTCGTGTTGCAACTTTGCTATTAGTGTGAAACTCACCACTTTGCATCAAGGCTAAATTTGGAGTCAATCTCTGGCTCGACTCCAGATCCAAGTAGATTTAGATTCCTTGGAAGGGGCATATCCAATGAACAGTTTAGAGTTGATGCAACCAGAATGCGGGATCTAAATGGGTTTTAAATTACCCAGGGATCTCTTGTAGTTAATGTAAATGTTTTGACAAGACTAAAGCTACTGCTTGCGCCGTCTAAACATCCAACACTTAACAGCCTGGGACAGGAGATGTTGCATTTAAGTGTCAAGCACAGTGCTCCGTCTAAAACAATAGTAATTCAGTCGCTATGAAAGGTTGACTAACTCACCAAAATGACCATTGGCTGTGGGCCAAGCCTGTATTTACAACAACAACCGGGCAAATGAAAGCTGATGGATGGTCTCAAGCGCTCAGCTAACCGAGTTCAGCACTTACTTAAAGCAAAATTGCCTCACAGATTTTGCAGCCTGAGTTCAATAACAAAGAAAACGGTTGACAAGACAACTCCAAACCAGTCACAGGAACATCTGCAGTAACCGGAACAAACTTTCTGGATAATTAGTTCCAATATATTCCAATCCAGAGTAATGCTCAATAGCTGGTTTTGCAAATGCTAATAATTCCTCTTCGGTAATAACGTGGGTGAGTGGACGTGTCAGGTCAGATGTTGTAATCTGTTACCTTAGTGCCAGTAGACCAACTTTCTTAGGAAGACGGTTAAAGGGGAAGGAATTAATCTGTCCAACTCGGAATCGGTTCGGACAGATGAGAAGGGGAGTGGTGCCCCTGACGGAGGAAACACCGTCAAAAACCACGAGGGAGTGCAAAATGAGACAATGAAGGGGAACTGGAAGAATCTCAAATGCGACTTTAAATCCATGCTTAAGATGTACGGAGGACAATGATGAGGCTTCGATCACAGGAGGACGACGTCGGTGAAAGAGTGTGGTGAATGCATGTATTAAGCAATACCTCTGCTTGAATCCTGAAGGTTTTGTTAAATAGTTGGAGGTGGTCACAACAGAAAATAGATGTGGTTTGTTTCTGATGAGGAATTACAACAGCGAAACTCAGTCTCTGTATTTAATCCCACATAATCTCACTTAATAACAGGAGAAGCAATGCCAAACTGCTATTTATAGTGAAAACATTGACACATTCTTTTTGAATACATTTACAATGTTGCCACACATGGCAATCAAAGTAGTTCCACTGCTTCGGGATTTATTCCAATTTTTGACCAAAATATCTTTCTGCCTTGGCGAAAATTTGAAAAGGAAATAAAAAACTGGCTTTTGTATGGCACCTTTCCTGACGTGAGCAAAGCCACTGAAATATTTCTGAAGTGGTTCCGGAGTTTTGATGGAGGAGCATTAACAATTATTTCATGGACAGGGTCCCCACAAACAACAATGTGTGACAGTGATGAAATGGGACGAATGACTATGGCTGGGATGATAAGTAGTCCCGTCATGCTGACCAAACAATGTCATGGAGTCTTTTATACCTATCTGACGGGACAATCAGGACCTTATTCCAAAAGCCTCACCCACCGTCATCACAGCCACACTCCATCAGGAGTTCAACGGAGTGGCAGGCCAGGCTTTAACCTCAGGAGCTTGAGTTGACCTGTGATCTTCTGAGAAGACATTCAAGGGAGGAGCTAAAGTAGGCCATTCAGCCCATTGAACATCTCTGGAATTCAATGAGATCATGGCTAATCTGGTAATCCTCAACAGCAGTTTCTTGCCTTTCCCCAAAACCAACCATAGTGCTACTGTTTTAGCCACAGCTGAGAATGTACCCAATAAGTATATAATACACAGATAAGGAATACGTTTAGGGTGGCACGGTGGCTCAGTGGTTAGCACTGCAGCCTCACAGCACCAGGGACTCAGGTTCGATCCCAGCCTGGGGCAACTGTCTGTGTGGAGTTTGCACATTCTCCCCCTGTCTGCGTGGGATTCCTCTGGGTGCTCCAGTTTCCTCCCACAGTCCAAAAGATGTGCAGGCTAGGTGGATCGGCCACGCTAAATTGCCCATAGTGTTCAGGGGTGTGTGGGTTATAGGGGGGTGGGTCTGGGTGGGATGCTCCAAAGGGCAGTGTAGACTTGTTGGGCTGAAGGGCCTGTTTCCACACTATAGGGAATCTAAAAAAATAGGTATTCTGCTCCTCTGCTCATTTGTCTATGGTTGGCCAACCATCTGTGTTTCCTCTTCAGTTGTGGAAATTGAGTAAAGTTAAGGAGGAGATGGCCAGAGTTTTAATTAGTAATGGGTATAAAGGATTATGGGGAGCAGGCAGGAATGTGGAGTGGGGGCAAAGATGAGATCATGTTAAATGGTGGAACAGACACAAGGGACTGAAATGCCTACTCTGCTCCTAGTTCTGGCATTCTTCTGTTAAAAAAACCTCCAACTCCAACTTCACTGAGCACTGTGAAAAGGGAATAATAAGCAAACAAGATGGTTTCACATTGCTTTCCCTATGGGTGTGTAAAAGAAACACCATTGTTCTTGGTGAAGAATCCTCAATCAATTATTTTCTCCTTTGCTCTTTGGACATGGGTGTCTCTGGGTAGGCCAGCATTTAATGTCCATCCTTAGCTGTGTTGTAGACCAGGCCAGAACCCCCTCAAAATATTTTAAGAAGGTGGCCTAGATCCTAACTTTTTCTCATTTTAAAGGTAAATGTGAAGTAGGTGTTCCAGGTGTGATGTTTCGGGCTTAGACCCTTCTTCATAAAAAATGTGCTTTTATTTCATTTCTTTTCTGAAGAACGGTCTCGGACCAAAATGTCAGCTTTCCTGCTCCTCTGATGCTGCTTGGCCTGCTGTGTTCATCCAGTTCTACACCTTGTTATCCCAGATTCTCCAGCATCTGCAATTCCTACTATCTCTGAAACATCCCATAAACACGCACCTTGCGAAGAAGGTAAATAAAACACAGATTCTTACAGGCAGAGGGTACAATGTCCAGACAGATTTCAGAGAAAGT
Source organism: Stegostoma tigrinum (assembly GCF_030684315.1). NCBI lineage: Eukaryota > Metazoa > Chordata > Chondrichthyes > Orectolobiformes > Stegostomatidae > Stegostoma > Stegostoma tigrinum. Next base: position 9,214,433 of record NC_081373.1, read on the forward strand.
CAATTAGGAAACATTTACAGAAGCTTGCACCCTTCTGTTACACAAAACCTCTTATGACTGCTCCAGCTAAAAAAAACCTGAACTGGCCACTCATTGTTAAACTGTAACTCCCCAGACTCTTTTCCACCCCTGACTTTACAACCTCTCTTCAAAACAAACCAAGGACAAAATAACAGTTTTAAAGTGACAACATTGCCACAGCTGTCATTGCTGATTGAGGTTGCAGCTCTTCCAACATCAGTACCGAATATTTTATAGTTTTGCTCACGATCATGGCTTGTAAACCTGAAGGTGGGACCACTACCTGGGTGTGGGTTGGCCTGCAAAAAGGCAGAGAGGACCACTGAGGTCTTTAATGATGCTGTTACTGTTATACAAGTATTCATGTGAAGTAGGTTAGTTGTCTTCTCCAATGTATCCATTTTACAATTTTGTTCAAGTATCAGGATCTTAGATCAAAACAAACATGAGTCTTTTCTGTTCTTTTCATATAATTATATGCGAAGTTTAATTTGAGTGGAATACTTTCCTAAGTGTAGTTTTAGCTCCTAATGCTCCACTGAGTCATTGGTAAAGTATTTCAATCACTGGAGACCAATTATATGCCTCCAGTCATGTCTGCAGTGTAAAACCAAGACAACAGGTTTAATACGATAAGCTAATGGCAATGAGATGAGATGTAAATTGAAAAGAATTTTGACTTTATAATTTTGATGGGGAAACTATTTATATGTACATATTAAATATTTGCAAAGGAAATTCAGACATCATTGCATTAACAAAATTCAGCATGTGGGTTATTTATTTTGATCAGGAATTAAGAATATTTTTTAAAAACTTGCATTTGGAAGTTGGCTTTACTATAAGAAATCTCCAAGGTGCTTTGTTGACAGGTATGTGGAAAAACAGGAGTCTCACTCAAAATAGAGAGCTTGCAGATTAGCTCAAAGATGTTGGGTTTGGGATGACTTGTAAACAGGAAAGAGGCTGGAAAGATGAACAGGTTATGAAGGAAGCTTCTAAGATGATTGGTCAAGAAACCAAAAGCTCTGGTAACAGCACAAGGAAAATAGTTGTGATGGTGTTAGTCATGTCAGTTACACATGAGGTTGAAGTCAAAGGCTACTCAGTGAACTTAACTGTTAGCGGAATGAGTAAAGGTCATTCCCCGTTTTTCTCAGCCATAATAAGTATATTTAACTATGACAGCAACACTAGAACTGTAAATAAATTAAGTGGACATTAGTGCTTTGAAAGAATAGAGAGAAACGCAAGTATCCACAGGACTTATTATAAGTTCAACAAAAACCATGCTGAGGAAGGGTCATCAAGCCCAAAACATTAACACAGTTTTTTCCTTCACGGATTCTACCAGACATGCTGAGCTTTCCCAGCAACTTTGTTTTTGTTCCTGATTTACAGCATATGCAGTTCTTTCGGTTTTTACTTATTATAAGTTGTGGGAGACATAGCAGTTTGGATCAGAAATTGGCTTGCTGAAAGAAGACAGAGGGTGGTAGTTGATGGGAAACGTTCATCCTGGTGACCAGTTACTAGTGGTGTACCGCACGGGTCGGTGTTGGGTCCACTGCTGTTTGTCATTTTTAAAAATGACCTGGATGAGGGCGTAGAAGGATGGGTTAGTAAATTTGCAGACGACACTAAGGTCAGTGGAGTTGTGGGTAGTGACGAAGGATGCTGTAGGTTGCAGAGAGACATAGATAAGCTGCAGAGCTGGGCTGAGAGTTGGCAAATGGAGTTTAATGCAGACTAGTGTGAGGTGATGCACTTTGACAGAAGTAACCAGAAGGCAAAGTACTGGGCTAATGGTAAGATTCTTAGTAGTGTAGATGAGCAGAGAGATCTCGGTGTCCATGTACACAGATCATTGAAAGTTGCCACCCAGGTTGACAGGGCTGTTAAGGCGGCGTACAGTGTTTTAGCTTTTATTAATAGAGGGATCGAGTTCCGGAACCAAGAGGTTATGCTGTAGCTGTACAATACTCTCGTGCGGCCGCCCTTGGAGTATTGTGTACAGTTCTGGTCACCACATTATAAGAAGGATGTGGAAGCTTTGGAAAGGGTGCAGAGGAGATTTACTAGGATGTTGCCTGGTATGGAGGGAAGACCTTATGAGGAAAGGCTGAGGGACTTGAGGCTGTTTTCATTAGCGAGAAGAAGGTTGAGAGGTGACTTAATTGAAACATATAAAATAATCAGAGGGTTAGATAGGGTGGATAGGGAGAGCCTTTTTCCTAGGATGGTGACGGTGAGCACGAGGGGGCATAGCTTTAAATTGAGGGGTGAAAGATATAGGACAGATGTCAGAGGTAGTTTCTTTACTCAGAGAGTAGTAAGGGAATGGAATGCTTTGCCTGCAACAGTAGTAGATTCGCCAACTTTAGGTACATTTAAGTTGTCATTGGATAAGCATATGGACGTACATGGAATAGTGTAGGTTAGATGGGCTTCAGGTCGGTATGACAGGTCGGCACAACATCGAGGGCCGAAGGGCCTGTACTGTGCTGTAATGTTTTATGTTCACTTTTCTACTGTTCTTAAGCTTCATTTATGGATCTATTCCAATTCAATTACACTCCACTCTGATGTTTGTAAATTCCTCATCTCAGCAAGTCATCATCAAATCTAATTTGCTACTAACAGTTGTTTGTCCTAATCATAGTAATTAGTCCCTTTCTGCACAGATGTTCTGAATAATGTTGTTTCATAATATTTTTGAATGATATTTTTCTTCTAGTATAACTACTTATTGAACCTTACAATACTAAAGGAAACCATTTGGCCCATTTGCGTCTGTGTAGCTCATTGAAAGAGCTACACAATCAGTCCCACTATTTTCACTCTTCCCCATAGCTCAGAAGTTGCTTTCCTTTCAGCTATATATCCAGTTCCCTTTTGAAAATTACTGTTGAAGCAGCTAATTATTTATTCACTATTTTTAAATGCAACCTGATATCCTCTGGCACTCCTCCTGAACAGTCTAGAATCTGTAGCACTGTTATGATGTTTAGTGACTCACCTGGCCGTTTACTTTTGGATCTTTTGGTCAGCTGAGTCCAGGCAGGAAAGAATCTAAATAGGTTCTAAGGTCATTCAGGGATTAATTGTTCCTGTGAGAGAAAATTTTAAATTGGTGGGTGCTGTAAATTTCAGACTGTAAGTCAGTTAAATAAAACCATGGGGGTGAAATTTTCCTGGGAGTGCAATACACAATGAGCTGGCAGCCTGTTTAATGTTCAGTCCAACTTTCCAATTCACAATGGCAATATGTATCTACATGTGTAATCAGCATGTCTGCCGCTCTTAGTTTGAAGTTAAAGCAGAGAAATAGATATAACCGATGACCCGAAACGTAACCTCTGTTTTTTTCCTTCACAGATGTTGCCAGATCTGCTGAACCTCTCCAGCAACTTTGTTTTTGTTCCTGATTCACAGCATCCGCATTTCTTTTGTTTTTTTTAATAACTCCAAGGAAATTCCCAGCCACATTCGTCTGACTGGCTTTTATGTATGTTCTGAATTCATTGCTGGCTTCTATACATGGGAGATGCTGCTGTTTCAAAATGTATAAATCCAATTTTTTGTGTGTTTAAAACAGACAAGGGGATTCAGCAGATTCCATGAACATTTTTAACCACCTGACTTGACACCCATAATGATAAGGTAATTCATGTTGATAATGAAGGTAATGCCAGTTACTGAGATGTCGGACTCTACTCCATTCTGTGAATTGGTTTGACACCTGAGAACACAATTATTCCACCACCTTTTGCTTCTAATAGTAAAGCATCTGTTACAGCATAAATAGCGGTGCCAACACCCCAAAACATGCTTGAGTCTCCAGGAATCAAAGAATAATCTCCAGTGAGGTGGTAAAATTCTGGTAGCATTTCATTCAAATGCTTTGAAAACTTTTGCCTATTATTATAAAAGTATAGGAAATGAGACGGGGAGGAAGAATGTTTAACTGTACAGAGTGGTTGAATACGGAAGGTGAGGCAATTAAATGTCAAACTTGATAATTATGTTTAATTAAGTATAAATAATTAAGTATTAATGTTGTCCAATGAGGCAATTACTCAGTCTTATCTATTTCTGACGGGTAGTGACCTAACATTAATCTACATCCCCTCTAAGGGAAGTCAAAGCCAATTGGTCTGCTTGCCAGTTGGTGTGCACAGATTATTGAGTGGCTGAGTGGTCACGCATCTTAAAAGGAACATTGGTGGTGATGTCACTAGGCTAGGAATCTAAACAGCAGATTGTGAAATTTCAATTCAATAACAATTCTAGAGTAAAACGCTGCCATAATGACAATCAAGTGAATTGTCATAAAATCCCTGGCTTGCTAATGCCCTTTAAGGAAGGAAATCTGCTGTCCATGATCAGTCTGGCAGGCATGTGACTCTCGACTCATAGCATTGCAGTTGACTCTTAACTGCTCTCTGGGGAAATGAAGGTGGGTAATAAATGCAGGCATACCCAATAACACCAATATGCCACGAACAAATTACAGAAAGGCAACGGTTGAAGGCTCAATGGGTTTCACCATGTTCAGTGCCATTTGCAATGACTCAGATACTGAAGTCATCCATTTCGAAATGCAGCAAAATCTGGATAATATTCATGCTTGCCTTGACAAGTGGCAAGTAATGACAGCAGCACTCAAGTGCCAGGCAGTGACCATTGCCAACAAAGGACAGTCAAACCATTGCCCCTTGATGTTCAATGGAATTACTATCACTGAATACCGCACTATCAACATCCTGGATGTTCCAATTGACTAGGAGCTGAACTACACTGTGATGGTGAGACAATTGGAGAGTATTCTCGCACACTCCAGACTTGTGCCTTAAAATTGGTGGATAGGTATTGGTCAGACAGGAGGTAAGTTGCAAATATAGAAATTTCTGTAGAAATTCAAAAGGTCTTGCGGCATCTATGGAGAGAAAGCAGAGTTAACGGTTTGGGTTCAGTGACCCTTCTTCAGAATCGATTGTAGCTAGGAAAAGGTTAGTGTGTATGCTGACAATGGAGTTGGGGAGGGGGAGGATTAAGTGACAGGTGGAGAAGGAGCCAAACAACAGAACAACAGTTGGACAGACAAAGCATTGGTTAAAGGTCAGCCCAGGAGAATCAAAAAGTGCTAATGGTGACTGTTAGTGGATGACGATGGGTTGGCTATGATAACTGCACATGTGGTGAGAAGGTCTGGTGTGTGGGTGTTGGGGTAAGCACTCGAGAGATAGTTCTCAAGCCTTAAACTATTGAACTTGGTATTGAGCCCACAAAGCTACAGAGTCCCCAAATGGAAAATGAAATGCTGTTCTTCTGGCTTGCACTTAGCTTCTCTGAAGCACTGCAGCAAGCTGGAGACTGAGATGTCGGCCAGGGAACATAGTGATGAGTTGAAGTGGCAGGCAACAGGAATATCATGGTTATTTTTGCAGACAGAACAAAGGTTGCCTTCCCAATCTCTCTCCTTGCCTGAGGTGTGAAGATCCTCAAATTAAACCACCACTGGTCATCTCTCTCTAATGGAAGAGCAGGAATATATTGATTTTGTCTTTAAGATGTCCCACCTCAATTGACTAGGAGCGTGTCTTCTATGAAAGACTGCACTTTAATTAGCGCTGTGCTTCCTCAGAACATGAGTATGAAGACTCCATCAACAGGATTTACACCACAATCTTCTAAGCCAGGCATCAGTTATTGACCTAAGAAGCCACAGAGGTGTTGCGACAAGGCTTATCTTAGCACTCTTAGCATCTTAACACTCAGCTGGTCATAGAGAAAACCAAATAAAAATCATAGTGCTGTGGGTAGTGGTGATCTGAAATTTAAAAAACACAAAATGTGCTGGAGAAACTCAGCAGTCTGACAGCATCTGTGGAGAAAGAAACACAGAGTTAACATTTTGAGTCCTGTCAAAGAGGTCTGCAGCACAGAAAAAGGCCCTTTGGCCCATCAGATGTGTGAGTCAAAAATAGCCACCTAACTATTCTAATCGTATCAGAGATAATGGGAGCTGCAGATGCTGGAGAATCCGAGATAACAAAGTGTGGAGCTGGATGAATGCAGCAGGTCAAACAGCCTCTTAGGAGCTCAAAAGCTGACGTTTTGCACCTGGACCCTTCATCAGCTTTTCTGATGAAGGGTCTAGGCCTGAAACGTCAGCTTTTGTGCTCCTAAGATGCTGCTTCGCCTGCTGCATTCATCTAGCTCCACACTTTGTTACCTAACTATTCTAAGATCATTTTTCAGCACTTGGCCCATAGCCTTATGTGCCTTGACATCACAAGTGGCAGTATGCATCCCCTTCAGAAATATAAGCACACCACTGCATTTAACGTATCAGGCCTATATTTAACTGAAGTCGTCTATTTTTATTAATAATTATATTCTACAGGAGGAAGATAAGCTTTTACACCTGCTTTGTTTCAGGAAATGTGCTCTTAAGTAAATTAAACAAAGCTGAAAATCAAAGGACCCTTTAATATGTGACTTAAATTTAATTTTAAATATTCTTTCATTTGTTTCAAAGGTTTGCTGTACAATATCCCATGGTGTTCAAATGCACATATTTGTATCTGTTTCACTCAGAGATTGGTGTCTTGTAATCCCCGTGAATTTGGCTGATCAAACAACCAAGTTTTGGTGTGGAATGAAAATCAAGAATGAAAACACTGGGACCGAGGCAGTTGGATTGACTCCAAGGCCAGCTGTACTCTGGAAAGAGCAATTTCTACCTGCATCTAGAGACATGTTTGTCACTGTCCTGAGGCAACGAAAAGGGTTTCTTACAGTCCCCAAAAAATCTGGAACCTAGGAATTGGAAGAGTAACTTGACCCCAGCTGTGGTGCAGAACTCACAAATCATAATGGTGTACTGGAAGTCAATAACATGAGTTTGCATTTTTTTGGAAAATTAGGGAATTGCCTCATTTCACTTTCTGGGCACATTTCTTCCTCTTTCAGCAGGCATGTCTTAGGATAACCATTTTGCACTTGACACAGTAACCATTTGCTTCTGCCTAGAATAATTTCTTCTTTCCCTCCAGAATATTTTGCACCACCACCTCCAACTTCGAAAGAAAATCCTTACCCTGGGATATCTGCTATCTGCTACTGAGGATTCCTGCCCCTTTATTGGCAAAGATTTTCATTCCTATCCTTCTCAGGCACTCACTCACTTCCCGTTGTCAGGAATAAACAAAACAAAGAATTGCAGATACTGAGGATCTGAAGCAATGACAGAAATTGCTGGAGAAACTCAGTAACATTCGTGGAGAGAGAAAGCAGAGTTAGCATTTTGAGCCCAGTGACCCTTCTTCAGAAATTCTGAGTTTCTCCAACAATTTCTGCTTTTGCCCAAGTCTTGTCTGTTCCTATGATTTTCAGATTGCTTTCCCTCGGGCACTTGCTCTGTTCCATGCCAAGACTTGCCCTGTCTGCATAATGCCACTGCACTCTCCATTTTTACTCCTTCCCTTTTTCTTGAGATGATGTTCTTCTTTCACTCTCAACCATCAGAATACATTTTCTCCTTTCCTAGATTACACACTTCTCTCTCTCCCCTGTGAAACCTACTTCCCTCCAGGTATGTTGTCAGGATAATATTCTCTTATTGCTTTATAATTAACTACCTGCTGGAATTTCTTTAAAAATCAATAAATGTCGATCACTTCAGGCAGCATCTGAAGCAGCAAGTTGGGTTGAAGATTCAGATATTTTCTCAGAAAACCCATAACATTAATATCTTTCCTCTATCAGCTGACTATTGAGCTGTACTACACTTCTTATATTTCGTGTTTAAACTTACATTTCAAATATTTATCTTTTGTTTTATCTGAAATCTGAATGTGATTAAAAATGTGATAAAAACTATCTTTCTAGAAACATATAAACCAAAAGAACTATTGATGCTGTAAATCAGAAACAAAAAGCAAAATTATAGAGTGAAATCAGAGTTAAATTTCAGAACGAGGAACACTTCCTCGGAACCCCAATCTTTCTAGCACTTTTAATATTAACTTTCCTGTGAGATATTTGATGGGTCTTATTTTTGACTTTAGCACTCCTGGTGTAGAATTTTTGTGTAAGTTGGAAAATTGTCCATACCTACATAATGTTCCAAACATTCATTCAATGGATGGAAAAGTATCCACAGAACCCATCAGCATTCCGACAACGTGCTGCTGGAATGAAACAAGTTGTGCTGAGGAAAACTAAAGGCAATAGTTTATCCCAATGCTCTTTGTTTGTTGCATTTCAAAGTGTGCCTGTGATAATGTGGTTTGTATTCACTTCTCCATCCTTAGTGAAATATTTCCCCTACTTAACCTCCCACAAGCACTCCACATCTATTGTATCTCCTCCAAACTCTTTATCACTCAATTCTCTATCCCCATGTTCTCTCTCTCTCTCTCTCTCTCTGTCTCTATCTCTCTCTCTCTCTCTCTCTCACTCCATCCCACCCTCTCTTGATTCTGATCCCATTCTATGACCCAAACTTGCTTCTCCAGCTTCTGTTGCAGTTTATTGCTATTTATGAAAAGTACTTTCCATTGATATATGCACAGTTTGCTCCCTTTGTAGTCTTCATGAAACCAAAAGCTTCTCATTGTTTCAATATCATTTAATCATTTCTGTTAATTGCTTTAGAACAGCATTGAAAAGAGAACTGAAAATACAGCATCTAAGGAGAGAGCAATAGTGTTGACATTTCATGTCTGTGATCTTTCATCAGTGGGAGAGTGCTTGGCGAGACAGCCAACAAGGAGACATTGGGGAAGACAGAATAGAGAGAAACTTTGAGGGAGTTCCTTCAGACTGACAGTTGAAGCCCACACTTGTCTGCAACAGTTCCAGTGCTAGTTTCCCACTGTGTATTTCTGATTCCACAAGGTTTATGGGAATTAATTCTTTGATTGATACATGCCAGGATAATCTCTTCACTGAACTTGTATCACAAAGTGTTTGATTCACCCTCACAGCCCACGGAGAAACATCAACCCTACACAGGAAGATTAACACTTTAGCTGTCAATTGAAGGATTAATTTGCACCTGGCAGAATGAGGCAATGAACACAAACATCCTTGATCATTTTTAGTGTTTGGACTGCACAGCACTACAGCTGGAGGAGGAGGAGTAGTTTCAGGACAGTTGAATTCTTACTTTGTGTAGCTAAGACTTTTTCACTAATTTAAAAAAGAACATGTCTCCAGAGCCTTTCACCACATCAGGACAACCCAAGGTGCATAATAGCCAATTAAGTACTTTTGAAGCATTGTCACGTTGATAATGCCATGACCAATTCACACACAGCAAGCCCCAGTGAAAAGCAAGGTGATAAACCTTCACATAATCTGTTTTAATGCTGGTGGTTGAATCAGAAACATTTGACAGGACACTGGTGAGAAATCGAGATAACAAAGTGTGGAGCTGGATGAACACAGCAGGCCAAGCAGCATCTTAGGAGCACAAAAGCTGACGTTTCGGGCCTAGACCCTTCTTCTGATGAAGGGTCTAGGCCCGAAACATCAGCTTTTGTGCTCCTAAGATGCTGCTTGGTCTGGTGTGTTCATCCAGCTCCACACTTTGTTATTTCAGATTCTCCAGCATCTGCAGTTCCCATTATCACTGGTGAGAAATCACTTGCTCTCCTTTGAAATAGTGGTACGGGATTTCTTACGTCTATATTAAGAGTTGGTGTAACATCATATGTAATGCCATAACAAGGTGTAGAGCTGGATGAACACAGCAGGCCAAGCAGCATCAGAGAAGGAAAGCTGACGTTTCAGGCCTAGACCCTTCGTTAGAAATGGAAGAAGCAGAATCCTGACGAAGGGTCTAGGCCCGAAATGTCAGCCTTCCTTCTCTTCTGATGCTGCTTGGCCAGCTGTGTTCATCCAGCTCTACACTTTGTTATCTCAGATTCTCCAGAATCTGCAGTTCCTGCTATCTCATATGTATTGCACTCTTTCAGAACTGCACTGAACATTGATCCCCAAATGTTGTAGTTGATATATTCAGCCTTGGGACAAGTTAACAATCTGTTCAGTGTGTGGACTACTTTGCACTGATATTTTGATTTTCCCATGTCTTCCCTAGCAGACAAAGTATAAATGGGGCTTTTAGACTCCACTTGGAATCTGCCATTGCCTGTGCCCAACATCCTGGATTGGATGTCATTATCTGTTCACAACAGACTCAGTAGCACTCCCAGCACCATTAACAACCCAAAATAAAGGCAATGAATTATTGAGCACTGAAGAAGACTTAGGTCCCTCTGCTGTCCTGAAGCTTCCAAAGGGTCGTCCCCTGAAACCCTTACATACACCCCAAACTATTGGTAGATAAGGCATCACAATAACCTAAAAGAAAAGGAAGCCTGTACCACATCTCCTTTCTTTGAGTGAACATGCATCATCCCATCACTGACTCTGTGCCTCATTTGATGGTTCTGTAGTCTTTTGGGAAACGTGGATTGATTATAAGGAATTGGGCCGTAGATCTCACTGGCATTTGATAAAGAAGTGATCTGTCAAAGATGGAGGTGGGGAATGAGATATCTTCTGCTTGAGATGGTCGAGCCAATCCTGTTTCCTTATCCTCTGCTATTCACCTTGCTTTCCAGTGGTATAGTAGAAGAAAATTCATCCGAAATTGTTTGATTTTGAAATGCATTTTGAGCACAGACACTCATTTAATGGCCTATCTGATGTTAAAACATATATTCAGTGTCTGGTCTTTCAAGAAATAAGCTCTTATTTATCTCAATGGTGACTGCATGTTGCTAAAAAGCAGATTTGGAACATGCATGATCTCGTTTTGATTTTAAAACACACCCTTTAAATATAACTAATTACCAAATCCTTACTGAGGAAAAGAAATGCGTGATAAAGTTCCTGTACAATATATTAAGATGTCTTACTTCATTAAAGGTGCTCTATAACTCCAACTGTTGTTAAAGTCTTTTATCTCCTCATTACATTAGCTTATTATAAGTTTTTGCTGCAATTACATTTCTTCTATATTTGTAGCTTATTTTCTTCAAATGATAGAGGAGGGGAGACCTTATGAGTGTATTCGTATTTGCAGAAGATCTAAAGAAGTGACTTAAAAGTATCTGGAAATGTATCAGAATTTGCAGAAGATGCTTTTGAAAACCACTCTACTAAATTAACATGTACCAATTTTACATGAATACATTAATGCGTACGTTTCTATTTTAAAAAGAGATCCTGGAATTCCCTCCCTAATATCCCTGTGGGTGTACCTATACCACATGGACTACAACAAGCAACCACCCCAACGCCCACAAATGGAGCTGCATCAGAACACTACTTAAATGAGCCACAACACATTGCAGCAACCCGGAACTACACAAAGCAAAACAGGAGCACCTATATGGAGTCTTCAAAAGAAACAGATACCCAAAAAGCACAATCCGCCTTTACCTCCGAGACAGACCACAAACGGGAGACATAACTTGACCAGACTCACTAATCACCCTACAATACATCAAAGATATTTCACAGATGACCACAAGACTACACAGACCCCTAAGTATCAGAGTAGCCCACAAGCCAGCAACCACACTGTGACAATTATAGTTCTGGGGTGATGCTATACATGTGGTAGCATCTCAACCAATCAGAATTCACTTGCTGACCAATCAATGCCACTCTCTTTAGCACATGAACGTAAAGGATCCCATACCCAAAACTAGCAAAACTGGGGTAATATACAAAATACCATGTGAGAAATGCTACATACGCCAGACCAGAAGAAAACTGACAATACAGATACATGAACACCAGCTAGCCACCAAGAGACATGACCAATTCTCACTTGTCTAACTACACACGGACAATGAGGGACATGAATTCAACTGGGACAACACATCGATAATAGCACAAGTCAAACAGAGCTATGCTACGGAATTCCTGGATGCCTGTCTTCCAATCAGAACTTCTTCAACAAAGACATTGAATTAGGCCCTGTGTATAGATCCATATAGATCCTGAATTAAACCACTGAGAAATAAAACCAGAAGTAATACCAACCATGCCAGCAAACAGAGGAATATAAATGCCAAGTGGGACAGAACACCGAAGCTTCACGAGAGGCGCACTGACGATGTTACCCAGCAGGGTGACGAAACGTTTGCAACCAAACCCACCAGCTCGACAAGTATGTCTACTCATCCATAACCCAAACTAAAAATCTTCCCAAAAGCTTTAAATGGAGTCCAACAGTTAAAGAAGGCAGCTCACCATCACATTCTCAAGGGCAACTGGGGATGGGTAACAAATGCTGGCCCAGCCAGTAAGGCCCAATCCTCACGAGTGAATGAAAGGAAAAAGCACTGAGCTAATTGAGGTAATTGTAGATCAGTTACTTTAACATCTATGGTCAGGGCAATTTTAAGTTCAACATGGAACTAGCAGCAGGGAAACAGATCACCCTTCCATTCTTCTTCATCTTCTTGTTGACATATGTTTCTAACCTTTTCTCCCTCATATTATTGATTTAAGTGTACCTATGCTGTTTACTCCAGATATAACACTGATTGTGAGTTATACATTGTTATGGACTCATGGTTTTGAAAGGTTTGACACCATATTGCACACAATTCAGAAAATGAAAATATTCATACAGGTTATGGAGATAGTGACATCCTTTCTGAAGAAGGGTCTTAGCCTGAAACATCAGTTTTCCTGCTCCTCTGATGCTGATAGCCTGCTATGTTCATCCAGTTCTACACTGTGTTATTTCATACAGGTTATGTTTGTTTTGAGTGGTTTTCATATATGTACACAGTATGTCACAGTTAGAGGTTTACCTGATGGCTATTCATATTTACTGATATTTACTACTTAAACCCAGGAGATAAAACTCATTAAACTGGCACCTTAAATCCCACTGTATTGACAAATGCATTATACTTAGTTGGACTCAACCAGTCTAATAAGTCCCAGCATGTATTCTCCATTCAGAATTATATCATGCCAAGCTGATTTCCATCAAAGCATGATTACTATGTATCTTAATAAAGATAATTAGCACTGTCTACCATGAACTTACCTACATACAGGTTAAAGTACTCATTAGGATTTCTGCAGTTCCACGCATTGGAAGTTGACTTGATGGGCAATTTTGTAAATAGGGGTCAAGCCATGTTCATCATGTAAGCTTGATGCTAAAATAGGGTGCACCAAAGCTCTTTCTGTAGGATGAAAGTTACCCTAATATACTCATGAATGGGCCTAACGCCACCACTTTTGAACCTGTCCTACAAATTTAAGCAACAGGCGAATTGCTACAATAAGGTAAAAATACAAGTGATGGTGTTTGCACACTTTTTTTAGTTATTTGTTGTATTTTTGGTTGCACTTCACTCCCACAGTCCTGATCTTTGGTCATCTAGTGCAGATGAGTGTGGGCAGATTGGAGGACCTCCTCATGGGTCTTCTCCTGGGCCTGGATAGGCTGGCTATGAGCATATCCAGGCAGTGGGCTGTGGAGAAGGTCATTTCTGCTGACTGTCTGCCCTCTTCCGCAGTTATGTTCATGGTTATAATGCAGTGTCCATCAGTGCTCTTGATCTCTTTAGAAAGAGATGTGCATCACGGGGGGATAGAGTGCTTTCTTTCCTCTTCCGACACCATTTTAATTTCGTCCCTTCCTGCTCTCCATTACCACCTTCCTCACTTTTGATGGTTTGTATTGCCCACTTGGCTTTGCATGTAAACTTCTAGTTGGCAGCACAGGTGATTACTGATGGTGGTTCATAGTTAAAAATAAAAAATAATCATGGTGATTTGGTCATGGGAAGGTCATTTGGCTGTCTGTGGTAACACGCCTAGATATAGACAAAAAATAAAAAGGAGGGAAAGAAAGTGATATGAAAAGAAAGACAGAAATCACTTTGAGCCAGGATGCCAGGGTTCAAGTCCTACATATTCCAGAGGTAAGTCATAACATCCTTGGCCAGGTTAATTAAAGAAAAAAAAAAACACAAGTGCTATTTTCTACCTAAAAAGGGGTTACTGTCAAGAGAACAGTGTGCTGACTACACAACTGATTAATGTAATATATCAATTATAGTTCTGGGGTGATGTTATACATGTGGTAGCATCTCAACCAATCAGAATTCACTTGCTGACCAATCAATGCCACTCTCTTTAGAAGAATAAATTGCTAGCCCCTTGGAAATTTGGTTTTCTTCAAACTGTCCTGATGAGTACAAGATTAGATGCAAAATATCTGTTTTCTTTCAATAAGAAAAAAATATATAAGGCAGGACACATCAATTCAAGAATTCAAGAGAGTAATCATCATTGATAAACATCAAGATTGCATGAAAAGTTCACATAAGGGTGCCATGTACATGAGGAAATGCAGTGGATGTAGTGTACATTGACTTTAAGAAAGTGACAAAACACAAGGGAGATTACTGGAAAAGACTAAAGGATACGGAAATAAGAGCAGAAAGAATACTGGATTAAAAACTAGTTAGATGGAAGCTCTGATGAAGGGTCTAGGCCCAAAACATCAGCTTTTGTGCTCCTGAGATGCTGCCTGGCCTGCTGTGTTCATCCAGCCTCACATTTTATTATCTTAGAGAGATTTAAAAGTAGTTTTTCAATGGCTGAAAATGGGTAGATTGAAGAGTCTCCTCTGGGGCCACTTTAAATGCAGAGTATTTTAATGATTTGGATACAGGGCTAGAACAATAATAACAATTTACTATTCTGTAGTACCTTTAAATGCAGAAAACATGGAACGGGTTTGAAATTTGCAACTGAAACCAAATTGCAGTTTCAGTTAATTTTTGAGATAACTCTGAGCATAGTCAAATGGGTTAAAAATGCCAATTTTAATTCAGTGTCAGTAAGGGGATGCATTCATAAAACAATGACATTTTTACTCCAAATAGAAATAGATTTGGGTTATGGAAGAGCAAAGTGATTTGAAAGTCCAGGTTAACAGATAACAAAAAACATCTGTCATCCTTGAAATGATAATACTGCAAAAGGAACACTCGTGGAATTCGATGATTCATCACAAGCAAAGTCCAGCAGGAAATTATGAAGCTATATGGACCTTCAATAAAACATCAGAGTACCTTGTGCAGTCTTGAAAGTTATACTCCAGTGATAACTGCATTTAAACTGAATTCAAGTCCACACATTTATATGAGAACTCTAGTTCAGTTAGCCAAATTCACATGCCAGTGATTACCAGCTCCCCACACTTATATGAAGCAATTCACTCCCAATTAACTCTTAATTACTATAACCTGTTCCTTCATTCCATTAGATCTCAGGTATTCCTTCAGATCATATAGGAGCAAATTACTGCAGATGCTTGAATCCTTACTGAAAATAGAGCTCTGCTGAAGAGTCATCTAAACTCAAAACGTTAGTTTGTTCTCTCTCCTTGAATGCTGCCTGACCCACTGTGATTTCCAGTTTTTTTTATATTTGTATCCCTTCAGACCATATTCATTGAAAACATTGAACCTCTCATTATCAAAATAATAGTGAGATCTTAGAGAAGCACTGATTCACTGAAGTGTTTCTTATTGTGTGGAAATACAAAGCAGTATTGCATGACAAAGACCAATGCTGGTCGATTAGCACAAAGGTGATGGGTAAACAAGACTGGTGCAAGTTAGTAAAATGTGAGGCTGGATGAACACAGCAGGCCCAGCAGCATCTCAGGAGCACAAAAGCTGACGTTTCGGGCCTAGACCCTTCATCAGAGAGGGGGATGGGGTGAGGGTTCTGGAATAAATAGGGAGAGAGGGGGAGGCGGACCGAAGATGGAGGGAAAACAAGAGAGTTGCAGTGGGAGAGAGATTCCCTGAGGGACATGAATAGTAGAGTTTTAGATAATCTCAAATTTACAAAGTGGAGAATGTGGGAGGCCATTCAGGATTGCATTGGAATCATCAAGTTTAGTGGCAACAAAGGGATGGATGAGAATTTCAACAGCAGTTCACTTTTGGTACGGATAGAATCACTCCCTTTGGAAACCAATTATATTCTCATGGACTCTGAAGCAGAATGTACAAATCCCTGGCACCAGCGCATTCTCAAGAAAGTGAGATAACAAGGTGTAGAGCTGGGTGGACACAGCAGGCCAAGCAGCATCAGAGGAGCAGGAAGGCTGATGTTCAGGCCTAGACCCTTCTTCAGAAAACCTTTTTTGGAAGCATGGTATAGGCCCGAAATGTCCGCTTTCCTGCTCCTCAGATGCTGCTTGACCTGCTGTGTTCATCCAGCTCTAAATCTTGTTATCTCAGATTCTCCAGCATCTGCAGTTCCTACTATCTCTCAAGAAAGTGAGCTTTTTTATTTTTTGTGAGGCAAAGTAATGAGCATTGACATTTCCAAACAATCAATTACATATCCATACATTTGCAGACAAGCAAGTTATACCAGTTGGATAGTGGTCAAGATAGAGAATCTTGGATGATTTCTTTTTCTTAACCCTTGCTTTAAATTAATTTTTGAGGAAGGGTCACTGGACCTGAAACATTAACTCTGTTTTTTCCTTCACAGACGCTGCCAGACCAACTGAGCTTTTCCAACAACTTTGTTTTTGTTCCTGATTTACAGCATCCGCAGTTCTTTCAGTGTTTATTGTTCCACTATCAGCCTAAGAATGCAATGAAGTAACTCAGGGAAGACCCAGGGCTGAAGGGCTGGATCTTACGGTTCTTTGGCTAAGTCTGAGTTGTGTTGAGTTTTTTTGGAGGACTCCTTGCCAGGAGGCTGAATGGGCTTTCTTATCCACATCTTACTAAAAATCCTTCGTTAACTGCCTATGCCTCACTCCTGTGGCACTTTTTACATCCCATAACCACCCCACCTTACCACGTGTCATTCCCAGAACAACTCACCACTCTGATTTGCTTTAATTTATTACTGTGACATGTCCCAAGTTATAGTGAAATGTATTGTTTTGCATGCTAATCATACCTTACATAAGTACATCAGGGTAATAGAACAGAATGCAGAATATAGTGTTACAGCAACGGCAAATGTGCAGAGAAAGATCAACTCTAATATATGAGAGGTTCATTCGGTCAGTTCAGTCTGATAATAGCAGGGATGAAGCTGTTCTTGAATCGATTGGTATGCATTTTCAAACTTTTGTATCTCCTGATCGATGGAAGAAGGTGGAAGAGAGAATAACTGGGGTTGGAGGAGTCTTTGATTATATTGGCTGTTTTCCTGAGGCAGCGGGAAGTATAATTGATTGATTGATCGATTGGTTTATTGTCACGTATACCGGAGTACAGTGAAGAGCTTAGTTTATGAGCACTGCAAGCAAATCACAGTAAGCAAGGATGTACAGACAAAAGGTTGTTAAAAAAATACTTAGGCAGAGACATACAGGTTACATTGCGCAGGGTGAGCGCTAGTCAATAAAAGACAGGCTAGTTTTCATGATGGACTGGGCTGTATTCACAACTCTCTCTAATTCCTTGCAGTATTCGGTGCAGCAGTTGCCATACCAAACTGTGATGCATCTGGATAGAATGCTTTCTACGGTGCATCTACAAAAACTAGTAAGAGTCACTGTGACATATGGAATTTCCTTACTCTTTTGGAGGAAGTAGAGGCATTGATGCACTTGTGACTGTTGCATCAACTGACCAGGACAGATTGTTGGTGATATTCTCTCCTGGGAACTTGATGCTCTCAACCATCTCCACCTCAGCATCATTGAGGCAGACAGGGGCATGTTTTCCATTCCCCTTCCTACAGTCAATGACCAGCTTCTTCATTCTACTGACTTTGAGGAAGAGATTGTTGTCTTTTCAGCATGTTACTAAGCTCTCTACCTTATTCTTATACTCTGTTTTGTTGTTTGTGATCTGACCCAGTACAGCGCTGTTATCAACAAATTTTTAAATGGAAGGGACTCAGCACACTCAATGCATTTCCCAAAATTCACCAATTTGCTTGCATCTTGACATCTTTAAAAGGCTGCTGTGCACCTAGACAAGTCCAGATTTACCCTGCATGGTGGCTGACACCTGGCCTGGACTTGGTAGAAAGGGGGAATTCAGCGCCTGACTTTGCAGTCAGTGTTCCAGGAGGAACTGCCAGATGGAATGGTGCCAACATGGGACTTTCTCTCTCCCCAGGGAGAGCAGTGGAGGCTGTAGATCATGCCGGCCTGACCTGAGGTTCCCACCCATGTTAAAGCAGTCTCAGCCACATGGAGGAATGCCCAGTATTGTAGGAGGATGGTCAATGTCCTTCTCCACTCCAGAAGTGGAAGTGCCACCATCTTCTCTCTGATACCTCACACTCACTCCTTTGTTGGTACTTTAAGCATCTCCCTCAATGCTCCACTACTACCACTATTGTCTGCCATATCTTCTCTCACTCGCTGTCACCCAGCTCAATCCTTGACACCAGTAACCCTACGTGACCTGCCTGCTCACTGACTCATGACACCACCCAACCTGCACCACCGGTAATAGCTAAGCCAATAGCTTTCTTCTTCCACAATACCTATTTGCCTCTCAATCTGTGAAGAAAACAGACCACAATGGGACTGAAAGACTCAAGACAATTGGTGTTCTGCCTGACATGTGGCTCCTTACCCCTCATGAGGAGAGTATCCTAACTCTGACCATGCTGAGCAGACTCTGGATTAGTATCAGAGGCTGCTCTTGACCTCCTGTGTTGAAATTCACTGAGCAAAATTATGCTGTCAATAGCGACAAGCTTCCTGGGGTTTTGTTGGTGCTAAAAGGCAAAGCTGTCAGCAGCAAGGTGGACTTGTCACCTCTGGCTGAGGGTGGTAAAGAACAAAAAAGCCAAGGCAATGCAATGCAAGGCAGGGATGCTGTGAATGTCCAGATAAGATCAAAGTGAGTGAATGCCATGAAGTGAGAGAAGACACCATGCAGCCTGGTCTGATCCACGAACTGGGTATATGCGTCCGAGTGCAAAGTGTCGTTGCTACAGAATTACTACTGAGAGCAGCGCTGAAGCATTGTATAAGTAGATCAGAGATGAGTCATAAGGGTTCTTAGAGACTGACAAAAGTCAGGTGCCAATGTCTGTGAATGTGGGGTGCGAATGGCCAGAGTGAACTGACATGTTGGGGAGGTGATAACATAGTGGTATTACTTAACCCAGAAACCCAGGTAATGTTCCAGGGGCCCAACTCGAATCTCATCATGGCAGATTGTGGAATTTGAATCCAGTGGAAAAATATCTGAAATTAAGACTTTAGTGATGACAATGAATCCATTGCCAGTTGTTGGAAAAACCCACCTCGTTCACTAATATGCTTTAGGGAAGGAAATCTACCACCCTTACCTAGTCAGGCCTATGTATGACTCTAGACCCACAGCAAAGCCATTGACTTTAAACTGCCCTTTGGACAATTAGGATGGGAAACAGATTCATAGAGATGTACAGCACAGAAACAGACCCTTCAGTTCAACTCATCCATGCTGACTAGATATCCTAAATTAATCTAGTCCCATTTGCAACATTTGGCCCATACCCCTTTAAACACTTGCTCTTCATATACCCATCTTGATGCTGTTTAAATGTTGTAATAGACCCACCTCCACCACTTCCTATGGCAGCTCATTCCATATATGCACCACAATCCATGTGAAATAGTTATGTCTTAGGTCCCTTTTAAATCTTTCTTTTTTCACTTTAAATTTATTGCCCTCTAGTTTTGCACTCCCCTACTCTGGGGAAAAGACATTGTCTATTCACCCTATCCATTCCCCTCATGGCTTTATGAATTTCTACAAGGTCACCCCTCTGTCTCTGATGCTCCAGGGAAAATAGACACAGCCAATTCAGCCTCTCCCTGGCACTATCCTTATAAATCTTTTCTGAACTCTTCCAAGTTACACAACATCCTTCCTATAGAATTGGACACAGTACTCCAAACTGGCCTAACCATTGTCGTGTGCAATGGATCTCCCAACTCTTATATTCATTGCACTGACCAATAAGGGCAAGCATACCAAGCACCTTCTTCACTATCCTGTCTACCTGTGACTCCACTTTCAAGAAACTATGAGCCTGCACTCCAAAATCTCTGTTCAGCAACACTCCCCAAAGCCTTATCATTAAGTGTATAAGCTCCGCCCTGATTTGCCTTTCCAAACTGCAGCACCTCACATTTACCTGAATTAAACTCCATTTGCCACTTCTCTGCCCATTGGCCCATCTGATAAATATACCGTTGTAATCTGAGTGAACATTCTTTGCTGTCCACTACACCTCCAGTTTTGGTGACATCTGAAAACTTACTAACCATATCTCCTATATTCACATCCAAGTCATATAATGCTGGCCTAGATAGTGACACCCTCACCCTATGAATGTCATGGTGCCTGGGCATGGGAGGTCAAATGAATCAATTGGCTGTGGTTTCTTTGTCACATTTTCCCAATATCTAGCCTGTTTGGTGAGTTTGTTAAAACGGGAGTCTGAATAATAATCAAGAGAATTGTGACATTAGGAAGGCATGTAACCATCAATCATGAGCCTGAATTGACTGCTGTTTACTGAGGATCTCGCCAAATGCTTGTGAAAAGCATAAAAGTTGGAGTGAAATGATCTCAACTTTGAGATGGGCCTCATCACATTTGTCTATCTCACACCCTACCATAGTCCACATCGCTCAAACTCTTATGGGTTACACTACTAATATTTCTGTCTATACAGATCGATATTGGGCAGGAAATTTATGCTTCCATTGGAAGTTCTAGCAGTTATTTTTGCAAGGAAATAGTAAGACTGAGCTATGGACCCAAAACTGAGGAAACTTTCAGGAGGAATATTTTTAAGAACATTATCTGAACCCTTTGCTACTTCCTTGTCCTGCTCAATTCTAATTCCCTCACTCTCCTTAATCTGCTTTTGCCACCACTGTCTTCCCAATTCCATTGTCTTTCTTTCCTCCATACTCTTTTCTCAACTCTCCCTCTCATAGCTTACATCTCTTTCTCCCTTTCTGGTTGCCTCCTCCTTCCCCGCATGTTTCCTCTAACTCTGCTTGGCTTGAAAAATTCAAACAAGTTGAGATCATCTGTGAATAACACTGACTAGCATTTTATCAAAAAATACTGTGAGCAGCATGCATTGATTTGGCACTAACGATCCTTTTCACTAACGATCCTATATTTAGTTGTATTTTTCTGTCAGCATTTCCCATTCACTTTTGGGAAGCAATTGTCACAATTTACACAAAATTAAGTTTCTGGCTGTGATAATAAAATGTGAGGCTGGATGAACACAGCAGGCCAAGCAGCATCTCAGGAGCACAAAAGCTGACGTTTCGGGCCTAGACCCTTCATCAGAGATGAAGGGTCTAGGCCCGAAACGTCAGCTTTTGTGCTCCTGAGATGCTGCTTGGCCTGCTGTGTTCATCCAGCCTCACATTTTATTATCTTGGAATCTCCAGCATCTGCAGTTCCCATTATTTCTGGCTGTGAGATGGCTTTGAGGTTTCTCTCCAAACTCAATTGGCATCTTGGACACACGTGCGCAATCCATGGTCATGCCACATACAGCTTATTATCAACACAATGAAACTGAAATTATTCTCATTCTTTGAACAATCCTTCCAATCTTACTTATCACCAATCTAGTTTCAATTTCAAGCCTCAGCATCTAGTTGCAAATTTGATTGCTTACCTGGGCTTAAGGGTTCAGTCCCACTAACATCTCTGCCTAAACTAGACTTTGGAAAAGTTACTAGAAACTAATTGTTTCAGAGATAGTAGAAACTGCAGATGCTGGAGAATCTGAGATAACAAGGTGTAGAGCTGGATGAACACAGCAGGCCAAGCAGCATCACAGGAGCAGGAAAGCTGTCGTTTCAGGCCTAGACCCTTCTTCTGAAGAAGGGCCTAGGCCCGAAACATCAGCCTTCCTGCTCCTCTGATGTTGCTTGGCCTGCTGTGTTCATCCAGCTCTACACCTTGTTATTCGTTATTACTGAAAACTAAGCTTGCTCCCATTTCTGGTTTGAAATAGAGGGATTTTCAAACAGGGATGAGAATTTTACAATCAGGATGCTAGCTAATTAGGAACCAATGTAGGTCAGTGAGCACAGGGTGATGGGAGAATGGGTCTCTATGAGGGTTAGTATGGTATACGGTTAGCAGGGTTTTTGAGCAACCAAGTTTAAGAAAGGTACAATATGGGAAATCTGCTGGTTGTGAGCTCGAACAGTTAAGTCTAGGGGCAATATAGGAATGAATGAGGGTTTTTCACCATTGCATGAGCTGAGGGGGCTGTGAAAACAGACATTGTGACAGAGGTGGAACTCATCAGTCTTAGTGATGGCATGAACATCTGGTCGGAAGCCGAACTCAAGATCAAATATGACACTAAATGTTCACGACCCTACAGTGCAGTGGTAGTTGGGACATTGAGCACATTTATGGAGGACATTGACATAATTTAAATTAGTAAAGTGTTGATGGGGTATGGAGAGCAGGCAGGAGAGTGGAATTGAGGCAGAGGTGCAATCAGCCAAGTTCATATGGTGGAGCATGCTCAAGGAGCTGAATTGCCAAGTCTTGCTCCTAATTCTTACATTCTTATATGATGAGGCAAAGGTGAACTTATGGCTCATTAGTATTGTTGTGTTCATCTTTAGAAATTTATAAAGCTATCATTATGGATTGGGATTTTCCTTTGTTCATTCAATAAGTATCTTATTAATGAGAAAGATAAGGCGGGGAGAAGAAATCTGATTAGAAGAACACACCTTCGGGATGACAGAGTACAATGAACTCTATAGAATTGCTAGTCCATTGTGCATCTTATCTTCCTTATCAGTGAAGTCAATGGAAGGGATATTGTGCAGTATGTACAATGTATAATATTTCAATAATATCTGGGTTAAGACATCAAATTAAGTCAAGTTGCTGTCCTTGAATGGGATCAAGCAAAGTAGGAATATGACCTGAGATAGTAGGAACTGCAGATGCTGGAGAATCTGAGATAACAAGGTATAGAGCTGGATGAACACAGCAGGCCAAGCAGCATCAGAGGAGCAGGAAGGCTGATGTTTTGGGCCTAGACCCTTTTCTGAAGAAGGGTCTAGGCCCAAAACGTCAGCCTTTCTGCTCCTCTGATGCTGCTTGGCCTGCTGTGTTTATCTAGCTCTACACCTTTTAATCTAGGAATATGACCTGATGACACCAATTCTTTTCTTGTTATAATATCCATCTAAATGCATCAAATTGTTGGGAATACTGTGTCCAGTTCTGGTTGCCCAGTTAGAGGAAGGATATTATTAAGCTGAGAAGGTTCAGTAGACATTTAGCAGAATGTTGCTGGGTACGGAAGGTTTGAGTTATTACGAAAGGTTGGATAGGTGGGGACTATTTTCACAGGAGAATAGGAGGTTGAGAGGGACCTAATAGAAGTGTTTATTCAATTGTGACAGGTCTCGATAGGGTTAATGGTATTTTCCCTAGGATGGGGGATTTCAAAGGTAAGGACATATTTTTAAGGTGAGAGGAGGGAGATTTTAAAAAAAAAACACGAGGAGCAAAATTTTTAACACAGAGGGTGGCTCGTGTGTGGAATGAACTTCCTGAAGAAGTGTGGATATGGGCATAATTATAACATTTAAAAGATACTTGGATAAGTACATGAATGGGAAGGTTTTGGAGGGATACAAGCTATGAGCAGGCAGGTTGGACTAGCTTAGTTTGAGATCATGTTTGGCATGGACTGTTTGAACAGAAGGATCTGATTCTGTTTTGTACGACACTATAATTCTAAGTGAGGGGAGAATATAAATGAAGGGATTAAAACAATGCAAAACAACGGCAGCATGCCAGACCCTGATGGAGACACAAGTGTGCATGCACCATGCAGTGATGTCCTGATACGGATGGAAAGCTCAGATCAAAGTCACTGTAGTATACCTAGAGGACTTTGTAGCAGCACGGGAAGATTAGGAAGAGTCAGAAGAATTAAACAGTGTGGTGCAATAACTTAAGATGCTATTCTCTTGCCTCTAGGACCAGACTAAAAAAAATCATGAAATGCTGCATGTCTGGTGGTATGTAACAGGCCAATCAGTATCTGGCAGATTAAAGGTTAGAGCATTCCCTCATCAGAAACAGGATGGCTAGACTTCCATCTGTAATGGCAGGCTACATTGAGGAGGCAGCACCTTACGAAGACGAATCAGTTGTTGGAGTTCCCAGGTTGTGCAAGAATTTTCAGAAGCATTTCTAAAATTTGAGAGGAATAAAAGAAACCCACAGGCATTTTTTTAAAGAAACAAAACACCCATGGAATGTGAGTGTCGCTGGCTGGGTGAGTCTTTATTTTCCATCCCCAGCTGCTGTTCAGGAAGTGGTGAGCTGCCTTCTTGAACCACTGCAGTTAGTAGACCCTTAAAATCCTTAGGGAGAGAATTACAGGATTTTGACCCATCATGTTATCCTGAAGAGCGCCGTTAGTAAACTGAAGAAACTCGGATTTGTTGGGCTGCTTCATTGCCACTCAATTTCTTTTTATTAATTCAAGGGTGTGGCTTTTACTGGCTGGGCCAAAATTTATTACCCATTTCGAACTGACCTTGAGAAGGTGGTGGTGAGCTGCCTTCTTGAACAGCTGCCATCTCTTTGGTGTAGATAGACCCATAATGCCATATGGAGGGAACTCCAGGATTTTGACCCAGCAACACTAAAGGAATTTCTTTCATTCCCTGGAACTTTTTAAGCAGTGGCTTGAGAGGTTATTTCAGACAGCAGTTATTAATGAGCCATTGCTGCTCTGGGTCTGGAGTCACATGATAAGGGGAATTTTATTTTACCTCCTGAACTACATTAGTGAACCAGATGGGTTTTCATAATAGGGTAATATGGTAACCACTAGATTTTGCTTCAAGATTTTACTTGAATTCAAATTTCGCCATCTGCTGCGGTGGGATATGAACCTTGACCCCAACATTGCTAGTCGAATGACAATACTAACACCTCTCCGTTTCCTGTTTTGTTGAGTTAAAATTACTTGCTGAGTCTTCCTGAAAACTCTGTTTGTAATGTCAGAAAAGGACACTTGGTGAGAAATGAGGTCTGTCTGATTGCTGCACACTGAGCTCTATTGATAAATTCAACATTACATTTAGAACAGTCTGAAATTATTGCCCATGCATCAGGAATATTATTTTAACAAATGAAAAGTGTGAATGATATCTATGCTGGATAGCAAGAGAAAATGAATAAGGAGGAATAATTTAACTATGGCCTTACTTAGAAAAATGGATATTCTAAGAAAGCAATTCTTTGTCTAAAGCATTATCAGCACCAGAATTAACCACATTAATTCAGATACAGAAGTTGGTGGACAACCCCAACAGGTCTGCATCTGTGGAGGGAAAGTAGAGTCAACAATTCAGGTCCAGTGAGGCTTCCTCAGAATACAGATGCTGCCAGAGTTGCTGAGTTTATCCAGCAATTTCTGCTTTTTGTTTCAAATCTTCAGCATCCACAGTTCTTTGTTTCATTACATTAATTCAGGTAATAGCTGACAAATTATTGATATTAATGGCCAATGATAGCTGCAACACACCATTGGCCTAACATTTAACAAGTTGCTTGGTGTAGTACCAAGCCTACAAACAAAACATAGGAACCCCAGAGGAGCTCGAATAGTTCATCCACTGCACCAACACCTGCCACCCCAACCTTCACTTCACCTGGGCCATCTCCAACACATCCCTCACCTTCCTGGACCTCTCAGTCTCCATCTCAGGCAACCAGCTAGTTACTGATGTCCATTTCAAGCCCACCGACTCCCACAGCTACCTAGAATACACCTCCTCCCACCCACCCTCCTGCAAAAATTCCATCCCCTATTCCCAATTCCTTCACCTCCACCACATCTGCTCCCAGGATGAGGCATTCCATTCCCGCACATCCCAGATGTCCAAGTTCTTCCAGGACCGCAACTCTCCCCCCGCAGTGGTCGAGAACGCCCTTGACCGCGTCTCCCGCATTTCCCGCAACACATCCCTCACACCCCGCCCCCGCCACAACCGCCCAAAGAGGATCCCCCTCGTTCTCACACACCACACCACCAACCTCCAGATACAATGCATCACCCTCCAACACTTCCGCCATCTACAATCCAACGCCACCACCCAAGACATTTTTCCATCCCCACCCTTGTCTGCCTTCCAGAGAGACCACTCTCTCCATGACTCCCTTGTTCACTCTACACTGCCCTCCAACCCCACGACACCTGGCACCTTCCCCTGCAACCGCAGGAAGTGCTACACTTGCCCCCACACCTCCTCCCTCAACCCCATTCCAGGCCCCAAGATGACATTCCCTATTAAGCAGTGGTTCACCTGCATGTCTGCCAATGTGGTATATTGTATCCATTGTACCCGGTGTGGCTTCCTCTACACTGGGGAAACCAAGCGGAGGTTTGGGGACCACTTTGCAGAACACCTCCGCTCAGTTCGCAATAAACAACTGCACCTCCCAGTCGCGAACCATTTTAACTCCCACTCCCATTCTTCAGATGACATGTCCATCATGGGCCTCCTGCAGTGCCACAAGGATGCCACCCGAAGGTTGCAAGAACAGCAACTCATATTCCGCTTGGGAACCCTGCAACCCAATGGTATCAATGTGGACTTCACCAGCTTCAAAATCTCCCCTTCCCCCACTGCACCCCACAACCAGCCCAGTTCATCCCCTCCCCCCACGGCATCCCAAAACCAGCCCAGCCTGTCTCTGCTTCCCTAACCTGTTCTTCCTCTCATCGATCCCTTCCTCCCATCTCAAGCCACACCTCCATTTCCTACCTACTAACCTCATCCCACCTCCTTGATCTGTCTGTCTTCCCTGGACTGACCTATCCCCTCCCTACCTCCCCACCTATACTCTCCTCTCCACCTATCTTCTTTTCTCTCCATCTTCGGTCTGCCTCCCCCTCTCTCCCTATTTATTCCAGAACCCTCTCCCCATCCCCCTCTCTGATAAAGGGTCTAGGCCCAAAACGTCAGCTTTTGTGCTCTTGAGATGCTGCTTGGCCTGCTGTGTTCATCCAGCTCCACACTTTGTTATCTTGGACTCTCCAGCATCTGCAGTTCCCATTATCTCTGATAGGAATTTTAAGACTAGGAGTAGATAATTTGTCCCTTTAGAAGTTCTCTCCCATTTAATTTGACTGCTCTTCAACTCACTTTTCTCACCTTTGCCCCACGTCCCTGGGTGCCTGTATGTGACAAAGATTTATTGACCTCAACCTTGAAAGTTCCAATTATCCCAGTATTCACAGACTTTTGAGAGAGTGAGTGCTAGATTTTTGCCGCCTTCAGTGTGAACAAATGCTTCCTGATTTTGCTTCCCAAATGGCTCAGTTCTAAATTTTAAAAATTATTTCAACTGATTCTTCAATGCCCCACCAAAGGAAATAGGTTCACTTTATCATCTGTGCCAAATAATTTTAATATCTTAAACACATTGATCGGACCCACCTCAAAAATCTACACTGAAAACACTGAGGAAGAACATTATAATATGAGAATGAGTGTAAACAAGCCGAATCTCCGTAACCTGTCTTCATAATTCAGCCTTTTAAACCCTGGTTATGTCATATTCAAGCTGCACTGCATCTACTCCAGTGTATTCTTCCTGAGATTGGTCTCCAACACTGAGCACAGTGTTCCAGATCGGATCTGTTTAGATTTCTGTCTATCCCAAGCCTCTGCCAAGGAGCACAGAACATAGAACACAGAACAATGCAGCGCAGAACAGGCCCTTCAGCCCTTGATGTTGCATCGACCTGTGAACTATTCTAAGCCCATCCCCCTCCACTATCCCATCATCATCCATATGCTTATCCAAGGACTGTTTAAATGCCCCTAATGTGGCTGAGTTAATTACATTGACAGGTAGGGCATTCCACGCCCTTACCATTCTCTGAATAAAGAACCTGCCTCTGACATCTGCCTTAAATCTATCACCCCTCAATTTGTAGCAATGCCCCCTTGTACAAGGTGAAGTCATCATCCTCGGAAAAAGACTCTCACTGTCCACCCTATCTAATCCCCTGATCATCTTGTATGTCTCTATTAAATCCCCTCTTAGCCTTCTTCTCTCCAATGAGAACAGACCCAAGGCCATCAGCCTTTCTTCATAGGGCCTGCGCTCCAGACCAGGCAACATCCTGGTATATCTCCTCTGCACCTTTTCCAATGCTTCCACATCCTTCCTGTAACGGGGGGGGGGACCAGAACTGCACGCAATATTCTAAGTGAGGCCGCACTAGCGTTTTGTACAGTTGCAGCATGACATCATGGTTCCAGAGCACTTAGGACAACGATAACAATTTTCAGGATTATACTACCATTTGAAAGAGTCAGAGAGTAATCAGGCATTTTATTGTCTTCCAGACTCAACACAGATTTCAAAAGTTTCAGATTCTTATGCAGCTCCCATTTTACTGATGAATCTGATGTTATTATGTACGCCTCTATAGGGATTAGATTAGATTCTCTACAGTGTGGAAACAGGCCCTTCAGCCCAACAAATCCACACTGCCCCTTGAAGCATCCCACTCAGACCCATCCCCCTATAACTGACACACCCCTGAACACTACGGGCATTTTAGCATGGCCAATCCACCAAGCCTGAACATCTTTGGACTGTGGGAGGAAACTGGAGTACCCGGAGGAAACCCACGCGGACACGGGGGGAGTGTGCAAACTCCACACAGACAGTCGCCCAAGGCAGGAATTGAACCTGGGTCCCTGGTGCTGTGAGGCTGCAGTGCTAACCACTGAGCCACTGTAATAGATATCGATTATGCATTTACTTGTTGCAAAACCATTCCCTTTTCTCTTGTATTATCACTTCTTGTGTTACTTGATCTCTGGTGTATTCCACCATATCAAAGACCTTCTCTTATACCCTGTATCTTTCTTGTCATATTATTTTCCCGCCTCTGGAATTGCTTCTATTCTTCACACCTTTAAGTTTCCAATTGGTAGTGTAAACCATTGGCCAGATCTCACTCTCTTCATTCTGAAGATTTCCCTCGTTTTTCTGTTTTAAAGGACAACAGGGCTATCACCCTGAGCATTTTCTCACCAGTGCCCAGAAGTAAGATGGGAAGTGGTTTGGGGGAGCATCCTTTGCTCTCTCACTCTGTTCAGCCTTAGATTTTGGACAAATCATTGACCAGTGGGCAAGATGCCGAGGTGCTGCCTAACTCCTATGAAATTCCAATTCACACAAGATAAATCAATCAACTCCACTCTCTGAACTTTGGGCCGCACTAAAGAGACCTTAGTTCAAAATATTGGTGCCCCTATATTAAATCAGTATCTCCCACCCATGTTCCTGTCAAACACAATTTCTCACTGCAGTGCAGGATTTGGTGAATCTAGACCAGTCAGAGTCAAATAAAGTTTATAGCCTTCTCCATACTATCTAGACAACACTGAAAGTACATTGTGTATCTATATGGAAAGACTAATTATGAAGTCAGCCTCCATTAGACTTGATGGGGCATAAATTTGTCTTGGGTGATATCACAGACTTTGATGGCCTATTTTGCATTTCATCTGATTATCATTTCCATATTTCACCTCAGTCCCAATTCCCTAATACTCTCAGATAATCCAGTTAACATGCAAACTGACTTCTCACCAACTCCCTGCCTTGAGCAGGATAGAACTCAGTTGGAAATGAATACTCTACACACAAGAGGTGAGTTTGTCGACTGGAGCCTTGGCTGTTGTTGATCGATTGGGTCATAATTTGCCCAGCTGAAGGAGCCAAATGTAACAAAATATACGCTTTTGCTGGCCATTTATTGGCTGTTATTACATGCATGTGGTCTCTGGAGAGATTGTACAATGGTTTCAGGGTATAAATGGACATTTTGAGTAATGTTTGACCATTCTTCAGAACTGGCAGGAGGTTTGAAGAGTTAACTCTGTTTCTCTCTCCACAGGTGCTGCCCAACCTCTTGAGTTTCTCCAGCATTCTATACGTTTGTTTCAGATTTCCAGCATCTGCAGTATTTTGCTTTTACTAAGCTAGAAGGAGATGAAGCCTTGACAATCCTGTCAGTGAAGCCTCATCCATCATGAGCAGTTGGATAACAAAGTGTGGAGCTGGATGAACACAGCAGGCCAAGCAGCATCTCAGGAGCACAAAAGCTGACGTTTTGGGCCTAGACCCTTCATCAGAGAGGGGGATGGGGTGAGGGTTCTGGATAAATAGGGAGAGAGGGGGTGGCGGACCGAAGATGGAGAGAAAAGAAGATAGATAGAGAGGAGAGTATAGGTGAGGAGGTAGGGAGGGGATAGGTCAGTCCAGGGAAGACGGACAGATCAAGGAGGTGGGCTGAGGTGGTAGGTAGGAAATGGAGGTGAGGCTTGAGGTGGGAGGAAGGTATGGGTGAGAGGAAGAACAGGTTAGGGAAGCAGAGACAGGCTGGGTTGGTTTTGGGATGCAGTGGGGGAGGGGAAGAACTGGGATGGTTTTGGGATGCAGTGGGGGAAGGGGAGATTTTGAAGCTGGTGAAGTCCACATTGATACCATTGGGCTGCAGGGTTCCCAAGCGGAATATGAGTTGCTGTTCTTGCAACCTTCGGGTGGCATCCTTGTGGCACTGCAGGAGGCCCATGATGGACATGTCGTCTGAGGAATGGGAGGGGGAGTTGAAATGGTTCATGACTGGGAGGTGCAGTTGTTTGTTGTGAACAGAGCGGAGGTGTTCTGCAAAGCGGTCCCCAAGCGTCCGCTTGGTTTCCCCAATGTAGAGGTAGCCACACCGGGTACAATGGATACAGTATACCACATTGGCAGATGTGCAGGTGAACATCTGCTTGATATGGAAGGTCATCTTGGGGCCTGGGATAGGGGTTGAGGGAGGAGGTGTGGGGGCAAGTGTAGCACTTCCTGTGGTTGTGGGGGAAGGTGGCGGGTGTGGTGGAGTTGGAGGGGAGTGTGGAGCGGACAAGGGAGTCGCGGAGAGAGTGGTCTCTCCAGAAGGCAGACAAGGGTGGGGATGGAACTTCACAAGCTTCAAAATCTCCCCTTCCCCCACTGCATTCCAAAACCAGCCCAGTTCTTCCCCTCCCCCCACTGCATCCCAAAGCCAGCCCAGCCTGTCTCCGCTTCCCTGACCTGTTCTTCCTCTCACCCATCCCTTCCTCCCAACCCAAGCCGCACCTCCATTTCCTACCTACCACCTCATCCCGCCTCCTTGACCTGTCCGTCTTCCCTGGACTGACCTATCCCCTCCCTACCTCCTCACCTGCACTCTCCTCTCTACCTATCTTCTTTTCTCTCCATCTTCGGTCTGCCTCCCCCTCTCTCCCTATTTATTCCAGTTCCCTCACCCCATCCCCCTCTCTGATGAAGGGTCTAGGCCCGAAACGTCAGCTTTTGTGCTCCTAAGATGCTGCTTGGCCTGCTGTGTTCATCCAGCTCCACACTTTGTTATCTTGGATTCTCCAGCATCTGCAGTTCCCATTATCAATGAGCAGACGGATCCAGGGATGACCCAAGTTGCTTAATCAGGGTGTCTTAGCATTTATGCTGTGATGGCCTAATTGTGTTATTGCTGAAATGCTCATCCAGAAAACCAGGTAATGTTCTGGGGAGCTGAATTCAAATCCTGCCATGGCAGATGGTGGAATTTGAATTAAACAGAAAAAAAGTCTGAAATTAACAGTCTAATAACGACTGTGAATCCACTATCAATTGTCAGAAAAATCCATCTAATGTTCTCTAATGTCCTTCAGGAAAGTAAACTGCCATCCTTACCTGGTGCTGCTTATATGTGACTCCAGTTCCACAGCAACATTGACTCTCAACTGCCCTCTCGGCAATTAGGGATGGTCTTTAAATGCTGGCCTACCCAGCGATGCCCACATCCCATGAATGAACTTTAAAAGTCCATTATTTTTACCCAAAAGGTCATTGATCTGAAATGATAACCCTGTTTCTGTCTCCATGGATGCTGTCTCACCTGCTGACTATTTGCAACCTTTTTTTGTGTTTTTCGTTGGGATTTTCAGCAGTCAGAGCATTTTGCTCCTGCATTTTGTCTAGTTTGTTTTAACAGGGAGTGCAAACATGATAATTGTATCCCATTCAGTGAGAGGAAGCAGTGCTTTTAATGGTTCTGTTGTGGAATGTAAATTAAGAAAGATATTTGCGAGTTCAAACACAGCCAATGATTTTACATCCACAATTGACATTGACACAAATGCCTATAGTGTTGTGAAGTTTCAGAGGATGGGAGGAGACATTACTGTTTCAAAACAGAAAAGCAACAAACAGTCATTTAGTCTTTTTCTGAAATATGATAAGATGAAACCCAAAAGAAAACTGAAATATTTTCAAGGTCTAAGTAAAGGATTAGTGCTCATATTTTGCAATTGTGTAGTGAATTGTGCCCAGTTTCACGCTGACTCACTGCACAATTTTTGTAACATTGTTAGACATCCTCAGTTAATAGGACCCAGAAGAATCTCCACCGGTTGCCTGGAACATCACATGACAGAGGCTTGATAAAGATGCCTTGCTAAATGCCTGATTGCTTGGGATGTTTGCATGAACAAGACAAAAAGGAAAAAATGCCAATCACCTGGCTCTTCAAATAACTACTAACACCCACACTACTCAACATTTTAGTGCATACTGGAATTTAATATCATTTAGACTGTACCATAAGTACTCGCAAATAAAGTTAAGTATTTTCATAACTTATAAGAAATTAGAAGAACAGCAGGCCATTTGGCCCTTTGGGCCTGTTCTGCCACTCAGTAAGGTCAAGGTTGATGTTTTACTCAGCTATACGTTCTTGCACTATCACCATATTTTTTCATCGCCTCAGTATCCAAATGTTTTTCCACCTCTATCTTGAAAATATTCAATGATTTATCATTCTCAGCTCTCTGGCGTAGAGGATTCCAAAAGATTCACAACTCTTAGAGCAAAGGTATTTCTTGTCCTCTCAATCCTGACTGGCCGGCCCCATATTCCGATACTGAAACCTGGTGTTTCAGCCTTCAGGGAAATAAATGAGACAGGAATGGACCTGTAGTTATATATCACCTTTCACATCCTTCAGATGTCCCAAAGTGTTTCACTACAGATTAATAACCTGGAAAGCACAGCAAGATCCCATAAACAAGTGAGAAATAACGGGTTCATTTGATCTAATGACCATGTATTCAGGAGATGCTTCCTGGGCAAGACACCAGGAGACATATCATGCTGACTTGAGCAATTCCATGACTACAAATTGGCAGGCTCTCAGTTAGTGCTATGTAAAAGGATAGCACTTGTGATAATGCAGAATTAGGTATCTTCACACCAAGGAAATGCCAGCACAGCATGTGGGCTTGAACTTGCAACCATCTAAATGGAAGGTCAGGGTGCTACTGGTAGACAGTAATTATCCCATGATTTGGGAAACAGAATGCAAGGCAGTCATCTTACATGGGCCAAAAAGCACAGAAATAGGCCCTTCAGCCCACTATCTCTATGACAACCAACAAAACGTCAAACTACACTAATCACATTTACCTGCACTTAGTCCATTGCCTACAGTGCTTTAGCATTTCAAATGATTGTCCAGATACTTCTTAAATGTTGCAAGAGAACCTGACTCCACCTGCCCGTCAGGCAACACCTTCCATATTTCTACCAACAACTCAGATCTCCTCTAAACCATTTACTCCTTACCTTAAACCCCTCATCTTTGACATGTCTGCCATGGGGAAGAGATTCTCACGAACCACCCTGTCTATGTCTCTCACAATTTTGTATATCTCAATCAGATCTTCCCTCTGATCCAAGGAAAACAAACCCAGTCTCTCCTTGTAAACTGAGATCTTTCATCCCAGGCAACATCCTGGTGAATCACTGCTGCACCCCTGCCAGCGCAATGACATCCTTCTGATAGTGTCACTGAGCTGCAGCGCTGCACACAGTATTCCATCTGTGGCCCAACCAGTGTTTTACAAAGTTTTACAGAAAGGGCATAGAACCATATCAGTGTTCATTGTGAGTGCAGTTGGTGAACCTATTTTCAACCATCATCTGTTGCATTGCTCTACTTCATCCAGCGGTTTTTATATTTGGAATAGAGGTAGAGGTATTATTTTCTATATGGCTCACAGTACAGGCATGTGATTAACTAATTGACTCATTTAGCAAGTACTCTCATCAGGTGCAATACAGTTATAGAGTTATAGTGGTGTCGGGCCCAGAAGCAGGATTAAGTGGGATGTTGGCAGATCATAATCTTGGCAGCATACCACATTTGTCTGAATTAAATTCTAGTTGGGAAGGCCCAAACTCCATCTCCCTGCCCTACTGCCAATTGAAGCTCTTATGTCGTTGACCAGTTAAGGGCCTTATCACGCCTTAACTGCAATCACTTCAGAATGTGAAAGTCTACCTGTTTGGTTGACTAATGTGGAAATGTTGCCAGTTGTGTTTGGGTGCGTGGACCTGGGGTGGCACTCAGTAGAGTACAATTGAAGGATTGGACGTGGAGTACGAGGGTGGCCACAGAGAATTCTGGCTTCCAACTGCATGCTCCACTCAACCCCCAACTCCTGAGGCAGCTACCCACCTGAATCTCTCCTAAATGACACTGACCTTGCCAGTGGACAACCCTTCGACCTGGGAGCCTGGAGGGTGTTGTAATGGCAATAGCTGCTGGGTTTCTGGTTGGCTGGCAGCTCTTGGTAGGGCTTTCTTGTGTCTGGTCGTAATTCCAGTAGAAAGCTTGCTAGTAGCTAATCAGCTGCCTGATGGGTGAAAGATTTGATGGGATTTTCCATCCTCATTCGCTTTAGGTTTCCCTCCTCCAAACTCGACAAAAAGGGGAAGATCCCGACTATAAGTTTTACTTTTCCACTGTTCTTCCTTCCATTCCAAAGGAGATTGGCGCATGTTCTGGTTATGCTCAGGCCCTGTCACATAAAATATTCGAATAGTGATCCTATATATAGGAGCTTCAGAGACAACAGCAAAAACTTGGATTTATGTAGCACCTTTAATATAATAAAGCATTGCACAGCACTTCTTAAATCATAACTTGACACCAATTCACCAAAGGAAATATTGCAAAGAACAAAGAACAATACAGCACAGGAACAGGCCCTTCGACCCTCCAAGCCTGTGCTGACACATTTTGCTCTTCCATGCTAAAACTATCTTCAAAAGCAGGATCCATATCCCTCTATTCCCTTCGTATTCATGTATTCATCCAGGTGCTTCTTGAATGCTGCTAATGTGCCTGCTTCCACCACGTCCTCTGGCAACGTGTTCCAGGCATTCACCACCCTTTGTGTGAAAAATGTGCCTCGCACATCTGTTTTAAACTTCCTCCCCTCATACCTTGAAACTTTGTCGCCATAGTCATTGACTCATCCACCTTGGGAAAAGCCTCGTACTTTCCACTCTATCCAGGCCATTCATAATTTTACGAATTTCCATCAGGTCGCCCCTCAACCTCTTGTGTTCCAGTGAAAACAAATCCAGTCTGAAGAAGGGCCCTGACCTGAAATGTCAACTTTCCTGCTCCTCTGATGCTGTCTGGCCTGCTGTGTTCCTTTAGTTCCACACTGCTATGCTAAAATTCCCCAATACCAGGCAACATCCTAGTAAACCATTCTGTATCCTCTCCAAAAACTTTATTGAATAGGTAAGTTTTAAGTTCTTAAATGAAGGAAGGGAGGTAGGGGGCAAAGATATTTAAGGACTGAGTTCCAGAACTTAAGCCCCTGGCAGCTGGAGATGCAGACCTCCAACTGATGGACTGATTAAAACTGCTCAAGGAGCAGGGGTGCGGATATTTCAGAAGATTGTGGGTGAAACATGAAGGCAAAGCGATGGAGGGATTTCAAAGTAAAGAAACAGGGCTGTGTCCACATATATGTACACACACACACACACACACACACACACACACACACACACACACACACACACACACACACACGCACACACACACACACACACACACACGTGTCCACCCATACTTATACACGCCCATGCTACACGAGAAAGGAATATTGACTCAATTTCCTCTTTCTCAACCAAAGAGAGCTGAATCCAATTGTACTGCTCTGACTATGCTGAGCTACCAAGCATATAATAGGCATCAAAATGCAATCTTCCTCCTCTGTGTGGCTCAGAAAAAAAGCACTGAACTTCAGGGAGCACAGTCACGCTTTAAGCAATTAATTCACGTAGATCACAGCCTCACAGCGCCAGGGACCCGGGTTCAATTCCCGCCTCGGGTGACTGTCTGTGTGGAGTTTGCACATTCTCCCCGTGCCTGCGTAGGTTTCCTCCGGGTGCTCCGGCTTCCTCCCACAGTCCAAAGATGTGCAGGTTAGGTGGATTGGCCATGCTAAATTGCCCGTAGTGAACAGGGGTGTTTGCGTTATAGGGGTGCGTCTGGGTGGGATGCTTCAAGGGGCGGTGTGGACTTGTTGGGCCAAAGGGCCTGTTTCCATACTGTTGGGAATCTAATCTAATCTAATCACAGTTTATGTATGTTAGAATACCATAGGAACCTGAGCAACACGGGTTATGGCAAGATGAGTACAAATGTTGGGCAAGAAATTTGGCGAAGTTTATCCCAATGTTAGGAGTAACTTGGTTTTCTACTTCTGTTGAACGATGAGGTAAGTTTCCCGTGGGCAGTGGCAAGTTCCCTACTGAAGGGGATTATTGATGCTAAACATCTTAATAATATTGTGATTCACCTTACTGACATTCAGCTTCCTATCTTTCCAAAAGCACTGAACAAGCAAGGCTTGGAAAATTCTCAACCTGGAAGTCCAAGCATATTCCTGGTGAGGACAGCTCACCTCTGACTGTGAGGACCAATCATGTTGGTCAGCAGCAAACAGTGTCTCAGGGTACGCTCCATGAGCACCAGCCATATGCATTCCTCATCCACGGATTTTGGAAGCGGACATTTGCCAATTCCTCACAATCCTGACAATGCCGCTCTGACAACCCCCCCAACCACCCCCTCGCAGGTTGCTGAGGAAGTAGAGACCTGCACTGCAGGGTGCACGAGTAATCAGCATTGAAAGGCTGTTGCAAGGACACTCCGCGCAGGAACAGGCCCTCAGCTCATGGGCTGGGCCAGGCTGCAGCTCAGGGCTGCTTGCTTACTCTCTTGGCGCTCAATCACTCTGCACCGACCTGCCAGCTTGCAGCATCCCTGTCTTGCCATGCCACCCCATGCCTGTTGGTCAGAGCCAAAGTATCACCATATGGCTATGCTGTTTAGTGCAGATACACAGACAGGATACTTGTTATTTGGGATTTGGCTAGGGCTGGGGAAATGGGAGAATGGAGCTGTTTTTGTGAGCAGTACATCGAGACGTCAATCTAACGCCTACAGCATGCAACACACTGCTGCACACATTTATTCAACCACAAAGCTCTGTCAGAAAGTGGTTGGGGCCAGGCCTCAGTCTCCTCAAGGGGGTACACTACAGTCTGTCGGAGGGTCCTGGTGCCATCAGACACAAGCACAGCCCATACACGATCCAGGGCTGGGCCATGGCCAGTCGTCCACTTGGG
Source organism: Stegostoma tigrinum (assembly GCF_030684315.1). Classification (NCBI taxonomy): domain Eukaryota; kingdom Metazoa; phylum Chordata; class Chondrichthyes; order Orectolobiformes; family Stegostomatidae; genus Stegostoma; species Stegostoma tigrinum. The sequence continues at coordinate 9,252,100 of NC_081373.1, forward strand.
CCACTTACGGCCAGACTTTTCTGAGCACAGTCTGGGGAGCAGTTGGTCCTGTAGGGTCAGCAGCAGCAGTGTGGGCAGTCATCACTCAGGGGCCTGCAAACACGGCAGTAAAGGGTCTGCTCACAGGTCTAGGGGCTGCTTGTTGAAATCAGTCAGAAAGCTGGGGACAAGTACACTCTGGCTGTTAATTGTAAGGAAGATGCGAAGGGCAGCAGGCAAGTCAGGGCCATTCGTGTTGAGGGGAGCAAAGGCTGGGGTTCAAAGTAAAGGCACTTGTAGAGGTGAGGTCAAAGACGGTGATGGGAAATATTCAAGGAGGTGTAGGGCACGAGGAACAGCAATGTTAGGTTTCAGCAGCGGGTGATATTGGCAGGGACCACAACTGTGGCCCCAAAAGGGAAAACATGGAGAAGCAAACTGGGCATTAATAAGGTGTAACAACAAAGTTCATATAACATAGAACATTACAGCACAGCACAGGCGCTTCAGCCCTCGATGTTGTGCCGACCTGTCATACCGATCTCAAGCCCATCTAACCTACACTATTCCATGTACGTCCATATGCTTGTCAAATGACGACTTAAATGTACTTAAAGTTGGCGAATCTACTACCGTTGCAGGCAAAGCGTTCCATTGCCTTACTACTCTCTGAGTAAAGAAACTACCTCTGACATCTGTCCTATATCTTTCACCCCTCAATTTAAAGCTATGCCCCCTCGTGCTCGCCGTCACCATCCTAGGAAAAAGGCTCTCCCTATCCACCCTATCTAACCCTCTGATTATTTTATATGTTTCAATTAAGTCACCTCTCAACCTTCTTCTCTCTAACGAAAACAGCCTCAAGTCCCTCAACCTTTCCTCGTAAGACCTTCCCTCCATACCAGGCAACATCCTAATAAATCTCCTCTGTACCCTTTCCAAAGCTTCCACATCCTTCTCATAGTGCGGTGACCAGAACTGTACACAATACTCCAAGTGTGGCCGCACCAGAGTTTTGTACAGCTGCAGCATAACCTCTTCTTTCCGGAACTCAATCCCTCTATTAATAAAACCTAAAACACTGTATGTCTTCTTAACAGCCCTGTCAACCTGGGTGGCAACTTTCAAGGATTTGTGTACATGGGCACCAAGATCTCTCTGCTCATCTACACTACTAAGAATCTTACCATTAGCCCTGTACTTTGCCTTCTGGTTACTCCTACCAAAGTGCATCACCTCACACTTGTCTGCATTAAACTCCATTTGCCACCTCTCAGCCCAGCTCTGCAGCTTATCTATGTCTGTCTGCAACCTACAGCATCCTTCGTCACTATCCACAACTCCACCGACCTGAGTGTCGTCTGCAAATTTACTAACCCATCCTTCTACGCCCTCATCCAGATCATTTATAAAAATGACAAACAGCAGTGGGGCCCAACACCGACCCTTGCGGTACACCACTAGTGACTGGTCTCCAGGATGAACACTGCCCATCAACTGCCACCCTCCGTCTTCTTTCAGCAAGCCAATTTCCGATCCAAACTGCTATATCCCCCACAATTCCATTCCTCCGTATTTTGTACAATAGCCTACTGTGGGTAACCTTATCGAACGCCTTGCTGAAACCCATATACACCACATCAACCGGTTTACTCTCATCTACCTGTTTGGTCACCTTCTCAAAGAACTCAATAAGGTTTGTGAGGCACGACCTACCCTTCACAAAATCGTTCTGACTATCCCTAATCAAATTATTCTTTTCTAGATGATTATAAATCTTATTCGGGGTAGGTGAGTACAGCAGGAGGTGAAATTCAACGAGGTGAGTCTCCAAATGGAGGACAATGGGTGGAAATGGTCCACAGGAGTTGTATGAGTTAAAAGGGACACGGATGCTCAGAAGGGGGTTGGGGAAGGTTGAGGAGTGTTACCTGGCAACTATGCAGGGACCGGAGCTGACAGTGTACAGCATGAGCTTCATTCCCTGCATCACTTCCTGTTCTCTGGAAGCAAAATGCACCTGGGAAATGGCTGGGATAATGCCCAGGCTGAGCAGAGTCAGTGTCACTTTGATGGGTACCACATCTGCTGAATGCTGGCACATTCTGACAAACTCCAGCTTTGGTTCATTTGCAACCACTTCAAGCCCATGACCACTTCCATCTAGAAGGACAAGGGTAGCAGATACATGGGAACACCACCAACTGCAAGTTCCCTTTGAAGCCACTCACCATCCTGACTTGGGAATACATCGCTGTTCCCCCACTGCCACTGGGGCAAAATCCTGGAATTCCTTCCCCAATAGCATTGTGGGTCCACCCACAGCAGGAGTACTGCAGTGGCTCAAGAAGGCAGCTCACCCCCACCTTCTTAAGGGCAACTAGAGGTGAGCCAGCCAGCGACGCCCACATGCCACAAAAAATGAATAGGAAAAAAACTTCATCACCTACTTGTAATGCAGGGACAGTGTGAACGTGCTTAGGGCTCAAATGCTGGTCAAAGGAACATTTCACCACACCACTGGGGCTTGCAAATTGAATTCTGGCGCCTCAATGATGGTGAAGTTAGCAGCAATGACTCAGAAAATGGAGAATGCTGGCCAAAGGTGACCCAGTACTTTGTGCAACTTCCAAGGTCCTGAAGGAAATGGCGAGCATCATCAGTCATGGATGTTTAATGATGGCCTGATTGATGTGGGTTTGAGATGAGATTTAGTGCAGAGCGGGTACTCCGATCTTGATGGCATGTGCTGGCCCCTTGGCCAATGCAGCTCCTTCTTGAGATTGGTGCCCAAGCTGAGGCTGAAACTGAATGAATAGTGGGGGACCTTCCCCCCCACCCCACCCCTTAATGGAGTGCAGCCTGTCACACAGTGTGGAGGAGAGTGTGAGGCTCTTATCTGCAGGTAATGCCACCCCTGACTGATCTGCGGTCAAGAGTTTCTGCCGCTCCTCATGTTCCCAACAGAGGTCATTTCCAGCTGGAGCCTTGCACCAAGCAACTGGTCAGATATTGGTTTTTGTGGCTGCCTTCCTCAGAAAGTGATGCAGGAGGGTGTGGGCCAACAGTATGCCCAGGAGCAGTGAGGACCACCCAGCTCAGCGAAATGGCGTAGCGGCATGGCCCCTCAGGGTCCACAATAGGGCCAAAGTTTTTCAACCCCAACTTTGGCTCAGTGTTGACATAGACTCCGTGCATCCTAGGACAACATGATGGAACTGTGGTGGATGGACAGTTGGAGCTGCAGCAGGACCAAGAGGCTGCAGGAGTGGGAGGCCATCGTCTCCTGATGGCTATGAAGGTGACAGTTACTCCAGACTCTTTCTGAGGAGTGATGTGTGACCTGTGTGGGATCTTGCAGTCATGCACCTACGGATGAATCAGCACTGAAGGGCCATGTCACAACCCTGCAGACTTCATCAACAGAAGGGATTCCATTCAGTTATTGTACACATGATCTGGGATCACCGTTACCACTTCCTTAGGGTGTGCACCCACTACCCTGGCAGCTGCTATGACTGCTACTTTCAGAAGCATTCTTGTGTACCTACTATGTTTGAGGGTCCAGATACCTTACAAGACTAGTTACTGGGGTACAAGGGCTGCCCATCGTTACCACGATTCATGGCTCCACTGAGTAATCCCCTAACTAGGGCATCGCACAGGTACAATACTGTCCCAGATAACAAGGTGTAGAGCTGGATGAACAGGCCAAGCAGCATCAGAGAAGCAGGAAGGCTGAAGTTTTGGGCCTAGAACCTTCTTCAGAAATGGTGAAAGAGACAACACTATCCCATCCTTGACTAAGTCTGTAGTGGGGAGGGCAAAAGGCTGCTGAAGGGCCCTCCAGTACATCCCAGTACACCATGCTCTGCCTCATTGGAACAGGCAACATGGTGGTATACTAGATACTGAGGAACTAGGGGACCAAAAGAAATCTTCCAAGGAGGAGGAGGAGGAGGAGGAGGAGGACCCTGGGCGGGTGAGGAGGAAGCTCTGCTTGTTTGTGTTGAGAGCTACAATGCAGACAGGACCTCAGCTCCAGTCAATGAGAGCTGAGTGAAGCAGACTGTCATTGAACGTCAAATCTCTGTTGGTCATGATGCCAGAATTTGGTTTGCATTGTGGGAGAAAACTGGAGCCTCTACTTGTTTTATTTAAGCTCACTTTTGGTGGCTGCAAGTAAAAGCCCTTGTCTGAAATTGTCCAAAAGCTTGCCTTTATGTGACATAACCTTGCTAGACAAGCATTGTGCAATGGAAATTGAAGACAGAGTAATATTGACTTAATGACATTGTCTAGATGGGTTGTAGCTACAGAAGAGGTCAAACTGTGTGACCTAGTGTTTTAAAAGTGATGATTGTGAGGGAATGGGGTTGTATGTGTAAGAGAGTGTCAGCCATGCTGGTTACGTGCTGGGCGCAGCCTGGCTTCATGACTGCTGCAACGACAATGCTATGATATTGCCAGTGAGGGCCAACACCTGATTGCCAACACTTGTCTGGCACAGCATCCATTCAAAGATGGCAGGGACAGAACAGACAATGGATGCCCACAGTTTGACAAGTTGTTGTGGTCATGGAATGTGGTAACTTAGGGATAGAACTGTGTGAGAGAGACATCATGGGGGCAGGATAGGTCGTTAACGCTGGCCCTGGAGGAAGATGTTGTCCTGTCTGCACATCACTACATTGACCAGGACCACCAGGTGCCCACCCAGAAAGCAGGGTGCCAATTTCACCGAGTGCCACATGTGGGCCAAATGCCAGGAATCATGCAGTGCAATCTGGACTGTCAGTGCTTGCCCCAGTACACATTGGCTTCAAAACTTAGCATAGGCACAAGGGATGCCAGTCTTTCACAGATCCACTGAATGGCAAGTTGTTCTGAGAGTGACAGCTGGTAAGATGGTTTAGGCATGGATGAGAGGTAGTTTATGAGGTGAGTTTGGAAAGGTATGCCAAGAAATCTCACTGGAATGTTGGAAAGATGTCCAAAAAACCCAACGCACCTCTCACTTAGCCAAAAACATATAAGATTTGTCTGTTGTCTTATGGACAATGTTACAGTCTAAATTACCAAGTTTATACGCTAAAGTCTCCAGGGTAGGGATCAGACTCTCTAGATGTTAATCCCTTTTAATATAAAAACATTTCTTGACCATCCTGCATCATATTCATAGGAAGTTAGATGGCCCAGTCTTCACCCTGTGTCAATAATAAGTTTCAAACGATGAGGGCCTGGGAAATGCCCAGTGACAACTTTCTACTTTATCTCCCTGATTTATTTGGGAAGGTGCCTGCCCTCCATTTTCTCCTTATGCTTCCCACAGACAAACAATGTCATTTAAAAACATCACTAATCTTTACCTATCTTGAAGAGTACTTTCTTCACAGCAATTGAAAGTTTAATATCCTGACATGAGGTCAAACAAAAGTTCACCAGATTAAATCCTGGGATAAGAGAACTGTCTTCTGAGGAGGAGATACAAGCCAGAATGGGCTGATCATCTCTGAAATTTAGAAGAATTACAGACTATTGCATTGAAATTTATGTAAATCTTGGAAGACTTGTGAGGGTAGATGCTGCGAGGTTGCTTCCCCCAGGCAGAGACTCGAGAACTAAGGGAAATTGTCTCACATTAAAGGGTCAGACATTTCTGATTGAAGTAAGGAAAAATGTCTTCAGTCAGAGGGTTGCAAATCTTTAGAAGTCTCTTGTCCTGTCCAGTTGTTGAATATATTCAAGACAAAGAATGGTAGACGTTTGAACACTAATGTAATCTCGGCATGTGAAGATCAGGTATGAATTTATTGAGGCTTAGGATAAACCGTGAACTTGTTAAATGATACGTTGTAGCCATTTGGCCTACTCTTGCCTCCCTTTCTAATGGTCTTATGAAAATCCGGCCGTTGTTTTAAATTTCCTGGCCAATTTCCATTTCTCGCTGTGGAAACAATGAACAGTCTTCATTCTGTGCTCAAGGCTTCAGATTGAGAACGCAACAGTCTAAGCAATGAAAGATACAATTCATGTCATACTCCTCAATATTCCTGCACATCATAGTACCAGCTTAGTTCACTTCGAAACACTGTCACCTTTTTGTCACAAGGTTATGCATTCAAGTCACAGTGTAGGATTTTCTCTGATAATGCTTCAGTGCTGGATGAGAGTCAGTGTTGTCCTTCAATTGAAATACTAAACTGAGGCCCCATCCAACTGTTTCCAATATCTGGAGACCATCTCATGGTTTGACTTGAAGAGAAGGAAGATCACCTGGTGAACAATGCTTTCAAGAAAATTTTGATCAAAATTAGTTCATTCCATTACACGGCACTCTCAATGTAAGTACTTTTCAGTTAAGGCAGCATTGGTGTAATATAATCACAACTCCCAGGTGGGAAAACCCAACAGCCAATTTGGAAGATACATTAAATTGAGGATCTAACTGTCTTCTTTCTTGTTGTAGCACTGTGTGAAGAATAGTTGAGTTTTCCTAGTGGCCTAACCAACAGTAACTTCTCCTTTTGTTTGTTCACTCGTGCAATGTGGGTGTATCTGGCTGGGCCAGTGTTTATTGCTCACTCCTTGTTGCCCAGTCGGCAGTTGAGAGTCAACCACGTTGTTGTAGGTCTGGAGTCACATGTAGGCCAGACCAGATAAGGATGTCCCATTTCGTTCCCTGAAGGATATTAGTGAACGAGATGGGTTTTTTTCCCTGACAATTGACAATGGTTTCACGGTCACCAATAAACCTTTAATTCCAAATTCTTTTTATTCAATTCAGATTCCACCATCTGCCATGGCAGGATTTGAACCTGAGTCAGAGAACATTAGCTGAGTGTCTGGATCAATAGTTTAGTGATAATACCACTTGGGCATTGTCCCTCCATTAAAAATTGCCTCCTCATCCAAAATGAATTATTTGTTTGTGGTAACATGTCATGTACAAATTGGCTGCCACTTATCCTGCTTTTTAGCTTTGATTAAGATTTTTAAAAAGACACTTTCTTGCCCTTGAAGAGTTTTGAGATATCCTGGCATGGTCTAAGGAGCTATATAAATACATATCATCTTTTCTATATTCTAAGTACTGAGCTAGGGTTTAATTGCAAAGCTTTCTAGTTCAGAAATGAGGTGATCATTTAGCCATTCAGTAGCAATCCTTTCAATGTTCACTGGAATAGAAAGCCATCAGGTTGTTTCTTTAAAAAACTTCCTAATCAGTGGCAGACTTGCGATACCAGATATTCTGCCACCAACATGCCCCATCAAGACACGCAATGCCCTTTCAAAAGAAAAGTAGCCATGCAGATTATTTACCAGGGTGGTAATTTGTGGACTGACTGCTTTTCCTCTTTTTATAATTTTCATTTTAGAGTCTGTGCACAAGCAGTACACCACCCTCAAAGAATGAAATTGTAAACCTTTACTGTCTCTGCATTGATGATAACATTCTTGTACTGGCCTGCCTAGTGACGCTGTAATTATAACACATTCATGCTGTTAAGTGCAATTTAAGGAGCCAACTTGTTCTCCTGGCTAGCTGCATTAATCCCTGCAATCTTCTTTCTTAAAGCTTTTGAAGAGTTCCTTAAATTATGTTTCTGTAATCACATTTGATTTTTTTTCATTTAAAAACTAAAATACCTAACTGTATGTGTACGGAGATAATGATGTGTTACCTTGCAGGAGTCAGCTGGGGCTCATTGTTCAATGGTGATTGCATCGATTGCAATGAGAGAGAATGGCTTCCGCTCGCGAAATCAAAAATTGAGATCCTGCTAGAATTTAATGCTGCTCTCAATTTTCTCCTGATCACTCCTAAAGGTGTTGGCTTTTGCTGACCTCTGAGAGCCCCCTTAACAAGTCGCCATCCATTAGCTGCGAGCCTGGCCAAGCAAAGGATGGCAAGTCTCTGACTGGAGGGTCTGAGATCTTTGCATGAAAATACAAATGTTCAGCACATTTAAGGGTAAAATCACCACAGTTCTACTGGACAACAGGGTTGTATCACATTAGAAAAAGATGAGTGGTAGTGGTTTAACTTGAGGGTCACCATGCCTCAGGCGAGGGGTGACGTTGAGAAGGAGAGTCGATCATACTGACCTCAGCTGGTGCAGACATTGAACCCACAATGATGGTATTATTGCTTATCACAAACTAGCATCTGCCTAACTGAAGCCCCTACTGAGGCCTACAAAGGGTTCCACAGTCAAACTTGTTCTTTGGTTTGTGCATGAAGAGTGGATTTTAGAGAAAGTGTAAAGAGAAAGCTTAAAGAGCTCAGGAACAGTATCTTCAACAGGGGAGAGGGTTAGAAAAAGAACTGATTTTACAGTGATGCTTTTACATGCCCATTTGACTGGTGAAATAGTTTCACAATGAAACATTTAACCGTGCAGCACTCTCCATTTTTATGTCTATTATCTACAAACTTGGCATGTTTTTCAACAACTCACAAATAAACATGTAATACAGTGCTCGTCTTTGTTGGAGAATTATCTAGAAGCTCGATATAAAACTAATCTTTTGTTTGGAACTAAACCGTGACCGAAAGAGATACATCAAGCCAACTGTTACATTGTTGACTTGCAAAAAGATGCAATATTTAAGAGAATCTAGAATTAAGGGCTCTACAGTGCAGTGAGTAATCACACATAGATTACACCAGCATTTACACAAATATCGCAACTTGTTAAGAAACAAGATTGCCTGCGCAGGCCTTGATTCTAAACAAGAAGACATTTGTAAAGGTACTTTTTTTTTAAAAACATCAAAACCTTATCAGACATATCTTGTTGAAACTTGAGGAAAAAGAAACAGGGCGAGTGCTGAAGAATTACATCAGGTGACGAGGTTAAAAGAATCTGTGAGAGTAAAGGATCAGTTGTGCCACAGACCCTCAATGCTAGCACCTTCTATCTTTGGACCCTTCCCATATCAACGATTTCCTACAAATTAAGTTAATTTTGATTCAATCTGGTAAAAGATTAAAGAAGGAACTTTCATTCGTACCGCACCAAGTATAATCTTTGGACCTCCCAGAATATTTCAGAAGCAATGAGCATTTGAAGAGTTCTTGCTCTTATAAAGTAAAAAAAATGCAGCAGTTAATTTGCACACAGATGTTACCCTCAGACAACAATAAAATAAATAATGGTAATAGATAAAGTGAAATAAATTGCCAGATTCAATGGTGTTGGTTAAGGATAGACATCAGCCCAAACTCCAGGGGATCTTCAGAGGGCAGAGGGGATTGAGACAACGTTTGAAACTTTTGAAAGACAGTGCACCTGATAGTATAGCACTCATTCAGTACTTCACTGGAACGTCAGCTTTCATTTTGCTCTCTAGATTCTGGAGTATGATTTGAACCCATGACCTTCAAGGCTTCAAAGCAAGAGTGCTACCCAATGAATGCATCACTGGGAGAGTGATGCTGTCTTTAGTATGGACAACACTGGTTACAAAAGACAAAGAGCAACCAACAGCAACACTGAAACTAATATAGTATGTAAGGAATGTTGCTTGTCCTTGTGACGACCAAACTATTGCCCCGGCTACTGATCTTGCATCCAATGGAAATTATTTCTCTTTATTTACACTATCAAAATCTCTCATATTCTTATTAAATCTCCCCATAAATGTCAACACTTTTGACCAATAAAGTCACATTCTCTCCACATAACTGAGTTTCCTCATCCATGGAATCATCATATTCTGCTTCTCCAAGTCTTGACATCCTTCCTAAAGTGTGGTGCCCAGAATGGGACTTGTTACTCCAACAAATTGTAGTTCTGATTGAAATTGAATTTCTGATCTACACCTTCCAAAGTGCACTAAATGGGAGATAGAAGAGGATTTATTTTGCAAGAGATTGACTTTGGTAAATATTAACCAAAGTTGAAAATTATCCACTACAGGAGGTCCAAAGGGTTTGTTTGTTCAGAAAACTGTGGTGTCCAGATTCTGCGTTACCATGGGGACTGCACTCTGAATTGATCTCTAGTTTTCAATCCTCAGTGTTAATATTATGAGTCCAATTCTTCTTCTCTGTCTCTTCCTCATGTTTCCAGCCACCACTGGCAGTGTAATCCACTGTCAAGCTCAGAACCCAGCACGCTATGCTCTCCAATTCCTGGCAGAGTGGAACAGCTTTTCCTTTCCAAAGCAATATCCAACATACAGACCTCCAGCCCAGTGGTCTATGCTTTTCGGTGAGTCTTGGCTTTTGTTGAATTGTTGATCTAAACATCCCACAGTTTGTCGGGATAATACAACTCTTACTGCAGAAAACAAGAAAGTTGTATCAAACCAATTAGTCGATGACGAATGAAAAGAACTTGAAGAGAGAACCATATTTTCTCTGAATCCGCAGGCCTAGATATTAAATGGTGCTGTGGCAAATTTAGAAGTGCAAATTGAGTGTCCACCTTAACAATGGCAGGGTTTGGATGAGTCACCTCATTACACTCCATATGTGACTGTCTACTGTATTCATTCAGGCCAAAACAGAAGTGCCCAAAGCCCTTGCATACATCAGTTATGGGTCTGGCTGTGAGTTCCCCATGCCTGTTGAGGCCTCTTTGAAAATTTGAGATTCCCTGAAAACTGATGGTGGTGTCTGCATTTAAGAAAACCTGGTCCCTTATTCCAAAGGGATTGACTCAGTGGAATGTGAGTTCAAATCCTGTTAATTCAATTGGAGCTCAAACTGGGGTGGCACGGCTTAGCAGTTAGTGCTGCTGCCTCACAGCGCCGGGGACCCTGGGTTCAATTCCACCCTTGGACGACTGTGTGGAGTTTGCATGTTCTCCCTGTGTCTGCGGGGGTTTCCTCTGGATGTTTCAGTTTCCTCTCATGGTCCAAAGATGTGCGGGTTAGGTGGATTGGCCATGGGAAATACAGGGTAGTGGGGTGATCTATGTGGCATGCTCTTCAGAAAGTTGGTGTGGACTTGATGGGCTGAATGGCCTTCTTCCATGCTGTATGGATTCTATGAACTAAAAACCTGGTATTGATAAAATGACCATGAAGCCGTTCGATCATTCTAACATTCCCAATGATTCACAAACATGAATCTGGGAGCCAAAACATTGCCGTCAATGCCTGAATCTCCAGTCTCATTCTGAAATGGTTAACTCTTACAGTTTTCTGAAGAGTACTCGGAAGTCACTCGGTTGAATAAGTCCAATAACAACAGCTGATAAACGAGGCTCTATATCTCCATGGGCAACTGGGGGTGGGCATTAAAAAGCTGGCCTTTCCAGGAATAGCCACTTTCTAAGAAGGATTGCTTTTAAAAAAGAACATTGTAATTAAAAAGCACTGAGTGCAATGGTATAAATATCATTGAGCTGCATCATGGTAACCCATAAACATGTTTGCACAGTGTAGTGCCACCTTGAATTTATTAATTGCAATCATAAATTCTTGTTTGCTTACACCCATAATGTTTCAAAATCTTAACAGTTCGTGTTTGCGCTGCTCTCAATCCACAGCAGTGCTGAGAATTAAATGACTCAATCAAACTGTTTACGCTTTGGGACACTGTGCCACGACAATTTGTTTAGAAAAAGGATAGGAAATTGTGCTGCAAAATGTGTTAGCTATCCTTTATTCTGAATTGTTGCTAAGTAGTCCAATTAAATAAAGGAACTTATTGTATCAGTGGGATTAAAAAAGAATGGCAGCACTAGAAGGGTTGGAAACAGATACCGTTCTCAGGATTAAGTAACATGAAGAAATGCTAGCTAATCGTTTTGCTTACATATGTGTGGGGACAGTTTGAAGTGCAGATGCTGAGCCCCACTGTGGCTGGTGTCAAGGGGCAAATACTATTCACACTGAACGATCACAATGAGAGGCCATTTGATTGCATGTGACCAAACTTTTAAAAAACTCTACCATGTTGCTTCATTCTTGATGCTTTATTCTTGCAGGTTGTGTTCACAGCTATGACTTCACTTTGTGGGCAGAAGGGGCCATGGCTTCCTTTGGCGTTAAAATGTTTGCAGAGGATGGAAAGCCCGAACTCCTATTAGAAGAGGTGAATGCCACACAGGGTGTTGTGCACGGCTGCTTTCACAGTAATCCCATCACGGCAGGAGAAGGGAATTCCAGCACAACATTCACTGTCACTCCCTCACACCCTCTTGTAAGTTACAAGGCATTATTGGCTGTTTTTTCACTTAACATGTTTTTCATGCCTCGTTCGGAAGATGATGTATATTTTAGTCCCTCTCCACTTTTTAACACCTCCCCTACAGTTCTTAAAGAAGCAACTCTTGCCGCTGTATGGCTAATGGATACAGTACAATTATCAGTATCTGGAGGTCAGTCCTCACCCATGAGGCTTGATCATATGGCATTCAAGAGCTCCACAGCCAATAGTATCAACAAGCAAAGTAAAGAACAGCTCAGGAACATGCCCTTTGGCTCATCAAGCTTGCGCCAACACATTGATTAGATTAGATTCCCTACAGTGTGGAAACTGGCTCTTCGGCCCAACAAGTCCACACTGCCCCTTGCAGCATCCCACCTAGACCCATCCCCCTATAACCTACACACCTCTGAACACTATGAGCAATTTAGCACGGCCAATCCACCTAGCCTGCACATCTTTGGACTGTGGGAGGAAATCAGAGCACCCGGAGGAGCCCACGCAGACACGGGGAGAATGTGCAAACTCCGCACAGACAGTTACCCGAGGCTGGAATCGAACCGGGTCCCTGGCGCTGTGAGGCTGCAGTGCTAACCACTGAGCTACTGTGCTGCCCAAAGACATCATGCCTTTCTAAATTAGAAACTTTTTGCCCCTATGTGGCCCACATCCCTCCATTCACGTAGCTATCTCTTAAACACTGCTATTGTATCTGCTTCTACCATCTCCTCTGGATAAGAATGACTGTCTTGTAGACATAAATAAGAGAATGACAACATACAACGATATTTTTAAGGGAGTGATAGATAGATTCTTGGTTACAAAGGGGATGAAAGATTATCGAGGCTAAGCAGCAACATAGAGTTGAAGTCAAAATCAGATGAGCCCTGATCTTATTGAAAGGTGGAGCAGCCTCATAGGGATAAGTGGTCCACTTTTGTTCCTTGTTCCTCATTGATGTATGCCATTCCCTTATACCTAAGATTTCTAGAAGTCAATCTGATGATTATCTGAACGTGCAAAGACACTAACTAGGAGGAGAAGTCAACCACTCTGTCTCCCATGACTGCTCTCCTGTTCAATAAAATGGTAGCTGATATGTTTGTATTTCTAATTCCAAGTTCTGATCTATCCCAAAAACCTGGCCTACCAAGAACCTAACGATGTCTTTGTTAAAAGAACACCCATCTCCACCACATTCTGAGGCACAATTCTCCAAATTCAGGACGGCAGATTTTTTCCGAATCTAGGAGAGGTTATGTGGCCATCATCTCATTATTACCAGCAGAACATTGCTGCCACATTTCCGGCATAACAATCACACTTCAAAAATATTTCATTGGCTGTAAGATACTTTGGAAGATCCTGAGGTTGTGAATGATGTTATAGGAATGCAAGTTTATTTTCTTTTTTTTTAATCAGGATCAACAACACTTTAGATTTAGGTTTTATTGTCGTGTACTCAGGTACAGAAGTACAGTGATAATTGTATAATGTCGCCACACAGAGCATCTTCTTAGGTACCAACACAAAGTAGTAAGAGAAGCAAGAGTTAAAAAGTTAAACATAACTTCAAAGAATGGTAGAAAAGTAAAGAAATAGGTAATAGTTTACATTAAAGTCTTTTGTAGTTTAAACTAGGAAAATAAAGATATAAGTTAAAAATTCAGCAGTCTTTGATGAGTCCTCCACTTAGCTCACTCTCATGGGGAGACCTCAGCTCTCTGTTTTTGATGCCATCGCCACAGATACTGTCACTTCTGCTGGAACTACTGCCTCTCTGATCTCCCTTGGTACCTCGGGAACATGCCCAGGCAGGATCCACTCGCACACTGAGCCAAGACGCTGCCAGCAGCCACTGAGGCACTAGGCTGAGAGCCGCCATGAGGCCTGGCTGGGATCCACGTGAAGTACCAAGGGACCAGGCTGGGGCCCACCAAGAGCTGCCAAGAGACCAAGCCAGGATCCACCACGAGCTGCTGAGAGACTAAGCCAGGATCCACCGTGAGCTGCTGAGAGACCAGGCCGGGATCCACCACCAGCTGCTGAGAGACCAAGCCGGGATCCACCACGAGCTGCCAAGAGACCAAGCCTGGATCCACCGCCAGCTGCTGAGAGACCAGGCTGGGATTCAGCACGAGCTGCTTAGAGACCAGGCCAGGATCAACCACGAGCTGCTGAGAGACCAAGCTGGGATCCGCCATGAGCTGCTGAGAGACCAGGCCAGTATCCACCACGAGCTGCCGAGAGACCAAGCCGGGATCCGCCATGAGCTGCTGAGAGACCAGGCCAGTATCCACCACGAGCTGCCGAGAGACCAAGCCGGGATCCGCCATGAGCTGCTGAGAGACCAGGCCAGTATCCACCACGAGCTGCCGAGAGACCAAGCCGGGATCCGCCATGAGCTGCTGAGAGACCAGGCTGGGATCCACCGTGAGCTGCTGGGAGACCAGGCCGGGATCCACCATGAGCTGCCAAGAGACCAAGCTGGGATCCGCCATGAGCTGCTGAGAGACCAGGCCGGGATCCACCCCGAGCTGCTGAGAGACCAGGCTGGGATCCACCCCGAGCTGCTGAGAGACCAGGCCGGGATCCACCCCGAGCTGCTGAGAGAACAGGCCGGAACCCACCACGAGCTGCTAGATCAGCTGGTAGACCAGGCTGAGGCCTGTCACAGGGGAGATGAACACCAGGATGGGGAAAACACCAAAAAGAGAACGAAGCGAGAACTAATAGAAGGAGCAGAGGATCTCGGGTTGGAGCACTTTATTCTGATACCATCTTGACAGGAAAGTTATGATTCTTTCTCTCCTTTGTTTGTTAATCATTGTGGTTAATCCACTGTTAACACCTAATTAAATGAAACCAGTCATCATGTTTGACACACGATGAACGAGTGAGTGAGTGAATGAATGATTTATTGTCGTATGTAACTGGAAGATACAGTGAACAGTGTTTTGTTGTCACAATCTGGTGCCATTTTGAGTTACAATAAGCATAAAAAGAAATTACTTCATTAAGAGTTCATTTTCTTTTCAAATTGGGGTTTCAGACATGGCTTCAGGGCATCTGCAAGGTCTCTGCTAGGTGTTCTGGTCCTCAAAGCGTCCTTGCTCTGGGAACAGAAATGATGACGTGGATGCCCAAATGAGTGAAAATCCTAACTCCCTTCAAGTGTACTTTGTGTTTGTTTGATATAGAAGCATATCTTGGAGAACACGCTGCATTTACCTAAACCCAGAAAACTGGTTGAGACAGGTCAAAGTTTAGACTCATCTTTGCTGTCTTCCTCCACCCTACACTATCACCTCCGTGAGTAATAATGACCCTAGTCCAACAATACTTCCTCTTAAAAATTCTCATGCTTGTTTTCAAATTCCTCCATGGCCTCGCATCTCCCTGTCTCTCTAATGTTGACCAAGCCTCCGAGATCTTTATATGAGGGTCCTCCTCTGACCCCTTGTACATTCCCTATTTTCAACATCGGCAGCTGTGCGATCGAATACCTTCTTGTTGCTTTTTTTGACCTTGATAATCTGATCTCTCCCCAGGTGAGGAACTGGGATTTTACAAGCAGCTGCCATTCCCAAGAATCTTCTCTCTGCAATTAACCTCTAAATGACCTTCGGATATCCTGACTCAGGCTAGTTCCCCACAGGGGAAACCAAGGCCAGCATTGGGCAAATGAGATTAAATTAGATTTGTTTATCAGCTTTTAAGTATCACAATTACGGTCTAAAACTCCAAACTGCCACCCTGTGATGCTGCTACAGCATTAATAAAACCTTAGCAGCAAAATGTTAAAGAGTATGACGCAAAAGTGGTTGAAACAGACAGGAAGGGTCATAGGCTTTATAAATGGAGGTACAAGAATACTGAAGCAAGAAATTTGGATTAATGTTATTGAAGTTCATTATCTACGTGTTTAATTTATTAATTATATTATTTGTTCATCCCTAAATAGAATTTTGTGTCCAATTATGGACTTCACATTTCAGGAAGAATGCAAAATAACATTTACAAAAATGGTTTCAGAGATGAGGACTTCAACTGACAGATGGATTGGAGAAACTAGTGTCATTCTTTTTAAGGAAGAGAAGGTAGGGAGGACATTTGAACAGGGTATTCAAAATCATGAGCTGTGTAGACAGAATAAATAGAGAGAAATTGTTTCTGTTGGTGGAAATGTTGAGAAACAGACAATCACCCATTTGAGGTTAATTCTGCAGTACGAGGAGGGGAAAGTGAAATAGTTCTCCTCATAGAGAGGTTAGGTTAGGATTTGAAAAATACAGCTTGAAACCATGACAGAGATGGTTTCAAGTGGACCTTTAAAAGAGCATTAGACAACCAACTGAAAAAAGCTACAGGGAAAGGATTTGGGATGTAGAACAGCAGAGTTGTTTTTGCAGGGAGCCGGCAGAGCACAATGGGCTGAATGGCTTCCTTTCAGTGCTTAAATCATTCCATAATTCTCTAGTTCATTCTTATTCTTCACCGTGACTTGAGAATAATGGACAAGGCAAGCATTTTCTGCCCATCCCTAAACATCCCTGTGAATACGGTGGTGACTCAACTTCTTGAAATGTTGTAGTCCATGCGGTGTAGGTACACCCACAGCTTTGATGGCCCAACATTTTGACCCGGGGCAGTGAAAGAATGGCAAAAGTGTTGGAAACTGATGGTGTGTGGCTTGGAGAAATCTTGCAGTTATGCATCTGCTGTCTGTGTCCTCCTTAATGGTAGGGGCTGCAGTTAGCCTGGATGGCTGGTTTGCAATGCAGAACAACAGTAACTGCACAAGTTCAGTTAATGAACTGGCTGAGGTTACCATGCAGGACTCTCCTTCTCAACATCTCCTCCTCACCTGATATGTGGTGACCCTCAGGTTAAACTACTACCTGTTATCTCTCTCAAATTGGAGAGTAGGGCTATGAGGACATTATTTTTGAGATTGCAGGTTTGGAAAGTGATGCTAAAGGAACTGCAGTAAGTTACTGCAGTGTATCATTATATGACTGCTGCCATTACTTGTCTATGGTGGTGGGAGTAAATGTTTAGGTCGGTGAATGGGGCTTGAGCCAGTATTTAGCTTGAATGCTATTGAGCATCATTAGTGTATTTGGGGCTATACTCATCCAGAAAAGGCAGGAATATTTCATTACACCCCTAGGTTCTTTTGAAATATAAAAGGTGAGTTATTCACCTCAGATTTCACAATATTTGTACGGCTCGTCCATTGAATTTCTGTTGGTAGTGAGAGAAACTCAGTGATGGTAAGACCATTAGACATAGGATCAGACCTAGGACTCAATCCACTGATTCTGCTCTGCCAAATGTCATTGAATGCCAAGGAAAGATCTTCTTTTGTTGGAGATGCTTACTGACAGACATGTATGTGGCATGAAAATGCCCCATGCCATTTATTAGCTACAATGTTGTCCAAGCCTTGCTTTGTATGGACATACATTGCTTTAGTATCTGAGAAGTTGATCATCATATTGAATGTTAAATCTTCCTAATAGCACAAATGTGGAATTGATGTTTTACTTGATCGATAAACACAGAATCCAATTTTCCTAGCCTAACAATTTGAGTAGGGGAGGAACTGTAAGTTTAGTTTCTCTGGTGTGGCTGTCAGCCATGTTGAATGTTTTACACTTTCTACAAACAAGGAGATAAAATTTTTTTTTACCTTCACTGGCATGTTTGAAATGTCAGAAAAATGTGCCAATTTAGCAAAAGTCAAAAGACAATGAACTCCATAGATGCACTGTGTCTGCATTTTCTCATGAGCCTGCAGTGGAATTAAGAAGGGTATTTATGAGATGAATGACCTGGTTCAAAGGTTGTGGTTTTATCATAAGATTGAGGTGAGGTCACATAACTCATGAGTACTTAGCACAAACATCATCTGATAAGAAGCTTCAAGTCAACTGTGGTCTTGTTCTTATCCCTGATATTTTTCTGTTATTCAAGGTAAGAAATATGTCAATGTTTGAAGTGAACACTTCCCACATTTTGCAGCTGGGATCACTAGTAAGCTTATTTTTGTCACAAATTTGACATGGTTTTGACCAGCACTTGACATGCACACAAAGGTAAATTTTATCAGGTTTGGTGCCAGCGATAGGGGCTCACATGTAGTCAGTAAAGTTCCAGCTGGTTGGAAACTTACATGAAGTGTGCAGGGCTCAAATGGCAGCCTACCGCCATGCTATCTTTAGTTGTTAATGCATTCATTTTTAATTTCTCAGAAACCTGTGGATAATAAAACAGAGAATCTCAATGCAGTTCCCTGTAAATTTCACTGTCCTAGGTCATCTCCATACTTAGCTATCTATATTGGGCAAACAGTACTAATGATTTACTTGGCCCATTAGTATAGGCACTACTAAATGAAACATTGCTACGTTGTGCAGTTCAATGTTTGCTGGCTTACTTTTTCAGGCCAATGCAAAATTTCTTTTGTATTTGTGCCCAACTAACATCTCACTTTACAACATAAACAGGAAGATATTCAAAGCAGAGGGAGACAGAAAAACAGGAAGATATAGATAGAACCACAAATGTTGCAGAAGAGGCTTGCCTGACAGTATATTAAATACATCAGCCAACAGAAACTGCCAAAAGTCTCCCTTACCAGTTCAGAAGGGGAACAGTCAGAAAGTGGGGACTTTGGGGATCAACAATAAGTTAATGTGTTCAGGCCAACCTCTACTTCAACAAACTTGCATTTGTATAGCATCCTTAACATGCTAAAACACTTCCCAGACTGCTATCAAATGAAATTCAACTCTGAACCACATTAGGAGATATTAGGCAGCTATTAAAAAGGTATGTTGTTGTAAGAAGAGAGGGTGGGACAGGTTGAGTGGTTTAGCAAGGCAATGCAGAGCTTCTGATATTTTTGCAATTCCCGCTTAGGTTTTAAGCTCTGTAACTGCCTCCCTAAATCTGCTTACAGTCATGCTGGTTGAGGAATAAATCTTGGCTGGAAGTCAAGGGCAGCCAGTTCTTCTTTGAAATAATGCCTTTGGCATCTCCTGCATCAAGCTGAGACAGCAGGCAGGGCTTTCGTTTAAATTCTCATCCAAAAGATGGCACTTCCTCAGAACTGCACTGAAGGGTCTGCCTGCATTCTGTACGCAAGTCTGTGGACCAAGATTGAATCTGTAACCTTCTGACTCAGAGGCGAGTCACAGTTACTGATCTAGGCAAGTTTTTAACCTTAAAAATGTGGTTACAGTCATAGAAAGAAAACTATGCTTAAATAGCCTCAGCTCACACACTCAGGACATCCCAAACAGCTTTATAGTGAATAAAGTACTTTTAATTATCTTCACTGTTATGATGTAGAAAATGCTGTACAGTTTACATAATATTCTTTCGGTTATCACTTTGTATGAACCTCAAATAGTGTCATAGAGTTATACAGCACAGAAACAGACCCTTTGGCCCAACTCATCCTTGCTGACCAGATATCCTGAACAGATCTATTTCCGAGAAAGTGGGAACTGCAGATTCTGGAGAATCTGAGATTAGGTCAGCTTTCCTGCTCCTCTGATGCTGCTTGGCCTGCTGTGTTCATCCAGCTCTACACCTTGTTATCTCAGATCTATTTCCATTTGTCAGCATTTGGCACATTGAGAGAAAGAGGGAGGGAGACAGAGGGACAGAGAGAGAGAGAGAGAGAGAGAGAGAGAAATCTGCACAGATATTTACCATTTCTACTAATTTCTTCTAATCTTCAACATCAATCAAATATCAGAATAAATAGGAATCAGAATTATCAAGATCTGACATGAAATTAGCCAACTGCCAAACACCAGTCCCTTTAAACTGTCCCATTTATACTGTTATCCAGGCCAGGTTTTTCTATTGACTGTTCTCACTTGTCCAGAGGTTTCTCGAATTCTGTTTTATTTTAATGAAAAAAAGGAAAGTTAGCCAGTTAATCTCCTCATCTCCTTTGAAATTCAGACATAAATACTGATGTCAAGCCCAGTCAATCAGAACCGTGCATTCCAAGTATCAGACATGAATCTTATTTTTACTTTTAAGATTACATATTTTGATAGTAGTCATGCATGCCCAACAGTGACATTCCACTAAGAGGATAAAGGCATGATGGAACCTCTACTGACATTGTGGTTGTCAAGAGCAAATGAAAACATGTTACCTTAAAACCACACAACGCTTGCATTTATTATAATATTCAAAATTTCACAAAATTATTCTTCCATGGAGTGCAAACAGAACAGTATCATCCCCCAATGTGCATGAAAATCAATGGCCAATTTAGTTGCTTTAGTGGTGTTGGTTACCTGAGGAACAATTGGCCAAGATACACAGAAACCACAGCTTCAGTGCCATAAAATTCTTTATAAATATGAGGTTATCCACTTTGGTAGCAAAAACAGAAAGTCAGATTATTATCTGAATGGCGACAGATTGGGAGAAGGGGAGATGCAACAAGACTTGGTGTCCTTGAACAAGTTGCTGAGGGTAAGCGTGCAGGAGTAGCAGACGACCAAAAAGGCAAATGTACATTGGGTTCATAACGAGAGGATTTGAGTACATGAACATAGATGTTTTGCTGCAATTGTACAGGTCCTTTGTGAAACCACACTTGGAGTGTTATATGCAGTCTTGGTCTCCTTAACAGAGGAAGGATGTTCTGGCTATGGGGGAAGTGTAACAAAGGTTTACCAGACTGATCAGAGTCCTATAGTCACAGAGTCCTACAGCATGGAAACAGGCCCTTTGGCCCAAACTGGTCCATGCCGTCCAAAACATCCATCCACACTAACCCCATTTCCCCGCACATGGCCCATTTCTTTTTACATCTTTCCTATCCATGTGTTCACCCAAATACCTTTGAAATGTCGTTAATGTACCCACTTTCACCACTTCAGCTGGCAGCTCATTCCACATGTGTACCACCCTCTGTGTAAAAAAAGTTGCCCCTCAGTTTCCCATGTGTTCTTTCTCTTATACCTTAAACTGATGTCCTCAATTCATGGGATGGAAGGATTGCCATATGAAACAGAGACTGGTTAGGTTAGGACTATATTTACTGGAGTTTAGAAGAATGAACAAGGATCTCAAAGAAACCTATAACATTTTAACAGGATTAAATGCAGGAAGGACATCTTTGATTACTGGGAAACCCAGAACCAGGGGTCACAGTCTAAGGATGTAGGGTAGGCCATTTGAGACTGAGATGAGGAGAAATATCATCATCCAGAGGGCGGTGAGCCTTTGGAATTCTCTGTCACAGAAAGTGATTGAAGTCAAAACATTGAACATTTTCAGGAAGAAGTTATATGTAGTTTTTAAGGGTTAAATGAATCTCACAGTACAGGGAGAAAATGGAACAGAGGACTGAATTCGATGATAAGCCATGATCATACTGAATGGCAGACCAGGCTTCGAAGGGCTGAATGGCCTACTCCTGCTCTTATTTTCTATGTTTCTATGTTTTCTACCTCTCTTAAAGTGGAATAGAACCCCCCCCCCCCAAATGAATGGTGGAACAGGCTCAACAAGCTTACTTGCCTACTTCTGCTAATACAGCCATAGAAGAGGCCCTTCAGCCCATCGAGTCTGCACAAACATAAACAACACACACACATAGACACACAGACACACATGCACGCGCACACACACAGAGATAAACACACAGAAAAACACACACACACACACACTCAGATACACCCACATGCACACACACGCGTGCACACACACACATGCCTACACTCACACAGACACACACACAGACACACATGCACACGCACACAGATAAACAGACACACACACACACACACACACACACACACACACACACACACGCCAGCACTCACACAGACACAGACACACAGTGTTACAGTAAATCACCAATGGCACCCACCCAACATGGCAACCAGGTGAACTGATCCACTTTTAGATCCAGATAGGACAGGTGTTGGCTGGGGCGGGGTTAAGGAGCAGGAACAATTGGCAATAGGCTGGAGGGTTTTTGTACGGCCCTGAGGAGAATTCATGCTATTTCTGATCCCACAGAAACTCTAAATGTTTTTCATGAGGTAATAAGGAAGGTTAATGAGGGTAATGCAGTTAATAATTTTTTTGTGGACTTTCAAAGGCATTTGATGAAATACCATATAATAAGCTTGCATCAAAGATGAAGCCCATGGAATAAAATGGGCAGTGGCAGCAAGGACATTAGGATGGCAGAATGACAGAAAACAGAGTCGCAATGAACTGTTGTTTGTTAGACTGGAACGGGGTTACATAGTGGAGTTCCCTAGTGGTCAGTATTAGGATCACTGCTCTTTTTGATTTATATCAATAACATAAACTTGGATGTATAGGATAGAATTGTGGAATTTTTAGATAACACAAGGCTTGCAAGTATTGTGAAAGGCTTCAAGAGAACGCAAGCAGACTGGTGGAATGCACATCCTCACAGAAGATGAAATGTAACAATGAGAATGTGCAGTCTTACATTTTGGTAGGAAGAATGAAGAAACACCAAATAAAGGGAGCACTTCTAAAGCAGGTGCAGAATCAGAGGGTCCGGTGGGTGGTATATGCATTCAATCCACACATTGCAAAGCAACTACACTCCAGAAATACACTGAAATATCTAGTGGCCATGAGAATAAGTGGAATTTTTTTTCTTTTTCTCAATCTGTATTCTCGAAGCATTTGAAGGTGGCGCAGCAGATTGAGAAAATGTTTAAAGAGGTATAAAGATTCTGGGGCTTTAGAAATAAAGACATGGAATAAAAGCAAAGAAGAACTTTTAAGAAACTCTGACTCAGCCTCAATTGGAGTACTGTGGGCAGTTCTGGGCAATGCTTTTTAGGAAGGCTTCAGGGCAAAAGTTAGGAGACTGGCTTCAGGGAGGTAAGACTTTGGTTACAAAGATAGATTACAGGAGCAAGGGCTATTCTCCTTCAGGAGGTTAAGGGGAGCTTTGATAGAGCTGGTAAAATGAAGAAGCTCTAGACAGAAAGACAAAAGCTGTTATACTTGGTAGAAGGGTCAAAAACATTGATATAAAACAAAAGACCGAAGAATTAATGGCGACACACATTAAAACTCTTCACACAGAAAGTGGATAGGATCAGTAATGCGCTGCCTAAGAAAATAGTGGGGATTGATATAATCAGGGCTTTTGAAAGCAATTGAATAAGCACCTGCAAGGACAGATTGTAGAGTAGCACAGAGAATACAGGAGATCAGAGAGAATGAGTAACTGAGTTGGTCTTACAAAGAAATGGTTCAAACTTAACAGGCTGTGCTGTAACAATTCAATGATTCTGTATGATAATCCCAAAAGGAGACCTAGTCAAGATACTTTAAAAAATATGATGAGCAAATAGGGAAAAACTTCTTCACCTTGATTGTGATGAGTGGCTTAGATAGATTGGAAGATGATGAGAGGCATAAATAGAGTGAAGGGTGATGAGGGCGTAGCCAGAGACTTTCTCCCAGGGTGAAAATATTTTAAAGTGAGCGGAGGAAGGTTATCGGGAGAGGTCAGAGCTAGGTTCTTTACACAGAGTGCGGTGGGTGTGTGGAATGTGCTGCCAGGGGTGGTAATAGAGTCAGATACATTAGGGACATTTAAGTCACTCTTGGATAGGCACATGGTTGATAGTAAAATGTAAAGGTGTGCAGAGTAGTTTGATCTTAGATTAGGATCATAGGTCAGCACAACATCGTGGGCCGAAGGGCCTGCACTGTGCTGTACTGTTATATGTTCTATGTTGATTGTGTTGGTCAGTAAGCAGCAGTCATAAGTTTTAAATTATTGGTAAATTATGAAAAATGAGGAAATTTTTTTGCAGCTAACACCCTACCCCGGCCGTGGGTAGTTAATATATGATAACATGGTAGAATAGGATTCCATAGGAATTTTCAAAAGGTATTGAGAGATATTCAAAGTGGGTTAGTTTGCAGGATTATGGTGGGAGGTGAATGATAAAATGGACAGTTTTTTCAAAGAGTTGACACTGCCGTGATGAGCTAAACAGCTCCTTCAATTCTTTTATAAATTCTAGTCATGAATCCTGATTCCTCGCTTTAAATTATGCAATACCAATAGCACTTCACATTGTAAGTTACTATCAATAGTGAGATGGGCCATACTATTAACAGCCATCCCACTGTCTCAAGCAGTGGTTCCGATAACTATCAGAGATAATGGGAACTGCAGATGCTGGAGATTCCAAGATAATAAAATGTGAGGCTGGATGAACACAGCAGGCCAAGCAGCATCTCAGGAGCACAAAAGCTGACGTTTCGGGCCTAGACCCTTCATCAGAGAGGGGGATGGGGGGAGGGAACTGGAATAAATAGGGAGAGAGGGGGAGGCGGACCGAAGATGGAGAGCAAAGAAGATAGGTGGAGAGGGTGTAGGTGGGGAGGTAGGGAGGGGATAGGTCAGTCCAGGGAAGACGGACAGGTCAAGGAGGTGGGATGAGGTTAGTAGGTAGCTGGGGGTGCGGCTGGGGGTGGGAGGAAGGGATGGGTGAGAGGAAGAACCGGTTAGGGAGGCAGAGACAGGTTGGACTGGTTTTGGGATGCAGTGGGTGGGGGGGAAGAGCTGGGCTGGTTGTGTGGTGCAGTGGGGGGAGGGGATGAACTGGGCTGGTTTAGGGATGCAGTGGGGGAAGGGGAGATTTTGAAACTGGTGAAGTCCACATTGATACCATATGGCTGCAGGGTTCCCAGGCGGAATATGAGTTGCTGTTCCTGCAACCTTCGGGTGGCATCATTGTGGCAGTGCAGGAGGCCCATGATGGACATGTCATCAAGAGAATGGGAGGGGGAGTGGAAATGGTTTGCGACTGGGAGGTGCAGATGTTTGTTGCGAACTGAGCGGAGGTGTTCTGCAAAGCGGTCCCCAAGCCTCCGCTTGGTTTCCCCAATGTAGAGAAAGCCGCACCGGGTACAGTGGATGCAGTATACCACATTGGCAGATGTGCAGGTGAACCTCTGCTTAATGTGGAATGTCATCTTGGGGCCTGGGATGGGGGTGAGGGAGGAGGTGTGGGGACAAGTGTAGCATTTCCTGCGGTTGCAGGGGAAGGTGCCGGGTGTGGTGGGGTTGGAGGGCAGTGTGGAGCGAACAAGGGAGTCACGGAGAGAGTGGTCTCTCCGGAAAGCAGACAGGGGTGGGGATGGAAAAATGTCTTGGGTGGTGGGGTCGGATTGTAAATGGCGGAAGTGTCGGAGGATAATGCGTTGTATCCGGAGGTTGGTAGGGTGGTGTGTGAGAACGAGGGGGATCCTCTTGGGGCGGTTGTGGCGGGGGCGGGGTGTGAGGGATGTGTCGCGGGAAATGCGGGAGACGCGGTCAAGGGCGTTCTCAATCACCGTGGGGGGGAAGTTGCGGTCCTTAAAGAACTTGGACATCTGGGATGTGCGGGAGTGGAATGTCTTATCGTGGGAGCAGATGCGGCGGAGGCGGAGGAATTGGGAATAGGGGATGGAGTTTTTGCAGGAGGGTGGGTGGGAGGAGGTGTATTCTAGGTAGCTGTGGGAGTCGGTGGGCTTGAAATGGACATCAGTTACAAGCTGGTTGCCTGAGATGGAGACTGAGAGGTCCAGGAAGGTGAGGGATGTGCTGGAGATGGCCCAGGTGAACTGAAGGTTGGGGTGGAAGGTGTTGGTGAAGTGGATGAACTGTTCGAGCTCCTCTGGGGAGCAAGAGGCGGCGCCGATACAGTCATCAATGTACCGGAGGAAGAGGTGGGGTTTGGGGCCTGTGTAGGTGCGGAAGATGGACTGTTCCACGTAACCTACAAAGAGGCAGGCATAGCTGGGGCCCATGCGGGTGCCCATGGCCACCCCCTTAGTCTGTAGGAAGTGGGAGGAGTCAAAAGAGAAGTTGTTGAGTGTGAGGACGAGTTCCGCTAGGCGGATGAGAGTGTCGGTGGAGGGGGCCTGGTCGGGCCTGCGGGACAGGAAGAAGCGGAGGGCCTTGAGGCCATCTCCATGCGGAATGCAGGTGTACAGGGACTGGACGTCCATGGTGAATATGAGGTGTTGGGGGCCAGGGAATTGGAAGTCCTGGAGGAGGTGGAGGGCGTGGGTGGTGTCACGGACATAGGTGGGGAGTTCCTGGACCAAAGGGGAGAAAATGGAGTCCAGATAGGTGGAGATGAGTTCGGTGGGGCAGGAGCAGGCTGAGACGATGGGTCGACCAGGGCAGGCAGGTTTGTGGATTTTGGGAAGGAGATAGAAACGGGCCGTGCGGGGTTGGGGAACAATGAGGTTGGAGGCTGTGGGTGGGAGGTCCCCTGAGGTGATGAGGTCATGAATGGTGTTGGAGATGATGGTTTGGTGCTCGGGTGTGGGGTCATGATCGAGGAGGCGGTAGGAGGTGGTGTCGGAGAGTTGGCGTCTGGCCTCGGCGATGTAGAGGTCAGTGCTCCATACTACCACTGCGCCACCCTTGTCTGCGGGTTTGATGGTGAGGTTGGGGTTGGAGCGGAGGGAGCGGAGGGCTGCCCGTTCTGCGGGGGAGAGGTTGGAGTGGGTGAGAGGGGTGGAGAGGTTGAGGCGGTTAATGTCTCGACGGCAGTTGGAGATGAAGAGGTCGAGGGAGGGTAGGAGGCCTGGGGGTGGTGTCCAGGAGGAGGACTTGTGTTGGAAGCGGGTGAAGGGGTCAGTGGAAGGAGGGTTGGGTTCCCGGTTGAAGAAGTAGGCATGGAGGCGAAGACGGCGGAAAAACTGCTCTATGTCCGACCGTGACTGGTATTCGTTGATGTGTGGTTGTAGGGGGACAAAGGGGGACTGTATCGGCGCCGCCTCTTGCTCCCCAGAGGAGCTCGAACAGTTCATCCACTTCACCAACACCTTCCACCCCAACCTTCAGTTCACCTGGGCCATCTCCAGCACATCCCTCACCTTCCTGGACCTCTCAGTCTCCATCTCAGGCAACCAGCTTGTAACTGATGTCCATTTCAAGCCCACCGACTCCCACAGCTACCTAGAATACACCTCCTCCCACCCACCCTCCTGCAAAAACTCCATCCCCTATTCCCAATTCCTCCGCCTCCGCCGCATCTGCTCCCACGATAAGACATTCCACTCCCGCACATCCCAGATGTCCAAGTTCTTTAAGGACCGCAACTTCCCCCCCACGGTGATTGAGAACGCCCTTGACCGCGTCTCCCGCATTTCCCGCGACACATCCCTCACACCCCGCCCCCGCCACAACCGCCCCAAGAGGATCCCCCTCGTTCTCACACACCACCCTACCAACCTCCGGATACAACGCATTATCCTCCGACACTTCCGCCATTTACAATCCGACCCCACCACCCAAGACATTTTTCCATCCCCACCCCTGTCTGCTTTCCGGAGAGACCACTCTCTCCGTGACTCCCTTGTTCGCTCCACACTGCCCTCCAACCCCACCACACCCGGCACCTTCCCCTGCAACCGCAGGAAATGCTACACTTGTCCCCACACCTCCTCCCTCACCCCCATCCCAGGCCCCAAGATGACATTCCACATTAAGCAGAGGTTCACCTGCACATCTGCCAATGTGGTATACTGCATCCACTGTACCCGGTGCGGCTTTCTCTACATTGGGGAAACCAAGCGGAGGCTTGGGGACCGCTTTGCAGAACACCTCCGCTCAGTTCGCAACAAACATCTGCACCTCCCAGTCGCAAACCATTTCCACTCCCCCTCCCATTCTCTTGATGACATGTCCATCATGGGCCTCCTGCACTGCCACAATGATGCCACCCGAAGGTTGCAGGAACAGCAACTCATATTCCGCCTGGGAACCCTGCAGCCATATGGTATCAATGTGGACTTCACCAGTTTCAAAATCTCCCCTTCCCCCACTGCATCCCTAAACCAGCCCAGTTCATCCCCTCCCCCCACTGCACCACACAACCAGCCCAGCTCTTCCCCCCCACCCACTGCATCCCAAAACCAGTCCAACCTGTCTCTGCCTCCCTAACCGGTTCTTCCTCTCACCCATCCCTTCCTCCCACCCCCAGCCGCACCCCCAGCTACCTACTAACCTCATCCCACCTCCTTGACCTGTCCGTCTTCCCTGGACTGACCTATCCCCTCCCTACCTCCCCACCTACACCCTCTCCACCTATCTTCTTTGCTCTCCATCTTCGGTCCGCCTCCCCCTCTCTCCCTATTTATTCCAGTTCCCTCCCCCCATCCCCCTCTCTGATGAAGGGTCTAGGCCCGAAACGTCAGCTTTTGTGCTCCTGAGATGCTGCTTGGCCTGCTGTGTTCATCCAGCCTCACATTTTATTGTTCCGATAACTATGTTCATTTAGCAATCTGGTACTGTAAATTTTAAAAAAAGCTTGTGAAAGAAGTGGGTAGAAAAGATTACATGGAAAGGCTGGGGAAGTTTGACTGGACTGGGCTGGCTTTGTTTGAAGACCTGACATTGGCATAGGCGCAATGAGCTGAACAGCTTCCTGTGATGTATTTTGTTTATGGCGGTAAATTCAAACTGACCCCACAGTCAGGAAACCTCAAATTTCAAGTAGATTGTTAGTTTTATAACTTCGTCCATTCCATTAAAGCCAATGATAAAACCCAAGACAGTGAAATAGGCAACTCTCTACAATCATAGAATCCCTACAGGGTGGAAGCTGGCCTATTGGCCCAACAGGTCCACACTGACCCTTAGAGCATCCCACCCAGACCCTTCCCTGTATAACCCACCTGATCTACACATCCCTGGATACTATGGCCAATTTAGCATGGCCAATCCACCTAGCCTGCACGTCTTTGGACAGTAGGAAGAAACCCACACAGACACGGGGAGAATGTGCAAACTCCACACAAACAGTTGCCCAAGGGTGGAATCGAGCCTGGGTCCCTGGAAGTCTGATGCAGCAAGGCTAACCACTGAGCCACTATACCACCCAGGCTTTTTGTGATAAGATGGAGGAAAACAGGAAGGGCACAGGAGAAGGTCAGACAACTGTAATGTATACAAATTTGTTGTTAGTGACTCAGCAAGCCCTATTGGGCTCTGCCAATTTTGTTTTTATTTTGGTGGAATTTAATCCCAAGGAATTTTCCATAATGTTGGGTTGAGATTCTTCAGTTCTTTACCCTTGCAAGTCAGGTTTTTTCTTTCTAGGTTTTGAATTTATACAATTCTGAAGATCTGATGATTTTCACTTTGTTGTCCAGGTATCGTTTCTAGTGCGTATAATTCCCAGTCCAGATTGGTTTCTTGGAGCTAACGGCATCAACCTATGTGAGAATAATAATTGGAAAGAATCCTACAACTTGGATCTATTTCCTTGGGATGCTGGGACAGACAGCGGATTTACATTCTCATCTCCAAACTTCGCCACCAACCCTCAGGAGACTATATCGCAAATAACCGCAAAACATCCATCCCATCCTGCCAATTCTTTCTACTACCCACGTCTGGAAACATTGCCCAGAATGGGCCACTCAGAGTTCGTTCTGCTTCCCACAGTATTACCCAGTCAGGCACCGGACAAAGGGCTTGAGCAAATAGAACCAACCCCAGGAACAACACAAAACTGGACAGAACTTCCACAAATCAACTGGACATACACTGAGGGTGGGACAATGGTGGAAGTTGGACTCAAGGCTGAGGATGTCGTCAATGATGTGCTTGAAAAGCCATTGGGAAAGGAGCCTAGAAGTAGGTACAACATATGTAGAAAGAGTAAACTGGTATTCATGGACAACGCTGAAGGTGTATAAGAGTAGGGAGGTCTTACCATGGCTGTACAAGGTGCTGTTCCGATGAGACCACATCTGGAGTATTGTGAGTAGCTCTGGTCACCTTATTTCAGAAAATACATTATTCTATTGGAGGCAGTTCACGGAAAGGTTAATTAGGATCCATCCCGGGATGGAAGAATTTTGTTATAAGCAAAGGCTAAACTGCTGTTTGAAATTCTATTCATTGCGGTTTAGAAGAATGAGAGGTAATCTCATTGAAACATTTGGTATTCTTAAGGGACATGACAGGGTAAATGCTGAGAAGATGTTTCTCCTCAGGAGAGTTTAGGACCAGAGGACATAGTCTCAGAATTAAGTGACACCAATGTAAGATTGAGATGAGGTTGTGGGTCTTTGGAACGCCTTGTTATAGAGGGCTGTGGGGGCAGAGTCCCGGTATATATTTAAAGCTGAGGTAGATGGATTCTTGATCAGTCAGGGATTCAAGGGTTATGGAGAAAATGCAGGAAAGTAAACGCATAGAATGTCAGATCAGCCATGATCCTATTGAATGGTGAAGCAGGCTTGAGGGGCTGAATGACCTACTGCTGTTTCTATTTCTTATGGTATACGTCCATTAACTGATGAGTTGATGGCCTAGCAGTATTATTTCTGGACTATTAATCCAGATACCCAGGTCCATTCTGTGGGATCAGGGTTCAAATCCCACCATGGTAAGTGATGGAATTTGAGTTCAATAAACATCTGGGATTAAGAGTCTAATGATGACATTGATTTAAGGAAAACCCATCTGGTTCACTCATACCTTTTAGAGAAGGAAACTTGTCCTTTCCTGGTCTGGTCTACATGTGACTCCAGACCCACAATATGATTCTTAACTGTCCTTTGGACAATTAGGGATGGGCTATTAGAGCTGGCTGGGCCAGTGAGGCCCATGTTCTGTAAATATTTTTTATATATTAAGGAGACAGATCACACCCTTCTCTGTTTGATTAGATCCTAGCCTATCTGCTTCTCAACTCCATTGATCCACCTTACCATTATCTTCCTTGGTATCCTTAACCAAACAAAAGTCTATCACAGTCTGGAATGTTTCATATCTCAGGAGCCAGGGCCTTTTCTGGGATGGATGGAGTGGGCAGAAGTCATGTGCAGAGAGAATCACAAGATTCATGCTCCCCTCTGCGAAAAGATTTCTTCCTGATTTTGCTCCAGAACAGCCTGGTTCTAATTTAAAGATTACTCCTCCTTATTCTTAATCTACCTCATCAGGGTAAATAGTTTCTCCAAATCTACCATGTTGGATTCATTGAATATTTCAACTACATCAATCAGACCACCCGGTCAATTTGAAACTGTAAGATAAATTGATGCAATCAGTCCTTATAATTTACCCTCAATGCCTCTGAAGGACTTCAATTTTCACTATTCCTTGGATCTTTCCCTGCTGTTAGTCTGCTGGATTTTGCCACACTCCTAGGGAAGTGATGAAGTAGGAGCAGCTCCAAGGAATTCCCTGGCGAAACTGTTTTGTGCTGTGAGTCAACTCATAACTTTTCATTTATTTTATTCTCCGGAGGTGGTTTAAGGCACCCCTGGTGCAAATCCTACCCACTGGGATCACAAATTGGAAATGCAGACACAGGATTCCTAAAATTTTCTTAGTTAAGTTATGAATCAGGAGGGTCAACAGTTAAGATTATTCTATTGACTATGAGAGCACATAGGCCTTGATTTTGGGACTCCTTACCTCCTTTTCTCAGACCATTGACTACAAGAGTTGGGCCATCATGTTGCAGTTGTACAGGATGTTGGTGAGGCCACTTCTGGAGTGCTGTGTCCAGTTCTGGTCACCCTGTTAGAGGAAGGGTATTGTTAGTAATTATTTACCAAAATTCACTGGACTCTGGGGTGGTTCCCAAAATTGGCAAACAGCCAATGCGACGCCATTGTTTAAAAAAGAAAGTAGACAAAAAGCAGGTAACTATAGGCCAGTGAGCTTAACTTCGGTCGTGGGGAAAATGCTTGAACCTATCATTAAGGAAGAAATAGCAAGACATTGGATATAAATTGTCCCACAGTAAACACCCAGCATGGGTTCATGAAGGGTAGGTCATGTTTAACCAATTTGGTGGAATTCTTTGAGGACATTACTTGCATGGTGGACAATGGGGAATCTGTGAATGTGGTGTATCTGGAATTCCAGAAGGCATTTGACAAGGTGCCACACCAAAGGCTGCTACATAAGATAAAGTTGCACGGTATTACAAGTAATGTATTGGCAGGGATGGAGGATTGGTTGACCAGTAGAAAGCAAAGAGTAGGGGTCAATGGGTGTTTATTTGGTTGGCGGACAGTGGCTAGTGGTGTGCCTCAGGGATCAGTGTTGGGACCAGAATTGTTCATAATTTACACAAATGATTTGGAATTGGGGACTAAATGTGGTGTGTCAAAATTTGCAGATGACACTAAAGGTGAGTGGTAGAGCAAAGCGTGCAGAAGACACTAAAAGTCTGCAGAGGGATATAGATAGTCTAAGTGAGTGAGCAAAGGTCTGGCAGATGGAGTACAATGTTGATAAGTGTGAGGTCATCCATTTTGGTAGGAATAACAGCAAAATGGACTATGTTTTAAATGGTAAAAAATTGCAGCACGCTGCTGTGCAGAGGGACTTGGGTGTCCTTGAGCATGAATCGCTGAAAGTGGGATTGCAGGTGCAGTAGGTAATTAAAAAGGCAAATGGAATTTTGTCTGCCATTGCTAGAGGGATGGAGTTTAAAAACAGGGAGCTGTACAGGGTCCTGGTGAGGCCACACCTGGAGTACCGTGTGCAGTTTTGGTCTCCTTACTTGAGAAGAGATATACTAGCACTGGAGGGGGTGCAGAGGAGATTCACTCAGTTGATGCCAGAGTTGAGAGGGTTGGATTATGAGGAGAGACTGAGTAGACTGGGATTATACTCATAGGAATTCAGAAGAATGAGGGGAGATCTTATAGAAACATATAAGATTATGAAGGGAATAGATAAAGTGGAGGCAGGGAGGTTGTTTCCGCCAGCAGGTGAAACTAGGACTAGAGGGCATGGCCTCCAAATAAAGGGAAGCTGATGTAGGACTGAGGTCAGGAGGAACTTCTTCACCAAAAGGATTGTGAATCTGTGGAATTTCCTGCTCAGTGAAGCGGTTGAAGCTACCTCGCTGCATGTTTTTAAGGCAAGTCTGGATAAATTTTTGAACAGCAAAGGAATTAAGGGTTACGGTGAGTCGGCGTGTAAGTGGAGATGAGTCTCAAAAAGATCAGCCATGACCTTATTAAATGGTGCAGCAGTCTGGAGAGGCCGGATGGCCTACTCCTGTTCCTGGTTCTTATGTCCTTATGTCTTATGTCCTTAAGCTGGAAACGGTTCGGAAAAGATTTCCCAGGATGTTGCCATGTGTAGAGGGCTTGGGTAATAAGGAGAGGTCGAATAATCTGGGATCTTTTTCGCTGGAGTGTGGAAGGCTGAGAAGTGACCTTAAAGAAGTTTACAAAATAATGATGGGTGTAGATAAGCTGAATGGCAGATCTCTTTTTCCCAGAGTGGGGGAGTTCAAAACCAGAAGCATATTTTTAAGGTGAGAGAAGAAAGATTTTAAAAGGATATGCATGGCAACTTGTTTACACAGAAAATGGTTAGTGCATGGAATGAACTGCCAAAGGGAGTTGCCAATATAGGTATAGTTGCAATGTTTAAAAAACATTTGGATAAGTACATGACTAGGAAAGGCTTGGAGGGATATTACAAAATGCAGGTAGGTGGGACCGGTTTAGTTTAGGAACATGGACGGCATGAACTGGTTGGACTGAAGGGCCTGTTTCCATGCTGTATGACTCAATGATTCTATAAGCCACAGCTGCAACAATGTTACTGCTCCAACTCTGACTCTTCAGAAATGAATTCTGTGCTGGAAATGTATATTTATAGAATAAAATCAGAAATTTCTGGAGAAACACAGCAGGTCTGGCAGCATCTGTGGAGAGAAAGCAGAGTTAATGTTTCGGGTCCAGTGACCGTTCTGATTTTAGTTCGGAAAAGGATGCTATTTATGCTAGAGAAGGGGTGAGGGAGGAGTAAAGAGGAAACAATAGGTGGAGATGGAGACCAAAGAGAGAGAAAAGCAGTTGGGCAGATAAAGGAATGGGTAAAGGTCAGCCTGGGAGAATGAATAGCTACTATTGGGGACCATTAGTGGCTGATAATGGGTTATTTGTTGTAGCAGTCCATGTGATGACAGGGTTTGGCTTATGGAGATGGAAGAAGGTGCTCAGACCCTAAAATTATTGAACATGATATTGAGTCCAGAAGATTGCCAAGTTCCCAAGTGGAAAATGATTCACTGTTCTTCCACCTAGTGCCAGGCTTTACTGGAGCACTACAGCGAAAGTGAGACAGAGATGTTGGTCAGGGAACACAGTGGTGTGTTGAAGTGGCAGGCAACTGGAAGTTCAGGGTCATTTTTGCTATGAGTTTTTTTCTCTCTATGGGGTCTATCTTGACCAATCATGTACTCTTGCTCCGTACCTCCCAGTTCTTTTCTCGCATTTACACCAACAATACAGCTACAACCAGTTCTGAAGAAGAGTCACTGGATCTGAAACATTCACTCTGTGGGGAAAAAAGCAAAGTTAATATTTTGAGTCTGGTGACTCTTCATCAAAACTGCTAGCAGCTAGGAAAAAATGGTATTTATGCAGAAGATGATGTAGAGGTGGAAGGGGAGGTGTGAGTGGATAGGTGGAGGTGGAACCTCGAGGCAGAAAGAAATATGAAATGAATAGATGAACAAGGAGATTATGGATAGCAGGTCAGGACAGAAGAAAAGCTGAAGAAGTAATAATAAGAAATTTTATTCATAATACTAATGAGAATGTTATGAATGGAGGACCAGGGTGGACTAGAATGTGCTGGAGGCAACAGGCCCTGCAGAATGCTGACAAGGAAGGGGAGGAGAATATAGGTCTGGTCATGGCATCCTGTTGATGATGATGGAAATGGTGGCTTACAGTCCTTACAAAATGAGTAAGCTTTAGTGTAAGCTCAGAGAACAACTTCTCATTTTCCACTTGGAAACCCTGCAGCCCCCAAGCCTGACCATCAACTTTCAACACTTTAGCACCTGATTCCATCCTTCCATGTTTATTATACATAGAACATAGAACATAGAACATTACAGCACAGTACAGGCCCTTCAGCCCTCGATGTTGTGCCGACCTGTCATACCGATCTCAAGCCCATCTAACCTACACTATTCCATATACGTTCATATGCTTATCCAATGACAACTTAAATGTACCGAAAGTTGGCGAATCTACTACCGTTGCAAGCAAAGCGTTCCATTCCCTTACTA
Organism: Stegostoma tigrinum; assembly: GCF_030684315.1. NCBI lineage: Eukaryota > Metazoa > Chordata > Chondrichthyes > Orectolobiformes > Stegostomatidae > Stegostoma > Stegostoma tigrinum. Next base: position 9,287,371 of record NC_081373.1, read on the forward strand.
CTCTCTGAGTAAAGAAACTACCTCTGACATCTGTCCTATATCTTTCACCCCTCAATTTAAAGCTATGCCCCCTTGTGCTCGCCGTCACCATCCTAGGAAAAAGGCTCTCCCTATCCACCATGTCTAGCCCTCTGATTATTTTATATGTTTCAATTAAGTCACCTCTCAACCTTCTTCTCTCTAACGAAAACAGCCTCAAGTCCGTCAGCCTTTCCTCGTAAGAGCTTCCCTCCATATCAGGCAACATCCTAGTAAATCTCCTCTGCATCCTTTCCAAAGCTTCCACATCCTTCTTATAATGCGGTGACCAGAACTGTACACAATACTCCAAGTGCAGCCGCACCAGGGTTTTGTACAACTTAACCATAACCTCTTCTTTCCGGAACTCAATCCCTCTATTAATAAAAGCTAAAACACTGTATGCCTTTTTAACAGCCCTGTCAACCTGAGTGGCAACTTTCAATGATCTGTGTACATGGACACCGAGATCTCTCTGCTCATCTACACTACTAAGAATACTTACCATTAGCCCAGTACTTTGCCTTCCGGTTACTCCTACCAAAGTGCATCACCTCATACTTGTCTGCATTAAACTCCATTTGCCACCTCTCAGCCCAGCTCTGCAGCTTATCTATGTCTCTCTGCAACCTACAGCATCCTTTGTCACTATCCACAACTCCACTGACCTTAGTGTCGTCTGCAAATTTACTAACCCATCCTTCTACACCCTCATCCAGGTCATTTATGAAAATGACAAACAGCAGTGGACCCAACACCGACCCGTGCGGTACACCACTAGTAACTGGTCTCCAGGATGAACATTTCCCATCAACTACCACCCTCTGTCTTCTTTCAGCAAGCCAATTTCCGATCCAAACTGCTATATCTCCCACAATTCCATTCCTCCGCATTTTGTACAATAGCCTACTGTGGGGAACCTTATCGAATGGTCCTGTTATGGTATGAGTTCTTTTAGCACAGTCATGCATTCTCATGTACACATAGGCCCATTTTCATATATGGGTTGCGTTAAGTAGAGCACACCCATTTTCTCCTACTCTCAGCTCTTACTTTCATTTTGGATGTTCTAAAGAAGGGTCACTGGACCCAAAACGTTAACTCTGCTCTTTTTCCACAGATGCTGCTGAGATTTTTTTCCAGCAATTCTGTTTCTTAATATCATTTATTCACCTTTTCTTCAATCCTGGCCTGCTATCCATAATCTCCTTGTCTATACAATCCCTTTCCTGTCTCTCGCTCTGCCTGGTCTCCATCTCCACCTATCTACTCACCTCTCCCCTTTCATGCACGACCCCTTCCCACTCCCACTCCTACTTCATCCTCAGCTTAAATACAAAATTTTTACCAGCTGTTGAAGTTCTGCTGAAGAGTCACTGCCCTCAAAACGTTAACTCTGCTTTCTTCCCAGATGCTGCCAGACCTGCTGAGTTTCTCCAGCAATTTCTGTTTTTGTTTCAGATCTCCAGCATCCAGTTTTTTTTTGTTTTATTTTATTCCATTTGTGCTCCCCCTTTTACCACTGCAGTCAGCATATTCAGGGGCTTCCCTGCAGTGTTAGGATATCAACGCACCATCCTCCCCAGGGATGTCTACTTACTAATTACTCATTGTGCCAAAAATTACACTCATCAACTTTTCTATGGATGACCATCCTGGGGTCTGTAGTCTGTACATCCTTGATGTTGCTATGACAGTAAACACAGAATTGGAGAAATCACCAAATTGAACGTCCAGGGTACATTGTGCAAGATACCATTCAGGGCATTGGCAGTAAAAGGAGGAGTTAAAAGGTCACAAAAACACAATGCGCTGGAAAAGCTCAGCCGGTCTTGCAGTATCTGTGAAGAGAAATTAGAGGAAACCTTTCGGGACGGGTCACCCTTCCTCAAATAAAAGGTGAATTGGCTAGTTTTGCTTGATGAAACTAAGATTGAATTTTAAAAGCTGGGAAGACTGTAAAATTAAGGAAGGTTACTGGGAATCCAGAAGAATAGACTTCACTGGATTTCCTTTATTCCCAGTGCTGTACACTCCAATGCACATAGCACTGTTGCTGGACTGAATTCTAAACCTGCAACTTTGAACACAAAAGATCTGCTGGTGCCAAAGAAAAATTCCTCAGCAACTCCCACTGTTACTTTCTAGAGGTAACACAAACCAGAGATTTATTGACTGCTGATGATGATGACAGAAGCATTTCTTTCTCTCTCTTTGGCTGGGACTGTCAGTTTCAGCATTCCCGGTTCAGAACTGTATGAACCAAGGAGGATCCAGGCTTGTACCTTCCATTGGAGACAATCATGACCCCCAGTTCATGTTGCAGGCTCCCACAAAGTGACAATCTTTGGCAGGAAGACCAGGAATTCAAACTTCACCCTTTCATTTTCATCAGCATGAGCAGGGACCATTGCAAAAAGTTCGATGCATAGAAATTTGACAAGTGACTCTGGCTCAAATTTGGTACCCTTCACTTAGTGTTTACTTGGCAGGAAAGTCCTTAATTTGGGGTCAATGGCCTTCTGTTAACACTTGCTATGTAGCAGTCCCCATCATTGAAAGAAAGATTTAAAGCTGTTTGTGTGAAATGCCCATCCTATTTTGGCCCTAATTTCCTTTTAAGATATTAATCAAGGTTGTATGACTCAAGTAGGTTCCCAAAGCCATTTCAGTCAGTCAATAACATCCAAGGTTACAAATTGTTCAATGGACATAGGAGAAGAAGAGGTCCTACTGATATTGGATTATTTGTTAGAATCATAAATAGAACTCCCACAAGTACAGAAAGAGGCCATTTGGCCCACAGTAACCCTCCAAAGAGCATCCCACCCTGTCCCAATCCTATCACTATAATTATCACCTGGCCTACACATCCCTGGATACTACTGATAATTGAAGGTGGTCAATCTACCTAACCTTTACATCTTTGGACTGTGGGAGGAACCGGAGCACCCAGTGGAAACCCAGTCAGACATGGAGAGTATGCAAACTCCACACAGCCAGTTAACCAAGGCTGGAATTGAACCTAGGTTCCTAGTATTGTGAGGCAACAGTGCTAACCACTGAGCCACCGTGCCACCCACATTGGGCCCCGGAGAAGCCTCTGATGATCACAACAATATCATTAGCCACTACTGTGAATCTGTGATCATTTCCACCTCAAGAACTGAATCACCACTTAGAGAAACATCTTTTCCAATTGTATCTTGTCCCATGTGCAACACCTCAAACACACCTTAGGTTCCCAATGGCAGCTCAAGCCTGGTTTCCTTGACCAAAACTGTGTCTTTCGGGGTGACGAATATAAACGAGCCCCAGACACAAAATTTGCAGGATTGTTGGTGAGAATGGGGTGGGCACTTCAATCTGAGACTTGATAACTTTATGTCAAAGGAGATGCCTCTATGCCTGAAAGAGTTGCAAATTTTGGCTGGTGATGTTTGTTACATGATCGCATGCCTCCCACTACTCTAAGCTCCTACTAAACCTTCCTGCCTTCAGAGCAGCCAGTGTTGCACAAAGTGGATTTGGAATAGTCCTCATGTAATTCTTGACTCAGTCCAACTACGTTGCTCCCCTCATCACCAACATTTTTAGAATTAATACTTCAAAATATTCAAATCAATTGAAAATATCAATCCTCTTGTTACTTGTAGAAGTATCTTGGAAATTAATTTGCATTTTATTCACTTGTGGAACATGGGTGCCGTTGGCTGGGCCAACATTTCTTGCCTGTCCCTAGCTGCCCTTGAGAAGGTGGTGGTGAGCTACGTTCTTGAACTGCTGCAGTCCACATGCTGTAGGTTGACCCACAATGCCCTTAGGGAAGGAATTCCCAGATTCTGACCCAGCAACAGTGATGTAACTGTGATATATTTCCAAGTCAGAGCAGTGAGTGACCTGGAGGTGACCTTGCAAGTGGTGGCATTCCCATGTGTCCGCTGCCCTTGTCCTTTCAGATGGAAGTGGTTGTGGATTTGGAAGGTGCTGTCTAAGGATCTTTGGTGAATTTCTGCAGTGCATCTTGTAGATGGTACACGCTGTGCGACTGAGCGTCGGTGGCGGAGGGAGTGAATGTTTGTGGATGTAGAGCCAATCAAGTGGGCTGCTTGTCCCAGATAGTGTCAATCTTCTTAAGTGTTGTTGGGATGGCTCCCATTCAGGCAAGTGGGGAGTATTCCATCACATGCCTGACTTGTACCTTGTGGATGAAGGACAGGTTTTGGAGAGGAGTTACGAGGTGGGTTATTCATCACAGTATTCCTAACCTCTGACCTGCTCTTGTAGCTACTGTGTTTATGTGGTGAGTCCAGTAAAGTTTTTGGTCAATGGTAGCCCCCAGGATGTTGATAGTAGGGGATTCAGTGATGGTAACACCATTGAATGTCAATGGGCCATGTGGCAAAAATATTACTTGTCACTTGTCAGCCCCAGCCCACATATCATCAGACCTTGTTGCATTTGAACATGGGCTGCTTCAGTATCTGAGGACTAGCAAGTGGTGCTGAATGTTAAGCGATCATTGGCGAACATCACCACTTCTGACCTTATAGTGAAGGGAAGGACATTGATGAAGCGGGTGAAGATGTTTGGGCCTGGGACAATATCCTGAGGAACTCCCGCAGAGACGTCCTGGAATTAAGGTGATTGTCCGCCAACAACCATAAACATCTTCCTATGTGCAAGGTATGACTCCAAAAAAACCAGAAGTTTTCCCCTGATATCCATTGATTCCAGTTTTGTTAGGTCTCTTTGATGCCACACTCAGTTGAATGCAGCCTTTCACTTTTGCCTCACCTCTGGAATTCAGTTCTCTTGTCCATGTTTGAACCAAGGCTGTAATGAGGTCAGGAGCCAAGTGGCCCTGCTGGAACCCAAACTAGGTGTCACTGAGCAGATTATTGCTGAGCAGGTGCTGCTTGATAGCTCTGTTACTGACACTTTCCATCACTTGACTGATGATTGGGAGTAGATGGGGTGGTAATTGGCCGGGTTGGATTTGTCCTGATTTTTGTGCATAGGATATACCTGGGCAACTTTTCACATTGTCAGGTAGATGCCAGTGTTGTAACTTTACAGGATCAGCTTGGCTAGGGAAGAGGCATGTTCTGGAGGACAAGTCTTCAGTACTATTAGCAAAATGTTGTCAGGGCCCGTAGCCTTTGCAGTATCCAGTGCTTCTTCCAACTATTTCTTGATATCATGTGTAATTGGCTGAAGACTGGTATCTGTCATGCTAGGCATTACTGGAGGAGGCCAAGATGGATCATCCACTTGGCACTTCTGACTGAAGATTGCTGTGACTGCTTTGCCTTATCTTTTGAACTGACATGTTGGTCCCTTCTATCATTGAGGAAAGGGATACTTGTGCAGACTCCTCCTCCAGTGAGCTGTTTAATTATCCACCACCATTCACAATTGGATGTGGCAGGGCTACAGAGCTTAGATCTGATCCATTAGTTGTGAGATTGCTTAGCTCTGTCTATCACTTGAATCAAAGAATTATAGAATCCCTGAAGTGCAGAAAGAAGCCATTCAGCTGCTTTTCTGTTCGATGTGCAAGTCACCCTGTCTGGTAGCTTCACTAGGTCCACACCTCATCTTCAGGTATGTCTGGTACTACTGCTGGCATATGCTCCTGCACTCTCCATTGGACCAGGGTAGATCCCATGGCTTGGTGATAATGGTCGAGTGGGGTGAATGCTGGGCCATGAGTTTGAAGATTGTGCTACAGTACAATTCTGCTGCTATTGCTAGACTGTGATGCCTCATGGATGGCCAGTCTTGAGTTGCTAGATCTGTCCAAAGTCTATTCTACTTAGTACAGTGGTAGTGCCACACAACACCATGTAGGGTTTTCTCAATATGAAGGTGGGACTTCATCTCCACAAGGATTGTGCAGTAGTCACTCTTACTGATACTGTCGTGGACAGATGCATCTGCAGCTGACAGATTTGTAAGGGTGAGGTAAGGTATGTTTCTCCTGTCTATTGGTTCCGTCACCACCTGCTCCAGACCCAGTCTAGCAGCTATATCATTTAGGACCCAGCTAGCTCAATCAGTAGTACTGCTGCCAAGCCACTCTTGGTGGTGGATATTGAAATTCCCCACCCAGAGCATATTTTCACCCTTGCCACCCTCAGTGCTTCCTCCAAGTGTTCTTCAAGATGGGGGAGTACTGATTCTTCAGCCAAGGGAGGACGATACATGGTAATCAGCAGGAGGTTCCTTGCCCATATTTGACCTGAAGCCATGAGAGTTCATGTGGTCTAGAGACAACTTGGAGGACTCCCAGGGCAACACCGTCCCGACTGTATACCAGTGTGCTGCCCCTTCTGCTGGGTCTGTCCTGCAGGTGGGACAGGGCATATCCAGGGATGGTGATGTTGTTTGGGGCACTGTCCATAAGGTATGATTCTGTGAGTATGACTATGTCAGGCTGTTGCTTGACTGGTCTTTGAGACAGCTCTCCCAATTTTGGCACTAACCCCAGACGTTAGCAAGGAGGACTTTACAGGGTTGACAGGCCTTTTCTGCTATTGTCATTTCCAGATAATGTCGGGTGATCCATCTGGTTTCAGTCCTTTGTTGAGACTTTGCAGTAATTGAGAACTGAGTGGCTTCTGGGGCAATTTCAGAGGGCAGTTTAGCATAAACCACATAGTTGTGGGTCTGGAGTCTCATGTAGGCCAGGCCAGCTGAGGATGGTAGATTTCCTTCTCTTAAGAACGTTAGTGAGCCAGGTGGTTTTTCCCAACAGTCGGCAAAATTTTCATAGCCATCAGCAGATTCTTAATTCCAGACATTTTTATTGAATTCATATTCCACCATCTGCCATAGCGGAATTCAAACCCAGGTTTCCTGAACATTGGCTGAGCTTCTGGATTAAGAGTCTAGCAAGAATATCATGAGGCCATTGCCTCCCCTAATCTACAATTCCCATAGAATTTCAGGACAATCATCATGAATGTCAAAAATAAGGGGATGTGGATGGTGTTGGCTGGATCAGTATTTATTGTCCATTCCTAATTGCCCTGGGGAAGGTGAGGTGCAGTCCTTGACATGTAGGAATAGCCACAGTGATGTTAAGAAGAGAATTCCAGAATTTTCAACCACTGGCTGTTAAGGAACTGTAATATAGTTCCAAGTCGGGATGGTGTGTTGGCTGGAGAGAACCTGCAGGTTGTGTTGTTCCTATATGCCTGCTGCCTCTGTCCTTCTAGTTTCCAAAGTTTGGATTGGATTATGATGTTGAAGGAGTCTTAGTGAGTTGTCATCGTGTATCTTGTAGATGATACACACCTTCCCATCCAGTGTGGATACATACTATGGTTAAAATGACGTCCCCCTTTTCCACAACCATTCTGTCACTGTCTCTACTCCCAGCTTCGAAATAGCAGGTGAACTCCAGGAGGACAGAAGAAGCAAATCAGTGATACCCTCAAGGTCTTGCTGGTGAAGTGCAGCATTTCCACAGACACCTGGGAATTATTGGCCCAAGACTGTCCAAAGTGGAGGAGGGACATTTGGAAAGACGTCATGCACCTTGAGACATGCCATCGACAAAATATGGAAGCCAGGTGAAAACAGCATCAGGAGCATGTTGCCACACCAAGGTTACTCCCAACGCTTCCCACAACCACCTTCTGCCCCAAGTGTAACAGAGCCTGTGGCAAATTTGGTCTGTACAGCCACCTATGGACTCACCCTGAGAGTAGTAGCGAGTCAGTGATAATGGGAACTGCAGATGCTGGAGAATCCAAGATAATGAAATGTGAGGCTGGATGAACACAGCAGGCCCAGCAGCATCTCAGGAGCACAAAAGCTGACGTTTCGGGCCTAGACCCTTCATCAGAGATGTCAGCTTTTGTGCTCCTGAGATGCTGCTGGGCCTGCTGTGTTCATCCAGCCTCACATTTCATTATAGTAGTAGTGAGTCATCCTTGTCTGCAGGGAACCACCAGTAAAGATGATGTGTCGCTGGCAGAGGACATGAAAGTTTGAGGTGGTCTGGGGGTGCTAATCAAGCAAGCTGCTATGTGCTGGATAGTGTCTGGTGTTTTGAATGTTGTTGGAGTTGAACTCATCCAAGCTAACCAGGCATATGCACAGATTAGGATTGTGATTGAAATGTAGGTGGTGGACAGGATTTGGGGATTCAGTATGTGAGTTACTTGCTGTAGGTTTCTCAGCCTCTGAGATATGGTTGGTCTAGTTCAGTTTCTGGACAATGGTGGTGCCCAGAATGTTAATAGTGAGAGATTTAGCAATGGTAATACCATTGAATGAAAAGGGGAGATGGTTAGATTCTCTCTCAGTGGAGATAACAATGACCTGACACTTGTGTAGTGTAAGTGTTGATTGTCACTGATCAGCCCAAGTTTATCTATATACAGATTCAGGTTGCTTCAATACCTGAGGATTTTCAATTGGTGCTGAACAATCATATTCCCGCATATGAATCATAGAATCCCCGCAGTGTGGAAGCACACTATTCAGCCCATCAAGTCCACACTGATCCTCTGAGGAGCATTCCACCCACACTGACACCATCACCCTATCCCTATAACCCTGCATTTCCCATGGCTAATCCACCCGCATATCATAAACACTATAACCTTCCCTTTTGAGAGATAAGGTCATTGATGAAGCAGCTGAAGATATTTGGGTCTCAGACACTCCCCTGTTGAACCCCTACAGGGACGTCATGGGACTGAGAAGACTGACTTACAATAATCACAACTATCTTCCTTTGTACCACGTACACCTTCAACCAGTGGGCAGTTTTATGCCAATTTCTGCTGATGTTAGCTTTGCTTGGGCTCCCTGGTGGCGCACTTGCTCAAATCCATTCTCAAACCCATCCATGTTAAGAGCTATCAATCTCGCCTCAGCTCTTTTGTTCATGTGTAGTGAGGTCAGGAGTTGAGCGGCCCTGATGGAACCCAAACTGGGCACGTTATTGCTGAATAATTGCTGTTTGACATCCCTGTCAACGACACCTTCCAGCATTTTTGTAATGATTAAGAGTGGACCAAAGGTATCGTAATTGGTTAGATTGGATTTTACCTTTATTTGTGCAAAAGGACAACCTGGGAAGTTTTCTACAAAGATGGTGGATGTCAGTGCTACAGTGTCTGCAATTCATGATTGGATATGGCAGGACTTCAAAACCTAAATCTGATCCATTCATTATTGGATCACCTAGCTTTGTTTAATATATGGTGCCTCAGTTGTTTGGCATACAAGTAGTCCTATTTTGCAGTTCCACCTCATCTTTTTATATATTCTTGATACTTTTGTGCATGCTGTCCTTCACTGAACCAAGGTTTTGTTTTCCTAGTTAGCTGGTAATGGTGAAGTGAAGGGTATGCCAGGGTATGAGGTTACAGATTGTGATTGAATATAGCTCTGTCATTGAACGCACTTGATATCCAGTTTTATGTTGCTAGGTCTACTTGAAATCTACCCTATATTGCATGGTGAAGGTGCCATACTACATGATGGATTGTATTCTCAAAGTGAAGGTGAGACTTGTCTGTCGTGTCAATACTGTCACAAATGGATGCATTCGTGATGGATAGATTGATTAGGATGAATTCAAGTAGGTATTTTCCCTAATGCTGTCTCCCTCATTGCCAGCCAAAAATCGACTCTGGAAGTTTTGTCTTTAGAGCTCGGCCAAATCAGTCAACAAATGGCACTACTGAATCACTTTTGGGAATGGACTCATCCGGAATACATTCTGTATTTATTACCCTCAATGCTTTTTCCATTTTTTAAACATTCATTGGATAAGGCTAGGCCAGTATTTATTGTTTATCCTAATTTCCCAGAGGCCAGTTAAGAGCTATCCAGTTGTGGTATGAGGAATGGTCACTCGACCCATAACATTAACTCTGATTTCTTTCCACAGATGTTACCAGACCTGCTGAGCTTTTCCAGCAATTTCTAATTTTGTTTGTTATATGTATGAGAAGTGATTCCTAAGCTGAGGGGGGAGGTGGGTCATAATCAGCAGGTGGTTTCCTTTCCCGTGTTTGTCTTGAGATTTTGTGCCTGTGGAATTCCCACTTACCTCTTCACGCTATGGGAATGGTGGCAACGGGAGAAGGTGAGCAGTCGCCAATCTAGAGGAATATCCAACCACAATAATGCGTGTAGAATTCATTATCACAGAAAGTGGTTGAGACCAAAACATTATGTATTTTCAAGAAGGAGGTAGACATAGCTCTTGTGGCGAAAGGGATGAAGGGATATGGAGGGTGGGCAGGATTAAAGTATTGAACTCTATGATCATTAATGGTGGTGCAAGCTTGAGGGGTCAAATGGCCTACTCCTGCCCCTATTTTCTGTTTCTGTGTGACATCTGAAGTCAATGTTGAGGGCTGCAAGGGAAGCTCTATCCTGATGGTATACCACTGTGCCACACCCCTGCTGAGTCAGGGATGGCCATGGTGATGTATGCTTATAGCAAGGTCTGTATGGTATCACTAGTTCTATTACCTGACTGGGATCAATTCCACACAGTGCAAAACGGAGTGTTAGAGCAGTTCCATTCTTAAAATTTGAAAACTGATGAGTACAAAAAAAATCACCAAAAAACAAGCACTTATTCCCTCTGACAACTCTTATCTCTTCATTGATGTTGGGCAGCCTTACATGCTTTCTGCTGTACTAGTATCTGTACTGCACCACTAATGGTGGGCTGTCTAAAGCCAGGGATTACCAGACAACTTGCATAAACCAATACATTAACACAAGGTTATCAGCAAACAGCCTCAGCAGGCAATTAATCTACCAGCAACAACCTCCAGGAGAACCAAATGATTTCTTTTCTCCGTCCCCATTCTTTGATTTATATTAGGTTCTCCACCTTAACCATCCTGTGAGTACCAGATGGGCCAGTGATTTATCAATCCCCTTCTGCTCACATACAGCATTGACATAGGAGCATAGGAACAGGAGTAGCCCTTTTAACTGTAATAGTCTGCTCCTGCCCCATAACCCTCACCATTCAGTGAGATCATGACTGATTTGTGAGCTAACTGTATATACCAACCTCTGCTCAATATCCTCAATACTGGTGGTTATCAAAAATCCATCAATTTCAAAGTTAGGAACATGGGGATTTAACATCTGACCCAGCATTAACTGATGTTTGTGGAACAGAGTTGCAAATGTCCACCATTCTTTTTCTGGAATATTTGCAAAACACTCTCTGAAGACACGGATCTAATAGTTAGGCGTTATCCCCTAGAGGTTGGACACTTGACCCTTGTGGGAAGTCACAGTTTGGAGAAAATTCACCACCCACCCCCCCACCGCCACACCCCCCCCCTCCCCGTCCTTATTTCATGGACCGATGTGCTGCTGCACCAATATGCTTTGACAGTTCACATAAAATCAATAACATTGTTGTAATGCAAACAAGCGTAAATCAAATATAAATCCTCCTGATTAAAATGGAAAATCTGCTGTCTTCTCAACCCTATTCCCAGATCCTAAGCTCCCTGATCCCACCCAACCTGATTTCCACTGATTTCTTTATACTGTGGCAATATTGTCAAAGTGACTGAAAACAAAAAATGCTGGAAATCACAGCAGGTCAGGCAGCATCTATTGAGAGAGAGCGAGCTAACGTTTCGAGTCTAGATGGCTGTTCACCAGTGCTGACATGAAGTATGGAGGGGGAAGCATTATGCAATGGTGTGTGGGGTTTGAGTGCTGGGGGAGAGAGGCTATTGATAGCTCCGATGAAGTGATCTGAATGTAAGAATGGCAGAACAATGGTGTGTCTAACTGCCAAACAGGAAAGAACAAAAACTCCCACTGGAGTGGGAGGTGGGGAGAGAGGACATGGTGACAGAGAATGCAACAAGTAAAGCCAAAGGAAAGGGAAGGAATTGGATTGGGTTCACAATCTGAAGGCGCTGAACTCAATGTTAAATCCAGAAGGTTGCAAAGTGCCTAGACTGAAGATGAGATGTTGTTCCTCCAGTTTGCACCATGATTCACTGGATCACTGCAGCCTCCCGAGGACAGGTAAGTGGGCATGTGAGCAGGACACTGTGTTAAAATGAGTAGCTACGGGAAGGTCAGGGTCTTGCTTGCACATGAACTGAAGGACACACTAGCCCTGGAGCGCGTCCAGTGGAGATTAACACGGATGATCCCTGGAATGGTAGGTTTAACGTATGATGAACGGCTAAGGATCCTGGGATTGTACTCATTAGAGTTTAGAAGGTTGAGGGGAGATCTAATAGAAACTTACAAGATAATGTATGGTTTAGAAGGGGTGGATGCTAGGAAGTTGCTTCTGTTAGGCAGGGAGGCTAGGACCCGTGGACACAGTCTTAAAATTAGAGGGGGTAAATTTAAAACTGAAATGAGACAACATTTCTTCAGCCAGAGAGTGGTGGGCTTGTGGAATTCATTGCCGCAGAGTGCAGTGGAGGCCGGGATGTGGGATGCCTTCAGGGCAGAGATCGATAAATTCTTGATCTCAGAAGGAATCAAGGGCTACGGGGAGAGTGCAGGGAAGTGGAGTTGAAATGCCCATCAGCCATGATTTAAATGGCGGAGTGGACTTGATGGGCCGAATGGTCTTACTTCCACTCCTATGTCTAATGGTCTTATGGTCTTATGGTGTTCTGCAAAACGGTCACACAGTCTGCAGTTGGTTTCCCTAATGCAGAGTAGGCCACACTGGGTGCAGTGAATACAACAGGCCAGATTGAGGAGATGCAGGTGAAATGCTGCTTCACCTGGAAAGACTGTTTAGGCCCTTGGATTGTGAGCAAGAAGAGGTGAAGGAACAGGTCTGTTCATGATCTAGAGCAATATCAAACAATAATAATAATTAACCTCTAATTGAATTGAAGACCTATTCAAACGAACAGTCCATACGAATATTGAATCATTGGTCTTAAAGGAGCACGATAATCAAGCAATATTCATTTGAGCAAAAGCACTGGTGATCAGTTAGTGGAATAGAATGTAAAATTCCAGTTTTGGACCATTTTTACCACATATTTATGAGCATGTTTCCATGTAACAGCCTATTTGATACAGAACTGCGATACTTGTGCATTATATTCATGATATAGAAATTATAAATACCCTTAAAAAAAGATTGAATTGTTCCAGTGCCACACCTATGCATACCATATTGCATGTTAATACCAGCAATGACAAACAGCATTAATCACAACTTACAAGGGCACAGTCAATGCATTATATTCCATTCCTTACATGGATTAAAAGTTATGCGCTGACATTAAATCAAGATGCAACTCTTGCTGTTCGATATGAAAAGAAAGGTATAGCTGCAGTGGCTCTGTTTTAGCATCATGCAAATTTTTAATGCCTTTACAAACTCTTAGAGCAAATTAGACACTTAAACAAAACAAGTAAGTGAAGTTTGCATGAGCAACTGTCACCATTCAGTGACCAAAGATGGAAAGCATTCACAGCTATTAAAAAAAACAGAATTTTAAATTTCTCCACATATACGATAAAGGTTTAAGTTTAGATGCAAGTGATTTACAAATGAATACTGAGATTACATACCTGACTGCGGTGTCTATGGCTTGTTTTTAAATTTGGTAAACAGAAATCCAGTCAGCTTATCTGGATTCCCAATTGAGCACATATGGTTTATGTATTGAACAACCTGGATCAAACTACGCTATGTGGATTAGGTATTCAAGTAATGATTCTACATAGCGTGGTAATACTTCAACATTCATTGGCAACAAGTTAGCAGTTTATTGGAAAGTGAAGTCAAAATGCTCACTCATGCACTAAGCAGTAATGCCTTAATATAATTATGTTGAATTGTACTAATAAAGTTTTCATTTTTGTTATTCCTCAGACTCCCAGGAAAAGAAATTCACTAGGACACCTCTAGACTGCGAAGTCTCTGCCTGGTCTCCCTGGGGCCTCTGCAGCCACAGTTGTGGGATTGGCATCCGAGAAAGGACACGGTTCATAATACAGCACCCTGCCAATGATGGGGAGATCTGCCCAAGCTTGCTGACCCAGGAGGAGTGCAAGCGTTCTCCTTGTCAGACTCTGTCAGCAGATATCAACATCTCTGTTTTAGACCCAGCAGAAGCAACTGCAATGTCATTCTCAGAGCCAAAGCTGAATGAAGGAACAGACTCAAGCTCATTGGAAGAACCCCTGTCACAACACAACGAAACAGACGATATCATAGCACCATCCCATCCTGATGATATGCAAGTCCAAGAAAGCGAACAGCTTCTGAAATTCACAAGTATGTTACCATTTCTCTTCTTTCCTGGAGCTTTTTGTTCTTGTGCCTGCTGAAAGATCACTCACATGGCTAATGTAGGAATGGGAACATGAGAATGTTCGATCCCAAAGCTGTGACAAGGTAGCCAACCCCTACAATTTTCCCACCAAGTCCAGAACAGCATTACAATAAATGTCATAACATCTGTTCTATTGATTTAGAGACTTTAATCCCCCACCAAATACATCCATCTGGGAGGGCAGGCAGGGCCTCAATTTAATGTTCCAGCCGCGAGACAACATTTCTGACTACATAACACTCTCTTTGAACTGCACTTCAGTGTTAAAGTTTTGTTTTCAAGTCTCTGGAGCAGAGTTGGAAACTTCAACCTTCTGAATCAAAGGTCAGGGTGCTACATCCTGAGCTACAGCTGCCATGTTGAGATTTACTATTTCCTTCTTCACATTGCTCACTGTGTCTACTGTTCAACTAAATTCCAATTTTACCAGTCTCATCAACTTTGACCAAATAGCCATCCTCCATGCCCAGGTTTTGCCAATGAGTGGAACCAAGCTATTCAATCTCTGATTAGCTATTCAGCTAATACTGAATTTTCCCTCAACTGATATCTGTGCAATTTCACTTTCAACAGAGGTCATTGTTGAGCAAAGGGACATATAGGGACCACAGGAATCTGGGGTGACCTATTAGCACATAATAATTGCAGTTGACTCACTTATCAAGGACTAAGATTGAAACAGGGTGAGTTTGATTTTCAGGGTTAGATTCCACATTGGGAAATGTATTAACTTGTTGAGAATAGATGCACAACAGAGTTTTCAATAAACATTTCCCTTTTACAATTTGACTGCTTATCTAGACAATTTATGAACTAGAAACTGGGTGGGAATCAAACAAAAAAATGAAAATAGCTGTTCAGAAGTGAAAAACTTGCATTTTGCTGAACAGGTCAGATTTTGTTGAAGCTTTTTATCTTGCAGTCAGGACAATACACAGGAAATATCAATGTAATTTCCTGAGAAATAATTTCATTAGTAGTTAACTTTCAGTCATCATCAGCTGGTGCATTTTCTATGGCAATGTCTCTACCATAATAAGACATAGAAGCAGAAGCAGGAAGTTGCATCTGCTCTGTCATTCAACGAGATCATGGTTGATCTGATAATCCTCAATTACGCTTTCCTGCCTTTTCCCTAAACTCTTTATTCCCTTACTGATTACAAATCCATCCTAACCTTAACACCTGGCCTGAACCGCCCTCTGCAGTAAAGAATCCCATAGATTCACAATCCTCTAAGAGAAAAAAGCCTCCTCCTCAACTCTGACTTAAGTGGACAGCCACTTATTCTGAGATTATGTTCTCTGTCTGACACTCTACCACAAGGGAAGGCAACTCCTCTGCTTCTACTCTATCAAGCCCTCTAATAACATGATATGCTTTAATAATGTCTCCTCTCATCAAAATTCAAACGAGTACAAGCCCAACCTACTCAACTTCTTTTCATAAGAAAATTCCTCCATTCCCAGGATAAACCTTGTGAACCTTTTCTGGGAGAGGGGTAATAGGAACTGCAGATGCTGGAGAGTCCGAGATAACAAGGTGTAATCTTTTCTGGACTGCCTCTAATGCCAGTGATAATCAAAGTTCACTCGCTAACCCATCAGTACAATTTTCTCTATAATTGTGGTTTCCCTTTACTTTGGCATTTCATGTGAATTGACCTGATGGGGACAGAACAAAAACTTTGACAAAAAGTGTATCTTTTCCAGCAATACTCAATACTAAAAATGTCAAGAAAAATCCAAAAGGTAAAAATCCAAATTGGTAAAAATACACAGTGAATTTATTAGCATCTGGAAAGGTAGACAAGGAAAGTGCTTGTTATATATAACATGTGGATAGAATTTAGAGTACAAGATCGAGGGGCTAGAATCATTGAGTCCCTGCAGGGTGGAAGCAGGCCATTCAGTCCATCGAGTCCTCACTGACACTCCAAAGGGCATCCCACCCACACCCACGCCATCTCCATAACCCTGCATTTCCCGTAGCTTATCCACCCAGCCTACACACTGAGGGGCACTATGGGCAATTTAGCTTGGCCAATCCACCTAACCTGCACATCTTTGGACCATGGAAGGAAACCGGAGCACCTGGAGAAAACCCATGCAGACAAGGGGGAAACATGCAATCTCCGCACAGACAGTCACCCAAGGATGGAATTGCAGCCAGGTCCCTGATGCTGTGGGGCAGCAGTTCTAACCACTGAGCCACCGTACTGCCTGGCTGGTGGAAACAATTGAAAACTCTTTCTCATGATATGGGGCGGAGGGATCATTTACTAGGGGACACAGGTTCAAGATGCTGGAGGGGGAGTTTGAAAGGGATGTATGAGGCAAGTATCTTATACAAAGGGTGGTGAGTGTCTGGAACATGGTGCCAGATGAAGTGGTGGAAGCAGACACAGTATCAGCATTCAAGAAGCGCCAGGAAGAATACAGGGAATAGAGGGATATGGATTCTGTGAGTGAAGACAATTTTAATACAGAAGGGCAAAATGTATCAGTGCAGGCTTGGAGAGCTGAAGGGCCTGTTCTTGTGCTGTACTGTTCTTTGTTCTTGGCATTGGTACAGTCCTAGGACTGTTAGGGAGTGAGTTCCAGGATTTTCCTGAAAATATATTTAATTGTAGCCTACAAAGGAGTTTGGATAAATAATTAAAACAGAAGAAGTTACAAGGATTTGGGGAAAGAGCAGAGGAGTGGGATGATTGGATTGTTCTAAGTAAAAGCTGGCTACCTCCTTCTGTGCTATGCTCAATGACTGTGTGAAGTATTTTTTGTGCCCTAGTATAACCTACAGTTCTTAGTGCCTCTGAACTCATACATCACCTCAAATATGGCTGGGAAAATTTCTGTTGACAGGTATAAATCAACTTCCAGTGGGTGCAACATGGTGCAAGTTTTACACAGCGTACCAAATACGAACAGCATTTGATTCTCTCAAGTAGGGTTATTTGTTTAACAATTGAAATGGATGTACGGAGCACACTAGAGGGATAATGCTGACCATGATTATTATTCACTCGGCCACTCACTACCCATGTCATCAAAACCAGCTACCTGAAAGGAACGTGTCCCCTCATCAATAGTACCAAACTATTCAGTACTTTCAGCATAAAAACCAATAACAGGCAGCCAACATTTCAGAGCTGTTTATCACTTTAAGGTTTTTAAAAAATATATTTCATAGAATATTTGTATTGTTGTCTTTGGCTGCCCTTACCCAGTTGAGAGACAGATTTAAGTTAGCAGACTTTCTTCCCTAGAGGACAGCATCAGCAGACCAGATGGATATTTTAACAACAAATAACTGTGATGGTCAACATTACTACTGACTGGCTTTACATTCCATATTAACGTAACCAAATTCAAACTCCCAGCAGCTACAATGATGAACTTTGAACCCAGTCACCACAGCATCAGATTGATTCTTTGGATTATCAGCCAAGTTCTAGTACCTTTATGTCACCATCTCCTCTAAGGGAAGCCCAGCTTATCTGACACTTGATTCTATTTGCATCTCTTTCTCTCACCTTACAGATGAAAACCAGTGGATCTCCAAGGCTGGAGTTCAATTCAACGAGAGTATGCCAGCATTCCAAAATGCTTCTGGTGATCAATCCTTCAACTGAATTGCAGCACCAGAAGAGGATGGATAAGAAGTAGTTCACTCTTCAATCCCCAGATCCCATGTTGGTTCTGATTAATTATGTTGCTAAAAGGAATAAAATTGTTTATCAAGCATTTGCTTATACTCTGTGATTATGTGTTGGCTTATGAGGAGAGATTGAATGGACTGGGACTATTCTCATAGGAATTTAGAAGAACAATGGAGGATCTTATAGAAACATATATAATTATGAAGGGATAGATAAGATAGACGCAGGGAGATCATTTCCACTGGTGGATGAAACTAGAACTAGGGAACATAGCCTCAATATAAGAGGGGGCAGATTCAGGACTGAGTTGAGGAGGAACTTCTTCACCCAAAGAATCTGTGATCTGTGAATCTGTGGAATTCCCTGCCCAGTGAAACAGTTGAGGCTATCCCATTGAATGGTAATAAGGTGAAAATAAATAGACTTTTGAACAGTAAAGGAATTAAGGGTTATGATGGAACCAATGGGCCAATTGACCTACTTCTGTTCCTTCTTTTTATATTCTTATGTGATGTTACTTGAATGAGAGAAGCAAAGCACATGGCAATATAATATCCACGAAACATCAAACACATTGTAGAGATACTTCATGAGATTTTACTCTCAGGTTATAGTTTTACTGAGCAGGTTGAGAGCAGTGTATGGAGCTACATAAATAGTTAAGAAATAGTAAAGTTAAATCCAAAATGCTGCTTTCAAATTAAACTACAAACATAGGATGAGGGGTCACAGGATTAAACTATAAATTTGGACTGAGATCAAGAACTTCATCACCCAAGGCAAGGACAATAACATCATTTAGCAGTTGGACCATCAGATGCTTCTGGCTGAGTAGATCTTTGGTTCACTTGGAACAAGCAAGAAATGCTAGCCAGCCAGTGACACCAAGATAACAAGGTGTAGAGCTGGATGAACACAGTAGGTCAAGTGTTCATCCAGCTCTACACCTTGTTATCTCAGATTCTCCAGCATCTGCAGTTCCTATTATCATTGACACCAATGTGCCATGAGTGAATAACAAAAAATTCTCTTGCAGTTTTAGGCACTTGACACTGGAGAACAGATCTGAAGAAAAGCCTTGTTAAGACTCAAAATATTAACTGTTTCTTTTTGCAGATACTGCCAGGCCTGCTGCGTTTCTCCAGCACTTTCTGTCATAATTTCAGACCAGTGTCGGCCAGATTTTATGTTTATTTATCGTAACTGATGTAACTAAAGTTAGTAGAGCCATAGAGATGTACAGGATGGAAACTGACCCTTCGCCCATGCTGGCCAGATATCCTAAATAAGTCTAGTCTCATTTGCCAGCATTTGGCCCATACCCCTCGAAACCCTTCCTATTCATATACGCATCCAGATGCATTTTAAATGTTGTAATTCTACCAGCTTCTACCACTTCTCTGGCAGCTCATTCTATACATTCACCACGCTCTGCATGAAAAAGTTGCCCCTTCGGTTCCTTTTAAATCTTTCCCACCTCACCTTAAACCTATGCCCTCTAGTTTTGGACTCCACCACCCCAGGAAAAAGACTTTCTCTATTTAACCTATCCATGCCCCTCATGATTTTATAAACCTCCATAAGGCCACCCCTCAGCCTCTGATGCTCCAGTGAAAACAGCCCCAGCCTATTCAGCCTCTCCCTTTAGCTCAGGCCCTCCAACCCTGGCAACATCCTTGTAAATCTTTAGTCTTGGAGTTCCACTGAAGACTATTAAGTTTGATAACAAAAGTATCTACCTGATATTAAAAAAAACAAATGGATTATTTAAACAGCTGAAGAAAATAAAACCTTCAGGAATACTCAAATCTTTATATAAACTACATCTGTAATTACTGTGTAATATTTAGCAAAGATAGAGAATTGTGCAGAATTAGGATTGTGTGAGAGCATCATATAGAGGTTTGATAGAATCGAGGTCATGGTGCTGAGGTTAGACGAGTTGGAGATGACTTTTAGATATTTTTCCCAAGTAACCTATTTGGATAGGTTATGACACACCCCTGAAGCAGGTGGGACTTGATGCCAGGTCTCCTAGCCCAGAGATAAGCTGCCACTATCAATGCCTCACAAACACCCACTGGATACTTTCTATTTCAACCTGTTAGTACACACCACTGGAGCAGGTGGGACTTGAACATGAGCTTGCTGACTCAGAGGTAGGAACACTACCATTAAGTGGTCCAAGCTATGGTGGCATTAATTGCAAATACTGTATAGGATAATTGTAGAGTTTGGATGAATTTTCAAGGCTTCCATGAAGGCCTCTCCTTCTCAACATTGCAAGTAGCCTCAGGTATGGTGGCCCTCAGGTTAAATGACCGTCAGTTCAATCTCGTCAATAAGACACCAGCCTCACGGTCCTCTGGGACTATGTTTTAAATTGATTTTGTGGAGGCTGCTGTTGCAGTGAGGATGAAATGAAACCTTCTTTAATTTATTCATTTCGTGGGACATGGGCATCACTGGCATTTATTGCCCGTCCCTAGTTGCCCTTGAAGTGGTGGGAGTGAGCTGCCTCCTTGAACCGCTGCAGTCCACCTGCTGTGAGTTCAACCACACTGCACTTGGGGAGGGTATTCCAGGATTTTAACCCAGTTACAGTAAAGGAACTGCAATATATTTAAGTCAGGACGGTGAGTGGCTTGGAGGGAAACTTGCGAGCAGGGCTGTTGTCATATATCTGCTGCCCTTGTCCTTCTAGATGGAAGCGGTTGTGGGTTTGGAAGGTGTTGTCTAGTTATTTACACACCATAGCGATGATTTTGCACTAACACAGTACAATGACAGACACTTTGCTCTAGACTGTTTCATTAAATGTGCAGTACACGGCTGGGAGGTGCTGGCCCACAGATTCACTTTGGTGCTCTTTCACATGAAGGTTGTGTAAAAATAATTAGGCCATTGAATTGTGGCAACTGTTACTCAGAATAAAAACGTCTTTGTTCTACGCTGTGTGAAGAAACATGAGCTTCTTCTGTGGTTCAGAGGGGAAGCAGACTGACTTCGGCAGTTAATTTGTCTCTGATATTCTGGCGTGTAATTGCTGCTAATCAGGTCACAGACACCAGGTTGCTGGGCTGCTCCCCATTCCGAGGGTAGCCACCAGCTGGGAGCAGTGCGCTGTTTTGATACCGGAGCCTAGCCCCTATAAATCATGTCACCAAACGAACAGTCATCATGAGGATTCCACACATACCGAGTAAATCAGCTCGCAGTGTGATTGTTCGTTCTCAGCAAGGGCTGACTTATCTGTTGGGGTGTCCACTCACCCTTGGCACCGCGGTCAGAATCTCATGGGAGTAATTAACTTGCCTTTACAGAGTTCAGATTGGACCAGCTCTCTCAATGTGCAGTGAGAACACTGTGAGCTTTCACTAACCCCTCCTATAAATGTTCCTTTGTCTGTATGTGGCCATGGTCTCAGAGGAATGCCCTGTCATTGGACAGACCACTGGTGCCAAGCTTAACCTAAGGGCCACCATTGTCTCAGATTATGGGCAAAGTTAAGAGGGCAGGGCCTTCACTGGAATTGAATCTATGCAGTTAGCATCACTCTGCCTCGCAGATCAACCATCTAGCCAACTGATCCAACTGAGCCCCTAAGTAAATGCCCGGCCTGTACCCGTTTCATGATGCATTGATTATTCATGACACAACCAATTAGCCAACAAGTGTCCTGTTCAAAACTCATGTGTTGGTGCCTCTCTGGTTTCTACTCAACAAGATCTCTGGTCCAGGACTTCTGTTACATTCATAAAACTGGCTTCTACCATCCAGAAAGACAAGGGTAGCAGACACAAAAACAGGTGTAGCTGGGAAAGCTCAGCAAGTCTGACAGCATCTGTGAAGAAGAAGGCAAAATTAATGTTTTGCATCCAGTGACCGTTCCTCAGAACTTCTGAGTTCTAAGGAGGTGTCACCGGACCCGAAACATTGACTCTGAGTTCTGAGGAAAGGTCGCTGGGCCCAAAACATTAACTCTGACTTTTCCTTCGCAGAGGCTGGCAGACCTGCTGAGCTTTTCCAGCAACTTATGTTTTTGTTCCTGATTTACAGCATCTGCAGTTCTCTCGGTTTTAAAGGGTAGCAAACAGGTGGAAATATTGCCATCTACAAGTTCACCTCCAAGCCACTCACCATCCTGACTGGGAAATATATTGCAGTTCTTTCAGTGTCACTGGGTCAAAATCCTGGAATTTCCTCCTCAATGGCATCATAGGAGTCTCTATAACACGTGAAACATAGAAGTTCAAGAAGACAGCTTACCACCACCTTCTCCAGGACAATTAGGAATCAGCAATATATGCTGGCCCAGGCAGCAATGCCCACATCCCACAAACAAGTTTAAAAATGTGAGATGTTGAGGTCCTCAGCCTTGATTTTAACCACGTCGCTCTGAGCGGTGTGGGAGGGGAGGTTCAGATTGGATGCTGAATTGACTCTCTTCCTCAATTCATGCTCCATCGGGCTTCAATTTGTATGAAATGTTCATTGCAACTTCTGTCAACATTGTTGCTTGCAACTGAAAGGGAATATGGCTCCAGGGAACATCTGGAGTTCTGGCTGTACTTTTACATGCAAGAGGCTTCATTCTTCATGGGTTAGCAGGTTTCCCTCAGGCGTGGAGTAGATGACGTTATGTTTCTGAGTTAGTCTCAGCAACGCCTGCTTGTGTTCCAAACGCATCAATGGCTACACACAAAGAATTGGGTGGATACAAACTGAAAAGCACAGGGTGAGGAAAGGAAAAAGCTTGCAATATTTTGAAAGGTACAGTCGTAGTTTCACTTCTGGCCCAGATTGTTTCCAAGCAAAATCCATCAACAGAAACTTCAGACAATACAAAATAGCAACTGCCAGAACCAAAGCAAGAAATTTCATTTTTGTAGCTTCTCTTGAAATAATCAGGATGCCCCAAGTGCTTTACTGCCAATGAAGTACTCCTGAAGTGCAATCATAGTTGGAATGTAGGAAATGCAGTAGTCAACTTGCACTCAGTGACTCAGATATCTGTTTATGGTAAAGTTCGTGGACAGATAAATACAATATTGCAAATATTGTAACAATACGATACAATCTGAAGAAGGGTTGCCAGACCCCGAAACGTTAACTCTGTTTTCTCGTTCACAGATGCTGCTAGACCTGCTGAGAATTTCCAGCAACTTTGTTTCTGTTCCTGATTAACAGCATCCGCAGTTCTTTTGGTTTTTAGATAAATATTGTATCCTTCCTAGTTCTGGTTTTAGTCACCACACTCCTGTGGACTGTGTATCAGTAACACGTTAGAATGCTAGAGAACATCCACCAGAGCTGTGTCCACTGCATTCTCCAGATTCAACGAGAACCATTTGCGAATGACCTTCTTGAAGGTGGCTATCCAAGCATTCAGGCAAGACTCCAATAAAAGCTACTACAATGAAGTGGACACTGCGTCTGGAAGGTTAAAACATAGAAGCATAGAAAATAGGAAAAGGAGTCTGCAAGCATGCTCCACGTTCAAAATGATCATGGCAGATCATCCAACTGTGTAACCTATTCCCACTTTTACACCAAATCCTTTGATCCCTGGTACACCCCACCAGGCATCACCCCAGCAGATCCTCTTTTCTGAACTCTTAGCTTGGCCCACAGTCCGGGGGAGGACAAAGCCAACTCTACAAAGATGCTCTGAAGCTCTGCTTGAAGCTCAGCAGAATTGACATTAATGGCTAGCTGCATCACACTTTGTGTCACAACACCTAAGGATCAAGAAAAGCAATGGCAGGAACGAGAAGAAGCAAATTCTGCAGTCTGGATCCCACAGCCTCGTGGGACATCTTGCCTCATCTGTCCAAAGATTTGTACGTCAAAAAATGGTGCGTTCAGTCGCATCCTCTAATCGAAGCAAAAACAGAAGTTGCTGGAAAAGCTCAGCAGGTCTGGCAGCATCTGTGAAGAGGAATCTGAATTAAAATTTCAGGTCAGATGACCTTTCCCAGCGGGACAGGCGCAGAAATAATGAATCAGGACATTGAACCTGTGACCTTTTGACTCAGAAAACAAAGTGTTTACTGCTGACCCAAATCCATTACCTTATTATAATATCACCAGGTTCCAGGCAGTTTGCTTCCTCAACTCTCTACACAGCTCTGCCATTGAAGTCCCATCTGCCAATTACTAACACAGGAAATGTTGTATTAAATATTCTGCTGTGCTTTATAATGGATGTTACACAAAGAAGGTTATGACTGAAGTGTGTGTGACAGGTTATTAAAATACTGAGCAGGTGAGGTTTGTCCATTTAGTTAACTAGTGGTGAGTGATTTTAATTAGGGCTATTGTTCACCTTTCATTCTGGCCCTTCAGTGAGGCAAGAGAGGGATAATCACAGCTTTGAAATGGAAAATCGTCCCCAATCAATATTAGTCAAGCAAACAAACACCTTGGCGTCCAGAGCTGAATAGAAAATTGTATGTTTTCACGGGCAATAGCTCTCAAATAGTGAGTGGCTTGCAGCAGCTTGTGACTGAAATGCCTGAATACAGATCCGTCTGGAAAACATAGCATCATGATTTGTTCATCTCACAGTGCAGCGTTTAACGAGTTGCTTATAATATGATGAGTGAAAGATTCACATTTCACTAATGTCCTTCAGGGAAATAAATCTGTCTATACTTGGACAGATCCATATATGAATCCAGACCCACAGCAATGCAGCTGACTCTGATAGCTCTCTGAAGTGTCCCAGCAATCCGTTCATTTGTATCAACCCACTACAAAGGCAATAATGGGAGGGCTGTCTATGTGGGTGTCCTCCCATTTTCCATCAGGGACCGGGGTGGAGGGTGTTGCATGCAGCAGTCCCTTGAAACCGCAGATTGAGGTGATTCACTGACTCTTAGCTCAACTGTTTATGTTGCAGCATTATCGAGTCCATGGGCCATGTGTATGGCAGTTATGGGTGATTGTATCCTTGTTTTAGTTATTTGAAAAATCTTTCTTGTTGTGCTTTTGCTTGCACATCAACACCAGATCCAGATCTTGGGGCATCCAGTACAAATCAGAGAGCCTCATTGTGGGTCTGCTCCTGAGCCTGGCCAAGTTGGCTATTAACAGGTGCAGGCAGTGGGCTGTGATGGGGCTTACATCTGCTGACTGTCCTCCCCTTTTCTGCGGCTACTGTCATGCCTGGGTGTCCTTGGAGAGAGAACAAGCAGTGTCCACCAATTCTGTCTAGAATGCTTTTAGACAGCTGGGCACATCAGGAGGTAGAGTACTTTATATCTCCCTCCATTTTAATATTGTCCCCTCCCGCCTCCCTATGTCCCCTCAGCTTCTGATGGTTTGGTTTCCTCTACACAGGCCTTACACAAACCTATTTGCATTATTCATTTGGAAATACAGGTGATTTACTGGTGTAAATAGATTAAAAATAAACAGGTAATTTAATGATTGGGGAAAAAATAGTTCAGTTCTGTGTAATTGTACTTCTGCCTATATATGGAAAAACAAAGACAACATTACAAGCAATAACTGGTTGTCTGATAAAAATAACCGATGCACTGGGCAGAATAAAAGGAATATTTAGTCCAGTCAGTCTTATAGAAGCCACTCAGCTAACATCTAAGAATTTGTAGTGAAATGGGGAGGGTTGTCCTTTAGCTTGGTCACGCAACTGTTGGCATAGTTGGAACAAAACATCTCAGACTTCTCCATCACTGTTTCTGGGGAAGTCCTGTCCCAGCAGCAGGATAGACCTATCAGAGGTGGCACAGTCTAAAGGATACGACCCTAAAATTCTTAAAATTGACCTTGGACACTATAAGGTCTCATGGTCACAGATCCAACAATCCTTCGACTAGCTATTTGATCAATCAGTACTCATTCATGTTAAACACCACTTTCAAGAAGCACTGAGGTGCACAGAATTTTTTGACAGTTTACACTCTCATTCTCATCACAAACAATGACTTTGTAGCACTAAGCTAGCCAAGTCTTGAAGTACATAGTTGCAAGTTGGGCTTGTGGCAAGAAGTGAAGGAACCAATAAAAGGAAAAATCCTACTTAACCTCATATTCTCACCAATGTAATTATTGCAGACGAATCTGTCCATGACCGCATTGGCTCGAATGACAACCATCCACTCCTTATCAAGACAAGGCACTGTGCTGAACAATTCAGAACAGACATAGAACAGGACAGATGGACAGGAAGAATGTGATTTAAAATATACCATGCAGAGACTGCACAAAACACTACATGGGACAAACAGGTAGACAACTAGCAACCTGCATCCTCGAACACCAGCCAGTAACTAAACAACACAACCAGATTTCCATGGTTTCAATACACACACACAAGAAAAACCATACTTTCAACTGGGAAAACTCCACAATCATTGGACAAGCCAAACAGAGGACAGCCAGGGAAGTCTTGGAGGCCTGGCATTCATCCGTGGAATCTAACAACAAACACATTGAATTAAACCCCATACGTCGACCATTATAAAGCACAGCTGGAACCAGCACCTACCGGAAACAGCAAAAGCTGGACCATGTAAATTCGAATCAGCACAAGACAACAGCACTTCACAGGAAGCTCCACGGCACTGAGGATGTCACTTAGTAAGGGGATGAAATGTCTGCTTTCAAACATCCCAGCTCGGCAAACACACCAACACCTGCAGACCTAGAACTTCAGAACTAGGCATCCATGAGATGTGGTGTGCCAGGAGCAGCAAGAATTGTTATTCAACTGCAATCTATAGCTTCAGCACCCAGAGTATCTGTCACTCTAACATTAACTTTGGGCCAAAGGACTAACCTTGATTCAGTAAGGAGTACAGAGGAGAATGTCAGGGGCTGTACCAGGAGAATTGAAAACGAGGTGCTGATGTTCAAAGTTGAAATGCAGAACCTTTTAAGGCTCAAGCAGATCAGCTGTAGAGTTAAGAAATGGGCATTTCAGCAGCTAGGGTGGATGACTTTCTACTCCGACTCCATTTTAATTTAGTTCTCTCCCTCTCTTCCCACCCTTCCATATTTTTCTCCTCAGCAAGGGGGGGAGACAATGGCCTAGTGGTATTGTGTGCTGGATTGTAATCCAGAAACCTAGATAATGTTCTGGGGACCCAGGTTCAAATCCCAGCACAGCAGATGGTGGAAGTTGAATTCAATTTTTTTTAAAAATCTGGAATTAAGCATCTAATGATGATAATGAATTGATTGTTGGGGTAAAAACCCATCTGGTTCACCAATGTCCTTTAGATAAGAAACTGCCATCCTTACCTGGTCTGGCCTACATGTGACTGTAGACCCACAATAATAATGTTGGTCTCCAAACTGCCCTCGAGGCAATAAATCCCGCCTGATCAGTGACACCCTTATCCTTTAAATGAATAAAGAAAAAAAATTGCACTGCCTCCGGTGGGTAGAGATTGCTAATTGTTTAATCCAACAAACAGTTGATTTTTGGTGGATGTTTTTAAAGCAAATAAGAGTCGGTTTCTGGGCACTCTTGTGGTACAGTGGTGATCTCACCAGTGGTCCGTCAGCCAGAAGACCTGCATTCAAGTCCCACCTGCTCCAGAGATATATAAGATCATCTCTGACCTTATTGATTAAACTTCTTCGCCAAAGCTAGCCATAGCTCTAGTCAAGTTGTTCTGATACAACCATTATTACATCATTTAATAATCAAAGTGAAAAGTTGCCCAAACATGTTCTATTTACAAAAATCAGGAAAAATCAAATTTGGCCATCAGTCTACACTCAGTTTTCAGCAAAGTGATGTAAAGTACCACTGACAGCATTGTCATGTGGCAATTACTCATCAATATCCTGATCACTGATGCTCACCTTGTGTTCCAGTTCATTCCAAACTTGGTCTAAATCTAACTAAAAGATTTAAATTGCAGAGATGGCCGTTTGAGGATTTGTAGCAATCTCGCAACAATCTGATTGCTCACTTTTCTTTTTAATTTCTATCCCTGCAGCCTCAGTTGAAGAATTATCTAAGATATTGTGTCTCCTTATTTGCGGTAGTTGACTCTTTGGTTTCAATACACATTGTAATATTGTGACAGCACCTCCTCTTTTACACCTGCCTCAAGATTCTATATTCTGGAATATTGAGCTGACAGTCCTCTCCCTCAAGCATGTCTCTGTGAAAGTAGTTATATCATATCCCTGTATGTCAATCACAGACACAGATTATCTGTCTATACTCATGTTACTGCAGGAGTTTGCTGTGCACGAATTGGTTGCTGTGTTTCCTACACTTTAAAAAGGAATCAGTTGGCCATTCACTTTTTATGACATTGTGGGGCTGTGTGACGGCTATAGAAACGCATATAGTTTCTTTGTACTGCTTTCAGCAAATTGACAAATTGTTGTAATCTATAGTGTTGTGTAGGCTCCACTTGGCATTTTCCGAACAAATCACGCAACCAGCTAATAATGCAGTTGCAGTTGCATCTGATCTTAAAGTCTTCAAGACCCAAACAGGAGGACTGCTCTTGACATCTACGGAGAAAATCCTCAAAGGATTAAACAAAAAATACAGTAACATGGCTGACACTGTACTGTACCTTGATTTTTCATCACCTTCAATTCTTCTTCATTGGCTGAAGCCTTTGAATATATTCAATTGGGGATGTTGAGTCATGTTGTTCTGTCAAACAGTTGCTATTGTTAATTCATTAATATATCTAATTTTTGTTAAAATATTAAATGATACAAATTGTGAGTATTTACACAGCAACAACTCAATTCGCATTTATATAAAGTCAGAAGTCACACAACATCAGATTGTAGTCCAACAGGTCTATTTGAAATGATAAAGTGTTGGATCGCAGCTCCTTTGTCAAGTGAAGCGAGCATCGTCATACAGAATGGAAGTGTACCACAACTAAACAACCAGGAACACTACATACATCTACCTGGTGATCTGACCAAAGAGCACACTTGTCAACTCAACAGACTGATCAAAACCTTTGATCCAGACCCGAAGAAGGAGCAGAGCTATGAAAGCTTGTGTTTTCAAATAAACCTGTTGGACTATAACCTGGTGTCATGTGACTTCTGACTTTGTCCAGCCCAGTCCAACACCGGCACCTCCACAGCGTGACATTTATACAGTATCTGTAATGTGTAAAGATAAAGTAAGTTATGTGGCAGATGTATTATCAGAAAGAATCCAACACTGTGACATATGAAATATTGGAAGGGGTCATCAAAAATATTGTCAAAAGATGTTTAAATGCTACCTTAAAGAATTGGAAGGGTCTTGGAAAGCGATGCTGAATAGGGAGATGGCATAGTGGCAATATCACTGGTGACCTTATAGGTGACCTCTCTGATGAAGGGTCTAGGCCCGAAACGTCAGCTTTTGTGCTCCTGAGATGCTGCTTGGCCTGCTGTGTTCATCCAGCCTCACATTTTATTATCTTGGAATTTTCCAGCATCTGCAGTTCCCATTATCTCTGACCTTATAGGTCCAGTTTGCAGGGCATAGGTTCAAATCCCCCAATAGTAGGTGGTAAGATTTTAAATTCCATAAACCTAGAATATTAGTTAAACCTCGGTAAGGGTAACCATGCAATCATTACTGATCTGATTTTCTAATGCCCCTTTAGGGAAAGAAATCTGCCATCCTTGACTAGTCTGGCCTACATGTGCCTCCAGATCCTCATTGTGAACTGCCCTGTGCTGTTTTCCCAGCTAGACAATCAGTTCAAGGGCAATTAGAGATGGACAACAAATGCATGCCCTTGTCAATAACAAGAATATTACCAACACCTACATATCTAGAAAAGAGTAAAGACTTTGGAGTAAAACAAAGAACTGTGGTTGCTGGGGATCTGAAACCGAAACAGATATTGCTGGAGAAACTCAGCACTGCTGACAGAATCTGTGGAAAAAGAATTACCATCTCCAGGCAAGTTAATGACCTAGTGGTATTAAAGCTGGACTATTAATTCAGAAACCTAGGTAATGTTCTGGGGATCAGATTCAAATCCTGCCATGGCAGATGGTGGAATTTGAATTCAATTTCAAAAAAATTGGAATTAGGAGTCTAATGGTGACCATGAATCCATTCTCACTTGTTGGAAAAACCCATCTTTGCCTTCTGGTTCACTCATGTCCTTTAGGGAAGGAAACTGCCATCCTTACCTGGTCTGGCCTACATGTAACTCCAGACCCACAGCAATGTTGTTGATTCTTAAATGCCCTCAGAGCAATTCGGGATAGGCAATAAATGCTGGCCTAGCCAGTGATGCCCACATCCCATGAATGAATTAAAAAGAAAAGAAGTGGAGTTAATATTTTTGGGTCCAGTGACACTTCTTCAGTACTTCAGTTAGTCATATTGCTTATAGGCAGCTATCTTTTTGGGAAATGGAAAGCTCTATATGGGGTAATAGTACAATAGGAGTTTAGTGGTACATTGACATGTTTTCAGCAACAGAATTATGCATCTTACTAAAACCATGACACTTATCAATTTTATAACATGCTTCCTGAATACTGGTACCTCTGCTTGGTCAAAGTTTGTTCTATCTGCCACATCCCCAGCATTGAGTAATGCACCATTGGGTAATACGAATCATCAAATATACACTGAGCTTACAACTGCATGAAAATGCTGCTATACGCTGAAAACAATTATTGCCTTGTCTAAACATGGGAGGCAGGAAAGAAGGAAAATGAGTTACAAGTTTTAGAAAATATATGTAAGGAACTTGGAGTAACACTTAATGGAGAATTAAGATTAACTGTACAGATCTCAGCAACAATATAACATCTTCAATGCAGTCAAACATAACAAGATTCTTCATCGAGTCATAGATGTACAGCATGGAAACAGACGCTTTGGTCCAACTCATCCATGCCAACCAGATGTCCTAAATTAATTTAATCCTATTTGCTGACATTTGGCCCATATCTCTCTAAACCCTTCCTATTCATATACCCATCCAGATGCCTTTTAAATGCTGTAATTTTACCAGCCTCCACCACTTCCACTGGCAGCTCATTCACTACACGTACCACCCTCTGCATGAAAAAGTTGCCCCTTAAGTCCCTTTTAAATCTTCCCCCTCTCACCTTAAACCTATGCACTCTAGTTTTGGACTTTCCTACCCTGGGGGAAAAGATCTTGGCTAGTCACCCTGTCCATGCCCCACACAATTTTGTAAACCTCTATAACGTCACCCCTCAGCCTCCAATGCTGCTGGGAAAATAACCCCAGCCTATTCACTTGATGATAATCAGATTACAACTCGGTCAAAGATGCAGAGACTTAAAGAAGAACAGAAAAGTAGAGTTAGGGGTAGAAATTTAGTGAAGGAGTGCAGAGCATTGGGAGGATTGCAAAACCACAGGATTTGATTGAGATCAGGAAATTTGAGGCCATTGTGGACTTGAAAGCAAGGAAAAGAATTTCAAAATTAAGTTGTTGCCAGAACAGAAGCCACAAGGTTTGGTGAATTGGGATCTCTGTATTGTCTTATCAGGCTTTTGGATGAGATGTTAAATCAAGATAACGTTTGTCATTTCATGTGGATGTAATAAACCTCATGGCACTATGTTGGAGGAGAGCAGGATGAATCATCACTGGCATCCTGGCCAATCCTTATCCATCAATCAGTTTCACAAAAACAGATAATCTGGTCATCATCACATTGCCGTACGTGGAATCGTGCTATGTGTAAATTGGCTATTAATTTGCCTGCGATGGAACAATGTTTCAAAAATACTTTGTTGGCTGTAGAGTGCATTAGGATGTCCGGATATCGTGAAAGGCCCTAGATGAATACAGGTCTTTACTTCTTTCAAAGGATGGGCATGGGTAGGATGAACAGTCAAGGTATTTTCCCTAGGGTAGGGGAGTCCAAAACTAGAGGGCACAGGTTTAAGTGGAGAGGGGAAAGATTTAAAAGGGACCTAAGAGGCAGTTTTTCTCACGCAGAGGGTGGTGCGTATATGGAATGAATTGCCACACGAAATGGTGGACGCAGGTACAAACATATCATTTAAAAGGCATCTACACTGGTATACGAATGGGAAGGGTTTAGAGGGATATGAGCCAAATG
The DNA here is from genome assembly GCF_030684315.1 of Stegostoma tigrinum. NCBI lineage: Eukaryota > Metazoa > Chordata > Chondrichthyes > Orectolobiformes > Stegostomatidae > Stegostoma > Stegostoma tigrinum. Next base: position 9,319,467 of record NC_081373.1, read on the forward strand.
TTGGCAAATTGGGACTAGATTTAGGATATCAGGTCAGCTTGGATGAGATGGACTGAAGGGCCTGTGTCTGTGCTTTACAGTTCTATTATTTTATGTAGCAGTAAACTCTGAGCCCTGGCTTAATTGACTGGCCCCTGCGCTGGATTAACTGAATCTGACAAGGACAGGATCTGCAAAATCGGACTTGATGAGGCTGAATTTCTTTGAAGAGTTTGGGGGTGGCAGTCGGAAGCCCTGGCAAAAAAAGTTCCAGATCTCCAGCTGGTGGAGTTCAGGCAAACAACCAGGTGAAATCCTGTGTAAATTCAAACCCTAAAACTCCAACCTAGAGAGAAGGAAAATCAGTCTAAATTCTTGCCTCTGATCACTATGTAGTTACTCGACGGTGTATCAAGTGAAAGCAACATCGAGCCTGATTGTTATTCACCCCACAGTAAAGAGCTTGCTGACATTCACTAACTACGCCCAAAAATGAAGACCTTTCTAGTGTAGCAGAAGGTAATTTGTGACACTGTGCTTGTGCCAGCTCTCAGAAAAAGAGCAATTGAGTTGTCTAGCTGTCCCTTAATCAAAAATTGACCCCTCTCTCCTTGTTACGAATAAACACTGTGAGCACTGCAGTCATCAACTTTCCTAGTAGAGCATCCATGCTGTAGAAACCTTCTGGCAATATATCTGTACTTGTAAAATCTTATCATTCCTTTGATGTGGGGCATGTGGAGGCTGCTAGCATAACTGGTGTGAAATCAAGTCCTCAGGATTTGTAAGTAAAAAGTTGATTAGAAAAAAAACACTAGTCTTCCTAGTTTCAGTGTCTGCTTCTTTGTCCCATGATGTCATGAAGTATCTTTGCCTGTGCATATTTTTCCAAAACAAGCTGTAAACAATGTAGAAGAGATAAGATTATCAGCTGATTATATTGAATTTGGTGTGACTAACAGGGGATATACGCTCACAACATAGCTTCTACATCCCTACCAGTATAAGAATCCACCCAGGTGAAGCCTTATCACTTACAGCTACTTGATACAGGGCAGAAGCCTGAGGCCTACAGTCAGTCAGCTATTTAACAAGGATTAAGCCCAGTGAAGATTAATCTGATAATTGATCTGATGTTAGCCAGCACACAGATTGAAGCAACAGAGACTGGGAGAGATAGAGAGATGCCATCTAGGGCCTGCACGCACAATCTATCGGCCTGCTTTTGTGAAGACAAGGTTGTCTTTAGTGTCTTGATGGGAATTCGACAGGTCAGAAGCCAGAGGTCAGTTTATGAATGCTTATCCATTTGATAAAACTATAAAAGAGTGTGTGGGGGAGGGAGGCAGAGCAAAGGGAAGCGATTTAGATTTTGTTAACCAAATTCTCATCATCAGGAGTTATATTGAGAAGTTGAAAAATGGTGTCTTCTGTTTACACTGTTTGACATAAGAAATTAATCAAGGATAGGTAATCATAATCTGGAGTAGTGCAAAAATCTGTGTTTCTCCAGAAATTGTGCTATTAATAACATTGTATAAACCATAAAACAATTCTAAATACACATCAGCAATAATGTTCCCCTGTTTTGGAGGCCCCAAGTTTCAAACACAGACAGAGCTATCTTATGTTTGTAGACCCTAACAAAACATTTCTTTAAAACTGCAACTTAATGATTAATTCATGAAATTGCAGAATCAAACTTTCTGAGTGATTTAATGTGTTTCCTTTCCTGATAACGTCTCCTTGTGATAGTTAACGTAAATGCGTTTTGCAAGTATTTTATTTCTCTGAGCCAGAATGGAGTGTTAGTGCTGATTTTCCTAACCTTTATCCCCCAGGACTCAGCCATTTAGAACCAGGCACAAAGATTGCGAGAAGGCGTGCAGATTTAAATTGCTATAACTGCAAATACCAGTGCTTCTGGGCCTAGAAAGGAACAGTGTTCCATTCCAGCTCCAGATAAGAGTGAGACAAGAAAACTGCCCGTGATGTCTGTAATGAGGAACAAGAATAGGCCACTTTGCCCCTCTCTTGAAAGATCCATTTCCCCAGTATACACAATCTCTGGGAAGCATTCCAGATTTCCACTACCTTTTCTATTAAAAACTCCAAAAAACAAATTCCCCTTCTAAATTACCTGATTTTAATTTAAAATATTATCCCCTCCGACTCCCTTGTCGTACAAAATAGTTTTCTCATAACTACTTAATCAAATCTTCTTAACTCGTTAAACAATTAGATCAGATCACTCCTTAATTTCCTATACTTCAGGCAAGACAAACCAAATTTATGTAAGCTATCCTCATCTTTCAACATTTCTGTTGAATCACCTTCATCCTCCTGAGACATTGTGCATGCCGAGAATCTCATGGTGTTTGATGAATTATGGCGGACAAAGGAAATTAAGGATTGTATAAAATTAAAAGAAAAGGTGGCCAGAAATAGCGATACCTCTGAAGTTTGGGAAATGTTTATAATACAAGTGGTCCTCAATTTATGGACGTCTGACGCATGAATGCTCATACCTATGAATGTGTTCCCACACAGAAGTATAATTTAAAAGGTCCAACATGCAACATTTCTTGTGCTCATGAATGGTTACTATGTATTGTCCCACATTGTGATCCAATTTGAGTACAAATTGACTCATGAACGGACTCAGGAGCTGAACCTGTTCACAACCTGGGGACTGCCTGTACAGCAAAGGAGTACTAGGAAACAGATAAGTAAATAGAGAATTGAATAGAAATACAATCTAACAAAACCTAAAAATGGACTGTAAAAGTTTCTAAATGTATGTAAAAGGGAAATGTTTTCATGAGACAAACGTGGCTTCATTAACAGCCAAGTCAAGACAATTTATAATGGGGAATAGAGAAATGGCAGAGAAAGTAAATGAAATGTGAGGCTGGATGAACACAGCAGGCCAAGGAGCATCTCAGGAGCACAAAAGCTGACGTTTCGGGCCTAGACCCTTCATCAGAAAAGGGGGATGGGGAGAGGGAACTGGAATAAATAGGGAGAGAGGGGGAGGCGGACCGAAGATGGAGAGTAAAGAAGATAGGTGAAGAGAGTATAGGTGGGGAGGTAGGGAGGGGATAGGTCAGTCCAGGGAAGACGGACAGGTCAAGGAGGTGGGATGAGGTTAGTAGGTACCTGGGGGTGCGGCTTGGGGTGGGAGGAAGGGATGGGTGAGAGGAAGAACCGGTTAGGGAGGCAGAGACAGGTTGGACTGGTTTTGAGATGCAGTGGGTGGGGGGGAAGAGCTGGGCTGGTTGTGTGGTGCAGTGGGGGGAGGGGATGAACTGGGCTGGTTTAGGGGTGCAGTAGGGGAGGGGAGATTTTGAAACTGGTGAAGTCCACATTGATACCATATGGCTGCAGGGTTCCCAGGCGGAATATGAGTTGCTGTTCCTGCAACCTTCGGGTGGCATCATTGTGGCAGTGCAGGAGGCCCATGATGGACATGTCATCTAGAGAATGGGAGGGGGAGTGGAAATGGTTTGCGACTGGGAGGTGCAGTTGTTTGTTGTGAACTGAGCGGAGGTGTTCTGCAAAGCTGTCCCCAAGCCTCCTCTTGGTTTCCCCAATGTAGGGGTGCGGCTTGGGGTGGGAGGAAGGGATGGGTGAGAGGAAGAACAGGTTAGAGAGGCAGAGACCTTCCCCTGCAACCACAGGAAATGCTACACTTGCCCCCACACCTCCTCCCTCACCCCTATCCCAGGCCCCAAGATGACTTTCCATATTAAGCAGAGGTTCACCTGCACATCTGCCAATGTGGTATACTGTATCCATTGTACCCGGTGTGGCTTCCTCTACATTGGGGAAACCAAGCGGAGGCTTGGGGACCACTTTGCAGAACACCACTGCTCGGTTCTCAATAAACAACTGCACCTCCCAGTCACGAACCATTTCCCTCCCCCTCCCATTCTTTAGATGACATGTCCATCATGGGCCTCCTGCAGTGCCACAATGATGCCACCCGAAGGTTGCAGGAACAGCAACTCAAATTCCACTTGGGAACCCTGCAGCCCAATGGTATCAATGTGGACTTCACCAGCTTCAAAATCTCCTCTTCCCCCACCGCATCCCAAAACCAGCCCAGTTCGTCCCCTCCCCCCACTGCACCACACAACCAGCCCAGCTCTTCCCCTCCACTCACTGCATCCCAAAACCAGTCCAGCCTGTCTCTGCCTCTCTAACCTGTTCTTCCTCTCACCCATCCCTTCCTCCCACCCCAAGCCACACCTCCATCTCCTACCTACTAACCTCATCCACCTCCTTGACCTGTCCATCTTCCCTGGACTGACCTATCCCCTCCCTACCTCCCCACCTATACTCTCCTCTCCACCTATCTTCTTTTCTCTCCATCTTCGGTCCGCCTCCCCCTCTCTCCCTATTTATTCCAGAACCCTCACCCCATCCCCCTCTCTGATGAAGGGTCTAGGCCCAAAACATCAGCTTTTGTGCTCCTGAGATGCTGCTGGACCTGCTGTGTTCATCCAGCCTCACACTTGATTATCTCAGATTCTCCAGCATCTGCAGTTCCCATTATCACAGTAAAAATAAATGGATCATTCTCACATAGCAGTCAGTGACTAGTGAAATGCCACTAAGATCAGCACTCGGCCTCAGCTGTTTACAATATATATCAATAATTTGAATGTGGAGGCCAAATGTAATATTTCTAAATTTTCAGATGATACCAAACTAAGCAGGAATGTGTGTTGTGAAGAAGATGACAAGTTTTCAGGGGAATTTAGGCAGACTTATGATTGAACAAGAACATGGCAGTCGGAATATAACGTGAAAAAATGTGAGGTTATCCACTTTGGCAGAAGAAACAGATGTATAGAGTATTTGAGAAGTTGGAAAGTGTGATGTCCAAAGAGACTTGGCTGTCCTTGTTAATAAATTACTGAAATGTTAACATGCAGGTGCAGCAAAGCTAATGCGAGAGCTAATGGAATGTTAGCCTTTATTGCAAGTGGATCTGAGTAGAGGAGATCTTGTAGAGGAGCTTGGTTAGATCACACCTTGGTCTCCTCGACTTAGGAAAGATATTATTTCTTATTTTTGTTTCAGATTTTGAGCATCCACAGTTCTTTGTTTTATTTAAGATATTAATACCATACAGAGAGTGCAACAAAGCTACACCAGACTTGTTCTCAGAATGGCAGGGTTATTCTACAAAGAGACATTGCGACAACATGGCCTGTTTTTTCTGGAGTTTTGAAGAATAAGAGGTGATCTTATTGAAATCAACAGAATATTAAAAGGGTCAGGCAATGTAGATACAGGTAAGATGGCTCCTCTTGTTGGAGAATCTAGAACTGGGGGCTCAATTTAAAAATAAAGCAAATTCCATTTAGAACTGAAATGAAGAGAGATTTTTATTACTCAGAGGGCAGTGGCTCTTTGCAACTTTCTACCCCAGAGTCCTGTGGAAGCTCAATCTTGCAGTATATTTAACGTAGAGGTTGATAAACCTTTGGTTATCAATGGTGTAACAGTTATAGGGATAGTTCCCATCTTCCTACATTCCTCTGAGGAGAAAATAAATACTCCTCATCTCCATCTTAAATGGGAGACCCCTTTTGTTTTTAGGTCACGTCCCCTAGGTATAGCCTTTTCCATAATGGAAACCTGTTTTACTGAGGTTGGATCATCAACTCAGGAAATAATTGCCCAACATAATTGGTCAATTGTCAACTGGAAGACATGCTCAGTATCCAATTAAAGACTGAGGGCTGGCTTCCAATGCTGGGAGAGCCAATAAGAAGCCTTCTAATATTGAGAGGACAACAGCCTACCTGGAGAGGGAGGGGTTCTTAAAATCAACACACCCTCTCAGCACTCCCAAACAATTTAGAAATCAAAGTGACCGTATCTGCCAGATCGTCATAGAGGTGGATTTAAATTACTTTGGCGTTGTAGTCTCCCTCCTGGCCTGTTACTGGGAAATGTCCAGCATTCTACAGAACTTTCGGCCTGCCAGTGGGAACAGAAGTTGGCCTGAGAAAAAGACCTTACTGCTTCAGTTGACCAGCCAACACTTGAAGACAGGATAGCCTTTGTGTCCCTGACCTGGCCTCATTGAAAATCAGCATATCACTCTCCCACAGTGATTTGTATGGTCTGGTGGTCTCTGGTTCCTCTTCCTTTGCCACTGGTAGCTGTGGCCCCCGATTAAAGAATACCACAATCAATTCCTCCAAACACTGGGTGATTAAGTTGTGAGTTAAACAGCTACACGATTATGAAGCATATACTGGCAGTATAGTGCAACACTGAGTGAATGTTTCACTGTCAGAATAGGTGTCATTCAAATGCCATGTTAAACCAAGCTTCTATCAATTGGTGTAAGTGTGTGATCGTCCACACTGCTCTTTGAACAGAGCAGGGAAGCTGTGACCAAACATGCTCAGGTTTCACTTAACAAAATGCAGACATACATTGGCAGTGATACACCTTGGGATGTTCTTCAAATGCAAAAAGTGCATGACAAATTTGCGATCTTTTTATTGTGAAGAGAAAATATCTAAAAGTTACTTAGAATAATCGTACTAGATAAGTGAAATAGCGAAAGCTCCAAAGTGGAAGAGCTAAACAGAAGTAATGACTTTGTTTTTTTTATGTGAAGTGCTCTCAGAAGATAGGAATTTTCATTAAATTCACACAAAAGGAGATTTGATGATAATCAGGTCTAACTGGTGCCAATGGAATGTGCCTAATCCACTTTATGTTTGAATTTTATGGACTGATGTGATATTGGTTATATGGTATACTTTTCCTCCCCTTGCCTTCTATAGTTGAGTGGATAGCCCTCTCTGCTGGAAGGTTCTGAGGTCAAAACCCCTCCAAATCGAAGCTTATGCTTGCAAGGGAACAGTGCATTCTACGAGGAATAACCTTCTGGATGAAGTGTTAAACTGAGGCCCACTCAAGATGTATAACAAAGCCTGTGGAACTAGTTTGAGGAAGGGCAGAACTGGTCTCCTGAAAATCCTGGTCAACACTTGCCTATCAGTCAGCTTGGCTGCAATCTAATTATGTGGCCATTATCAGAGGGGCTCGTGGGAGCTTATTGTGTGCAATATGGCTGTCACAGCCCTTACATTATAACAGTGTTTTCACTTGCGTAGGTCATTCATTCGCTGTGAACTATTTCATGCAGTTGTTAAAGGTACTATATAAATGCAAGTTGTTTTTTTTGTAGCAGTCTGAAGAAATAAACGCTGATTGAGTCACAGCTTTCTGTTGCTAGAAGTGATACCACGAGGTTATCCCTTTCACAACACCATACCTGAAGCCAGGCCATTGATCATGTACACTTCAACCCTACCCACTCGTCTGCAAACTGCCTAGCTTGCCTTTCATCATTGACATTCTGCATTCATTTCAATTTTCGGCATCTGATAAAAGCTACTTGCTGGTTGTCGTGGGTGAAAATAATGTAGAAAGGTGTTAATATATGTGTAAGTGAAAACAAGAGATAGATGCTCACTGATTAGAGCAATGAGGGCGATGACAGGACAGCCTTGACATTACATCTTTTCAGTTACGTAACAGCGCTTTACCTTATCAACTGTCAACACTTCTGTTCATTACTGACAGCTTAAGGGCATGAATTCTCAGTTTCCTGGCATGGCTCTACAATGTTGGTGCAGTCTGACCGGGAACTGTCCCACCGGCTCCCACTTCCTGGATCCCCAGAGGACGTGACAGTGACCTACGAATATGGGGCAGGTGGACTGAAATTAAGCATTAGTTTTCCCCCTCTCTGATTCACGCTGAGAAATTGGTCAGTTTGACTCAGCTGGTGGCAGTTTCACCTCCAGCGACAAAAGTTGAGGCTTCACATGGATTCTAGCGTTTGTTAGCAAGGTGTCACTGATCATCATTCTGGGAAGATGTTGTTGACCATTACAGGAGCATAGTGATAATGGGAATTGCAGATGCTGGAGAATCCGAGATAACAAAGTGTAGAGCTGGATGAACACAGCATCTTGGGAGCACAAAAGCTGACGTTTCGGGCCAAGGCCCTTCATCACCCTTTTCTGATGAAGGGTCTAGGCCCCAAAAATCAACTTTCTGCTCCTAAGATACTGCTCAGCCTGCTGTGTTCATCCAGCTCCACACTGTGTTGTCTCAGACTCCAACATGGGCAGTTCTTACTATCTCAAAGAAAGATGCCAATAGCATTTTATAACAAATGAAATTCTTTTGAAGTGCAGCCTCTGTCAGAGAACAAGAAGCATGCAGCCCATTTATTCACAGACTGTCCCCGCAGGTTGTAAGTAGGGAGGTAGCAGGTAAGTATATAGCAGCAAATGGTGTGTGGTGTGGTGGCTCACTGGTTAGCCTTACAGCACCAGGGACCTGGGTTCAATTCCACCCTTGAGTGACTGTCTGTGAGGTGTTTGCGTGTTTTCACTGTGTCTGTGTGGGTTTGCTATAGTTTCTTCCCACAGTCCAGGTCAGGTGGATTGGCCATGCTATATTGCCCACTGTGTTCAGGGATGTGCAGGCTAGGTGGGTTAGCCATGGGAAATGCATGATTATAGGTTTGGATGCAATGGTTTTGGTGGGTTGGTGTGATTTGACGGGCTGAATGGTCTGCTTCCACCCATAGGGATTCTACAACTTGAGAAAATAATGGCCAGCTTGCCTGCTAAGGTGACTGTGATTGAGGGCCATATGCTGGCTGTGATACCAAGTAGACTACTCATGATGTTTTGCAAAATAGGGTCATAGGATCACTTGCATCCTCTTGAGAAGGAAAATGGACATTTGGCTTTGAGCTCCATCCAAAAGACAGTGCTTCTGATAGAGCATCACTCTCTCAACACTGCACTGAAGCGTCAGCCTAGGTTTCATGCTCAAATCTTTGGGGTGGGACATGATATTGTCAACTTCTGACACAGAGGAAAGTCTGCCATCACATAAGCAGGGCTGGCACAATCCAGGTCGTACCAGCCAGGTAGGGCATTGGTGAAACAGTTGGGTTTTAGAACATTAAGCAAAATAGGAGCATTAGTAGGCCATTCAGTCTCTTGTGCCTGGATTTACATTCAATAAGATCATAGCAGACCTTCTATCTTGATTCTGCATTGCTGTCATATCCCATTCATCTAGATTCCCTTAGCTTTCTAAAATTTGTCAATCTCAGATTTGAACATAGTCATCAAGAGAGCTTCCACAACTGGGCTGGGCAGAAAATTGTGGAGATTCACATCTCACTGGGCTGAAACAGGTGGGCAGTTTTCCTGACCCTTCTTTCCTCCCGGCTGGTGAAAACCTTTCAGAATCTGTAATGCTACGATGCAAACTGAAGTCTGGGCTACATGGTCACCACTGGGCCATACGCAGGTTTACAACTACAATGAGCAACAAATAGACAATTAGTAGAATATCTCATCACCTATGAACCGATTCCACTTCCAAAACTGACCTGTCTGCGTGCAATGTAGGTGAATTCTGAACCATTTGCGTTCTGTGAAATAAAATTATTTTTAAAAGTGCTGACACTGACACAATATCCTCCATTTGTGCAGATTCTTAATGGATTAGTTCAACCATCTACACAGATTGCCAGTTACTGTACATTATCTTCAATCAGGCCAGAGATATTTGACCCGGAGAACCCTTGTCATTTTATCTTGTTGTTTACAGAAGTAACAAAGAGCTCAGTATTTTACCTTGCACTTTCTGAGGGAATCTCCATTATTTATCAGAGATGTATAAGCTCCATAAGTTATCTGCAGTCTTCTCTGCCTGGCTACCGCCTCATAAATTTTAAACAACATTAGACCAGTTTTGGGTGGTCTAGAGTATATGAATATCTCTAGCAAATACCAGCTCTTCCCTACAATAGGCAGTTTCTTCTTTCAAACAGCTACATGTGCCAGGGAAATGAAATCTCTTTCACTTAGCTGCTTTGTTACTTCAAGTTTTAGTTTTGCAATCCATTCGAAGGGCTGCTTTATCTTTCCATATTGATTCCTCTTGCTCCTGTGTAATGAGACACATTAGGTCTCATTCATATTTCCAGATCTCTGTTCACCCAAAAGCTTCCATGATGTCTCCTCACACCTTTCTAAATGATTATACTTAAGGTGTTCCCCTGTTTTTATTGGACAAATGTATCAAAGGATATCAAAAGGAGATAAGATGGAATTGAAAGACAGATCAGTAACGATATAATTCACTGAATGGTTATCACTCAGAAGGTGTCCATTAAGACCATAAAACCATAACACAGCAGAAGTGGGCCATTTGGCCCATCAAATATACTCCACCCTTCAATGAGATCATTGTTGATCTAATAATCTTCAACTCCAATTTCCTACCTTTTCCCAATTTTCCTCAATTCCCTTATTGATTAAAAATCAGTCACTCTCAGCCTTGAATATACTCAATGGTTCAATCTCAACGGCACCTTCTATAAAGAATTTCACTAACTCACAATTCTCTGAAAGAAAAGAAATCCTCTGCATCTCCGTTTCAAATGTGAGTCCCCTTGCTCTGACACTATGCCCTATGGATGTGAGTTTGCTCACTGAGCTGGAAGGTTAGTTTTCAGACATTTCGTCACTTTTTTTTAATTTGAAAAAATATACTTTATTCATAAGATGTACAAAAAATAAAACATATTTATACACCTACCCAGTCATGCAAGCCGCTCTGGGTTACCCAGGGGGTACGTTCACCAACTAAAGGAAAAAAACAAACAAAGAAGAAAAGAAAACAAAGCAAAGAAAATACCCCGGCAGTCGTCACCCCGCACAGTCCCAGTTGGCCCCCTGACCAGTTGGGGAAGGCGCCAGCTGGGCCCAGTTACCAGATAGGGCCCTGTTTCCATTCTGGACGAGGGGTTTCATACCGTGGTCTTTCCCCACCGCGCCTCGGCGGCGGCTGCCCCAAGCTTTAGCGCGCCCCTCAGCACATAGTCCTGGACCTTGGAGTGCGCCAGTCTGCAACATTCAGTCGGGGTCAGTTCCTTTAGCTGGCAGACCAGCAAGTTGCGGGCAGACCAAAGAGCGTCTTTCACCGCATTGATGGTCCTCCAGGCGCAGTTGATGTTGGTATTGGTGTGCGTCCCAGGAAACAGCCCATAGAGCACGGAGTCCCGCGTCACGGAGCTGTTCGGGACGAACCTCGACAAATACCACTGCATTCCCCTTCAGACCTCCTGCGCATAGGCACACTCCAGAAGGAGGTGATCGACAGTCTCGTTCCCCTCCGCAGCCACCTCGAGGGCAGCGTGCAGTGGCGCAGAGATTCCGGGCGTGCATAAAGGATCTCACTGGCAGAGCCCCTCTCACCGCCAGCCAAGCAATGTCCTTGTGCTTGTTTGAAAGTTCTGGCAATGAGGCATTCTGCCAAACGACTTTGGCAGTCTGCGTGGGGAACCACACGACGGGATCCGCCCTCTCCTTTTCCCGAAGGGTCTCGAGGATACTACGTGCTGACCACTGCCTGACGGCCTTGTGGTCAAAGGTGTTTCCCTTCAAAAACTTCTCCACAAAGGACAGGTGGTATGGGACAGTCCAACTACTCGGAGCGTTCCGCAGCAACGAGGCCAGGCTCATCCTTCGCAACACCAGGGACAGGTAGAACCTCAGTAAGTAGTGACACTTGGTGTTTGCGTACTGAGGATCTACACACAGCTTGATGCAGCCGCACACAAAGGTAGCCGTCAGGGCGAGGGTGGCGTTTGGTACGCCCTTTCCCCCATTTTCCAGGTCTTTGTACATGGTGTCCCTGCAGATCTGGTCCATCCTCGACCCCCAAATGAAGTGGAAGATAGCCCGGGTGACCACAGCGGCACAGGTCCAGGGAATAGGCCAGGCCTGCGCCACATACAACAGTAACAAAAGCCCCTCGCACCTGACAACCAGGTTCTTACCTGCAATGGAGAGGGACCGGAGCGTTCCACCTGCCCAGCTTCTGCTTCAGTTTGGTGATACACTCCTCCCAAATCTTAGTACACGCCCCAGCTCCACCGAACCAAACGCCCAGCACCGTCAGGTAGTCCGTCCTGACGGTGGAGGGGATGAAGGAGCAGTCGTCCCAGTTCCCGAAGAACATGACTTCGCTCTTACCCCTATTGACTTTGGCACCCGAGGCCAGTTCAAACTGGCCGCAGATGTCCAACAGCCTACTCACCGACTGACGATCGGTGCAGAAGACGGCAACGTCGTCCATGTACAGGGAGGTCTTGACCTGAAGGCCTCCGCTGCCTGGGATAGCCACGCCCTTCAGGCTCACGTCCTTCCTGATAGATGCGGCAAAGGGCTTCACACAGCACACAAACAAGGCAGGAGAGAGCAGGCAGCCCTGCCCGACTCCAGATCTGACGGGAACTGTCCAATTCCCACCCGTTGATCGAGACTGCGCTAACAATGTTGGTGTAGAGCAGCTGGATCCAATTGCGGATGCCCTCCCTGAACCCCAATTTGGAGCGGACGTCCCTCAAGTAAGCATGAGAGACCATGTCGGAGGCCTTATCCTGGTCCAGGCTGACAAGGCAGGTGTCCACCCGCCTGTCCTGTACGTAGGCGATCGTATCCCTGATGAGCGCGAGGCTCTCAGCAATCTTCCTGCCTGGCACAGCACAGGTTTGGTCAGGGTGAATCAACGACTCCAGGACAGACCTGACCCGGTTGGCTATGACCTTGGCCAGGATTTTGTAGTCCACGTTCAATAGTGAAATGGGACGCCAATTCTTAATTTCTTCCCTCTCCCCTTTCCTCTTGTAAATGAGGGTGATGATGCCCTTCCTCATGGACTTGCACATTTCCCCTGCCCGAAGCGCACTATCGTACACCTCCAGCAGGTCCTGGCCGACCAGGTCCCACAGAGCGGAACACAGCTCGACCGGTAAGCCGTCGCTCCCGGGAGTCTTATTCCTCTCCAAGGACTTGAGGGCTCTGGTCAGCTCGTCCAGGGATATCGGCCAGTCCAGCCACTCCCTCGTGCCGTCGTCTAAGACCTCCGTGATAGACGACAGGAACGACTCGGAGGCCGTGCTGTCTGTGGGCTTCGTGTCGTACAGTCCGGCATAGAAGCATCTGCTGATCCTCAAAATGTCGGGCCGAGACGACGTCACCGAGCCGTCGTCCTCCTTCAGCCGGCTAAGCACAGAGCTCTCTTTGTGCACCTTCTGAAAGAAGAAACGGGAGCACGTCTCGTCCTGCTCCACGGAGCGGACCCTGGACTGGAAGATTATCCTGGAGGCCTCCGCGGCGAAGGGCGAGGCTTGCTGGCCCCTCACCTCGTGGAGGTCCTCCGTGACATCGACACCCATCAACTGCAGAAGGAGCAGGTTCTGCACCCTTTTCTGGAGTCGCGACAGCTTTCCCCGCCTCTCTCTCGCCTTCCGAACACCCTTGAGGACAAAGAACCTCTTGACGTTCTCCTTCACCGTCTCCCACCAGTCGCCCGGAGACTCAAAGAGGGGTTTCACGGTTCTACAATCGGCGTACTCCCTCTTAAGCTCCTCGACGTTCTCTGGGGTCAACAGAGTCGTGTTGAGCTTCCACGTCCCCTTGCCGGCCGGCTGGTTGTCCTGTAAGTGACAGTCGGCCAGCCGGAGGCAGTGGTCAAAGAAGAACACCGGCTTGCGCCAGTGGACCTGACCGAGAATGCCCCTGACACAAACAGGAAGTCTATCCTTGAGCGAATAGACCCGTCTGGCCGCGACCAGGTGTACCTCCGCTGCACTCCGTCTGCAGGGGTGCTGAAGACGTCGAGCAGCTTGGCGTCCTTCACTGTGCCCATCAGGAATCTGGACATGACGTCCAGTTGACTCCCCCCACCCGCTGTCCCCACGCCGGATCTTCCATCTGCATCGATGAAGCAGTTGAAGTCTCCGCCTAGGATGACCGGCCTGAACGTAGCCAGCAGGGGTGGAAGCCACTGCAGGACGGCCAACCGCTCACTCCGTACCACTGGGGCGTACACGTTGATCAGCCTCAGGGGAGCGTTCCTGTAGGTGACGTCAGCCACTAGGAGGCGCCCCCCCGACACCTCCTGAACTTGAGAGATGGTGAAGTTGCGCCCCCGCAGCAGAATAGCCAGGCCCGAGGACCGACAGTCGTTACCCCCCCGACCAGATCGAAGGCCCACAGGTCCAGGCGCCGGACCATTTCCCATACCTGCTGAGGTGCGGTATCCCGCACGCCTGCAGAAACAGGAGGTCCGCCTTGACGGTGGTCAGGTAGGCCAACGTGGACACACATCTTGCGGTGGACTTGACGCTGCGCACTTTAATGCTCGCAACTCGTACCCCCATTGTGGGCAGTGACCGCAGTACCCTCCCCAAGTCCAAGGTCCAGCCCCTCCATCTGTCCCTTCATGCCCATTGCCCGGGCTAACTGCTGGACGCCCTCCGAGCTCAGGAAACAGTCCGTGCTGCCTTCCAGGTGGCATCCCCCCGTCAGGGGTACAGAGGCAGGAGAGTCCGGCTCTGGGTCAGGCTGGGGACACGCTGTTTCCTCCTTCCCGCCTGGAAGTTCCAGGGGGCCCTTCAGTGCCCCAGCGGCACGTGACTGGGTGTCGGAGGGAGCCTCAGGAGGCCTCCCGTCACCTGGAAGCGGGGTGCTGCTTTCCTTCTCCCTTGAGATCTTTAACTTCTGCTTTGGGCGGGCCCTCTCTGAATCTCCCTCATCAGAGGAGCTCTTATAGCCCCCCTGTAGCTGCCTCTTCCCGCCTGATGGTTGCGGTTCCTGGGCCCACCGACTCACCTTCCTCCTCGCTTTCCGGACTGTTGTCCACTCCCCTGGGTCGCCTGTCGCCGCCTCCATCGACTCCGGGTTGTCGGGGGGAGCGGAGCCTGGAGGGGTGCTTTGCTGGCCTCGGGCCCATCCTGCGGGGCTGGGCCCTCCTGCACGGCCTGGCCCTCCTGCACATTAGTGGGGTCCTTGCAGGGCCCTGGTGCCTTCCTCTCCTCCGTGGGGGGGGAGGCTGGCCTCGCATTGCCCCTGCCGGCGACCTGGGCGTAGGTGGTCCCCCGCTGTGGGCATGCCCTATAGAGGTGGCCCGCTTCCCCGCAAAGGTTGCAGCTTTTTCCTTGTGGGCAATCCTTTGCAAGGTGTCCCTCCTCCCTGCAGTTCCTGCAGATGGTGGCTTTGCAGTCAGCTGCCACGTGACCTGACCTACCACAGGCATGGCAGACTTTAGGTTGCCCTGCGTAGGTCAGGTAGCCCTTGCTGCCGCCGATTGCGAAGCTGGACGGTGGGTGTATGATGTTCCCGTCTGCGCCCATCCTCAGTGTCACCTTGACCTGTCTCTTACTGGTCCAGATGCCAAAGGGGTCCATGATGTCACTTAGGTCCCCTTCCACCTTCACGTACCTTACAAGGAAGGTCAGGACATCAACTGCTGGCACATGCGGGTTGTACATGTGTACAGTCACCATACGGCTCCTCTGCACTGGCATCACAAGCAGCGGGACAGCGGTCAATACAGAGAGGGGGCTCCCACCTCCTTTCTCCTTGAAAACCTCCAGGAAGCGCTCGCAAAGCTTGGCACTCCTGAAGGTTACATCGTAAAAACCTCCTCCGGGGAAATCCTGCAGGCAGTAAATGTCCGCAGCAGTGAACCCACAACAGTTCAACAGGACCCTCTTCACGAAGAAGGTGCGGTCCACAGGTGCACCTTCATCCACCTTCTTCACGGAAACACGGATGGTGTTCTGGAACCCCCGACCTGGGGCACGAGCCAACGCCAGGATTAAGATCCATCAGTTGCAAGGGTGCACAGCCAACCCGACGTCTTCCTTCCACCTCCAACACAGCGCTCTCCTCCTCTCGGTCCATAAGAGAGTGGGTCTTTATTTTGTTCCAGATGTAAGCTGGTTCACTGAGCTGGAAGGCTTGTTCCCAGATAATCAGTCACCATTCTAGGTAACATCAACAGTGAGCCTCCAATGAAGCGCTGGTGTTATGTCCCGCTTTCTATTTATCTGGTTAGGTTTCCTTAGGTTGGTGATGTCATTTCCAGCATTAGTGATGTCATTTCCTGTTCTTTTTCTCAGGGGATGGTAGATTGGCTCCAAATCAATGTGTTTGTTGATGGAGTTCCAGTTGGAATGCCATGCTTCTAGGAATTCTCGTGCATGTCTCTGTTTGGCTTGTCCTAAGATGGATGTGTTGTCCCAATCAAAGTGGTGTCCTTCCTCATCTGTACGTAAGGATACGAGTGATAGTGGGTCATATCGTTTTGTGGCTAGTTGATGTTCATGTATCCTGGTGGCTAGTTTTCTGCCAGTTTGTCCAAAGTAGTGTTTGTCACAGTTCTTGCAAGGTATTTTGTAGATGACGTTTGATTTGTTTGTTGTCTGTACAGAGTCTTTTAAGTTCATTAGCTGCTGTTTTAGTGTGTTGGTGGGCTGATTGGGACAACACAATTGTCAGGGGCATTCTCGGTCAGGTCCACTGGCGCAAGCCGATGTTCTTCTCTGACCACTGCCTCCGGCTGGCCGACTGTCACTTACAGGACAACCAGCCGGCCAGCAAGGGGACGTGGAAGCTCAACACGACTCTGTTGACACCAGAGAACGTCGAGGAGCTTAAGAGGGAGTACGCCGCTTGGAGAACCGTGAAACCCCTCTTTGAGTCTCCGGGCGACTGGTGGGAGACGGTGAAGGAGAACATCAAGAGGTTCTTTGTCCTCAAGGGTGTTCGGAAGGCGAGAGAGAGGCGGGGAAAGCTGTCGCGACTCCAGAAAAGGGTGCAGAACCTGCTCCTTCTGCAGTTGATGGGGGTCAATGTCACAGAGGACCTCCATGAGGTGAGGGGCCAGCAAGCCTCACTCTTCACCGCAGAGGCCTCCAGGATAATCTTCCGGTCCAGGGTCCGCTCCGTGGAGCAGGACGGGACGTGCTCCCATTTCTTCTTTCAGAAGGTGCACAAAGAGAGCTCTGTGCTTAGCCGGCTGAAGGAGGATGACGGCTCGGTGACGTCGTCTCGGCCCGACATTTTGAGGATCAGCAGATGCTTCTATGCCGGACTGTACAACACGAAGCCCACAGACAGCACGGCCTCCGAGTCGTTCCTGTCGTCTATCACGAGGTCTTAGACGACGGCACGAGGGAGTGGCTGGACTGGCCGATATCCCTGGACGAGCTGACCAGGGCCCTCAAGTCCTTGGAGAGGAATAGGACTCCCGGGAGCAATGGCTTACCAGTCGAGCTGTATTCCGCTCTGTGGGACCTGGTCGGCCAGGACCTGCTGGAGGTGTACGATAGTGCGCTTCGGGCAGGGGAAATGTGCAAGTTCATGAGGAAGGGCATCATCACCCTCATTTACAAGTGGAAGGGGGAGAGGGAAGAAATTAAGAATTGGCGTCCCATTTCACTATTGAACGTGGACTACAAAATCCTGGCCAAGGTCATTGCCAACCGGGTCAGGTCTGTCCTGGAGTCAGTGATTCACCCTGACCAAACCTGTGCTGTGCCGGGCAGGAAGATCGCTGAGAGCCTCGTGCTCATCAGGGATACGATCGCCTAGGTGCAGGGCAGGCGGGTGGACACCTGCCTCGTCAGCCTGGACCAGGAGAAGGCCTTCGACAGGGTTTCTCATGCTTACATGAGGGATGTCCTCTCCAAATTGGGGTTCGGGGAGGGCATCTGCAATTGGATCCAGCTGCTCTACACCAACATCGTTAGCAAAGTCTCGATCAACGGGTGGGAAGCGGACAGTTTTCCCATCAGATCTGGAGTCGGGCACGGCTGCCCGCTCTCTCCTGCCTTGTTCGTGTGCTGTGTGAAGCCCTTTGCCGCATTTATCAGGAAGGACGTGAGCCTGAAGGGCGTGACTATCCCAGGCAGCTGAGGCCTTCAGGTCAAGACCTCCCTGTACATGGACGATGTCGCTGTCTTCTGCACCGATGGTCGGTCGGTGAGTAGACTGTTGACGTCTGCGGCCAGTTTGAACTGGCCTCGGGTGTCAAAGTCAACAGGGGTAAGAGCGAGGTCATGTTCTTCGGGAACTGGGACGACCGCTCCTTCATCCCCTTCACCGTCAGCACAGACTACCTGAAGGTGCTGGGTGTTTGGTTTGGTGGAGCTGGGGCATGCACTAAGATTTGGGAGGAGTGTATCACCAAACTGAAGCAGAAGCTGGGCAGGTGGATGCTCCGGTCCCTCTCCATCGCGGGTAAGAACCTGGTTGTCAGGTGCGAGGGGCTTCTGTTACTGTTGTATGTGGCGCAGGCCTGGCCTATTCCCTGGGCCTGCGCCACTGCGGTCACCTGGGCCATCTTCCACTTCATTTGAGGGTCGAGGATGGACCGGGTCCGCAGGGTCACCATGTACAAAGACCTCGAAAATGGGGGAAAGGGCGTACCGAACGCCACCCTCGCCCTGACGGCTACCTTTGTGTGTGGCTGCATCAAGCTGTGTGTAGATCCTCAGTACGCAAACACCAAGTGTCACTACTTACTGAGGTTCTACCTGTCGCCGGTGTTGCGAAGGATGGGCCTGGCCTCGTGGCAGTGGAACGCTCCGAGTAGTTGGACCGTTCCGTACCACCTGTCCTGCGTGGAGAAATTTTTGAAGGGAAACACCTTTGACCACAAGGCCGTCAGGCAGTGGTCAGCATGTAGTATCCTCGAGACCCTTCGGGAAAAGGAGAGGGTGGATCCCGTCGTGTGGTTCCCCACGCAGACTGCCAAAGTCGTTTGGCAGAATGCCTCATCGCCAGAACTTTCAAACAAGCACAAGGGCATTGCTTGGCTGGCGGTGAGAGGGGCTCTGCCAGTGAGATCTTTTATGCATGCCCGAAATCTCTGCGCCACCGCACGCTGCCCTCGAGGCGGCTGCGGGGGGGACGAGACTGTCGATCACCTCCTTCTGGAGTGTGCCTATGCGCAGGAGGTCTGGAGGGGGATGCAGTGGTATTTGTCGAGGTTCGTCCCGAGCAGCTCCTTGACACGGGACTCCGTGCTCTACGGGCTGTTTCCCGGGACGCACACTGAGACCAACATCAACTGCGCCTGGAGGACCATCAATGCAGTGAAAGACACTCTTTGGTCTGCCTGCAACTTGCTGGTCTGCCAGCTGAAAGAACTGACCCCGACCGAGTGTTGCAGACTGGCGCACTCCAAGGTCCAGGGCTACGTGCTGAGGGACGCGCTAAAGCTTGGGGCAGCTGCCGCCAAGGCATGTTGGGGAAAGACCACGGTATGAAACCCCACGTCCAGAATAGAAAAAAGGGCCGTATCTGGTAACTGGGCCCAGCTGGCGCCTTCCCCAACTGGTCAGGGGGCCAACTGGGACTGTGCAGGGTGACGACTGCCGGGGTGTTTTCTTTGCTTTGTTTTTTATTCTTCTTTGTTTGTTTTTTTCCTTTAGTTGGTGTACGTACCCCCTGGGTAACCCGGAGCGGCTTGCATGACTGGGTAGGTGTATAAATGTTTTATTTTTTGTACATCTTATGAATAAAGTATATTTTTTCAAATAAAAAAGAGGTGATGAAATGCCTGAAAACTAACCTTCCAGCTCAGTGAGCAAACTCACATCCAGAACCTCAACCTGAGCTACAAATCTTCTCAAAACTCGCTACTATGCCCTATGGTCTAAGATTCTCCCACAAGGTGAAACAGGCTCCCAGTATCTACTTTGTCATGCTCCCTTAAGAAGCTTATATTTCTCAATAAAATTTCTTTCTAAACTCCAGGGAAAATTTAGCCAAAATACTTCACCTCTTGTCATAAGAAAATCCTTCCTTACCGAGGATCGACTGTGTGAATCTTCCCTGGACATCCTGCAATGCCATTCTAATTTTCCTTTGGTAAGGGGAAGAAAACTGTTCACAGTATTTGAGCTGTGGAAATATTAATGCCTTACATAGTTTTAACAAGAGTTCCTTACTTTTGTACACCATTCCTATTGAAATAAAGCTCAATACTGCATTTGCCTTCACTATTATCTATTGTCCCATTCAACCCATTGGGGCTGTGTTAGCTTTCTGAAGGAACTAATCATCTTGTCCAACTCCCCTACCTGTTCCTATAAATGTCCTTACTTTTATTTTTCCTAATATTTCACATTTCAAAAGCTCTGCTTATCTAGGACAATGTTGGATAGGCTGTCTGAAGAGTTGAGAGTAATAGTGGTGAGCCAGTATCCATGAACTGTATGTAACCTAATGCTCTATTTTCAATGAGAAACAGGAGGAGCATTAGGATAGATAGATCCTTGAGACCCACCAGGGCTAACAGTGTAGAAAGGGGACACAAAGCCATTGTAGGTGATTCTCTGGTTATATTTCGATAAATAAGAATTGAGCCAGGAAGGCAAAGCCCCGTCCAACTGGGCAGCAGTGAACAGGTATTGGGCAAGGATGCTGTGGTTAACTATGTCAAAGGCTACAGATGGGTCAAGCAGAATTAGAATGGATTGTTGATGCTGGGGTGTCATTTGTGATTTTGATAAGAACCAATTTGGTGCTACGGCAAAGCTGGATGTAAATACGGTTAACAGTTATTTGATAAAGAAAGAAACAAGGGTGATATGTCCTCAAAGATGATGGGAACTGCAGATGCTGGAGAATCCAAGATAACAAAGTGTGGAGCTGGATGAACACAGCAGGCCAAGCAGCATCTCAGGAGCACAAAAGCTGACGTTTCGGGCCTGATGAAGGGTCTAGGCCTGAAACGTCAGCTTTTGTGCTCCTAAGATGATTTGTCTTTAATGTAGGTTTATTCAAAGTAGCCAATGTAGCAGCAGTGGAGTGTTGTGGCAAAATGGTAGTGTCTCTATCTCTGAGCCAGTAACCTCCAGGTTCAAGTCCCACCTCCTCCAGCGGTGCAAAATGATTTCACTAATCAGGTTAATTAGGAAATATCTACCTTGTATAACACAAGTTTGGGTGACTTTCCCCAGCCCACAAGCAGGTGGAATCTGGTTCTTCCATCTTTCTGCTCAGGGACACTATCACACACCCCTGCACAATTTCTTTTTATCATCACCAAATCACCCGTGTTACTAAATAAAAGAACAATTAATAAGCATTACACACCAGGAGCAGTGTAATAACAAATATAAGGGAGGAAGTGCATTTTTAGTGATATTTTCTAATCAACCTCTTTAGACATGTTATTACACACCTTTCGAGGAGCTGGGCCTTGAATCCAGGCATCCTGGCTCAAAGATGCCACCAAGAAAGCCTCAACACTTTTTTTTGTTTGTTTGTTTTATATCTAGAAATGCTCTTACACACAATCGAATTTTTTTTATCCCATTGCCTAATCATCAGTGGAATTTTTTCACTTATTAAATCATCCCTGTTTCCAAACTGAATAAGTTATGTGCAAAACATGTTAAGTGCAATGCAAACCATCAAAGGTGAGAATGAGGTAGGGAGGCGGGGGCGCTAAATTAAAAGGGAGTTAGAGAGGGAAATAAAGCACTCTTTCTGCTGACCTCTCTTTGAAGGTGAGAGTATTGGTGGACGCTGTGTGCTCCCTCCCCAAGGACACCCAACCCTCTTTTATATACAGTCCCTAATCTCTACCACTAGTATTAGCTGCTCTTATTCACAACTAGAGTGTTCACCTATACACACTCAATTGACAACATTTGTAACATTATAGATAGATTGGAGAGTTGGACAGAGAAATGGCAGATGAAGTTCAATCCAGGCAAATGCAAGGTGATGCATTTTGGAAGATCCAATTCAAGAGCAAAATTTACGGTAAATAGAAAAACCCTGGGGAAAGTTGATTCACAGAGAGATCTGGGTGTTCAGGTCCATTGTTCCCTTAAGGTGGCAACACAGGTCGATAGAGTGGTCAAGAAGGCATATGGCATGCTTCATTCATCGGACAGGGTATTGAGTACAAGAATTGGCAGGTCATGTTGCAGTTGTATAGGACTTTGGTTCGGCCACATTTGGAATACTGCGTACAATTCTGGTCACCACATTACCAAAAGGATGTGGATGCTTTGCAGTAGGTACAGAGGAGGTTCACCAGGATGTTGCCTGGTATTCAGGGCACTAGCTATGAAGAAAGGTTGAGTAGGTTAGGATTATTTACATTAGGAAGACAGAGGTTGGGGTTGACCTGATTGAGGTCTACAAAATCATGAGGGGTAGAGACAGGGTGGACAGCAAGAACCTTTTGCCCAGAATGGGGGACTCAATTACTTGGGGTCACGATTTCAAGGTGAGAGGGGAAAAGTTTAAGGGAGATATGTGTGGAAAGTTCTTTATGCAGAGGGTCGTGAGTGCCTGGAACATGTTGCCAGCGGAGGTGGTAGAGGTGGGCACGGTAGCATCATTTAAGAGTATCTAGACAGATACATGAATGGGCAGGGAGCAGAGGGATACAGATCCTTGGAAAATAGGCGACAGGTTAGACAGAGGATCTTGATCGGCGCAGGCTTGGAGGGCCGAAGGGCCTGTTCCTGTGCTGTAATTTTCTTTGTTCTTGTTCTTTGTAACATTAGCTTCTGAAGCCATACTGGAGCAATTCAAGCATGGAGCTCCTCGGAAGACAAGCATAGCTGTGAGAGGCAATGACACATTCAAAGATTCAATAAACATTGGTCTGGAAATGAAATGCCACCCTGATTTGCCAGCTACAAAATGAACTCTTAAGCATCCAGTGTGGGACTTGGGCCTTGTGCACAGGCTGCACGCTAGATTTCACAACTTCCTTCAACCAACTACTCTCCCACCAGCCAATCCCCGAACCCCATTGACCCCGACTCTTCAGCAGCAAATTGCTATGCAATCTGCAGCAGACATCTGAAGCCTACCAGGGCACTGCAAACGAAGCCCAAAGTCTGTATAACTCATTGCGCACAGCTAGTGCTGACCTTTCAACCTCTAGGCTACCATGTCTGACTCATCAGTGCTCTAAGACAGAGGGCTGTTGCAATTGCTTCTGCTGCTCATGTCTTTGTTGAATGCACATTATCAGCTTGTTTCTTAGGTCGGACTTTGACTTACTCAAGGCATGCCTCACTTCATTTTTCAATAAATAGTTTACTGGTCCCTCTTGATAAGCTGCAGGATTTGTTTTCCCATTTTTGTGGACAGAGCTATTAGTCACCAATTACAGTGATTTACGGCAATATTGTACACGTGCAATTAATCCAGCTGGCAGTCACAAGCCAGAGATCATTTCCCATGACAAAACTGAGCAGAAAACACAGCTTGCAGCAAACATTTCTGTGCTTGAGCACATCTCTGCATTCTATAAATGTCTACTTATATCATGCAATGGAAGACAGAGAAGGGAATTGCTGAGCATCTCTCTCATGGACTGTTAAAATTTATTTTACATCTAAACACTTCCCTCTTGGGCACTGGGCTGAAGGAAACATTGCATCTGAGGAGATGCATTGTCTTTGACCCTGTCTCTGCCCAAAAGGCCAAGCCCCAGTGGGTGGCACAGTGGCCCTGTGGTTAGCAGTGCTTTCTCACAGCACCAGGGACCTGGGTTTGATTCTAGACTTGGGTGACTGTCTGTGCGGAGTTTGCACATTCTCCCTGTGTCTGTGTGGGTTTTCCTTGGAATACTATAGTTTCTTTCACAGCCCAAAGATAGGTGGGTTAGGTGGCTTGGCCATGCTAAATTGCCTATGGGGTCCAGGGATGTGCAGGCTTGGTGGGTTAGTCTGATTAAAACCCTAAACACAGGGCTTTAAGGCAAGATGGGTAGCTTCATGGAGGGCCAGTGTGGTCTTGATAGACAGCACTGCACAGATTCTATGATTGCTCTTAATGGGTTAATGATTTAAAAATAAACCTGTGCATCTGAGCCCCTCACATTCTCCCCGTCTTAAATTCCTCCCAATTATCTGTGCCCTATTCCTGAGGACAGGAATGTGGTTTCATGGAACACTGCAATCACTCCTTATTTGTGAGAATGAACAGTTTTTCATTTGTTCAATCATTGGGTGCATCGCCGGTCTATTGGAAGATATTGAATCATTTAATTTTCACCTTGGAATGCATTCAGAGGAGAAAAAATTACAAAGAGATTTTGAAGTTTGAAGTTTGAAGAGATGTTGAGGTTTTCAAAATCATGAGGGGTTGCAACAAATTAGGTAGGGAGAAATCAGGTTGATAACCAGAGAATGTAATAAGAACTGCAGATGTTGGAGTCAGAGATGACACAGTGTGGAGCTGGAGGAACACAGCAGGCCAGGCGGCATTAGAGGAACAGGAAGTTGATGTTTTAGGTCTGAAGAAGGGTCCTGACCCGAAACATCAACTTTCCTGCTCCTCTGATGCTGCCTGGCCTGCTGTGTTCATCCAGCTCCACACTGTGTTATATCTGATAACCAGAGAAAGCTTATTTAATTAACAAAAGAACAAAATGGGAGATGAAAATGATATTTTCAAATCACAGCGAATTGTTATGATGGCATCAGAGGAGCAGGAAAGCTGACGTTTTGGGCCTAGACCCTTCTTCAGAATCCCTATATTTCTGAAGAAGGGTCTAGGCCCGAAACGTCAGATTTCCTGCTCCTCTGATGCTGCTTGGCCTGCTGTGTTCATCCAGCTCTACACCTTGTTATCTCAGATTCTCCAACATCTGCAGTTCCTACTATCTCTGAGTTGTTATGATGGGTAGTGTTGCAAAAAAGAGGGACCTGGCATGAATGCACATAATTCTTTGAAGTTTGTATCACATATGCACAGTGTGGTTAAAAAGGCATTTGGCATGCTTGTCTTCATTGATCATTCCTTTGAGTATAGATGTTTGGAAGTCATGTTGAGATTATACAGGACATTGGTCAGGCCTCTTCTGCTAAATTATGTGCAGTTCTGGTTTCCAGTTATTTAACAAGCAGAAGAGGGTTCAGAAGAGATTTACCAGGATGATGCTGAGTATGGAATGTTTGAGTTATAAGGGAAGGTTGGATAGGTTGGGGCTTTTTTCACTAGAATGTAAGAGATTGAGAGGCAACCTGATAGAAGTTTATAAATTAATAAGAGGCATAGATAGAGTCGTCATCCTTTCCTCAAATTGGGGGACTTCAAGACTAGGGGACACCATTTTTAAAGTGAGAGGAGAGAGGTTTAAAAAGGCATGAGGGGCAACTTTTTTTACACAGACGATGGTTTGTGTGTGGAATGAACTTCCTGAGGAAGTGGTGGATGTGGGTACAGATACAACATTTAAAAGACATTGGGATAACCACATGAATAGGAAATGTTTGGAGGGATATGGGTCAGGAACAGGCAAGTGGGACTAGTTTAGTTTGGGATTATGTTTGGCATGGATTGGTTGGACCAAAGGGTCTGTTTCCATGCTGTACGACTGTGACTCTATGACTGCACATGGAATACACTGTGTAAAAGGACAGTGGATGTAGATTCGACAGGAACTTTTTGGATATATTCTGGAAAAGGAACAATTTTCAGCACTGTGGGGAAGTAACAGAGGCCTGAGACAAATTGAACATCTCTTTCAATGAAGTAGCATGGACTGAATGAGCACCTTGGTGCTGTATAAATTCATGACGTTAAGTGTGCACACTTTCTGAAGTAAAAGTTAGTGGGAATTCTAGTTCACTATCTCCTTTCATCCCAACTCCAGTGATACCCTGATTAATGGGAGATTCTTTACTGCTACTCTGATAAAAGCATGTTGTTTTGGCACTGAGCAGCCAGGTGTTAGATGGGGTATAGTCCCTAAAACATTAGGTATGAAAGGAAAAGAATCCAGCACCTAATGACAGCAGTAAAGTGTCTCAAAACAGTTCACACAGTGGGCTAAAAGTTACTGAAGCTTTTAATACTTTCAAGATTGATACATCAGTGATGAGCCATTCATAGACGGCATTTGAGAAAGAGCAACTTAATTGTTAAAGTAATGGTATCATGCACAGGATGCGCCGTTTTACCTAAAATGACGATGATTACAATATTGACTCCACTTTAATACAACCTACTGGTTGTACAATTCTTTGAGATGTCCAAAGGTCACTATATAAAGGCAATATCTTCAATAAATTATTATGACTGACCCCTGGCGGCTCAAAGATGAAGTACTTCATAACGCTTCCTAGAAATTGGTAAGATTTGACTATCACTTCATTGTTGGCCTGGTTTTGGTGGCAATTCTGAATATCCCTACAATTGTCCATGGTGCTAGACAGGGAGCAACAGCCAACCAGATCCATTTCAAAGCTAACCATTCTTGTTGCTCCTCAATCACACCATCTCATTCCTTGTAAGCAACTTTGTCATAGAGTAATAGTCTCCTAGAGTCATACAGCACTGAAACAGACCTTTCAGCCAACTCATCCATGACAACCAGGTTTCCTAAACTGAACTTGACCCATTTACTGGCATTTGGCCTGCATCTCTCTCAACCTTTCCTATCCTGTACCTGTCTAAATGTCTTTTCAATGCTGTTATTGTACTCACCACTATCACTTCCTCTGGCAGTTTGTTCCATATACACACGACCTTCTGTGTGAAAAAAGTGCTTTTAAATCTTTGCCCTCTCACCTTAAATCTGTGCTCTTTGGTTTTGGACTCCTTTATCCTGGGGAAGAGAACTTAGCAATTCACCTTATCTACACCCTTCATGATTTAAAAAAACCTTTATAAGGTCAACTTCAGCCTCCTAAGCTCCAGGGAGAAAAGTCCTGGCCTATCCAACCTGTCCTCATAACTCAAACCCTCCAGTCTTGGTAACATCCTTCTAGATCTTTTTTGCGCCCTCTCCTGTTTAATAACATCCTTCCTATAGCAGGGCGGCCAAAATTATACGCAGTAATCCAAATGTGGCCTCACCAATATCTTGTACAGCTGTGACATCACACCTCAACTCCTGTACTTGATGCTCTAACTAATGAAGGTAAGCATGCCAAACGCCTTCTTCACTGCCCTGTCTACCTATGACACCACTTTCAAGGAACTACGTACCTGCACGACCAGGTCTCTGTTAGATAACCGCGCTTGGGCCTGACCATTAACTGTGTAAGTTCTGCCCTGGTTTGTCTTACCAAAATGCAACACCTTGCATTTATCTAAGTTGAACTCCATCTGCTACTCCTCGACCCACTGGCCAATTAATCAAGATCCCATTGTACTCTTAGAAAATCTTCTTAGCTGCCACTGTATGACAAATTTTGGTATCATCCGCAAACTTACCATCCAAGCCTCCTACGCTCTCATCCAGTTTACATAAATGATAAACAACAGTGGACCCAGCATCGATCCATGTGGCATACTGCTAGTCACAGGCATCCTGTCTAAACAACAATCTTCTGCTATCATTTCCCTCTGTCTCCTACCGGCAAGCCAATCTTATATCCAAATGGCTAGCTCCCCTGGATCCCATGTGACCTAACCTTAAGAACCAGTCTACCCTTGTCGAAGGCCTTGCTGAAGTCCATGTAGGCAATATCTACCACTCTGTCTTCATCTATCTTCTTGGTCACCTCTTCAAAAAACTTAATCAAGTCTGTGAGGCATGATTTTTCATGCACAAATCCATGCTGACTATCTCTAATCACTCTTTGCCATTCCAAACGCATATGGATCCCATCTGTCAGAATGCTGCCCAACACTGCTGGCATCAGGCTCACCGGTCTACAGATCCCTGGCTTTTACTTGCAACCTTTCTTAAAAAAGATACAACATTAGTCATCCTCCAGTCTTCTGACACCTCATCTGTGGCTATTAATGATTCAAATGTCTCTGCCTAGGGCCCCACAATTTCTTCCCTAGCTTCCCACAATGTTCTGGGATACATTTGATCAGGTCCCAGGAATTTATTTGCCTTTATGCATTTTAAGAACTCCAGCACCACCTCTTCTGTTATGTGGAATCTTTTCAAGACTTCGTTATTTATTTCCCTGAGTTCCTCAGCTTCCATTGTCTTACTCCACAGTAAATACTGAGGTGAAATATTCATTTAGTGTCTCAACCATTTCTTGTGGTTTCACACATAGAGGGCCTCTTTGATCTATAAGGGGCCCTATTCTCTGTCTAGTTACTCTGTTGTCCTTAATACATTTGTAGTATCTCCTCAAATCGTCCTTAACCTTATCTGCCAAAGCTATCTCATGCCCTATTTTTGTCCTCCTACTTCCCTCTTAAGTGTACCCCTGGACCCACTTTACTTCTCAGGGGATTCACTTGATCCCAGGTGTCTAGGCCTGGTATATGCCTCCTTCTTTTTCTCAACCAGAGTCTCTACATCGTTGGTCATCCAATGATCCCTACTCCTGCCAGCCTTGCCCTTCATGTAAAAAGGAAGATGTTGTCCATGAACTCTTATTGTTTCCATTTTGAATGCCTTCCATTTGCCAGATGTCCTTTTACCTATGAACGGCCTTTCCCAATTAGCTTTTGAAAATTTCTTTCTACTACCATCAAACTTCGCCTTTACCCAATTTAGAACTTTAATTTGTGGACCAGGATTATCCTTTTTCATAGTTATTTTAAAACTAATAGAATTATGGTTACTGGTCTCAAAATGATCCCCCAATGACACGTCAGTACCTTGCCCTGTCTTATTTCCCAAGAGGAGGTCAGGTTTTGCCCTTCTCTACTAGAGCCATCTATATATTGATTGAGAACATTTTCTTGAACACACTTAACAAATTCATCCTCATCCAAGCCCTTAACACTACGGCAGTCCCAGTCTATGTTTGGAAAGTTAAAATTATTACAACCTATTATTCCTATAACTATCTGCAATCTCCCAAATATTTGCTCCTCAATTTCCTGCTGACTATTAGGGGGGGCAATACTACAACCCCCTCAAAGTGATCTCATGCTCCCAAGAGGAGCTCGAACAGTTCATCCATTTCACCAACACCTTCCACCCCAACCTTCAGTTCACCTGGACCATCTCCAACACATTCCTTACCTTCCTGGACCTCTCTGTCTCCAACGCAGGCAACAACCTACAAACCGATGTCCATTTCAAGCACACCGACTCCCACAGTTACCCGGAATACACCTCATCCCACCCACCTTCCTGCAAAAATTCCATCCCATATTCCCAATTCCTTCACCTGCGCAGCATCTGCTCCCAAGATGAGGCATTCCACTCCCACACATCCCAGATGTCCTCGTTCTTCAAGGACTGCAACGTCCACCCCTGCAGTGGTCGAGAATGCCCTCAACCATGTCTCCCACATTTCCCACACCTCATGCCTCACATGTCGGCCCTGCAATAACCGCCAAAAGAGAATCCCCCTCATCCTCACATACCACCCTACCAACCTCCTGATACAACGCATCATCCTCTAACACTTCCGTCATCTACAATCCAACCCCACCACTAAAGACATTTTTCCAACCCCACCCTTGTCTGCCCTCTGGAGAGACCACTCTCTCCGTGACTCCCTTGTCTGCTCCACACTCCCCTCCAACCCCACTACACCCGGCACTTTTCCCTGCAACCGCAGGAAGTGCTACACTTGCCCCACACCTCCTCCCTCACCCCCATCCCAGGCCCCAAGATGACCTTCCACATCAAGCAGATGTTCACCTGCACATCCACCAGTGTGGTATACTGCATCTGCTGTACCCAGTGGTGCTTCCTCTACACTGGGGAAACCAAGTGGAGGCTTGGGGACCGCTTTGCAGAACACCTACACTCAGTTCATAATAAACAATTGCACCTCCCAGTCGCGCACCATTTCAACTCCCCCTCCCATTCCTTAGATGACATGTCCATCCTGGGCCTCCTACAGTGCCACACGATGCCACCCGTAGGTTGCAGGAACAGCAACTTATATTCCGCTTGGGAACCCTGCAGCCTAATGGTATCAATGTGGATTTCACCAACTTCAAAATCTCCCCCTCCCCCACCGCACCCCAAAACCAGCCCAGCTCATCCCCTCCCCCCATGGCATCACACAACCAGCCCAGCTCATCCCTGCCTCCCTAACCTGTTCTTCCTGTCACCTATCCCCTCCTCCCACCTCAAGCCGCACCTCCATTTCCTACCTACCAACCTCATCCCGCCCCCTTGACCTGTCCATCCTCCCCAGACTGACCTATCCCCTCCCCACCTCCCCACTCATACTCTCGTCTCCACCTATCTTGTCCTCTATCCTTCTTCAGTCTGCCTCCCCCCTCTCTCCCTATTTATTCCAGAACCCTCACCCCATCCCCCTCTCTGATGAAGGGTCTAAGCCTGAAACGTCAGCTTTTGTGCTCCTGAGATGCCGCTGGGCCTGCTGTGTTCATCCAGCCACACACTTTGTTACTTCCTTCCTATTTCCTCAGTTCAACCCACATAGCTTCACGGGATGATCCCCTGAAACTGGTAGGATTAGAACCCAGATCTTCTGGTTCAGAGATAGGAATACTACCGCTGCTCCACAAGAGCCTTTATCACACCATCTGGATTTTTATTCCACTTAGTGCTGTGGCAGGATTCAAACCTTATATTAACTTGGGCCTTTGAACTATGAGTCCAGTGATGTTACCACTACACCACCAACTCCCCTTAAAATTGGTGGCTAAGTTGATTTTTATACAAATGATAGGGTGGGTGAAGGGGGTATTGAGTTAATTGTAGGGCCCAAAGAAAACAGTTGAACTGACAAAGGAGTAGATATGATCGGGCTGGAAGGGTGAATAGCTGTTAATGAGGCATGTTGGTGACTAACTATGGGCTGTGTGTAATAGCAGACTATGTGATAACAAGTCCTGGTGGGTCAGGGTTGAGGTAAGGACAGGCCAAGCCTGAAAATTGTTGAACTTGATATTGAGTTTAGAAGACTGTAGAGATCCCAATCGGAACATGAGGTGCTGTTGTTCCAGCTTGCACTGAGTTTCACGGGAATATTGTATCAAGCCTTCGACAGAGATGTTGGCCAGCGAACAGGGTGGTGTGTTAAAGTGACAGGCAACTGGAAGATCGGGGTCTCTTTTGAGACAGTGTTTGCAGCTGCACATTACTGTCTAGTCATTTTTCCTGGGATCTGAATGAGTGGTTGGAAGGAATTTAGGATTGGGCCTAGTTAGGATTTCACTATAATTAATTAATATCCAACATCCAAGATTTTGGTTGTGGTTTTTACTTGAATCTCGACACTTTCATGCTGGTGTATTGTTTATAGTGATCACAAAGGAAAAACAGTAGTGCACTGCTATTGTGGATCTGTATCACTATATGTTTTGACTCTTTCAGAAGAAGAAGAAACTGGCAAAACTATGACTAGCACAGATCATATTTATAGAATTCCTGCAGTGTGGAAACAGGCCCTTCAACCCAACAAGCCTACACCAACTCCCAGAGCATCCCACCTGAGCCCAGCCCCCTGAAACCCACCTAATCTACACATCTCTGAACGCTATTGGCAATTTAGCATAGCCAACCCACCCTAATCTGCACATCTTTGAACTGTGGGAGGAAATCCACACAGACATGGGGAGAATATGCAAACTCCACACAGACAGTTGCCCACTGGAGGAATCAAACCCAGGTCCCTGGTGCTGTGAGGTAGCAGTGTTAACCACTGAGCCACCGTGCTGCCTGGAAAAAGTATAGAAACAGTATAAGAATTCGATCTATAGAAATTTGCAGCATTAATCTGTAGGTCCCAAGATTAGCTATTGTGAGAACGCAATAAAAGATTTTTAAAACACATAACATTTTGAATCCAAAACTTTTTGAAATGTTTATTATGGAATACTGTACAGCTTGTTTAATTAGTAACTGCGAAGCCAAGAACTATTTCTCATGGTTTTAGATTATGAAGAAGGGTCCAAACCTGAAACATCAGCTTTCCTGCTCCTCTGATGCTGCCTGGCTTGCTGTGTTCAGCCAGCTCTGCACTGTGTTATCTCTGACTCCAGCATGGGCAGTTCTTACTATCTCTAAGAAACTATGACTGCTCTAGTTGTTAACTCGTTGGGATTATTTGCTCTTTTACTAATTGTACTCAAACTTATACTAAACTACAGTGTCAAGGTAAGGAGCAGGAGATCTGGAGAGGATAGGAGGTAAAGCATTTTCACCCAGAGATGGTGGGTGTCTGAAACTCTCTGCCTAAAAGGCAGGAAACCTCAAGAAATGAAATCACGACTTGAAAAGCCGCAGAATACTAGGCTGCGGGCCAAGTGCTGGTAAATGGAAACTTGATGACTGATGCTGACATGATGGGCTGAAGGGCCCTTCCCCATGCTGTAAAAATGGTTCTATCAGGTTGAAGCCAGCACCAACATTCATTGTTATCCCACTTGGTACGAAGGTGGATTCAGGCACGTAACCTTTTTATTTCTCTTCTCTCCCAGTTTGGAGTCACATGCTGTGTTGTAACGTACTCTGAGAGAAACTCTATTAAACAACCTGCTGACAGACCCTGAGTGATTATTGTGGAATGTGCACTGAAAATTCTCTTCACTCGTTCCCGCCACCTTCCCCTCCCCCTTCCTCCTCCAATCATGCCACGGCCTTGACTACAATGAAAGTGCCACATTGTACCTACAGGTTCCCACCGAGCTGGGTGGGGTTGTAGGGAATCAGCCACACACTCCACAAAAGGGAGTCACATTCCTCTCAGCATTCAGTACTAAATGTTCCAAATGAACAAGGACAACAGCTCAGGCAAAGCGAGCACGGTAAGTGCTAGACAATGAGTGCCAATCAGCTCCTGTAGTCTCTCCAAAGAGGTTTAAGTGCTGGGCCTATCATTAATAGATAAAATTGAGGGGTGGAAAGAAATGCTGGGAGGTTTGCTCTCAATGTGCTATTTTATACTTTATCTCTTTCTAAGAGAAAAAATGATTTCCTCCAGCGGTAACTGTGTGAAAAATGCTTCCCTTAAAGGCACACTGTTCTACATTTATTACACAGAATTTACAGCACAGAAACAAAACATTAGGTGCAGCAGGTTTATCTGAAAGGTTAATGCTTCACATGAGCCTCCATCTTCTTCCAACTCAATAAGTATATCATTTTATTCATTTCTCTTTCATGTTCTCACTAATTTTACATTGACTCCAGAGGTCTGATGCTAGTTTAAGCTCTCCTTGGGTCGCACAGCACCTCAGTGGTTAGCACTGCTGTCTCACAGTGCTAGGGACCCAGGTTCAATTCCACCTTTGGGCAACTGTCTGTGTGCAGTTTGCGCATTCTCCCCATTTCTGTGTGGGTTTCATCCAGGTGCTCTGGTTTCCTCCCACAGTCCAAAAATGTGAAGGCTAGGGTGGATTGGCATTTGGACATAGTTTCCAGGGATAGGCAGCCTGGGTAGGCTAGCCATTGGAGATGCAGGGCTACAGGGGGTGGGGCGGTTCTGGGTGGGATGCCCTTTAGATGTTGGTATGGGCTGAAAGCCCTGTTTCCACGCTGCAGGGATTCTATGAATTAGACCGTATGGAGTAGTCAGCCCTGATTATTTAATGGAATTTGATCTCACTTTTGACTGACAAGCAATTTTGCGGCCTTGGCAGCATCTGTGAAGAGAAAATTAGAGATGCTTTGAGGAAGGGTCACCGGACCCGGAATGCTAACTCTGCTTTTTTTCTTTACAGATGCTGCCAGACCTGCTGAGCTTTTCCAGCAACTTCTGTTTTTGTTCCTGACTTACAGCATCTGCAGTTCTTTTGGATTTTAATTTTACTGCCTTTGTAGATGTAACTCTCCAGCCTCGGGGCACAGGCTTTTAATCTTTTCAGTCTGGGGGCTCATTGTCACCTCCAATTGGGGTGAAGACTTCATGAGCTGATTGTCATACTTGCCACCATGTACTAAGGGGTTTCTACAATGTGGTTCGCGAGCTGAGAATTTGTGCATGTGTACACATAGCTCCCTTTTCATTAATTCATTGGAAGTGAGTTAATTCAAGAAGAGCCAGCAGCAGAGCTTTAACCATAATAAAGATTACTGTTACAAAGCTCTGTATGAAGTACCTTAGTAAAAGTAACCAAGTTATTAACTGAATATGTACAAGGGTAAAATGCAGATAAAGATAAAATAAACTTATAAAGTTGAATTTCAAATGAGCTCATCTGATGTTGGAGGTTGCAGTGAAGTATAGTTTCCTGGAGAGAAGGTTTGAGGCTGACATACCATGCTCAGCAGCTGTGATGGTTTTTGTAGCTGAGTAGTCCAAGTTTGCTTTAGTAGGCAGACTCAGTGGGTGGAGTAAAAAATTCCTTTTCCTTACTGGTTCTGCAGGAGTGATGCCTGGATTCCTTTTCGGCAGAATAGGAACGAATTCTCATCTGCTTCCTCTGTAACTCCTGGTGTCAGAGAAAATGTCACTCTCATGTGCTGTCCACAATTACTTCAGCTGAGAGCTGTGGCCTAGAATTGATTTCACAGGTTCTCCTGATTTCTCCCCTCAAGATTGCTGGCCAGATTTCATACAGTCAAAACTGAGAACGGCTCCTACATTATTCTAATGAGTCATTGATTCAAAGAAAAGTCAAGGAAGTCAATCAAGCCAGAATCCCTTTGAACTATCTTCCTAACTCCTTGCTGTTATGAAAGTCGGTATGATTTTTTCAATCTTTAGAGGATTCAACTGAGTTGCCTGAGGCTCACTGAATCCCAAATGTCTTTTGTGATCTTATATGAGTTAAGTACAGTCTGGCTCCACCAACTGGATGATCGCAGTTGAATACATAAGAGAAGTAAAGTGACTTTTGGTAGCCATGTTTAAAAAGTTTCTTTGTGTCAATTTTATAAGGAGTTTGCAGGTTGTTACAAAACTTATAGTATCAAAACTTACATGTTTGTGACAGTCACCAGAATTGA
The DNA here is from genome assembly GCF_030684315.1 of Stegostoma tigrinum. Classification (NCBI taxonomy): domain Eukaryota; kingdom Metazoa; phylum Chordata; class Chondrichthyes; order Orectolobiformes; family Stegostomatidae; genus Stegostoma; species Stegostoma tigrinum. Next base: position 9,354,162 of record NC_081373.1, read on the forward strand.
GACCTGTTGCATCTGCTGTGCTCCCTATTTCCCCGGTTCAAACTTCCTTGAGCTTCACAATGTTGCCTCTCCCTATCTTAGTAAGCTTTCTCAGTTCTACAATATCGCAGAACTCTTATTCCTTTTGTGTACCTTTCCAACTTTGCTCACCTCATCAATGTCTGTTGCGCCGTCAGCCACCAAACTTTCATGCTTTGAAATTTCCTGTCTAAATTTCATTATCTCCATTCATCCTCCATTAACACGCTTTTTAAAATGTACCAAGTTTGAAAGTTTATGGTTTATCCATGTCAGTACAGAAGTGAATGTCCTCTTGATATTTGACAAGGAAGGCAGAATGAACTTATCCTTGTGTTTTGTGGAGTCTGTTTCATTGGCAGCAGATATCAAGAATTAGTAAACAGTGTGCCCACAATTACCAACAAGCTGATTGGTGTAAATTTGGAAAATTACCCTGCTAAAAAAAAAGTGAGCTTTTGATACAAAGGATCAGTTGCAACTACAAGAAGGGCAACTGGGAATATATTTCTCAAAAGAGGGATCAACTCAGATGGTCCATTCCAGAACTCCCATGTGTAATTTCCTGATTGGCGACCCCAATCCCTGTTGGAGGTAGTAAATCCTTCTGTACTTGTTTCTCATTTGTGAGTGTTGCTGTCTAGGACAGTGTGTATTACCCTTGAAAAGGCAATGTTGGGCTTTCCTCTTGAGCCCCTGCAATCTGTTTGTTTTTATTCATTTGTGGGACATAGGCATTGCTGATTGGGCCAGCATTTATTGTCAGTCCCCAGCAGCCCTTCAGAAGGCGGTAGTGAGCCACCTTCTTGAGCTGCTGTAGACCATGTGCTGTTGCTAGATCCAGAATGCTCTTAGGGAGGGAATTCCAGGTCACTGACCCAGCACCTTATTTCCAAGTCAGGATGAAGACAGGACTCACACCATACGAGGTTATAGTCCAACAGGTTTAACTGAAATCACAAGCTATAAATCACAATTTATAGACAGACAGAGATCAAGGGCAGAGAGACCAAAAGATCGTATAAATGGTGCGAGTAGAGTGTTGAATAATAAGTTCTTACAGGTGATCTGAAGTATTAGATGGTGTGAGTAAAGTGCCAATAGCTGAGTAACAAGCAAAGGGATTGTGCTCCTGAGATGCTGCTTGGCCTGCTGTGTTCATCCAGCTTCACACTTTGTTACCAAGGGATGGCATATAACCTGTTTAAATGAGACAGAGAGATAATTGCAAAAATTAAATATGAGGTGGTGCTGGAGACAAACCAAATGACTGCTTTAACATAATAGGTATAAGAGTCGCATGCTGAGTAATAAGTAATCCAAAACGGTACAAACTAATTATGGTAGAGATATCATAAAAAATTACCCAGGTGATAGTGACAAAACAGGACAGTAAGGAAGACTTTACAGAATCACAACAGTGGGTGGGGTCACGTGTGGCATGATGTGAATCCAAGATCATGGCTGAGACTGTCTTCATGAGTATGCAACTTGGTTATCAGTTTCTGTTCAACCATTCTGCATTGTTGTGTATCTCAAAGGCCACCTTGGAGGACACTTACCCAAAGATTGGAGGCTGAATGTTCTGCTGAAGTGTTCTCAAGCTGGGAGCGAACATTTCTGTCTGGTGAATGTTGTGCGGTGTCCATTCGTCCCTTTTTGTAGCGTCTGCATGGTCTCACCAATATACCATGTTTTGGGGCATCCTTGCCTGCAGCACATGAGATAGAAAATATTGGATGAGTCACCTAAGTATCTGATGTGTACGTGGAGGGTGGTGTTCCTGGGTGTGATGGTGGTGTCCATGTCGATTATTGGACATGTCTTGCAGAGGTTGCATGGCAGGGTTGCGTGGTGTTGTGGTCAATGTTCCCCCGGAGCCTGGGTAATTGCTGCGAGCAATGGGCCTGTTTAAGGTTTGGCGGTTGTTTGAAGGTGAGAAGTAAACATGTAGGGATGATCTTGGTGAGATGCTTGATGTCATCGTTGACATTTTGAAGGCTGCAAAGAACATGGCATAGACCCAATGCATACGACTCTTATATCTATCATGCTATTCCAGTCATTTAGTTTGTCTCCAGCACCATCTTACTTTTAATCTTTTGTAATTATCTCTCTGCCTCATTTTATCAGATTATAGGTCATCCCTTCGCTTGTTTTTAAGCTGTTGATATTTTACTCTCACCATCTAATACTTTGAATCACCTGCAGGGACTAATTATTCAGCACTCTACTCACACCATTTGTATGGTCTTTTGATCTCTCTGCACTTGATCTCTTTGCCCATAAATTCTGTGTTTTGTCTGCTCTTCTCTCACTTCACCCGATGAAGGAGCAATTCTCCAAAAGCTTGTGATTTCGAATGAACCTGTTGGACTATAACCTGGTGTCATGTGACTTCTGACTTTGACCACTCTAGTCCAACACTGACACGTCCACATCAAGTCAAGATAGTGAGTGGCTTGGAAAGGAACTTGCAGGTGATGGTGTTCTCATGCATTTTCTGCCCCTTGTCCTTCTAGACGTAAGTGGTTGTGTGTTTGGACAGTGTTATTGGTGGTGACAATATGCTCTTGAGTTGGGAATTCCAGGGTTTAGAACCAGCAACAATAAACAAAGGACTGATATGTGTCCCAGATAGGTTGATATACAAAAGGAACTCAGAGGCAATGGCTCCCTATGCATCTGTTGTCCTTATCTTCCTAGAAGGCAGAGTCTGCATTTTTGGGAAAGTGCTCATAGAAGGTTATACCCAAAGACCTTTCCTGCTCTGAAATATTTCTTTTTACATAACATTATGGCACGTCATTCCTACTATCACATCAAAAGAAGATTGACAACCATACTTAATACAATACAATATTTACAATACAATATATACAAATACTTAACCATACAATACTTAATCTTCGATTACTTTTAATCAGAGAAGAATTCTGATTTACCTATGACTTGGTTCGTTGCAAAGAGAAGCTTTGGGTCAGATTGATCCAGCCAGTGAGACTGTTATAATCTCTGATTCTTGCATTCCCTGGCTGTTAGACTGATGAATGCACAAAGCACACTTCTGTTTGAGCTTGAAAGTACAAAGATAAAAGAAAATAAAAAGAAATGACTTGGAACCTTCATATCTGCCAAGGCAGCAAACCACACTGGTGGTAGGTACTTGTGGTGGCAATGAATTTCTTCTTCCTCCCTAGTCCAAGGTCTCCAGCTGGCTTCAATTGACCTTATTGTATAAAGACAGTGGCTGTGCAGCAACATAATTGCTGTTGGCTATTTTCTCATCCTGCACCCATCCACCCCCACACCCCAATGTGTTTCCTTGTCTTTCTGAATGTATTAATTCAGGCTGGGGAATGGAGATGAGTCCTTGGGCCTTGAACTAACAATCATCATTCAATTATGGGAAAGGCAGTGAGGATCGACAAACCACATAACTCCGAAGGATATCACAGCCAAGCCTGATCCAGTGATGGCACTCCTTTCCCCAGTTCAAGTATTGGGATCCACCAAGTTCGTTTTTGAGTAACTGGTTAATTTAAACTCAACCTAGTCATCGAGATAATGAAGCTAACAAATAGCACTTGAAGATAGAGGGTCGCCGTTGTATCAATGCTCTTTGATCTGAGTCAGAAGGTTGTGCATTATACACCTCAATGCAAGTTTCACTGAAGTGCAGTACTGAAGGATGCCTGTATTCACCCCGGTGCAGTCCCGAGCGTTGCCTGTATTTACTCCGGTGCAGTACTGAAGGATGCCTGTATCCATTCCAGTGAAGTACTGAAGGATGCCTGTATTCACCCCGGTGCAGTACTGAAGGATGCCTGTATTCACCCCGGTGCAGTCCCGAGCGTTGCCTGTATTCACCCCGGTGCAGTACCGAATGTTGTCTGTATTCACCCCGGTGCAGTACTAAATGTTGCCTGGATCCTCTCATTTTAATACTGAAGGATGCCTGTATTCACTCTGGTGCAGTACTGAAGGATGCCTGTGTTCACCCCGGTGCAGTCCCGAGCGTTGCCTGTATTTACTCCGGTGCAGTACTGAAGGATGCCTGTATTCACCCTGGTGCAGTACTGAAGGATGCCTGTATTCACCCCGGTGCAGTCCCGAGCGTTGCCTGTATTTACTCCGGTGCAGTACTGAAGGATGCCTGTATCCATTCCAGTGAAGTACTGAAGGATGCCTGTATTCACCCCGGTGCAGTACTGAAGGATGCCTGTATTCACCCCGGTGCAGTACTGAAGGATGCCTGTATCCATTCCAGTGAAGTACTGAAGGATGCCAGTGTTCACCCCGGTGCAGTACTGAAGGATGCCTGTATTCACCCCGGTGCAGTACCGAATGTTGTCTGTATTCACCCCGGTGCAGTACAAAATGTTGTCTGTATTCACCCCGGTGCAGTACTAAATGTTGCCTGGATCCTCTCATTTTAATACTGAAGGATGCCTGTATTCACCCCGGTGCAGTCCCGAGCGTTGCCTGTATTTACTCCGGTGCAGTACTGAAGGATGCCTGTATTCACCCCGGTGCAGTACTGAAGGATGCCTGCATTCACCCCGGTGCAGTCCCGAGTGTTGCCTGTATTCACCCCGGTGCAGTACTGAAGGATGCCTGTATTCACCCTGGTGCAGTCCCGAATGTTGTCTGTATTCACCCCGGTGCAGTACTAAATGTTGCCTGGATCCTCTCATTTTAATACTGAAGGATGCCTGTATTCACTCTGGTGCAGTACTGAACATTGCCTGTATCCATTCCAGTGCAGTTTTCCAGGACTGTCTGTGTCTTCTCCAGTGCAAAATTGAAGGAGACCCAGCATCCATTCCAATGCAATATTGAAGGGGAGCCTGTAGCCACCCCAATGCTGTACTGAAGGACAGTCCATATCCTCCACAGTGCTGTACCAAAGGAACACTGCATTATTAGATGTAGCGTCTCACAAATGGGGTGTTTTTCTGAAGATCCGAGTCCTCTTCAGGTGGGTGGAAATATCCCATGGCACTACTTCAAGGCTCAGGAGTTTTCTTGGTGTTGTGGCCAATGTTTATCATGCAACCAAACAGCAGATTTTCAGGCCATTTTATCACGCAGCTGATTGTTGAGCCTTTACACAGGTTGGCTGTAACTTTTCTACAAAACGAGCAGTCATTGCACTTCAAAAGCAATTCATTGGCTGAAAAATGCTTTTGGCTGATCCAATGATGTGAGAAGCTTGACGTGAATGAAAGCCCCTTCTTATACAGTAGCTTTTAATGTCAAAACATCTCAAAGCCTTTCAGACAGAATAAATTACTCTTGGACTGCAGTGTGTTATGTAGTTTAGGCCAATTCAGAATCCATTCTATGCCAGTAATGTTCCAACCTGGATGAGATGAATGACTAATTTAGCAAAAGGGAAAAAAGAAATATTTCTTTTAAACAGCATCAATCATGACCTCAGCCTGTTCCAAAGAGGTTTACTGTCAGTGAAGTAGTTTTGAAGTGTAATCTCTGTTATGATGTAGGAAACATGGCAGACAATTTGTACACAGCAAGCTCCCACAATCCAATGACTTCTACCCATCTAGAGAACGGGGCAGCAATTGGATCAAAACATCATGGCAAATTGTCTGCCATGTTTCCTATATGATAATGGTGACTACATTTCAAAAGTACTTCAGTGATGGCAAACCACTGGGAGCTCTACTCCAAGTCAGACACCATTCTAACTTGGAAATACATTCGGTTGTTTCTTCGGCATCTCTGGGTCCAATAGAACTTCCCACCCAACAGCATTGTAGATGTGACTACACCACACACAGACCGCAACCATTCAAGAAGGTGGTTCACCACCATCTTTTCAAGGGTAATTAGGAATTGGCAATAAATACTAACCTTGCCAGTGATGCCCACATCCTATGAATGAATATGTTTTTTTTAGAAAAGACCTGCCGTGCAGTAATGTGATATTGGTTAAAGAATAAATATTGACCAGGACGTGAGGGCAAACTCCCCTGCCCTTTTTCAAAATAGCACCATGGAATGTTTAAGAACATCCACCTGAGAAGGCAAATATTACAACCTCAGTTTAAAGCTTCATCTGAAAAAAACACAACGCTTTCAATGCTGCAGCACTGAAGTATTAAGCCTAGACATCGTGTCCAGATCTCAAGTGGAAAGTGCGAATCCAACATGTGACTCAGTGAGGAGAACCAACTGAGCCAGAGATGATCTGTTTCAGACAGACAACAGAACCCTATCATGTCATCACAGTTGAAACATGGTCTCCTGAGGCAATCGCCCTTTGTTAAAGCGTGATCACCATACTCAATAAATATTGATTCAGGTACCTAACAAGATCTGAGGTGCAAAGGTAAAATCACCATCATTTTACCAGTCCATAGGCTTCTCTCCCATTAGAGAGGGATGGCTGATTGTGGTTTAACCTGAGAATCACCACACTTCAGGTAAGGTGGGAAGTACAGAAGGCCAGTGCTTCATGATTAACAATCAGGGCAGAAATTAAACCCACACTGTTGATCTCTCCCTGCATCACAAACCAGCTACCCAGCTAAACATCCCCCTCTGAGGTGTAACTGAATCAGTTGAATGTAAAGTAGAAGCAGATTTGGCCTCATGGCTGTCAAGTTTAGAGGACAATGGAAACTGACCTTGGAGTCACTATCAAGTGAGATAAACAGGTAGAAATCAATCGAAAGGTTGCATAAACATAAGATATTGAAAGATCTGTTGAGCATTTCCAGCATTTTTACTCTTTATTTCAGATTGCCACATATGCAGTATTTTGCACTCAGTTTAGGTGTTGCATGAGTGCTGTTACATGCCCTGTTCAATACTCACGGATTCGATATTGGACAAGGTGTGTTACAGGCTATGTGCTTTTACTAAAGTTAGATTACTGCCCATCCTTCTCAAAAATGGAGGTCATTAGCTTGGACAAGGATTCCAACCTTTGGCTCATGTTACCCTTGTGGGTTGGGAGACTCATCCAGAATGTCTTCAGGAGGATAAGTGCATTGAGTATGTTCTCAGCAGTGTGGGTTGCATATGGAAGGAACAGACGTGATAGCACTCTCATCAGACAGTCATTCCCTGTCACCCATCGGAAAATCGCAATATCTACTTTGGCACAAACACGGAAAATGTTGGAGAAACTCGGCAGATCTGGCAACATCTGCGAAGTGAGAAACAGAGTTAATGTTTAGTATGACTCTTTCGCCGAATGGATGTATTTTATCGTCTTATTTAAGATACATATCTGCTGATATATTTCCATGTGCAGCTAAGTCTCAGAAAATAGAGATTGTTTACTCTGGAAAAAGGAAGGGTGAGGGGTGACATAATTGAAATCTTTCGAATGACGTAAGGATTTGATAGGGTAGATGTGAAGAAGGTGTTTATTTTCCTTCTGGGAGTCTGAAACTAGAGGTGATTAAGAGAAAATACCTACCAAGTATTCAGGAGAACTTCTTTACCAACAGAGAATATGGAACTTGTTATCACAAGGCTTAGTTTAGGTTAGCAGCAAAGATACATTACACATGAAAGTAGAAAGTTAAAAGACATAAGGTTCATGTGGAGCATAAACATCAGGATGGACCAGTTGATTTTGAATGGGCTAGTGTTGTGATGTAAACACAGCATTATAACTAATGTCTTGTACATAAATCTGTAAACACAAACTGAAATGGACAGGGTGATGTCCTGCCATTGACTACAGAACTGGGTGTGAAACTTAACTTGTGATCTAAGATGAAGATCATCTGTAAAGAAATGTAAATGAGGATATGGTATTTGCTTAATGTCTGTCTGTAGATCCACAGAAACAAGGCCTGATGTCTAATACTAAGACTTGCGGTATTTGAACTAAAGGCAATTTAAGGATTTATTAAGTAGCGCAATCATCTTCAATTAAGTATATTTTTGTTGGAAAGGAAAATGGCAAATACGTCGGCACCTTATTGAACAAATAAAGCATGTTGTACCATAGTCATATGGACATGAAAGCCAAATAAATAAATCAAACCAATGAATTAGGCGTTCACACAGTCTGCGTCTACTAGTTAGACACTTCAGACTTTGTAACCCATGAAATGGAGATGCTTCAAGCCATTTCTTCTCTTTACTTTCCATTTCTGTAATCCCTGTGGGAAGTACAAGGCAACTCTTAACAAGCAGAGAAGACACTGACCACAGAAAGTTTCTGTTTAAGTTGTGAGTTAATGCTGTTTAGATGGTAGCACATCAGGTAAAATGGGACAGACTGGTAATGTCACTGGACTAGTAATCCACTTGCCCAGATTAACGTCTTGGGGACATGGGTTTGAATCCCATCATGGCAATGAATGGAATTTAAAGTTAACTAACAGATCTGAAGTTTAAGGTTAGACTCAGTAATAGTGGCCATGATAATTATCAAGTTTTGTTGTAAAAATTCATCTGATTCATTAATGTCCCTTACAGAAGGAAATCTGAAGTCCTTGCCTGGTATAGTCCACATGTGGCTCCACACTCACAGCCTTGTAGATGACTTTGTAGTTGCCCTCTGAAAATGCCAAACAAGCCACTCAGTTCAAGGGAATGGGCAACAAATGCTGACCCTGCCATGACACTCACATCCCAATGAAAGATTGAAGAAGACTATAACTTGCAGCTAACAGTAAAAACAAATCTGACTGATCTTGTGGTTAACTGTGACTCATTAAAAGGTAGCTTTCATTTCAGTGATGACTTAGCAATGTGGCTGGTGATCTTCATACATTAAGAATCATGGGCAGACCACCCTTGAGAAACTGCAAATGCAACACGGAATCTACGTCATTGTAGGAAGGAGAATGTAATGGAGGAAAGGAACTGCATTGATTTGAAGATCTGGTTTCGAGTTAAGTGAGAGTAACAGGAGTTATCATAAAAGTTGGGAAGGTAATACCCAATTTTACAAGCTGGGCCGTGGTTTGGAGGTGCTGATTTTCCAACCATTGTGGAATAATCCATTAACCTGATTGTTGCCCATTTGGCATCAATGAGCTTCAAATCAGTGAGGACTACCCTCCTCTGGTCACCCACTCTTCCAAATTACTGCTCTCCACCATATATCACACTTGTTCAGATCATTAGCATCCCCTGGATCACCCAGTCCTACAGATTACTGTCCTCCACTGGCTCATAACTCAGGATTGTTGAAGGTGGAAATTTTCCTGTGACTTCAACAGTCAGGACATGAGAGGAAGGACAAAATATTTTGGAGGAATAGGGAAGTATATTCATGAGAAGGATGCCAGTTGCAATTATAGAGAGACACAGGCAGTAAGCTATAGATGGTGATGGATATAAGCCATTAATCAAGAGGCCCAAGTAATACTCTGGGGACCTAGATTCAAATCGTGCCATAGTGAATTCAACAAAAATCTGGAATTAAGAGCCTAATTATGACCAGTCCAGATTATTGTTTAAAAGCCGCCTGCTTCACTAATGCTCTTTACCGAAGCAGATGGGATTTTAACATTAATTTGCAATGGTCATAAAACTGCTGTCCAAGAAGGGTCGTGACCCAAGACATTAGCTTTCCTGTTCCTCTGATGCTGCCTGGCCTGCTGTGTTCCTCCAGCTCCACACTGCGTTATCTGCTGTCCTTACTTGGTCTGGCCAACATGTGACTCCTGCAATGTGGTTGACTCTGAACTGTCCTCTTAGCAATAAATGCTGACCCAGCCAGCAGTGTTCACATGCCACGAATGAATAAAAAAAACTTCAGTCAGAATATACAGGGGAGAAAAGACTGGAAGGATGTGTCAATAGGAAGAAAGAATGGGAGGAGGATTTGTGGAACATACATACTCACATGGACCAAAAAAATGCTGAAGGGCCTTTTTCTTAAAGTAAAGGTATCATGGCATATGGCATCACTGGCAGGGCCAAAATGCCCATCCCTATGTGACCTGGAGAAGTTGGTGCACTACCTTCTTCAACCACTGCTGTGTTTGGCATGTATGGACATCCGCAGTGCTGCTAAGATGCAATTTTGGGACAACAAGTGGTGATATAGTTCCAAGTCAGGATGGTATGTGACTTGTGAATTTGAAGGTGGTGATGTTTCTGTATAACTGCTGTCCTTTTCACTCTTGACTGTAGTGGTTGTAGGTTTAGAAAGTGATGTTGGAGGTTGCGTTGCTGGAGAGTTTCTTGTAGATGGTAGACATTACAGCCACCGTGCCTTTGTGGTGCCAATTGAACTTCTTGGTTCTGGATGGAGTCAGGCTTTTTGATCCTAATTGGAGCTACACCTATTTCAGCAAGTGTTTAATATTCCATCACATTGCTGATTGTGCCTTGTCAGTGGTTAGCTCAGTTGGCTGGACGACTTGCTTGCAATGTTGAGTAATACCAAAAGTGCAGATTCAATTTCTACAGTGGCTCAAGTTTATCATGAAGGTCTCTCCTTCCCAACCCCTCCCTCTGCCTGAGATGTGGTGACCCTCAGGTTAATCCACCAGTCATCTCTATGTAATGAGAAAGCACCCCTACGGTCTGAGGAGCTATGGTGAAGTTATAGGTGGTGGATAGGCAATGGGGAGACAGGGGATAAGTTCCTCCCCATAGAGTTCCTAGGCTCTGATATGCCCTTGTAAACATGTTTTCTGGTTAATAGGAATCCCCCAGGATGTTGATAGTGGGAGATTCAGCAATGATAATGCTGTTGAATGTCATGCGGAGACGATCAATGCCTGGCACTTGTGTGGCATATTTGTTACTTGCCATTTATCAATGCAAGCCTGAATGTTCTTCAGCCCCAAGTGTATATCAACATGGGCTGCTTCATTATCTGAGGAATTTCAAAAGATACTAAACATCATGCAAACATCAGTGAGTATCCCCAGTTCTGACCCTATGATGGAGGGTCGGTTATTGATGAATGAGTTGAACATTGAGTTGGTCTAGGACACTACTTTGAGGAATTCCTGCTGAGATGTCCTGAAGCTGAGATGATTGACTTCCAAAAATTGCAACCATTTTCCTTTGTGCCAGGTATGGCTCCAACTATTGAAGAACTTGCCCCCCATTCCAATTGACTCCAATTTTACTCTGGCTCCTTGATGCTATATTCAATCAAGTACCACCTTCATGTCCAGCGTGGTCACTCTCACCTTACCTCTGGAATTCAGCTCTTCTGTTCATCTTCGGATCAAGGATGTAATGAGATCAGGAGTTGTGTGACCCTGGGGAACACAAACTGAGCATCAATCGGTAGGTTACTGCGAAGCAAAGTGTAAAACAAGTTTTTTCTTCATCAATGACCTTCCCACCATCATAAGGTTCAGAAATGGAATGTTCACTGATAATTGTTAAGTTCACATAATTTGAAACTTTTCAAATGCTGAAGCAATCCAAATGCCGCAAGATCTGGACAATACCCAGGCCTGGTTGACAATGGCAATAACATCAAGTTACTAGATAATGACCATCTCAAATAAGAAACAATTTAACCATCATCCCTTTACCTTCAATGGCATTGTCATCAGTGAATACCCTACTATTAACATTCTGGGGATTACCATTGACCAGAAACTGATCTAGACTGGCCATTTCAATACAGTGGCTACAAGAGCAGGTCAGAGAATTGGAATCCTGCAGCAAATAACTCACCTCTTGACTCCCCAAACTTTGTCCATCGTCTAAAGGCACAAGTCAGGAGTATTTTGGAATACTCCCCAGTTGCCCGGATGAGCACAGTTCCAACAACACTCAAGAAGCATGATACCATTCAGAACAAAACAGCCTGCTTGTTTAACACCACATCCGTAAATACTCACTCCTTCCACCACCAACGCTCAGTAGTAGCAGTGTATAAAATTTATAAGATGCACTGCAAAAATTTACCAGAGCTCCTTAGACAGGACTTCCAAACCAACAACTGCTTCCAGGTCAACAACTCATTTTAGGTATGCTTAGTGCTGCAGAGGGAGGGGGTCGGATGCTCTCTTGCACTAATCATTGAAACAGGGTTGGTCACCCATCCTGTAAAGTGAAAAGATGCCCTAATCACAGTCGTGATTGAACAGAATTCTGCTGCTAATGGCCCACAGGCTCTCTGAAACACCCAGTAACAATTTTCTAGATCTGTTCGAAGCCTTAGTTCCACAAAATATAATGGAGGATATCCTCAATGTGAAGCTGAAATTTGGTCTCCCTAAGAACTGAGCAGTAGTCACTCCTACTGATTCTGTCATGAACACATGCATCTGTGACAGTTGGATGAGCAGGGATGAGGACTGGTAAGGTTTTTCCTAATGTTGACTCGCTCACCACCTGCTGCAAATGTAGTCAAGCAGCTATGCCCTTTGGGACTCGACCAGCTTGGTCAGTAGCAGTGATACCAACCATTCTTGGTGGTGAACATTGAAGCCCTCCTTGCAGAGTGTGCTTTTGTCACCCTTAGTGTTCCCTCAAGTGGTGCTCGATGTGAAAAAACGCTGATTGATCAGTAAAGGAGGGGAAGTTCAGGAGGTAATAAGCAGCAGGAAGTTTCCTTGTCCATATTTGACTTGATACCAAGAGATTTCTTGGGGTCTGAAGTCAATGTGGAGGACTCCGAGGCGATTTCAGCCTGGCTGTAAAGCACTGTGCTGCCACTTCTGGTATATCTGCCTTGGATATAGCATACCCAGGAGTGATAACAGTGTTAGGGGGCATTGTGTGGTTAGCGCTTAAATGCCCTCTGAAATCACCTAGCTACCCATCCACACAGCTCAGGTGCATTCAAACCACTACAAAGTCTGAAGAAAGGAGAAAGGAATGAAACCAGATCCACCACCAAGGAACATATTCACAGAATCACACTGGAGACTCAATGACCCCTAACACTGTCATCATTCCTGGGTATGCTGTATCCATGGCTTTACATTCAGGGAGTCCTCCATATTGAGTTCAGTACCGAAGAAATCACCTTCCTGCCCAAACTTTGATTTGATTTGATTTATTATAGTCACATGAGCCTAAGTACAATGAAAAGCTTTGTTAGCGAGCAGTGCAAGCAGATCATAGCATGGAAGGGCATACAGCTCATAGGATGCTTAGATAGAGTGACGCACAGGAGGTGCACAATGCAAGATCAATATTAACAAGATCAACATGATTTGAAGTTAGAGAGTCCATTCGTCAGTCTAACAATGGCAGGGAAGGAGCTGTTCCTGAACCTGTTGGTGCGTGTGTTCAAGCTTCTATATCTTTGTCCTAACAGAAGAGGCTGTCGTGGAGTGCAAAATTTGGCTGGTTTTAACCTAGATTTATTAATTGAATTAAAATTTCACCTTCTGCTCTGATAGGATACAAATCCCTGCCCCAAGGCCTCTAAGTTACTGATTCAGAGACATTACTGTGTCACCATCTCCCCTCCTTTCTGTACTGTAGTTAATCAACTCAATTCAATCCATGACCCATGAAACTTTGAATGCTGATAACCCTAATTACAATAACAAAGCAGAGTGAAAGCCAATAGCTCTACCATAGTTTAACATTGCCAAATATTCTCTAAATTCTGCCTTCTATGCGTCTGTCTGCAGTTTGCAAGCGGCAGCAGCTGTGGTCAAGCCATTAAACTTGATGCCTGGTCCCTATTTTTTCTGTTTGTACATAACATAGAGGAGTTTGTATATTTGAAAGATTGATAATCCTTTTGGAATTTAAGTCATCCCATTTGGTGGAAAGAATCAAAACATTTCTAAAAGACTTTCACACCTGTGTACACCTGATCTTTCTTTGCTGCGAAGCTAGACCCTTACATGCAGTGATAGGTCACATGACAGGAATGCTACCTACAGGGGAGCAGAATTCAAACCATTCACAAAAAAATGAACAGAAACAATGCCCCCACAGAGCAGAAGCAAAACATAATTTGCTTCACAATTCAGGGCTTGTCTGTCTTCTCCACCCAGAGTGTATTCTCGAAACCTGAATGCACCTGCATGGATCAGATCTGGGTCTCCGAAAGATTTGTGAATGTGAGTGTATAGTGTCTGCAAATGGGAGCGTGCTCATTTAGATCTATCCATTCTGTGTCTGCATTTGCAGACCACATACATGAGCAGTAATACCTCTGTCCACATTCATATCTGAGTTATTCTGAACTCTTATTTATCAATTTTTATAAATTATTGCTGGACATTTCATTTCTTTATTTTTCTAATATTTTTCCCCACAAATTTGTACTTAAGAAAATTACCTCGGTACCTTGGTACCTGAGATGTAAGTGGCAACTTGTAACCTTTGTAAGCTTTTCACTGTACTCATGTGATGACATAAAGCTAATAAAGCTAATTCAATCTGCATGTGATATCCTACTCACTGATCACCCCACACTCACTGACCCACTTGTCCGACAATGTCTTAATTTTAAAACTCTCACTGTAGAGTACCAATTCCCTTCAGCACCTCGTCCTCCCCTATTCTTGTATCCTCCTCCAGCAATACAAACACTACCCCATCCTCAAGATCCATGTGCTCACTCAATTCTGACCATTCATGCATCCCCTATTTCCATTGCCTCACTGTGCTGATGATGCCACCATCATAATCTCCACTTAAACCTCTCCACATCCTTCTCAGCAAGCTACTTCACTCAAGAATTTTGGGGTCCTAGTGCATAAATTACAAAAAACTAGCTTACAAGTTCGGTGGGTAATAGGGAAGGCAAATGGAATGATGGCTGTTACTTCAAAGGGAATGGAGTATAAACAGATTGAAGTCTTGCTGAAACTGTACAAGACACCATTTACACCATATCTAGAATACTGTGAACAGTTTTAGCACCAATATCTGAGAAAAATACACTGCCATTGGAGATAGCCCAGTGAAGATTTGTTAAGTTGATTCCAAGTCTTCATAGAATCATACAGTACAAAAGATTTGACCCATTGAATCTTTACTGCCAAAAATATATTACACCTGCACTAGTTCCACTTTCCCTCACTAGGCCCATAGCTTTGAATGTCATGACAATTCAAGTACTCGTGGAAATAGCTTTTAAAAGTTGTTAGGTCTTCTACCTCAACTAATCTCACAAGCAGTGCATTCCAGAAACCCACCGCCCTCTGGGTGAAAAAATGATTTCTCACAAATCCCCCCGAAGCTCCTAATGTTTAGTTTAGAATCATCCTCTTTCTTTTTAACGCTTCAACTAAGGGGGGTAGTTGCTTTCTATCCACCCTGTCCATGCCCCTCATAATCTTACACAGCCCATCAACCTTCTCTGCTCCAAAGAAAACAATCCAGGTTTATCCAGGTTCACTTCATAGTTAAACCATTCCATTTCCAGGCAACATCCTGGTGAATGCCTTCCAGTGTAATCACATCCTTCCTATAGTGTGGTGAGCAGAACTGCACACTGTACTCCAACTGTAACCTAACAGAAAGGACAAGTCCTCTATGAGTTGAAGTTGAGTAGGTTGGACCTGTACTCATTGCAATTTAGAAGAATGGGAGGAGACCTTATTGAAACATGCAAGATTTTTAGGGGATTGAAGGGCCTCCTTCCGTACTGTAATGATTCTGTAATATTGTGAAATTGCATCATCCTGAACAGTTTTAGCATTGGTCAGCAGAACATAATCCATTGTCTCAGTTGCTAATGCCACCTTGGGAGTGTACAGACACCGAAGAAGGTTTAAATAGGATGACAGTCTCTTCACATTTCGTCATTCAACACTAAACCATTTATATAGCTTTCAAATGTGACAGTGTGACCGATAATGCAATATTTATCAAAAGAAGTGATTGATTGGGAGTGTGCAATGCAGGACACTATACAGCAAGGGAAAATTGATATTAAATTGCGCATGTCACATTTAGGGGCAGGCAGCAAGATCTCAACAAATTTGCACGTTCTCTCAGCGTATTCCAAAGCAGTTTGGATCCAATCTGTCATTTAGGGAGTTTCGAAAAGCATGGCAGGCAATTTAGCTCAAAGCTTGGCCATAAAAATTATCTAAATACTAGCGTTCAACATACTGGGTAAGAAGAAATTGAGAGCTATCCTTTAACCACCCCTGAAGCACAACCTTTGCATGATCCCAGCATTTTAGGAGCCTGAAACAATAAATAAGTTAATCATTTGTGCACATGTCCAATATTTTGAAGCAAACACCTCTCACTTCCATGTCAATCCAGCACAGATTCTGTTGCCATTTACATGACCTTTTGAAGGGAGCAGGTGTAAGGTTTCATTTCCAAGCCTCCAGGCAGTCTCACAGTCCAGCTCACCCAGCATTCACCTGCAAATAACTTTGTTATGGAATATGAGTGGAGTCACATGCATCGTCAGTGTACAGCAAGTTGGGGACAGTGTACAACACAACTTCTGCCAATCCCGTTAGTTAAGAGCTGCTTTCACAGCAGACATAGTGTCATTGGTATTGCTCGAAACAATAACCTCCATCTGTCAGGAGCTCAGGCTTCCTTTGTCAGTGTATTTAAGAAACAGTGGACATTTTGATCAACTTCACAAAATCACAGAATTGTTACAATGCTGAAAGAGGCTATTCAGTCCATCTTGTCTGCACTAGTTATCTTCGATGTGACTAGTGACCTCCTCCTTCTACGTACATAGAGTCCAGATATAGAACTGGTCATTCAGCCCAATAATTTTGTTATGCTGCTCCAAATCTGTGACTCTTACTTACAGCATGTTTGAATTTAGGTGATTGTTAATAAAAGCAGATGATTCAGATTTATAGTACATGCAGATTTTCATAAATCTTTCCTGAGGATAGAAATGTTCATAACCAAGGCAGCGCCCATATGTAATGGCACATGCTGTCTACTTTCTCGAGAAAAAACAACTGCATTTATGTAGCTCCTTTCAAGACTTCAGGACATCCTAAGGCACTTTATGGAAGCACTTTTGAAGTGTGGTCACTGATGTCATGGAAGCAGAAACTGCAATCAAATTGTACACAGCATGCTCCCCCAAACTGCCATGAGGCAATGATCAGAAAAAAATACTTTTCTCTTGAGCGATACTGGAGAGAACTTCTCTGTTCTTCACTCAAGTAAGGCATGTTTGGAATCTCTTGAAGAGGGATCTTAGTGTCCATGTGCATAGATCCCTGAAAGTTGCCACCCAGGTTGATAGTGCTGTTAAGAAGGCTTACGGTGTGTTAGGTTTTATTGGTAGAGGGATTGAGTTCCGGAGCCGTGATGTCGTGCTGCAACTGTACAAAACGCTAGTGCGGCCTCATTTGGAATATTGCGTGCAGTTCTGGTCACCCCATCACAGGAACGATGTGATAGCATTGGAAAAGGTGCAGAGGAGATATACCAGGATGTTGCCTGGTCTGGAGCGCAGGCCCTATGAAGAAAGGCTGAGGGGCTTGGGTCTGTTCTCATTGGAGAGAAAAAGGCTAAGAGGGAATTTAATGGAGACATACAAGATGATCAGAGGATTAGATAGGGTGGACAGTGAGAGTCTTTTTCCGAGGATGATGACTTCAGCTTGTACGAGGGGACATAGCTACAAATTGAGGGGTGATAGATTTAAGGCAGATGTCAGAGACAGGTTCTTCACTCAGTGAGTGGTAAGGGCGTGGAATGCCCTGCCTGTCAATGTAGTTAACGCAGCCACATTCGGGGCATTTAAACAGCCCTTGGATAAGCATATGGATAATGATGGGATAGTGTAGGGGGAGGGGCTTAGATTAGTTCACAGGTTGTCGCAATACCGAGGGCTGAAGGGCCTGTTCTGCACTGTATTGTTCTATGTTCTATGTTCTTATGTCCACCTGAGAGGCCAATTGGACCTTGACACAACCTTACTTGAAAGGCAGCACTTACAATGGTGCAGCCCCCTCTGGGTATTCTCTGTTTTATGCTCAAAAGTGGAAATTGAACCTATGGCCACAGAAGCTGCAAATGGATAGGGGTCACGGCCCAGAGCTAGGAACAGGATCGTTTTACGAAGATACATGTGCACATGCCTGAATGTCAGGGAAAATATATGACTGGTGAATTAATGCAGTATCCAGGAATCACAAGTTCAAATCCTATCATGGCTCTCTGAGAACTTGAATTGATTTAAAATCTCAAAGTTAAAAAGCTGGTTTCAGTTCAAATGACCTTGTTGGGTTCTTTTATAAAAACTTGACTGGTTCCCTGTTACCTGTTGAGGTCACCTTGAAGATCTCTCCTACTCAAACTCTCCCCTTGCCTTCAAGTTACCCACCACCAGTCATCTCAAATGAGAGAGCAGCCCTATGTCCTGGTAAGACTGGGGTGACTTTGCTTCTTACTTGAGGGCACCAACCCATTGACATTGGTATTGACTCAGAAATGCGTATTGGTACAAGTGGGGGTGGGAGCTTGCCCATGTGAAGAGCACAGATATCTGTGCATGGTAATTTTCAAGCTTCTACAGGAAGCCTTCCTTCAAAGGCACTTTTTGCCTGATCAAGGGACATGGCAAAAGGAAACAATAGTGTTAGGTTTAGGGTTAGGGTCACTCACTTGTGGCCTGGAATCCAGCTACAATACCAGGGCTTGGCTGAGTATAATATTGACAGCAGGTACTGCGAGTCTCTGATTGACCAACAGTGCCCAGGATCCTTTCTCCTGGGGTAGGTCTAACTCTGTCCCATAAAGTACTTTCTCTAAAAGATGATGCAGGGCTCCAGAGATTCTAGTGCCTCCATTACAAACTCTGTGTCTTATGGGTATCTGTGTGTGTTTGTGTTTTTTTCATGGTCGGTAGATGTCACTGGTCAGGCCAATATTCATTCAGTTAGAAGGGCAGTTAGAAGTCAACCACATTGCTGTGGGTCTGGAGTCACATGTAGTCCAGACCAGGTAAAGATGACAGTTTCCTTCCAAAAAGGAAATTAGTGAACCAGATGGTTTATATTGGCAATCAACAGAGGATTCATGGTCATCATTAGCCTCTTAACTTCAAGCTTTTCTTTGTTAAATTTAAGTTCCAAAACTCAAACCTGCATCCCCAGGACATTACTTGCATCTCTAGATTAATGCTCTATCATTAATACAACTAGGCCAGTTTGTGTGTGTGTGTGTGTGTGTGTGTGTGTGTGTGTGTGTGTGTGTGTGTGCATGTGAGTGCGTGTATGTGAGTGTGTGTGTGCGTGCGTGTGTTTGCATGTGTGTGTGTATGTGCGTGTGTGTGCGTGTATGTGTGTGCGTATGTGTGTGAATGTGTGTGAGTTTTTTTTATTCATTTAAGGGATGGGGATGTCACTGGCTAGGCAGCATTTATTGTCTGTCCCTAATTTCCCAGAGAACAGTTAAGAGTCAACCATATTACTGTCAGCCTGGACTCATATGTAGGCCACCAGGTAAGGATGGCAGAGATAATAGGAACTGCAGATGCTGTAGAATCCGAGCTAACAAGCTGTGGAGCTGGATGAACACAGCAGGCCAAGCAGCATCTTCGGAGCAGGAAAGCTGACGTTTTTGGCCCAGACCCTATATCAGACCCTTTCTGATACTAAAATGTCAGCTTTTGTGCTCCTAGGATGCTGCTTGGCCTGCTGTGCTCATCCAGCTCCACACTGAGTTATCTCAGGTAAGCATGGCAGTTTCCTTCCTTAAAGAACATAAGAGAATCAGATGGGCTTTTCTAACAATCAACAGTGAATTCATAGCCATCATTAGGCTTTTAATTCAGGTATTTATTGAATTCAAATTCCAACATCTGTGAGTGCATCTGTGTCTTTGTGTCAGTGTGTCTATGCATGTTCATGAATGACATATATCTCTGTGTGTGTGTGTGTGTGTGTGTGTGTGTGTGTGTGTGTGTGGTGTGTGTGTGTATCTATTTGTTATGTACTTGAGTCCAAGTGTTTGGTCTGTAAGAATGTGGCTGTTGGTGGGTTCATCATTTTAATCACAGTCTACATTGGTCAAAAAGACATGCGGGGCATATTCTTTACCAAATATTTCTCAAACTCCCGAGTGCCACTATCCTAAATATTGCTAATTGCTTTGTGAATAAATCATTGTCAGCTAAATGCAGCTGTAAGACATCATCTCCAACTCATTCCCAAAGGACAAGAGGAGGATTACTCCTCACATTTTGGCCTGTCAGCATCCGAAGAATTATTGGGAGGCAGCACACTATCAGACGGTGTTGTGGGAAAAGGACAGTCTGTCAGCACCAACTCTGTAATGGTGAACTCAGAAATGACCTTGGTTCAGGCTGTGGACCTTAGAAAGTACAGTTGATCCCTCCTTAATACATATCCTGCAGAAAATCCTGCCAGCTGGAATTAACTGTTTCTTCTCCTGCTAAGGATGTGGAATGTCCTGCTAATGTTCTGCCGCTTTATCCCACTGCCCATTTTCAGCAGGGCCTAGACATGGAATTTTACATACTTTTAGTCAACCTATTCAGACACATTACAATGCTCTTCTGGAGGAAGTGGGATATGAACCTAGGATTTTCCTGACCCAGGGGTAGGGGGCACTACTGTTGCACTGTAAGAGACTCCTCAAGTTGCAGAGTTATATACTTGGTTCAGCATTACTCTCAGGGTCATACCAAGAATTAAAGTAACACTTATTATCAATCCTATGGTTTGTTGGACGTTCAGCCACATATAGGCGAGAACACGGCCATCTTTGAAGGAAGGGTATAGATTGTGACCATGTGCGATAGTGTAAAACAGTGATTAGTCAGGCGATAATCCACTTTCACAATTTTGCCAATTAATATTATTATACTAATCCGAATGAGTCTCTATCACTAAAAGACCATAAGATGTAGGGGCAGAAGTACACCATTCAGTCCTCTGGTTCTGATCCACCATTCAATGAGCTCGTGTTTGATCAGATAATCCTCAGCTCCGCTCCCTTTTCCCTATAACCCTTGATTCCCTTGCCGTTCTCCAACCATAGCTGGTGAATCCTTTGACAACTGCTTCACTCAGGTTGAGTGTAGATACAATGTAACACACTCTCACATTCTTCCACCAGGGCCATTGAAGCCCAGATGATAGGTCTACTCATGATGAGACTCCCACGTTGGTACCAGGTCTGGGGTTTCACTGCAGTGCACTACAGAGTGCACTATGTAATCATTGAATGCTGTGCTCTGGCCAATTCAAAGAGGTAAAGAATAGAGCTGATGGGCAATGAAGAGCTGTGAAATAGGCAGCAATCTACTCAGATAGAGGATAGAGATGTCAATCAGGAGGAACATCATCTTTACAGTGCAGGAACGTTGGCTACAATAAGCCTACCAGGACTTAATTACACCCATTTCCAATGGAACTGAATTGGTGGAGTCATCATTCATTGATTACAGAACATCAAGTAGCTTATGTTTCTTTTTCCCAAAGATATATGCTGCTTTCCTCTGTGTTCTGTCTTCATATCTCCAGTTATCAAATAAAAGTTAATGTTACAAACTGTTGAATGGCTTCATAACATCTGATGTTTCCTCATTCAAACATGACAAGATGTAATGCTAACATAGGGGCTAGGAAAAAAGTAGCATTCCATCAGACTGGGGTCTAACATTATGTGGGGCTGAGGGAAGCTTCTCTAACTTCATTCTTATAGCTGCAGCTAAAATGAGTCAAACAGACAGGTGATGATGTAGACTGACAATATATTTAAAAACTTGAGATTCTAGTTACCTTGAAATGTCAACCATGCCACCCTTGTGCCCTCAGAAGGGTTTATTTTTCTTGACCGTTACGTCTAGATGAAGCTCTGGGCTCTGCAGCTTGGTTGAAAGAAGCGACTTGTGTTTACCTTGGGGTTTTGGGGGGAATGACCCTGGGGATGTTTGTGGTTATAGAGTGTCCTAGCCAGGACAGGCTCGGCCTCGTCAGTATGAATTTCCACAGGTTTGAGGGTCAGAGGTAGGATGGGGTTGAACAGCCCTGACTGGTAATATCTTGTGGGTCTGCATGTACGTCCTCCTCTGGACAAGTGCCTGCTGACACCATTCTGTCTCTTTTGGAGGAAAAGACACCTGGAGCAAGGTTTAGGTCCTGCACCAACCCCGCTGTTGTCACACCATTGGTGATCACAACAAACAGCTACTGTGACGGAGATCAGGCCTGAGTGGATCTCCAGCAGTAAATAAGCATTCTGTTGGACCTGGGTCTCCATGGCAACTGCCAACCCTAGCCATGGAGCCAGTAAAGATGCACACATGCCAGAGTTACCAATCCAACCACCAGTGAACTCCTCCAGCCACCAGTGTCTCTTTGTGTTTCTCACAAACTGGTTGATTCCATGTCTGCTTGTGCACTTTTACAAATGGAGTCACGGTCAACACCATTGGGTGCTGTGCCCCGAATGCCAATGACCTGGGGCTTTACTACCTCCACCAGCTGTGGAAACATGGCAGTGATGTGCTCCTCAGAATGTGCTGCTCACGTAAGTCAAGCTAACATACACACTGTGGCATCACTATCTGAATTAATGGAAATCGGGCACAGGAGATAGATATGCTGGCACATTCTAAAAGTTGGCAAAAGTTAGGTCATTCGGCTTATTGAGCCTGCTCTGCCATTCATTGAAATCATGGCTGGTCTGATCATCCTCAACAACACTGTCCTGCCTGTTCCCAATAATCTTTAATTCCCTTACCGACTAAAAAGCTACCCATCTCAGCGGGAAATATTCTTCAATGACCTGGCCTCAACAATTCTCTGAAATTTCCTACAGTTTCCTACCCTCTGAAAGAAAAAAATTCTTCCCCATCTCTGCCCTAAATGGGTCAGGTCAGAAGTCACACGACACCAGGTTATAGTCCAACAGGTTTATTTGAAATCACAAGCTTTCGGAGAGCTGCTGCTTTGTCAAGTCACTTCACCTGATGAAAGAGCAGCGCTCAAAAAGCTTGTGATTTCAAATAAACTTGTTGGACTATAACCTGGTATCATGTCACTTCTGCTCTTCTCCACCTCAGTCCAGCAACTCCCATCATAAGGGTGACACCTTATTCTGTATGACGATGTAATTTTGAATGACTTAGAGGTCATAGAGTGGTACAGCATAGAAATGAACCCTTCAGTCCAACTCATCCTTGCTGGCCAGATATCCTAAATTAATCTCAACCCATTTGCCAGCATTTGGTCCATGTCCCTCTGAAACCTTCCTATTCAAATACCTTTCTAGATGCCTTTTAAATGTTGTATGCTTGATGGAAAGCATTAGGCAGGAGCCTGGATAACCTTGGCATTGTTTCTGTAAAGCAGCAGCCCCCTTCCCACAAAGAAATGCAGGACTTGCCCTCAAGGTCTCTAATGCGCAGCTAACCACTGTCAGCAACATTAGCAGATTTTCCCCGGAACCGAGCCCACAGCTTAGAGTCTTAGTCAGCTGCAACCACAACACAGGATCAACATTACAAAGTGTGAAGCTGGATGAACACAGCAGGCCAAAGCTGACGTTTCGGACCTATGCCCTTGTGCTCCTAAGATGCTGCTTGGCCTGCTGTGTTCATCCAGCTCCACACTTTGTTATCTCGGATTCTCTGGCATCTGCAGTTCCCATTATCACAGGATCAACAGCCTGAGTCCCAGCACTTAGATAACATGGGCATTGGCAAGAAAGTTGGGAGAATTGTTTGAGGCAGCCAGTGAAGAGATTCTCAATGTGTAGAGTGAAAGGTCCCAATTTCCAACCAAGTGTTGAACATTAAGACAACAATCTTGTTTATGAGCAGTGAGAGGCCCACTTGCATACATTAGAGTACATTAGCATTTCTTTACGAACCTCACTGATATGAAGTGCTCCCACCCACTGTGCTGACAATTCCTGACATGAAAGTCTGATATAACAAGGTGTAGAGCTGGATGAACACAGCAAGCCAAGCAGCATCAGAGGTTACCTGTTTACTCCACCTCACTACTTGGTCTTCTGGGTCTCCATTATGGGTAGGAGCCCCCAGAATCTCAGGGGACATTGCAAGTGCAGTGACTCACAGTCAACAATGTTGGCATCACACACATATCATCCTCACTGCGCCATCGTAGCATAGCTCCGACCTACTGACATGCCCATTTAGTTCCGCATTTCAATGATGCCCACTGGGGTGTCCCAGTGCCAGTCATTGCAAAGCTGCTGCCAGAACACTGCATCCAGCTTATATTTTGGGCCAGGCTGCATCTCAAGGCTCCTCACTTGCCCTTTTAGAACCTCACAGCATTACTGCCTTGCCTTGCTTTCTTTCTGCTTTGCTCCTGCAGCTAGAACCAAGATGCTCACAGTCCTGTCTTGCCTCGCACAAATCCACACAACGTATCCTGATTTTTAGTTGTGATCAGTAAAGGAGGTGGGCATATTGCTGTAGAGCACTGTGTGACAACAATCTGACACCTACAGCATGTGGCAGCAGTGTACACTTCAAACACGCTGCATATGCTGTAACCAAATAGCAATGTCGCAAACCCTAAGGGGAATAGGCCCCAGCTAAGTCAGGGATCACAGCCTTCGGGCAGGGGTTCTTGGCACAGTGAGTCAAGGGCAGCCTTTGATATCAGATGAGAGGGAGTGGGGGCTGCTCCATTTCTAGGCAGAGCCCGAGACTTACTCTGCCCAGTGTGGCCTTTGTTATCTTTCATACTCATGCAAATCAAAAATGGGAATGGAAAACGGCTATGACCACATGCGGAGTTTAAGTAAGTCAATGATGTGAGGTCCTTAAAAGGGTACTTGCATTAATCAGGCACTTACATAGTACAGATTGAAGACATTATAATCGTAGTATCCTCCGTATAAAATACATAGTGTCCAACTATCTGGGAGACAAATCCTGCTTGTCAGTAATCTTGACCATGTCATTGGTCATTGCAGATTGATCATAGTCATCTTTATAAAGCAGAGTAATGACAGGTCAATGTCACCCACAGGCTACAATTCACAAAGGCAACTTAATGTCTCAAAGGCTACACAAGGGCATGGAGCTAATTCCCTCCCACCTTGAACTGTAAGTTTTCACCAACATGCTTTTATATACAATGGTGCCTTTCTTGGGAGATGTGGGATGGGATGACAAGGTATCAGTAGTTACACAGCAATATTTGCAGTTCCTGGCTTGCTCTGGATTCATTAGAGAAAGTCCCAAAGTCAAAGGTCCATATAGAGACATCCCATGACCCTGTTTCTCAAAGTCCTTCATAAGTTGCTGTGCTTAAGCATCGAGGGCTGGTTGCTTTACTCAGTGGCTACTGGGAGATAACAACTACCCTCTACTACCGTAACCAATGACTCCATTGCACAACCCCCTGATGATGCTGAGCATAGTAACAAAGCAACCCATCCTTCAATCAGCCATTGTCGAGTACGTTACAGGCCACCTCAAGATGAGGTTGTGATGCATCTGTTAGTTTGGGGATTCTTGGAGTACACTCCCCGTGACTCTGACCATAAGAAATACAGGAGCAGAATTAGGCCATTGGTTCTGCTCTGCCATTCAGTTATGGCTGATATGTTTCTCCTTCTCCTGCCTTCTCCCTGTAACCTTTGATCCCCTTAGTAATCAAGAACCTATCTATCTCTGACTTAAATGCACTCAATGACCTGGCCTCCAGAGCCTCCTGCGAGTTCCACAGATCACTATCCTGTGGCTGATTACTCCTTATCTCAGTTCTAAAGTATCATCTCTTTAATCTGAGGCCATGCCTTCAGGTCCTGGTCTCTCCTACTAGTGGAAACATCTTTTTCACATCCACTCTATCCAGGTCTCTCAGTATTCTATAAGTTTCAATGAAATTTCCACCCTTCCTCCTCCTAAACCCCTTTGAGAACAGACCCAGAGTCCTCCACTGTTATTCATATGACAAGACCTTCATTCCTGGGATCATTCTTGTAAACCTTCTCTGGATGCCGCCCCCACCCCCACCTCCAATGCCAGCAGGTCTATCCTTAGATACAGGGTCAAAAACTGCTCGCACTACTCCAAATGTGGTCTGACCAGAGCCTCGTACAGCTAAATATTATATCCCTGCTCTTGTGTTCTAGTCCTCTCAGAATAAATGATAACATTACATTTGCCTTTGTAACTGCCAACTGAATCTGCATGTTAACCTTAAGAGAATCCTGAACTGGTATTCCTAAGTCCCTTTGCGCTTCAGATTTAGAGTCATCGAGTCATAGAGATGTACAGCACGGCAACAGACCCTTTGGTCCATCTCGTCCATGCTGACCAGATATCCTAAATTAATATAATCTCATTTGCCAGCAATTGGCCCATATCATTCTAAACCTTTCCTATTCATATACCCCTTTAGATGCGTTTTAAATGTTGTAATTATACTAGCCTCTACCATTCCATCTGGCAGTTCATCACACAACTCTGAAGCCTTTCCTTATTTAGAAATTAGTCTATGGCTTCATTCTGCCAAGACGCATCGCCTCACACTTTCTACATTGTATTCCATTTGCAACTTCTTTGCCCACTTTCCTCGCCTGTCCAAATGCTTCTGCAAACTCCAGCTTCCTCAACTCTACCTGTACCTCCAACTATCTTTGTGTCATCTGCAAACTTAGCAACAACACCCTCTATTCCTTCATCCAGATCATTAATGTATATCATGAGTATTTGTGATCCCAACACTGACCCCTGTGGAACTCCATTAATTACTAGCTGACACACTGATAAAGGCCCCTATATCCTCACCTTCTGTCGCCAGCAAAATCTTCTATCCATGCCAGTACCTATTCCCTAATCTTGTCTTATTGAGCAGTCTCCTTTTCCCGCCCTTGTCATAGGCCATCTGGAAATCCAAATAGATCATGACCACTGGCTCTCCTTTATCTAGCTTACTTGTTACCTCCTCAAAGAATTCCAACAGATTTGTCAGGCATGACCTCCCTTGACAAAGTCAAGTTTACTCAGGCCTATTTTACCATGCATTTCCACGTATTCCACAATCTCGTCCTACACACAGCTTCTAGTCTTAACTTCCTTGCTGTTGGTACTGCTTCCAGGTCAAGAATCACCAGCTCACATGGATCAGTATTTCTCCTTCCAAGAACGTTCTAATTGATCCCTTAATAATCAATTAAAATGTCCTTTTCACAATTCCCAAAAATAATTAGAAATTCCATAGACACTGTAAAATAATTACAACGTTTCCTTGTATTGATTCCAGTCAAAGGTAACCACTGTATGGCAATTAGTGTGAGCTTATGACAGCACAGTGGCTCAGTAGTTAGCAATGCTGCCTCACAACACCAGGAACCTGTGTTCAATTCCAGCCTCAGGCAACTGTCTGTGTGGAGTTTGTACATTCTCCCTGTGTCTGTGTGGATTTCCTCCAAGTGCTCTGGTTTCTTCTCACAGTCCAAAGATGTGCAGATCAGGTGGATTGGCCATGTTATAGCATCCAGGGATGCGCAGATGAAGGGTCTAGGCCCGAAACTTCAGCTTTCCTGCTCCTAAGATGCAACTTGGCCGGCTGCGTTCATTCAGCTTCACACCTTGTTGTCTCAGATTCTCCAGCATCTGCAGTTCCTATTATCACTAGTATACAATGGCCCTCCAACCAATGCCAGATTGTGAACTCTGCCCAAAGCCTTTAATCTAACAAGGGGCATGAGAGCTTCCTGCTGTAGTATACTAAACAGCAGTGAGTTCTGAAATTCCTCTTGATCTCCTGCTCCCAGAAGCAATCCAGTAATGGGAAAGAAAAATATGATCCATGGGTCATGTCAATAACTATAATTTACCAGGACCCGAGGGCACAGCCTTATCAGGTAGGCCCTTTAAAACGACGATAAGGAGAAACTTCTTCAGACAGACAATGGTGAATCATTGGAATTCATTACCCCAAAGGGCTGTGGAGGCCAGGTTATTGGGTATATTTAAGACAGAGATAAATAGGTTCTGGATTGTCAAGGGGCTCAAAGGTTCTGGGAGAAAGCGGGACAATGGGGTTGAGAAACTTATCAGCCATGGTTGAATGGCGAAGCAGACTTGATGGGCCAAATGACCTAATTTCTGTTCCTATGTCTTATAGTCTTATGATCCTAAATCTACAATTAAATCAGTTGACGTATCTTCAAAGCTGTTATCGTTGGCCTAGTTCTATGTCAATTTGTTAACCTAACCAGAGGAGAAAGAAATGTTTTGTATTTTCACAGTATCTGTGATCTCTGAAAGAGCATTGCAACCAACTTAGTCAGGTTAAAGTGACGCCATTCTGTAAGGTAGCAAACACACAGCAACCAATTTGTTCACTGAAAGCTCCCACTGACACCAACATGATAAAGATCCAAGTAATTTGGTTCAGTGACGATAGTTGAGGTTAAATATTGCCTAAGACTTAAGGCAAATTCTCCCCTCTTTTGAAAAAGATCTTTTCCATGCAGCTCAGCAGGAGATGGATACCTTTGTTTAAAAATTCATCCGAAGGCCAGCACCTCCTTCAGTGTGTGTCTAAATTACATACTCACCGTAGTGAGACTCAAACCCGCAGCCTTCTGACCCTTGGCTGACACTTTATACTTGCCGTGTTAATTATGTCAGCCTTCTATTGAATAATTAGCTTATTATCCTGCTTTTGTTGTCACATCAAATTGTCAAATTATTGAATAAAGGACTCACTTGAGTAATCTCCAATAATTGAGGCTCTTCAGAGTCACTTGTTCGATTTTCTAAAGCTTGGCTCGCTCTGCAATTAGTATATTGTATTTTGAGACAGAGTCAAACCTAATCCTTAACAGACCATATTTGGACAGGGAAGGTTTTACCAGGGCGAAGTATTTTTCTGGTAAGCCTTTCCCTGATAGCATTTACTGATCTTGTACCAGTCCCCCTGCTCAGATCTGCTCAATTTATACTCTGAACATCTTTAGGCTAGGCCGATGAATGCTCTGGGACTCAAGAAACCTGTCAATGCAAAAGCTGAGTGATCAGTCCTTTCCGCAGGCAAGCTTCAGTGATCCAATAATCATCAGCTTAATAGGGCTGACTGTTTAGGTTTAGTCTGATCTTGTTCCTCACAGAGCCAGCGGCAGCAGTGAGAGGGTGAAATCACATAAATGCTTGACTCGACAATACTTGCAACTGACAATGGTGATGGGCTGAATCAAAGAAAGAAAAGTAGAAAGGGAAAAGGGCAGAAAGAAAGACAGCAAAGAAGAGACGGTAAAAGAGATAGGGTGGCTGAGTGTAAAGGAGAAAGAACACAATGAAGAAATATCTCATGGTACTATTTAAACAGGACCTAGGAAGTTCTGGAAAATACTAGAAATACCAAATGCAGAAAGGAAAAACATTTCATCAGCTGAAAGGTCACAGACCTGAAAAATTAACTCTGTTATTCATCAAGGATGCAGCCTGGCTTGCTGGGTATTTCTGAGCTTTTTGCGATTTTCCATATGGGAGGTACTTTGTAGCAGCGATCTTCTGTACTCACTGTGTCAGGATCTTGCTGTGTGAAATTTGGGAGCTGAATATGTCGCTTACACGTGAATACACGTTGGGTTATGAAGAAGCATTTTAGGATGTCCTGTGTCACTGTGGGTGCTATGTAAATGCTAGCTTCAGTGGTTTCTGGCTTGTTTATTATTACTGTGTTCTCTGTACAGTGAGAGGAAGGCTTGGAGGGAGTACAGTGTAGGGTTATGAGAATGAAACCTGAACATTAGGGGTTAAGACACATTATACAATTTTTTTTGTAGAATTTAGATGGTTAAGGAATTATCTGATCAAAGCCTTCAAGATAAAACACAAAAAGCCAGGATAGAAAACTATTTTCAATGGTTGGGGATTCTAGAACGAGGGGACAGAGTCTGAGAATTAGGGACAGAGCATTCAGAAGAGATGTTAGGAAGCATTTCTACACACAAAGGGTGGGAGAAGTTTGGAATTCTATTCCACAATGGCAACGCTATCAGGCCATTATGGCACTACCATTCCTATTACTTCCCTGAGCAACAATACAACATAAGTACAGTGTAAACTTGGGGACTGTTCTTTAATTTTGAAGCATATCCCTCTGAAGATTGGATTAAGTCTCATTTCTCATTACATCGAATGGCCATCTCATCCCAGCAAACAGCAGTGAAATTGAACTCACACTCTCAGAGATGAAAGACAAGTGTCTCATCCTGAGACCCCCACTCACCAGCTGCCCTGTGAGATCTCTTATCCCCCAGTTCCCAAAGTCATATCAATTGACTGTTGTGAAGTGGGACTGGTGCCAATAACACATCGCATTTGATGGGAGCTAGCAAGACTCAAAAGTGACTTCAAAGTCCGAGCTGAACATGGATATTGGTACCTAACCCTGATGAGAGGTTTAATATGATCAATTTTGGTCTCTCTTCCACTTCATTCTCCACCCTCCCATGTATCCATCCATCCACTTTTCAGTCCAGCACTGCACTATGTCATGTAGAGTTTTAGGCCCAGTGTAGAAGCAGGAGGGCTACCTACGTAGGATCAGAGGAAAGTGAATTGTCAAAACATGAGTTTTGGGCTGGCAATAGAAGAAATGGAGAGAGTTAGGGGATTGGCAATGGAATGCTCACTTATGGTGGCGTTGTGGTGATTTCAGATTCTGGTGCAGCACTCAGCCAGGGGAAGCGATGCCTAGTGTCATCATCGCTGAACTGTTAATCCAGGGACCCAGATAATGTTCTGGGCACCTGGGTTCAAATCCTGCCATGGCAGGATTTAAAAGTCTAATGATGATCATGAATCAATTGTTGAGAGGGGGAAAAACCCGACTGGTTCACTAACGCCCTTTAGGGTAGGAAATTGTCATCCTTACCTGGTCTGGCTGACATGAAACTCCAGACCTTGAGCAATGTGGCTGACTCTTAGCAATGAATTTTGGCCCAGCCAGTGACATCCTCATCTTGTGAATGAATGTTTAAAAACCTACATCTTCCTAACTACTGACACAGTAATGGATCACATTTCATACCATGTCCACTACAATTTGAATGGTTAAAAGTAGTTTTTTTGTACTTTTGTTTTGGATGAGTTTAATGGTGAAGTTACCCATCATTACAAACACAGATACTACAGCAGTATTTGGCATTGCAAGACAGGATTGAGAACATGATAGTGACGAATCAATCTATCAGATAAACTGTTAAATCGACCCTCTGAAATGAACTGAAAGGATCCCATGATGCTATCATGAATGCCATGACTCTGAAGGGAAGAGTGAACTTAAATTATACCCCATTACTCCACAAGTGATCACAAATATGAACTATGACCAATTTAATCACTGGAATAGTTAGTACCTGATGGTGATCAATGTCTCAAATAGAACAAATTTACACCTAATTTTACCACTGAGTAAGAGAAAAAATGCATTTATTTGAACAAAATTATTCTTTAATATATGACAACATGGATTATTAATTACTTGTACAAACTTTTAACTGTACTGCAGGAAGTCCACAGCGACAGGTATGTGATCGCCAAGTCACCCTTTATTCACACGTGAGCAGTCTTTGACCATAGAACTGCCTCATACAGAGTCAGGCACCAGAATGTCAGTATCCCATACTCTCAACCTTTTTATGTCAGTCAGGGCTCCCTGATTGGACCAGACTGTCAGCCCCTGTCAGGGTTTGCATATTCTGTGATGTCCAGCTGACTGACCTCACTATATATACACCCTTAAGCTTGAGTTAGAAGTTGTCAATCTTTACAGTCTGAATTTTCTTTTCCATTCATAGAGGGAGAGAGGGGGATTTGGCTTGATTGAAGGCTTTTGGAGATCTGAGAGAGCGACCGCTTTATCTCTCTCCTCTGTTATGTGACAAAATACTAGCATACTTAAAACCAATTCAGAAGCTGGTACTACAAAGATTTTTGTTTCAACTCCAAGACACCTGGTGTTTGCTTGTCTCTCTAAATGATCAAACCCAGCTTAGATATCATAGAATTCCTACAGTGTGGAAGCAGGCCATTTTGCCCAACAAGTCAACACCAATCCTCTAAAGAGCATCCCACCCAGACCCATCCCCCAACTCTTCATTTCCCCATGTCTAATTTACTGATCCTACACACCCCTGGACACTAAGGGCAATTTAGCATGGCCAATACACCTCACCTTCACATTTTTGGACTGTGGGAGGAAATCTACGCAGACGCAGGGAGAATGTGCAAATTCGACACAGACAGTCACCCGAGGGTGGGATCGAACCCAGGTCGCTTTGAGGCCGCAGTGCCAAGTACTGAGCCACTATGACACTTCTTAAGCCCTTGCGGAACTGATAAATGGCCACAAAGTTCCACTTTTCCATTGAGTTGTAATGAGAAAAAAGCAACTGGTTGATTCTGTGCAGAAAAGCAGTCCAAACTTTCATTTCCCAGTTTATATTTCAATAAAATACAAGCAATCCCTACACAAAACTGCAAGGAAGTTGTCCCTGTTATTATGGCCAATAATTATGTTTCAATCAACTTTAAAAAACATTTGCTCAATATCATGTTGTTATCATGGGAGCTCACTGTACACAAATTTGGTGTTGCATCCTAACAGATTATTTCTAAAGTGCTTGATTGGTTAAAATTCTGAGGCTTTAAAACGTGCCATATAAATGCACCTGTTTCATTTTATTTGTTGCTGTTGATAGACAGAGTAAACTTCACTCAATAGTTTAGCTTCCTTTTTATCTGATCTGCAGACTGTAATGGGACAACTTCTGATTAAGTATCTTGTAGTCAAATATTTGTCTGTTCTAGAACTGCACACACAAGTGTAGGATGCAATAGCAGTTTTGGCTAACAATTACTCCCCACACATTTCTTTGCAAGTGCCACAGAAACTTTCAAGGTTTCATTTTGTCAAGCCCCTGTAAGCAGCAAGCTGCAAACAATGTGGCTATTAACAAGGTCTACAATCAAAACACTCAGCTGGACTTCCTCAGCAGGGTAACAGTGAAGGTTTATATTTCTGTACAATTACAAGTATACAGTCCTTCCAAAAACTACATTAGACACATTCCCATTTGCTGCAAATCACACAATATGTCTTATGGGGTCAGGATGGCTGGGATTTCAGGTTAGGGTTGTAAAATTGGAGATGTTTACAGGCATAGAAGAATTTAAACACATTGATAAAAACTGGCAATTCACATTTGTCTGTTATATATAGGGTATATAGTAATAAAAACAGGTTGTTCCGCTCATTTCCTGGTCTTTTACTCTATCTCACTATAATTCTACACATTATCTAGAATTGTCGTTGCTGTATCAGTTCACTGCTGATGTTTTATGACCCTTTTCCCTTCTTTATGGCCTCTGAACACTCTCTATATGCTTCCCACTCGAGCTCTTTCGATGATTTATCCAAATTGTACCTTTTAGTAAATTCAGGGAATGCTTAACAAAGACATCAGCTGACAAGTCAGAAGTGGCTACTTGGATAGAATGGAAGGGGGCAAATTGGGATCCTAGGAGGATGGTGGAAGGGGGAGCTGGGACATGGAAGTCATCGCCTACAACATTTAAGGGTGAGAGAGAAATTGGGGCCACAGTTTGGGATGGAGGGAAGCATGGATGATGGTCTCAGCTTGGATCAGAATAACAAAGTGGGGCCTAAGCTGGCTAAATCATTTACCCACCACATTCCCACAGCCCTCCCAAAAGACCTGGTGAACTTTCTGTTGTTCTGAAAGATCTCAAGGGACTGTCAAGATCAATACAGGTGGAAGTGATGTAACTTAACTAAGTAAGCAAGAAAAGGCACAGGATTTACCCGACTGTAATTACTAACACTTCTGCAACCATCCAGATGAGACCAGTATCTTACCACAGACCAATAATCAAATCTGCATGATAATACCTTGGTCCTCCTCAATAATTCCAATGTGAGTCATTGATAGATAGGCTGATTAAAAAGAAAGGAAATTCATAATTGTAGTGCATTATTTAGTATTTACCCTACAAAACAGTCCATGTGGCCCAACCAATCTATTTTGGTATTTTCATTCTCTTTTGGCTTCCTCCCAGCTGACATCATCAAACTCAATCAACATATCTCTCTATTCCTTTCTCCACATGTACTTTAATAGTTTCTTCTGAAATCCATTTAAGCTAAGTTTTCTTCTGAATTTCTTTTTGCATTTATGGCCCATAGTTTTGGACGTCTTCACAAGTGGAAACATCTTCTACATATCTACCCATTGAAAGTCTTCATTACTTTAAATACCTCTTTATCAGGACACCAAAAACATGCAGATGACTTTAAGGTCTAAATCCACTGTGATCTAATAGAACAGTAGAACAAGCTCTGGGGCTGAATGGCCTACTCTTATTCCAATGTTCATGGCTCATTCTCCTATTTTCAGGAGTGTTCCAACCTGTTGCTGAGAATGATAACTTCTCAATCCTGGTATGATTGTTATAAACTCTTTTTGCAAGTTCTGTATTGTTTTGCAATGCTAAACTAGAATTGAGCAGGTCTTTTTGCCCAAGCAAAGTTTTATCTTTGAACCCTGGAACATTGCATTGTTATGGCTTTGTTAACCCCAGAGAAAACAGAGCCCCTTCCCAACCATCTGGCTGCCTGTGCAACAAGTGTGACGTGAACTAACATGCTAGAGACGGTCTTCTTAGCCACACACACAATGCTTAACACAGAGTTGACAACGGTGGTGCATACCATCATCTTAGGAGATGGAAGGTCACCAGGGCTAACTTCCATTGTTAATTTTGAAGGTTTGTGCATCTGTACCTATAAACTTCTTTGTTCTTCTCCTCAGTTTAAACTTTTGTTATCCAAGAAGTATGTCCTCTTAATAAAATGCAATACTTCACAATAATCTGCATTAAAGTGCATTTAGCTGCCCATCCTGCAAGTTTGCTGGCATATCATTGTATTTTGCTGCAATCCTCTTCAGTGTCAACCATCAACTTCAGACAGAATTTTGTGCTTCAGGTGCTAAGAAAGCACAGTGACCACGGCAGAACATCCCCGAGATTGTGACCAGCGAAATATGGAACCATAGACTTATACAGCACAGAACTGGCCCTTTGGTCCAACGGCCAGATATTCCAATCTGATCTAGTCCCATTTGCCTGTATTTGGCTCATATCCCTCTAAACCCTTCCTATTCATGTACCCATCCAGATGCCTTTTCAATGTTGTAACTGTGCAACCTCCACTACTTCCTCTGGCAGCTCATTCCATACAAACACTACCCTTTCTGTGAAAAACTTGCCCCTCTGGTCCCTTTTAAAACTTTCCCCCTCTCATCTTAAACCTATGCCTTCTAGTTTATGACTCCTGTTGTGTGAGAAAAAGACCCTGGCTGTTCATCCTATCCATGAATCTTCATGGTTTTAATAAGCCTCTATACACCTCAGCCTGCATTGTTCCAGCCTATTTAGCCTCTCCCTATAACTCGAACCCTCCAATCCCTGCGACATCCTCGTAAATCTTTTCTGAATCTTGTCAATAAAGTACAACACAAAGCTATACACCGATACAATCATTTGAAAGCTCACGTCCCTTTGAATCAGAAGGAAAGGTTAATCTTTGGCCATGGCCACAGGTGCAGCTCCTGGGGTCATAACATGCCAGTTAAAGTTACTGGAATTCTAAACAAGGCATTAGCCGAAGAGCTGGGAGCACAGCTGCCACCCATTTGTTTGCACGGTGCCTGTATGAGGCGTTTAACCTGCAGCACCGAAAAGATTTTTTTTCCTCTCTTGCAAGAAATGGAATTTACATAATAACATTTGCAGCTCCACAATGCCTGGAATCCTCATTCTAAAACAGCCTCCCATCCAAATGCCTGCAATAAAGGAAAATTAAGGTTCAATTTTGAACTCTGACTGCCTCCAGTGGGGTCCTTCATTTCTATTCACAACAGGTTTGGAGGAGAAAAGTTTTGCTTTCAAAAAAATAGATAGTTTGACCCAACAGGTGTGCGATCGATGACCGTATCTGTCAGATGTTTAGAAATTCCGACAGACATCCCCCCACTCCCTCCCTACACCCTCTTTGTAATCGGTTGAATGGTTGTCTTTCACAGCTCCTTTTCATATTTTTCCAGCGGACATTCCTGTAGAATGATATTATAGCCTTGGAAGTTACTGTGAATCTACCAGACGAGCATTGATAGAGTAGTTCTAAATGTTTCGACCTTTATTTCTGGGCGCTGGGTTTTCTAGCCCATGTCCAGTTGGGTTGTTCGCCAATTTTCTCCGTACTCTGAGACACATTTGACAATTGGCAAAGTTCAGTAGATGTGGAACAGTTGTTTGCCCTATAGGACAGTCTGAGACCAAAGGGCATAAAAATCAGAATAACGCATTGCAAATTTAAGACAGAGATGAAAAGGAATTTCTTCTCTCAGAGGGTAGTGGATCTGTGGAATTGTTAACTGCGGTGGGCTGACAATGCTAGGCCATAGAGTATATTCAAGGCTGAGATAGACGGGATTTTAATCAGTAAGAGAATTGAGCGTTACAGAGAAAAGGCAGGAAAGTGAAGTTAAGGATTATCAGATCAGCCACAATTTCTTTGATGAAGGGCTGAATGGCCTACATCTGCCCCTACTTCTGTGGAAAACTTGTGTTCACGGTTTTAAAATTCCTCCTTGGATTATTGAAAATAAGCTTCATTCTAATTCCTGCCTTAAAGCAGCATGAGAAGGAATATAACTCAAATTGCACTGAGGTTTCATATCCAAACTTCACCATGCAGAAGATGGATGCAACTGGGGAGGGTACCCTTCCTAGTTAGAAGGGTGATGATTAAATAGTTCTCCGTAGAACAGATCTGTGGGTGAACTGCAGTAGATCTTACATAGGGTGTTTGCAACATCAACTATTCTCCACCCACTGCATTTTTTTCTAGATTCTTCAAACATGCAATTGTTTCTCACCCACAGCTGGGCAGGCAACCCAGTTTTAATCAGGAGACTTTACAGTATTTTCAGCCCGATGTTCTGTTTGTTGTAGCTTAGAGAATCTCTGTGCTGTGGTTGGCATTCGCATGTTAACAGAATGTATTTGTAACAGAGCAGTGGATTAGCTGAGTCCTGCTTCCCACTCATTGGCTGACTATGTGATAACAATGGATTTTTTTTAAAAATCAGTCTGTTCAAGCACATCTCTAGGGTCAGGCGGGACTTTAACCCAGGCCTTCTGGCTCAGAGGTAGGGACACTACCATTGTATCGTAAGCTCTCCCCTTAAGTAGTGTCAGTTGACACTCTTGCCAGATCTTGCTTTTATTAATTTAATTTGTCTAAACAGCCATTGAAACAACAGCAAGTTGCATTTATATCGCGCCTTTAAAATAACAAGATGGTCCAAGGTGCTTCAATGAATGACACAACTGATCACTGAACATTGGAAGGAGATATTGAGTAGTATTTAATGGTGTCAGCGAGTTTGCAAGTGAGGTGAGGGGAGCACTGAACCAGGCAGGAGGGTGACAGGTCAGGACCCACTCACCTTGCACATTGTTTAGATTAAGTACACGAGCAGGAAGGCCAGTGGCCCATCTTATTGCCTGGACGCTGAAATCCTCATTGGATAATTAATGACTGTTTAAGGGCTTTGCCTTGCTGCTCCTGGGATTTAACCAGTACTGCTTCGGGAAGGCACCAAATGGAGAGTCCGCAATGCAGCCGGGCACTGGTAGGGGGCGGGGGAGGGACATATTCAAAGCTTCTTAGTGCCTGATAAGGGGAACCTGGCAATGGGAAAGTGGAGGAGGGCTGACTGCTAGAAATCACCCCCATGTCCCTTTAAGCTACCCACTACACCAGCTGCCTTCCATCAACCCCATCCTGTTCTCACTCATCTTGGACCTCAGGTCTCTTCTTGATCCTGGGCCTTTGGTGATTCCATTGCCAAAGGGTTGCCACTGCTCTTGGTGACACTGCGTTCAATGAAGGGCTCCCAGCTCAGGGTTGGGAGACAGAACTACTGCGTCTAACTCCATTCTTGGAAAGGCCTGATGATAGCCATCTAAGTCCCTCAAAAGCATTGGGACCAGTACTGGTCCAGTCTAAAATATGCTGGTACCAGTGAGCCATATAATCAGGGCATTAGGGAGGGCTTTAAACTGAATGGGGAAGGTAAGGGATGAAGTGTTGGACAATGTGATAAATTAAACAGAGAAGACAAGGCAACAAAGCAACACAGCTCTGAAGCAAATGGTTAGCAGAGCGTGGCAGAAAGGGACGGAATGTATCAATTTAAGAGTTCATCAGCAGAAAAGGCCAAAAGTTGCAAAAATAATAAAAAGACGTGGGTAGATTTTTGACTAACAAAAGAGTTGAACATTGTCGAGGGTAGGCAGTAATGATGAGTTGATGGCACAATCAAGTCAGTCATGAAATTATTCAATGTCAAGGGAGGGTTGAGGGGCTGAATGGCCTATTGCTGCTCCTCCTTTCTATGTTCATGTGAAAGAGTTACATCAAAGGGGAAAAGGGGAGCTGGATTTTAGAACATTGGCTCAGCAGGTTTTGACACAGAGGTTAGTGGGTTGCATCTAACTTTCATATTATGTTTATATTTACTGTTTATTATGGTAATTGAGAGTCAGTTAGCTTGGATGGCTGGATTATACCGCAGACTGATGCTAACAGCATAAATTCAATTCAATTCATATACTATCTGAGGTCACATTGAGCGTCCTACCTTCTTGACCTCTCCCCTTACTTGACATGTGGTGACCCTCAGATTAACCTCAACACCAGTTATCTCTCCCTAGCGAGAACTGGGTCTCTGGGACTTTGGTGACTACATTTATAGTACCTGTACTTGTTTGTCACAGATGTGGTTCCTGCAGTGGTTGTCTCGTTAAGTTGATTCACAAAGATCAGGCTTCGGAGGTGCCATGTCACATCATGCCCCGAGAGAGGAGCCAGTGGCAGTTAAAGGCAGTGCTGAGGAACTGCTGCGTTTTCAGCGGTCCCAACTCTCTCAGACAATAAATTAAACAGAAGCATTTTCTGTAAGTTTATCCAGACATAAAATATTTGAATAAGAACAGAGATTTCTCCTTAGACCCTCGCAAACAATCATGCCTCAGCCTCTGCCCCTGAAAGCATTGGATTTCTTCATTTGGTGGGGTCTTATTGAATACAGGTAATGGTGTCATGTCTGGCTTCATAACATAGTGACAGCACTTCATAATAGTCAATCCCTTGTAAAGAACTTTGCAAGACCTTGGGGAAGTAATGGGGCACTATACAAATGCAACTTCTTTCTCTCTCTTGCATAGAATACAGATAGTAAATTGTTCCCTTGTGATGCATTGGATGGTTAATTTCTCAAAAGTGTTTGCATTCTTCTGATGGGCTGTGATGATTCAAGAAGCCATTCTCAATTCAGTACGCACTGTTCACTCAACAACTCTAATAATGATGTATCATTTAACTACTGGTATGGGAGAAAGTGAGCTAAGCTAAAACCATAAAACCATAAGGTGTAGGAACAGAAGTCTGCCATTCAGGCCATCAAGTCTTCAGCACCGTCAATGAGATCGTGACTGACCTTGAAATATTCCTATGATCCGCTACATAGATGGTGAGCTTGTCTTGATTGAAGGAGTCACATGGGCCAGTAAACTACACCACTGGGAACCATTGCTCTTGGTAGGGTCACCTATGACAAATACATTTAGGAAGAGACTCTGGACAGACGTAATCCAGAAGTAACTAAGTATTCACCAATGGATCAGGCAGAAGGAGAATCTGAAATTCTCAAAAGCTGTGATGGTGGATGACAGCTGCAGCAGGAGAGCAGCTTACCAGTTACCCAGGATCTCCAAGTCCATGGGCTCATGCCATCTCATGCCAAGGTCTATGTGTGGTAGCTGCAAAGGAACAGTCTTCCAAAGTCAAAAATCTCACCTCACAGGCTCTTATCACAGGCTGCCCTTTCTTTCCTTCATCTGCTCTGTTTTATTTCTCTTTTCTCTGCTCCTTTGCTTAAAATGAGTTTGGCAATGACAGATGAAAGGAGACAGGGATAGGGCTACTGCACCTTCAAGTCCCTGCCATTAAGCCTTTACATAATCTGTGGTATTCTGATGGTCACTAGGTAGCCAGGTGAGGCAGGGGCACTTCCTGGCATCAGATAGCTGTCACTGATAGACCTTCTCAGGATCCCCTTTTGCTCACCTCACAATGGGAAGGGGTTAGAAAAGGTGCCCCAAACAGGGGCTATCTCACCTTTCCCTGACTGCACACCCAACTCCAGCAGGATCACTCTTCTGCAGTTGAGGAAATAAGAACCGCATTTCTAGAAAGGGTTTGCAAGCAGACTCAAACTTACCCAACCTGCTATGTTTTCTCGTTCATAATCAGCGAGAACAAAGTACACCCTGAAGACCACTACTATAATTATTGTTAATGGGATGTGGGCATCAATAGTGAGGCCAGCATTTATTGCACATTCTTAGTTGGGGATCAGCCACATTGCTATGAATCACATGTAGGTCAGGCCAGGTAAGGA
This sequence comes from Stegostoma tigrinum, assembly GCF_030684315.1. Lineage (NCBI taxonomy): Eukaryota > Metazoa > Chordata > Chondrichthyes > Orectolobiformes > Stegostomatidae > Stegostoma > Stegostoma tigrinum. Next base: position 9,394,599 of record NC_081373.1, read on the forward strand.
TGGCAGATTTTCTTCCCTGAAGGTCAAACAAATGGGTTTTTTTGCAATTGCTACATGGTTGTCATTAGGCTAACTCATTTTATTCCAGATTTTTATTGAATTCAAATGTCACCACTTCTTATTGTGGATTTGAACCCATTCTCCCAAAGCATTAAGCTGGGTATGCCAGTCCACTAGTATTAAAGTCCAGTGATATTACCACTGTTCCACCACCTCTCCATTCCCTAATTACAGGGAATCTAGTGAAGGTCGAGGTCAATGGTAAATCCCAGGAATGGCACACTAATAGAGGCAGATTGTTGTTCCACCCATTGCAAGAGCCCCGTTGAGAAGAGCATCCATGAAGTTGCCTTTGTCATTTGGAATGTGCTTGTAAACTGGAGAAACCAAATAGCACTGGGCAAACAGCTGGTGGCTGTCTGAATTTCATTCTCATATCAAGTGACAGTACACCCCAAATCCAGGCTCTGAGGATGCCCCTGAGGACCCTGAAACTAGACAGTGCTTTGTGTAAATTCCCCAAGCTCACCTTAATCAAATATCAATGCCAGAGTTGGATATAATTACTCGGTCTGGAAGCAGGAAAGCTGGGCTTGAGACATTCTGATGCCAACAGTATCTTACTTCGGAGCAAATGCACTAAGCTCAAGTTTCCAATTACCAAACTGTTTTCCGTTAATGTTACAGGTACAAGATTGCCTGGCAAAAACCAGGTTCCTGTTAATGGCACCATGGCCTCTGGCAGGTTAAATAGTCGCCTCTGCCAGAGAAAAAAGTGGCATCACTATCTCAAGATTGATGCATGGCATTGATACTGGGCTGACCCCATCCAATTGCTAAATCATGGACTTCCAACTCTCCCAATGTCAGGACAGGCTGCACATTGGCAATTCAATGTGACACCCCATCCAGGAAAGGGACAGCTGTGTGTCCTTCCTACATTCCTACCTATGGGTGCAGACCCATAAATCCTTAAAGTTTGTATACATATGGACAGGATGGTTAAAAAGGCGATTGGCACGCTTGCCTTCGTGGCTCACTCCTTTGAGTATAGGAGTTAGGACGTTATGCTGAGGTTGTACAGGACATTGAGAGGCCTCTTCTGGAGTACTGTGTCCCATTCATGTTGCCCAGTTATAGGAGGGATATTATCAAGCTGGAGAGGGTTCTGAAGTGTTTTACCATGATGTTGTCAGGTTTGGAAGGTTTGAGTTAGAAGGAAAGGCTATGAATTTATTCCCTGGAACGTAGGAGGTTAACAGGTGACCTGAAAGAAGCTTATAAAATAATGAGAGGCATTGATAGAGTTGGTGATGGTTGTCTTTCCCCTAGGATGGGGGATTTCAAGTAGAGGGGATACATTTTTAAGGTGAGAGGAGAAAGATTTAAAAAAGACATGAGGAGCAATTTTTTTACACAGCGGGCGGGTCATGTGTGGAATTAACATCCTGATGAAATGGTGGTTGCAGGTACAATTACAACATTTCAAAGACATTTGGATCAATATATGAATAGGAAAGGTTTGGAGGCATATTGGCCGGGAGAAGGCAGATCGAACTAGTTTAATTTGGGATTATGTTTGGCATGGACTGGTTGCACTAAATAGTCTGTTCTGTGTTTTATGACTCTATGACTCTATGTCCTGCAGTGCAAGCTCACTGCTCTTCCTGAAGTGAATGCATTTGGCGTGGCCATTTGGAAGTAGGTATAGGGAGACCAGAGCCATTGCTGTATGCACCGGACAAGCTATTGAACCCAAATGCCAAATATTTGCCTTCCAGAGTATGGTCTCTACCCCTGACTTATGAGTAGTCAAAGATAACAGGGCAGCCAGGGGAAACATTTCAAGGGGTCACTGAAAGCCTCAACAGCGAGGAACAGAGTACACTGTGTCATCCATGGTAGTGAGCCCTGCCTCACCAAGATATCATTGACTTTGAAGCCTGGCAGAAGAGAAAGGCCAAATATTTGTGAATGAGAAATGATCACAAACTGAGCAACAGACCATCAATGCAGAACGTGGCTTTTGGATCCTTATTAATGCGATTTCTCCCTTAGCCTTTTATTTTCCCTTTTCTATTTCTCTACCTTTCACTGACTTTACACCAATCTCTTGGAGCCTCTCTCTCCTTCTCTTTCTCTTCCTTCATCTATCTTTCTCTCTCTCTGGACTCTGGCCTCTGTGGTTTGCATTTTCCTCACTCCAACAGACTGCCAGTAGGAATCCTACGCTGCTAATACTGGGAGGGTTGCTGAGTCAGGATTAGTGGAAGACTGAGGCTGGGATGGAGCCCAGGTAAAAGAAAGAGGGCCAATTGCTTTGTACAAGGAAGAGGGATTCAGGCCTCATAGGGCTTCCATCCAGGTGACTTGTATTCAACTAGTCGAGGCCTGGCTGTATGAGTGAAGGAACACTCTAACCACACCTGCACCATGTTGGAGGAACATATCCCTGCCCTACTGTTCCAGCTGGGCAGTGTCAGGCAATGCTATATGGTAACAATTTCATATTCCTCAGTCTACAAACTGGGCAGTGCCCTGTGAAATTTCACTAAATTTCAGTCACAATGGGAAAAAGCATCACAGTTGATGTTTTAAAAAATCAAGACTACAAACATTGCAAAATCATTGCTAGTCAAGTCAGTCAGCATCTGTAGAGCAAAGAGAGAGGTCAACAAACACTATCAGCTACAGTTGAAGATGATTCCACTTGCAGAATACCAGATCCTAACCTTCTAGTGCCTAGAGCTACGGAATCCCTACAGTGTGCGAAATGGTTGTTCAATTCACTATATCCCATTACCCCACATTTACTATGGCTAACCTGACCATCTTCGGACTGTGGGAGGAAACCAGACTACCCAGAGGGCACCCATGCTGACACAGGGAGAAAATGCAAACCCCACACAGTCAGACACCCAAGGATGGGATTGAACTCAGGTCCCTGGTACTATAAGGCAGCAATACTAATCATTGAGCCACTATGCCACCTGTCTGGCTGTCTCTTCTGTGCAAGTGCAGTATTTGGCCCTTCTCAAGATGGCCACCCAAACACACCCCTAATCCACTTTTAGGGAAAGAAATACATCTCAGGGTCAGATCTATTATGGCCTTCAGGGCTTTGAAAATGTATCCTCTTGTGCTGCCTTACCATAAAACATTCATTTGGATTATCCCTCCCCACGCTTGCATTATTAAGTATCTTATGTACAGTCCTCTCAGGGAATTGTCTTTGCAATTCATTCATCATCAATCTATCTCTATCTTTATATGTTGTGTCTGTCCATCATGAGTTGTCTGCCTTCCACCAGTGGACTGTTGTGTTATGTCCTTCCTGCGCTGAATGGGAGCAGAGTTGGGCAATGCTACATGGTGACAATTTCATATCGCTAAATTATACGCTTGTAGTTATTGAAAATCTGTTTAATATATAAAAACTTACTTTGTATGGGATTGGGGTATGTAAGTTCCAGGAAGGAGTGTGGCATGCCCTTGCAGTCTGCTTCATTACCTTGATCCTGTTTTACCAGTTGAGAAAACTTCCCTTAACAAGTTGCCAGGCCGGCTCCTTGAGATACTTTCTTTGTCGGGAAATCAACGGAGATTCCGAAAGAGCCCCAGCTCAGAGGTGAACAGAGTCTGAGTGCACTTGGAGATAAACGTTGTGTGCATTTTCAAGAAGCCATTATTACATTTGTCCCGATTCCATGCCTGTGGGCTTGTTTAGTCTACGCTTTTCACAAAATTTGCTGTGATAAGTGAGGCTGATTGCTAATGTAATGTAGCACTGAACATCCATTTCAGCTGCTGTTTATCTGCTGTTTTGACATGTAGTTTACCCAAGCATTAACTTCAACACTAATGTTGCTGCTAATGCAATGTTTTAGTGATTTGTTTAGCCTCCAATTCAGATCTCACTGCAATTATTGATTATTAATTGTCTGCAAAAGATGACATGCTTGTGTGGGTGTTTGTGTGCATGACCGATTAAGGGACGTTTGCTGTGAAATTCGATACGTCCCCAGGAATGGACAAAAGGACCATGATCTGGGGTTACCCCAAAGGGCACAGTGCAAACATCATACTACCTGCTAACTGAAGTGATCGTAGTGTGCAGCCACTGAACATAAATTTTCAGTGAGAAATGAGCCCTAGATGAAGTTTAGCCTACAGCCCTATGCCTCGTAAAGAGGAAGTTCACAATGGCTGGAGGAGGAGCTGGAAGCGACTCTAAAAATGACCCTAACATGGCAAAGATGCAGGAATGGCAAAAAAGTGATGATGAACAGAACCCCCAAAGCTTCTCAGTTGACGCCCTGGTGCAGGAGATGGAGATGATGAGAGATGTCATCCACCCACAGGGCATAAAGTGGCCCTTCCCACCAACTTTGCAAGGGCAGTTGGACCTGATAGCCATGGTGGCCAAATACCCGAGGACCGAGCTGCAGCACCACGTGGCCTACACTGGGCTCACACAAGGAGCAAAGGTGCCTTCAGATGCCATATCCCACAGGCTGCTGTCTGGCCTCTCATACTGCTCAGTGCACAAACCCTTCCTCACGCATTGGCAAACAACCTCTATCAGTCATGCTTCATCTCATCCTCGAACACTTAGCACTGACAGAAGACTCGAACCCAAATCTCTCAACTCACACACACTGCAGCTACTCAATTAGGAATTAATAATTTAAAGCAAGGAGTCTTATTCTTTTGGTTGTGAATTGTTGATGGAAATTTGATAACTGCCAAATGTTATGTAGTAAACAATGCATCTCCATTTTTCACTTTTATCTCTCTGGGAGAACATTGGTGAGCTGGAGAATACGTCGGGAAAATGTGAACTCACCCATTTTGGGAGTGAGAAGAGTAAAGCAGTTTACTGTTTAAATGGGAGAACTTGCAGAACTTTCTGGGATAGAGGGATCTGGGTGTCTGATATGTGAATCAGAGAAATTTAGTATGCCTGGGCAGTAAATGATTAGGTAGACAAATAGATTGTGTCATTTATTGCTAGGGGAATGGAATAAAACAAGACGGTATTTTGCCACAGCTATATAGGACTTCACTGCGACAACAAAAAGAAATCTGGATCAAAATAGTGTACTATTTAGGAGTCCTTATTTAAGTAGTCAAGAAATTACATTAAAAGTCATTGATAGAATCACAGAATTTTTACACTTCAGAAGAAGGCCATTCAGCCCATTGTGGCTGTATCAGCTCAGGGAAGATTAACTCATCGATCCCTGGGATGAAGGACTTATTTTGTGGTGAAAGGTTGAGCAGATTCTACCCATATCCATTTGGGAGAAGAGCGGGATTCTTAAATCCAATCGAAACATACCAATCCTGAGGGGACTTGACAGTTGTTCCTAGGGGCATGTTTCCGTCAATGGATGTGACTAGAATGAATGTGCACTGTTCTAAGTGACCTATTTGGGCCAGAGGTGAGGCCTATTACAGAATTTGCTTTCTCAAAGAGCATTAGCGGCCAGGCTAGTGAATACATTCAAGGCTGAATTAGACAGATTGGTGATTGACAAGGGAATCAGGGTTATGTATTAAATTTTTCCACCTCTCCCCTTCATGGCACTCCTTTAAACCTATCTCTTTCACAAAGTCTTTTGATGTGTCTTGTAGCATCTCGAATTTGGCTCAGGGTCATTTTTTTGGATAACGCTTTGTGAAGTGGCATGGTGTGCTTTCCTTTGTTAAAGGTACAAAAGCAGAATGGTTTAATGAGGGAATTCCAGTGCTTATGGCCACAGACATCTGTCATGATAGTCAACAATAATGTTGCAATTAAAATCCAGAATGATCTGGAGGTTGAAATTGGAAGAATGGAGGTGTTTTCACAAATTGGTGAAGCTGGAGAACGTTTCAGAACTGGGGGTGTATCTGGAATCATAGAATCCCTACAGGTAGAAAGAGGCCATTCAACCTATTGAGTCTGCACCGACCTCCAAAGAATATTCAAACCAGGCCCACAGGCGTTTTAACCATGGCCAACCTATCAAACCTGGACACTATAGGCAATTTTGCAAGGTAAATCGACCTAACCTGCACGTCTTTGGACTGTGGGAGGAAACTGAAACACCCGGTGGAACACACGCAGACACAGGGAGATCAGTATCACATTCTCAAGGGCAAGTTGAGGTAGAGAATCAACTCTTGGCCTCACAGCAATGACAGCATCCCATGAATGAATAAATCAAAGGAGGAATGAAAATGATCCACGCCACCTCATTCCCCTCTATTTTAAGAAATGAAGATTTCCATGACGAAGCATTTATTGCGAGTTTAAATTCTAGGGAATGCAAAGACAGTTTATTTAGAATAAACTAGAATATCTCTTGTTTGCCTGCTGTTCAGAAAACGATGCTGACAACTGGTGGGCGATGAAGCAAAAGTTAAACAAGCCAGTGTGGTTGAATGAACATCACAGCAATGTAACACTTTCTGAAGTATGATCACTGTTGTTATATAGTTAACTCGGGCAGAGCAAAATCTCAATGGCCCTTTTCCATTGCATTCTCTCCCGTGTTGCACGCTGAATAAGTGAGAAAGAAGCAATTCTGAAGGTACATACGTTGTATTGGCTTGTGTTCTATGTTCCATTCTAAGGCCAGAGTACAGTGATGGGTTTTCTTTCTGAGTACATATCTTAACTAACACTCAAAAAACACTACCTCACAGTCTTCTTAATCTGATCTGTACATCGGAGGTGTCGTTGACAGTGTAGAGGGCTGTTGTAGGCTGCAGCGGGACATTGACAGGATGCAGAGATGGGCTGAGAGGTGGCAGATGGAGTTCAACCTGGATAAATGCGAGGTGATGCATTTTGGAAGGTCGAATTTGAAAGCTGAGTACAGGATTAAGGATAGGATTCTTGGCAGCGTGGAGGAACAGAGGGATCTTGGTGTGCAGATACATAGATCCCTTAAAATGGCCACCCAAGTGGACAGGGTTGTTAAGAAAGCATATGGTGTTTTGGCTTTCATTAACAGGGGGATTGAGTTTAAGAGTCGTGAGATCTTGTTGCAGCTCTATAAAACTTTGGTTAGACCGCACTTGGAATACTGCATCCAGTTCTGGGCGCCCTATTATAGGAAAGATGTGGATGCTTTGGAGAGGGTTCAGAGGAGGTTTACCAGGATGCTGCCTGGACTGGAGGGCTTATCTTATGAAGAGAGGTTGACTGAGCTCGGTCTCTTTTCATTGGAGAAAAGGAGGAGGAGAGGGGACCTAATTGAGGTATACAAGATAATGAGAGGCATAGATAGAGTTGATAGCCAGAGACTATTTCCCAGGGCAGAAATGGCTAGCACGAGGGGCCATAGTTTTAAGCTGGTTGGTGGAAAGTATCGAGGGGATGTCAGAGGCAGGTTCTTTACGCAGAGAGTTGTGAGAGCATGGAATGCGTTGCCAGCAGCAGTTGTGGAAGCAAGGTCATTGGGGTCATTTAAGAGACTGCTGGACATGTATATGGTCACAGAAATTTGAGGGTGCATACATGAGGATCAATGGTCGGCACAACATTGTGGGCTGAAGGGCCTGTTCTGTGCTGTACTGTTCTATGTTCTATGTTCTATGTTCTATGTTTAGCCTGAAGGAAAGAACCCTCATGCTGACATATGGAAAAATCAGATGGTAGACCAACAAACTAGCACTATCTCTCAGCTACAGTTGCTACCTTGTTACAAAACCACATAACATCAGATAAAGATCATCAACAGGTTTAAAGTTATATTAAAATTGGTCACAGAGCAGCCACAATCTCATTACAAGGAGACTCAGGCTTAAAGAGTTGAATGGCCAATGCCTGGTCCTTTGCTCTAATGAGGTGCCACCATTGTTGCCATCCAGACAGCAAATGAGGAGAATTTTTTTTTAAAATGCAACAAGTTTTTGTGAAGTGCAACACACTGCCTGAATGGATGGTGGAAGTAGATTTGGTAGGAATGTGCAAAAGGGATTTGGACATGTACATAAACAAAACAAGTTTTACAAGGTGGGACTTATTGGCTAGTTCTTTCAAACAGCCCGCACATGCACAATGGGACAAAATGGCCTCCCTCTGTACTGTAAGGCCATCTGCTTGCATAATTCTAACATGATGTTGCCAGGGATGGAGGTTTTGAGTTATGAAGAGAGGTTGAATAGTCTGGGACTTTTTCCACTGGGGCATAGGAAATAGAGGAGTGACCTTATAGAGGCTTATAAAATCATGAGGGGTGAATGGCAGGTATCTTTTCCCTAGGGTGGGGGATTTCAAGATTAGGCGGCATATTTTTAAGGTGAGAGGAGAAAGATTTCATAATGACATGAGAGACAAATTTTTTACAGAGTGGTTCATGTGTGGAATCAACTTTCAGAGGAAGTGGTGGATGCAGGTAAAGTTATCACATATAAAAGACATTTAGATAAGTACATGAATAAAAAATGTTTGGAGGCAAATGGGCCAATCACAGGCAGGTGGGGCTAGTTCAGTTTAGGATTATGGTTGGCATGGACTTGTTGGACCAAAGGGTCTGCTTCCAAGCTATATGAATCTATGACTCTATTAAATTTTTCCCTTCGCCCAGTCTGTTTTTGTGATCAGATTGTATTGAACTGAGGCTGAAAGAGCAGTCAGCATAAAATCTCAACCACTTTTTCCAGCTAAATGGATTCAATAATTATTTCAGAATAAAATACAGGAGAAAGAATGTAGCTGAGAAGGATTAATTGAGGGTCAAAGCAAAGGAGTTCTTTAAATGTATGGACATTTATCTCATGAGACATAGTGCTGAAGGTACATAAGCATCTTTTTTTGTATTTGCAAAATAAAATGAGAGGAGAGAGAGAGAATAAAGGTTTATCAAAGGCTTTTAACATGTGCTCCAGGCTAACAGCTTATAAAAGAACATCCGATCACTGAGACTAGACTGAGGCTTTTTCTCACCTAGCAATGTCACAGAAAAATTTCTTGGCCTGTATTTTTCTCTCCAAAGAGGCTGTCATTTAAGAAATATGAGCTTGCTGGCAGTAACTGTCAAATCATAATGGTTTTGTCTTAAGGGGGTGTAAAGGGATTAAAATCTCACAGAGGATTCAGCATCAAGCTACAGGCAGACAATAACTCAGCTCCTTCAATGCTCCCTCTCCACACTCTAATCCTCAAGTTGACATTCTTGGGTGTAAAATCAAGAATTATCTTCATGTTATCAACACGATACATATCTACAGGTTCTTTTTAACTTGGTGAAAACTAAAACTAAACTATTACCCCTAGCCTACCTTTCACCATCTCCTCATATTTTCAATGTTTGTGATACGCAGAAGTTAAATGATTGAGGACACAGAGAGAGAGAGAGAGAGAGAGCGCAAAAAATCACACGAACATACTGAGATATATAAAACTGTCATTCTCCCATACATCTAGCATTGGGTTTTTTATTACAGCAGGGTCACTTTAACATTGTGCTTTTCTCCCTTCTAACTTCTCCCAGTTTGTGCACAGAGAAGACATGGAGGTAGATGTGTGCGATCAAAACAAAGCTCTGAGTAGCCTATGTGAAGCACAGAAAGAAAGAATAAAGGAATTTATATTCATATAAAGCCTTTCACATTCTAGGGCAACACAACCACTTTCTGAAGTGCCGACACCCCTAGAAATGCAGAAAATGGCAAAGCCAATTTGTGTGTAACTAGGTCCCACCGATGGAAATGTGGCAATGATCAGATTTTTGGTTTAATTTATTTTTGTTACATGTACCTAAGTACAGTGAAAAGTATTGTTTTGCGTGCAGTACAGGCAGATCTTAACGTACAAGGACATACAGATCATAGGGTGAACACAGCAAGACATTCTAAGTTATGGCTGCACAGGAGGTGTACAAAAGCATCAGCATTAGTTTTGAAATGTGAGAGATCCATTAAGCAGTCGAATAACAGCAGGGAAGAAGTTGTTTTTGAACCCATTGCTCTGTGTGTTTAAGCTTTTGTATCTTCTGCCCGACAGAAGAGGTTGGAAGAGATTATAGCTGGAGTGGAAGCGGTCTTTGATGATGTTGGCTACATGAGGAGTGTAGATATAATCAATGAACAGGAGGTGGGCTTGTGTGATGGGCTGGTCTGTGTTCACAACTTTCTGTAGTTTCTTACAATCCTGGGTAGAGCAGTTGCCATACCAAGCCGTGGCGCACCCATTTAGAATGCTTTTTATGGTGCATCCAAAAAGGTAGGCGAGGACACGAATGGACTTGCTGAATTTCCTTAGTCTCCTGAGGAAGAAGAAGCTTTGCTGAACCTCCTTGACCATCAAGGCTATGATAGTGACAGTTCATTTCACCATCTGAGCAATAACCTTGCAGAGTTGAGGATGCGAGTTACCTGATATTTGTCCCCTTGATTTGAAAATGGTTTCAATGTCAACATAATGAGCTTTCTACTAACCAGGACCTGAACTACACCAATCATATAAATACCACGTCATCCTGAGTAGAGTTATAGAGTTGTACAGCACAGAAACAGACCATTCCAAACAGTCCATGAAGTAGATCAGAGGTTTGGAATTCTATGGCAAATAACTCACATCCTGTTTCTCAAAACCTGTACATCATCTACTGCATTTTGGACAACATTTTCTGGTTTACTCCAGCTTTCCAGCATTCATCGTATTTTGGTATAATCACACTGAGAGGCAAATATGATCATATCAATTGAGTTTCAATTTTTCCTGGCAGGACTTAGCTAAAGGCATTTGCATGGCATTTTTTTCCATATTATTTTAATAAAAGTAGTATTTTGAAGATTAATAAGCTATTATTGTTTAGAAACTTGGGTTCTATAGTGAAGGAGTGATGTGTAGCTTCAAGTTTGGTTTGTGTTTCTATACTGTGTGTCTGCAAAAGTGGGAAAACGGTTTTTAGTTTCATTTTGATTTGTTCTGAGAGTGGTACTGGGATAGCTTGAAATTCGTTTTCTTTATATGCATTTAAATGAACTCTTAAAATCTTTCAGGTGGACAGGTCAACGCACTAGAACTAGAGGAAAGAAGAGAGAAAGAAAATGGTTATTGCCTAGCAACAATATGTCAACCACATAAGGATATAGGAAATCAGAACCATCTGGAAGAAAGCAGACAGTGTGCAAGTTTCAGTGAGAGAGAGGATATTCTTAACAATATAGTCTTTAGCAGCGTCATCAATGACCTTCCCTCCATCATAAGGTCAGAAGTGGGGATGTTTGACGATGATAGCACAATGATCAGTACTGTTCACAATTCCTCAGATACTGAAGCAGTCCATGTCCAAATGCAGCAGGATCTGGACAATATCTAGGCTTGGGCTGAAAATGGCAAGTAACATTCATGCCTCAAAAATGCCAGGCAATAACTGTCTCCAATAAGAAAAAAATCTAAAAAAAATCTTGATATTCAATGATGTTACTATCACTGAATCCCTTGTTAGTCATATCCTGGGGGTTACCTTTGACCAGAAATACAACTGGGCTCATCACATAGACATGGTGGCTACAAGTGCAGGTTAGAAGCTAGGAATACTGCAGTGAGTAACACATCTCTTGATACCTCAAAGCTGTCTGCCATCTACAAGACAACAGATTAGGAGCATGATGGAATATTCCCCACTTGCCTGGATGTGGTCAGCCTCAACAACACTCAAGAAACTTGACACTATCCAGGACAAAGCAGCCGCTTGATTGGCACCACATCCACAAGCATCCACTCCCTCCACCACCAACGTTCAGCAGCAGCAGTGTGTACTATCTACAAGATGCACTGCAGAAATTCACCAAAGATCCTCAGACAGCACCTTCCAATCCCATGACCACTTCCATCTAGAAGGACAAGGGCAGCAGATACATCAGAACACCCCCCCTGCAAGTTCCCCTCCAAGTCACTTACCATCCTGACTTGGAAATATATCAATTTTCCTTCAGTGTCACTGGGCCACGATCCTGGTCAACCTATTGCATGTGGACTATAGCAGTTTCAGAAGCCAGCTCGCCACCACCTTCTCAAGGGCGACTAGAGACAAACAATAAACGCTGTGCCCAGCCAGAAATGCACACATCCCGCAAGCGAAAATAAAAAAAATGTGCTGTACATAACAGTCTCTGGTGCTGGGAGAAAATGACTTGAGTGGAAGAAATGAGTTTAAGCAACTCGTATTAAGAAATACATGAGATGAGTGAGCAGCTTGTTTAAAGATCTCAGGAAGAGACATTACTAAAGAAACTGGCATCAAGTAACTACAGAAATTTAGACCACAGGTAACACGATCAGAAGTATGCCATTTTGCTTATTGAGCCTTCTTCACCATTCATGGAGACCATGGATGATCTGAAAAGCCCCAACTCCATTTGTTTGTCTTTTCTCCTTGATTCCTGTATTGATTAAAACTCTGTCGATCCTTTCATCTCAGCCTTGAATATAATCAATGATTCAGCCTCCACAGTCGTCTGTAGCAAAGAATTCCACAGAGTTACTATGCTCAGACAGAAAGAAATTCTTCCTCATCTCTGTCCTAAATGAGCCATCTCTTACACTGAGATAATGCCCTCTGTTCTAGGCTCCTCCACACGTGGAAATATCCTTTCTGCAGCTAACCTGACAAAGAATCTTTTATTTTCAATACGGTCACCTCTCATTTTTCTAAATTCCAATGAGGCTCAATCTCTCCTCATAAGACAATCCCTTAATAGCCAGGATTAGTCTAGCAAACCTCTGAACTTTATAAAACATTCACATGGCGGTCACTGGCTAGGCCAGCATTCATTACCCATCCCTAACCGCCCTAGTGGCAGTTGAGAGTCAACCCATTGTTGTGGAGTCTGGAGTCACATGTAGCCCAGACCTGGTAAAGACTTTTTTAAAACCACCTTGCTCAGAGTTGCTATCACACGCACCTGGAGCAAGTGGACTTTGACCTGGGCCTCCTAGCACAGGGATAGGAATACTACCACCGCACCACAAGAGGGCCCTTAACACGATGACCGGTGCATTGCCAGAGATTTAATCATTTAAAGTTATTCTGATTTGCAGGTCTCCGGTCAATAACATAAATAAGTGAGAATTTGAGGGGGGCACTAGAATATGTGTTAACTTCTGTGCTGCATTATCCAGTCTGCATTCTCATTTACCCATAAGGGCTGTTAAACCTCAGGACTGTTAAGTCTCAGTACCTACTGGAAAGCAAATTGTTGGTTTAGACTGAAGCAACTCAATCCTCCAGTGCAGATCCACCTGGAGCATGAATGGAACAATTCCCCATCCCATCTGTGGGAGAGGGATAAAATACAGACTGGCAGTGATCAGTGAGAAGAGAGGGCTGACCAATTCAGCAGGCTTTTGTTGTAATATTTAGAGGTTATGAGAAATGTTTCTCCTTACATCTCTAGGAACATTTCTAGAGATTTGAATCTTCCAATTTTCATGGGATGATGAAAAAACAGTCAACACAGAAGTCAGCAGTTCAGCCTATTGAGCTGATCTTGAATTAGACTCATCTAGTTTAATCCACTTTTCTATCATATCAGCATAGATGGGAGACAGTTATCCCCTGCAATTTGCAAGATGATATATTGAAGCTATCACCTCCAAACATGGGCCACCTTTTCAGGTTCCTCCATGAGCCGCCTTTTTGATGGCCAGGGGACATTTTGCGAGGCAGATACATCATCATTTGCACATCGAAGGAACATGTTCCCTCAATACAGCTGTTCCTTGAAAGACATTTGGATCCTTCTCTGTTCATTAATTAAATGGGAGTGCCTTCAGGGTTCTTAGTTCAGCCTGGATTCTGCCCTCATTTGCCGAGACAAGTAGAACCACCTTTCTAGATTTTGACGAGTTTCCTTCATTGCACTCCTACCCCAAAACACTGCAAGCAGATTGCAGGTCATTTTTAGTATTGCCACGACTGAGAGGATAATCTCGTGCCCCATCTGCCTCTTAGATCAACAGAAAGGACTCCACAGCCTTATGTGATAGAAGAACACAAGAGTTCTACCTGGTGTGTTGCCCAATATCTCAACACAGATATCATTTGAAAAACAGATTCTTTGTTCATATCACACTGCTGCTTGTGGGAGCTTTTGTGTAAATTACTTGTCATTTCTCCTGCATTGCAACTGCTTCAAAAGTTCTTAATTGACTGCAAGGCATTTTGGGACACAGCGAGCTTATGAATGCTTGTTACAAATGCATACCTTTATTTCTCTCAGGTGTAGCTTGGAATTGGCATTTACTCAGACCGGTGATGATGTCGCAGATTTCAACGCAAACTGCAATTTAACTAATCTGTTGTAATAACATTACAAAGTGATTTTAAAAAATTGATGCACATTTCTTTTCACAGTTTGTATTTCTGCCCATTGTACTAGACTTTATACATTGTTAGCATTCCTATCTCCATGTCAGAAAACATCAGAAACTGGAGCGCAAAATTGAGGCTACACTATGATGCAATGTGGACGCTGGTGGGCGTGGACAGAGAGGCTGCAATTTTGGAAGGGACATATTTCAGATAAGACATTAAACAAGACTCTTTCTGCTAACTCCTGTGGACATATAAAGGTCAAATTTGAAGACAAGCAGGGATTTTAAGAATCGTCTCGGAGCCCTGCAGAGATTAAATTCGGAGATAAGAATTAGAATATTTAATTCAATGGCAAATCAAGTTGAGTGAAATAATTCATTGAAGAAAGAAGACGGGATTAGGAGAGAGATAAAACAGAATAAATGCTGTATACAGTTTTGTTTTCCTTAGTTAACAAAGAATATCATGACTTTAGAAATAAACATACAGAATGCTGCAGACACTCAGCATCACATTTAAAATGGGAGCTGCCACCATTAAAACATTACACTGTAACTATTGCTTTCCAGCAATGCTGACATTATACACTCTCATTTGCCCATCACCCAGCTCACCAGTCCATCCTGTTGAGAAATACTTTTGCTCTGAGCGGTTTAGCACCTCTACTTCTGAATAATTACAATATAAGAGCAAAGTTTATTATCACAAGAAAAGGACAGAATCTATGACTGCGAAATAGGGACTACATTACTACTGCACACCCTATCTAATTGCCTCCCAACACCTGATCTCTACATCTGCAACCCCTGCAGATCACTCCTCATGTGAAATGTCAGAGATGGTTGTGTCTTACATCTGATCGTCCAACCCAAGGTATTACACTCCAAAGGGTCAAAAGAATTGGAAAAGAATAAAAACAAAGCCAGTTATTCCTTTTTTTCGCTGACCACGATGACTTGGGTTCTATCCAAGGGCAAAGATCAAGGATTTCAAAGCAGCTGCTTCTAATTGGCTGCAGATTATGACTATTTTGATCAATGCACCAAAGGAGTAGCTGTACAGTAGCCTTAAAGAAAAAAGACAGCTGCCTGTTATGGGCTAAACATCAAAACCATACTGTATACCCCAAACTACCCATAATTAATACAAAAGAAAATGTATTCATACTTTAGATGTGTTGCCATGCTGTGTGTGTTTAGAATTTGCTTCATCTTTAAGAATGTTCTCTGGCCTAAGACCAGCCCCTGGTGATAAGACACAAAAAGCAGAGTGGCCCAGATTGGAATCCTGTCTTTTGCTGGGACAGGTGTAATTCTGGGAGGGGGCATGAATAGCCTCATTGGCTCTCTGCCAGTGTCCAATGCCTCTGCTGGAGTGAAATTGTGTGCATGATTGTGCAATAGGAAGAAGCTCCATTGTGATGCATCTGACAGTTGAATAGCATGCTAGCCCTGTCTGGTGTTGATTCGTAATTGAGGGAGCTCAGTTGGCTGGCTGGTTTGCAATGCACAGTGATATCGCAAGTACAAGTTCATTTCCTGTCCTAGCAGAGGTCACCATGAAGACTCTGTCTTCTCAATCTCACCCATAACTTGAGGTGTGCTGACTCTCAGGTTAAACTCACCACCTGTTCTCCCTCTCTAATGACAGACCAGACTATGGTCCTCTACGTCTATGGCCTCTTTCACTGGTGTTTGAAGAACCTTGCCACAGCAGGTCCCCTCAGATTCGGAAGCATGGAATTAACAGCAAAGGAACAGGCCAACTGATCCTTGCCATTGTACCTGCAATGATGTGGAGGTGTAGGTGTTGGACTGGGGTGGACAAGGTCAGAAGTCACAAGACACCAGGTTATAGACCAACAAGTCTATTTGAAAATACTGGCTTTTGGACCCCCACTCCTTCAGGTGTTAACAAGACAGGTGGTATCAGATGCATGGTTTATTAGCAAAAGATCAAAGGGTCACACAATTGATGAGGGTGCATTAAACAAACATAAGATGCTGTTAAATCTTTAATCAATTAGAAGGTTGTAATTGATTAACATTGTATCTGCCCCACATGAGCTTCCTTATACCACGTCACCCTGTCAACTTAGCCTTCTAACTGATTTTTAAAATCAGTGTTCAGCTTTGTTCTGTTCATCTTTCAACAGCTGCTTTACTGCCTTTTAAATTCACAGTTGGGGTTATGTGTTGACTTTACATCAGAAAGTTGTACCATGTTGATAAGCTACAGGAGCAGTGGCAGGCACTTTGTCTTCGTGGACTACGTAGGCACAGAGACCAGACAGCACCCACGTGGCAATGCTATCTCTCACGAATACACTCACCAAATATGAAGCCTCACATGTCGGGAGCAAATATCATGAAGCTGCACATAAATCCCCCCAGCACCTTACTGCCTTCTATTCATTAATTTCAGTGACAGGGATTAGCAGTGAGATGGAGGGATTGCACAATTAGATCCTCGAATTGAATTTCAGCACCATGGGGAAAAGCTAAGCAGTTTAAATTCATGTGTCTGCAAATTTGTATGTGTTCTTTAAGCCATACAGATTTTGACTGGGTATGAATGCTAAAGGGCAGCCTTTTCCAAACATCCAAGCCCATAAGTACAAATAGGATTATGTTGCCTGGCTTTGAAAGCCAACTTGTTAGGTCATGGGCCTGCAGTTCAGACACCCTTGTGTTGTAGTTTTGTTAATAAAATCTCCAAGCAGCTGTGTGCATAGCCTAGCTCATCCCCTCTCTCTTGCTCTCCTCTCATTACACCTGTCGACTGCACTCCTGCTCCCTCGTGTCAAGACCCCTGCTCCCCTCTGTGTTTTGCACCTTGCAAACAATATTTGTTGGTGACCCGGGATCAAAGCATTTGACACCTTTAAATCTCCCCGGGGAGTCAATTAACTGAGGGACCTTGTGCCTTCATCACCTCTCTATATAGTTTATAGTTTAGACCAGTCGCAGCAGCGGAATGCATTACAGCTTCCTGTCATTTCCTAGACTTCTGCTGTAGGCAACCACCAGGCTGGGCAGAACCGTAATTGCTGGCATGTAGTTCACCCCAAAATATAGTCAGCATTCACTTCTTCATAGTTTTACAATTTACAGAGTGTTTCTAATGTAATAAAACTGCCAGAATGCACTCCACAAAGGAACTAAGATGAAAAATGGGGAAAAGAAGCGAGTTGTGGGATTGGCAGCCAGAAAATGACACTGAGGTCAAGGATGATGGAAAAAACAGTTAGAATGCAACCTTTCCTGATTGTAAAGTTCTGGACGGGGTGGAGTTCAAATAAAAAAAGGTAAAGTCAATATAATCCCACCAGAATTTAGAGCTGCTCTCTCATGAGAGTGAAAGATGACTGGTGGTGACTTAATCCGAGGGTCACCACTGCTCAGGCAAGGGGAGAGGTTGAGAAGGAAAGTCCTTCCTGGTAACCTCAGCCTGTGCAGGAATTGAATGCACTTAGAGATAGTAGGAACTGCCGATCCCGGAGAATCTGAGATAACAAGGTGTAGAGCCGGATTAACACAGCAGGCCAAGCAGCATCAGAGGAGCAGGAAAGCTGACGTTTCGGGCCTAGATCCTTCTTCAGAAATCAGGGAGGGCAAGGGGATATGAAGTAAATATAGAGGGGGGTGTGCAATGATGGAAGGTGGATAAAGGAGCAGGTAGGTGGAGAGCAGACAGACAAATCAAGGAGGCGGGTATGGAGCCAGTAAAGGTGAGTGTAGATGGGGAGTTGGGTTGGGGGTTAGTTAGTTGAGGGAAGACAGACAGGTCAAGGAGGTGGGAATGAGGTTGGTAGGTAGGAGGTGGGGTGAGGGTTGGTCAGTGAGGTGGGAGGAGCAGATAGCTGGGAGAAAAGTCGGATAGGTCAATGAGGCAGGAACGAGCTGGGCTGGTTTTGGGATGAAGACAGGGGTGGGGAGATTTTGAAGCTTGTGAAGACCACATTGAGAATGCACACTGTTGGCTTTTCTCCAACTAGGGTGCTGCCGAAGTGTGTTAGGTGTGTCTGGTGTTTTGAGAGTTTTGTTGCTTTTGGGGTTAAGGCTAGTGATAAAGCCACCCTTAGAGATAAATTGGATGCGGTAATATGTAACTCAGTACACATCAGCTATTTCTTTCTTTGTCCACCCTTCTCCTCCTAAAGGGTGATGAAATATCCAACATCTTTCCCTTTCCTGTAATTTCTGTTATGGAAGCTTTGGTGGGAGGGAGGAGAAGCACTAACCTCAGCCAATATCCCAGACCCATCTGAACAAGAAGTAAGTGACACCATCCAGCATAGAGCAGCCCACTTGAATGGTACCAAATCTTCAAGCATCCACTCCCTCCATCACTGAAGCTCAGTCGCAGCAGCGTGTACTATCTACACGTTGCACTGCAAAATTCATCAAAGATCCTTAGGCAGCGCCTTCCGAGCCCATGGCCACTTCCATCTAGAAGGACAAGGGCAGCAGATACATGGGAAAATCACCATTTGTAAGTTTCCCTCCAAGCCACTCACCATCCTGACTTGGAAATATGTCGCCGTTCCTTCACTGTCGCTGGGTCAAAATCCTAGAACTCCTTGGGTTGGAGGCAAGTAGTCATATGGTGAAATCTCCAGGAATATCTTCAAAAAGAGCTGGCAACCCTTTTGGTGGAAGAGCCAATTAAATCCTATTCCATATACTATTATTTGTGTGGGAGGTGAACAATCTAGAAGGAGACTTCTTTTTAGTTAAAGCAACTTCCCAGGTGATAAATTGGGAAGGGGATCCAGATCTAATTCTGTGAGAAATATTATCATTCACCTTTGTAGCAGTGCTCTCACACAGTGTTGCGTACATCTCTCTCCATTTGGACAGGGATGTTGCTCTTTTCAATCCATCAGTAAGCTTCTTTCAGATTTCTTGCTGATAATCACATTCTGTCTATGCTGCCGCCTCCTCATCTGTTCCATTTGCCTGCAGTTTCTCCTGGCTGGGTCATGGTATGTTAATAATCAATAACCCTTTCAACATCACCCACTACTTGTTCCGCCTTCCACAGGCGATAGCATCTTCCACTGTAAACACCAGAACAGGCACTTCATACAGAGACGCACACTCAAGAAATTGTCAGCAGACTGGTAGAAACTTAACCCTTTGGGTGCTGTAGGTAAAATAACAAAATGGCCTCATATCGGGGTTCAGGGGAAATGAGAATGTTAATGATGAGGAAGGGAATCTTGTCTTTGTTTAGGTCAAGTATGTCATGAGTTTGCTGTTAGTAAAGGGTGTTCAGGTAGCTTTGAGCAGGGGGTAGTGGTTTTTCTTTAAGTCAGTGGGTTGTAACTGCAAGAGACATTCCAGAGAGTTGGTCACAAAAATCAACATTGGAATTCCAACGCTCTGTTGAGTGCTGCGTGTCTGGAAAGTGCTATTGTTTGGATGAGATATTAAACTGAGACCCTACCTTCCATCTTAGTTGGACATAAAAGGCACTACTTCAACAAAGGAGACAAGAGTTCTGAGCAGTTAATAAGGGGATTAAAGCTTACAGGGAGAATGGGGTAGAGAAACATATCAGCCACAATCTAATGGTGGAGCAGACTCGATGGGCTGAATGGCCTAATCTGCTCCTTACAGTCTTATCCTATGGCCTAAAGGTCAATGTATCCCTCACCCCAGCCAACATCTTTAGTGCTTTTTAGGAGACCCTGATTTGAGCAAATTGGCTGGTGCTTTTCCTACATTACAACAGTGACTATACTTCAAAATGATTACTAGCTGCACATTTCCCAGGTCATAAGATTCTTGGTCACAAATGGCTGGTTTATTGGTGGGTTGCTGCCGCTGATTGGCATCTACCTGGTAAATGGCTTGTGCTTGCCGTCCGCTGGCAGCGTCCCATGATCTCCTGAGGAACTACAATGGGAGACTGGGTGAAATTGCTATTGAATAATTGCTAATTCAGTTCTCGACCTATTAACCTGGGTTGACCTCTCTCAGTGTGACCTCAGGAGTGAAGACAGTCCTGGAGGATAATGCACAGGAGGATGTCTATTGTATGTGGAACCATCACAGCTGCATAGGTCAGCACTTTAATGAATGCAAAAGAATGACTCATCTCAAAGAACATTTCAGAGGAAGAGATGACAAAGTGTGGAGCTGGAGGAACACAGCAGGCCAGGCAGCATCT